>NC_079192.1:94494890-95094890 GCF_029499605.1 Hyla sarda | reverse complement strand
ACGGAGTTGATCAGGACCACCCCAACAAAATAGCAGCTGCAACTAATTGATTGCATGTAATAAAGATTATAACTAGTAACTAAAGATTGCATGTAATAGTCCCCTGTGGGGACTGTTTTGCCTGATGTAATCCTGTATGCCCTAAGGAAGGACTGCTTTCCAACTGTAAGGAGAACGACAAATGGCAGTGTTAAAGGTCAGCAACAGTCAGGACATTCTGGGACTTATTCTTCTCCAACACGGGAATAGGAAAACAATATTTGCCCTCATTTCCTATTGCAAACCCGAAATGTTTTGCACCAGATATTGCGCCAGAATTTGTGTCAGAATTGAAAAACCCCAACTAACTCTCCATTTAGCTAAGAAAACCAGAGAAAGGGGCGTGGCTACTGGGGAAAGGGGAGTGGTCTCCGAAAAGGGGCGTGTTCCCCCGGAGCGCTCGCAGCGTTCTCCTGACAGCAGCGCTCCTGTCTCTCTCTCTGACCGCGAGTGCTGTTGTGTTCGTGCCGGGCGGGGACGCCATCCGCGTGGCGGGTCATATCCGCTCGCGGATCGCGCCCCGTTCCACTCACCCTCCTCCTCCAGTGTCGGTCTCGTCCCAATGCGCGTGGCCCCGCTCCCTAGGGCGCGTGCGCTGGCTTTCTAAGATTTAAAGGGCCAGTGCACTGCTAATTGGTGCCTGGCCCAATCAGTCTATCACCTCCCTAACTCATAAATAGCCACTTCCCCTTCTTGTCCTTGCCGGATCTTGTTGCCTTGTGCCCTGAGAAAGTGTTTAGTGTGTTCCCTTGCCTGTGTATCCAGACCTTCTGCTGTTGCCCCTGACTACGAACCATTGCCACCTGCCCTGACCTCCTGCTGCGTCTGACCTTGCCTCTGTCCTTGTGTACCGCGCCAGTCTCAGCTGCCAGAGAGGTCGAGTCGCTACTGGGGGACACGAACTGGTAGTTACCGCCGCAGCAAGGCCATCCCGCTTTGCGGCGGGCTCTGGTGAACACCAGTAACTACTTAGAACCGATCCCCCAGTACGACCCGCGCCATCGCCTCTATGGCACAGAGGATCCACCTCCTGTGTCCTAACCAGCCGCCAATCCAGATCCTGACAATGAGTAAATCCTATTGTGGCTGAATGAGACAGCCTGGATGTGGCGAAAGCATGAGGAGACCATAATCTGGCAGAATGACACAGCCTGGAGTTGGTGACAGCAAGAGGAGACCATATAGTGGCTGAATGACATAGCCTGGAGTTGGCATCAGCAAGAGGAGACCGTATAGTGGCTGAATGACACAGCGTGGAGGTGGCGGCAGCATGAGGAGGCATATAGTGACTGAATGACACAGCGTGGAAGTGGAGGCAGCATGAGGAGACCATATAGTGGCTGAATGACTCAGCCTGGAGGTGGCAACAGCCTGAAGAGACCATAGGCCCTTGCAATTGAAAAGATTAAAGATATTTTTTAACATTTAAATTGAAGATTTCAAATAGATGAACCTAAAAAGTTTTATTTCATGTGCCAGCAGCATGAGGAAACCACATTGCGGCACAGTGACACAGCCTGGAGGTGGCAGCAGCATGAGGAGACCATAATCTGGCAGAATGACACAGCTTGGAGTTGGTGGCAGCAAGAGGAGACCGTATAGTGGCTGAATGACACAGCCTGGAGGTGGCAAAAGCATGAGGAGACCATATAGTGGCTGAATGACACAGCCTGGAGGTGGCGGCAGCATGAGGAGACCATATAGTGGCTGAATGACACAGCCTGGAAGTGGTGGCAGCATGAGGAGACTATATAGTGGCTTAATGACACAGCCTGGAGGTGGCAGAAGCATGAGTAGACCTTATAGGGGCTGAATGGCACAGCCTCGAGTTGGCGGCAGCAAGACAAGACCATATAGTGGCTGAATGACACAGCCTGGAGCTGGCATCAGCATAAGGAGAACATATGGTGGCTGAATGAGACAGACTGGAGGTGGCATCAGCATGAGGAGAACATATGGTGGCAGTATGAGACAACCTGGAGCTGGCATTAGCATGAGGAGACCATATGGTGGCAGAATGAGACAGCCTGGAGCTGGCATCAGCATGAGGAGAATATATGGTGGCAGTATAAGACAGCCTGGAGCTGGCATCAGCATGAGGAGAACATATGGTGGCAGTATGAGACAGCCTGGAGCTGACATCAGCATGAGGAGAATATATGGTGGCAGTATAAGACAGCCTGGAGCTGGCATCAGCATGAGGAGAACATATGGTGGCAGTATGAGACAGCCTGGAGCTGGCATCAGCATGAGGAGAACATATGGTGGCAGTATGAGACAGCCTGGAGCTGGCATCAGCATGAGGAGAACATATGGTGGCAGAATGAGACAGCCTGGAGGTGGCATCTGCATGAGGAGAACATGTGGTGGCAGAATGAGACAGCCTGAAGGTGGCATCAGCGGCATCAGGAGTCCTGAAAGTGATCTTCTGACAGAGTGGGGTGGTGGGTGGCAATACCAGTAACCGGCGACAAAGGTGGGTGAAAAAAACTTGGCATCAAATGTGTGGCATCAGGCGGGTGGCAGGATCAGAATAGTAGCTGAGGCAGGTAGGCCGAAGAAAATGGTCTCTTTTGTAAAAAGTGTTATTGAGCATATGCATTACGTAAAACTTAACTTTGAATAATATTGTTAGGATAAAATATATATACCCCAATTTTATATTTTATTAAACAAAAGGAAAGGTGTGCAAAATACACCATGTGCCACCTACACCACTAAGTTTTGATGTGATGCAAAGACCTCTAAAAGGAGGAAGGGAAGAACGCATGGTCCATTGTAAAAGGTGGGGGGAAAAACTTCCCCTGTAAGGCCCTACTCTTGCACTATTAACCAGCGTTCCTTGCCCCATGTCCTGACATGTGGAGCTGCCATCTTAGATGCCCTGGAGCCTGGACCACACTAAATGGAGTTTAATGAAGCAATTCATGCGATCGAATCTCGGCAATATTTGAATTAGTTGTGAAGCAAATTTTTCTTGAAATTCGTAATTAATTCAGATTCGTCAGATTCGATTTGCTCATCCCTAACTGATATAGCTGCTCAGTCTATTCAAGTGACTGAAGCGGATTTTATGAAAGACAGGAAGCGAACATTATGCATTTTATCTCTCTTTATTGAACTCAGCTGCAAAACATTTAGTATGGAATACAGAGCAAAAAACTTTTGCGTAAGCATCATGCTATTAACATACAGTAACCAATCAGAGTAGAGGCTATGTGACATAAGACGGTGTAACTGAAGCTATGCCTCTTTCTTTGCAATGGTACAAGATAAACAACACACAAGTTCATAAATAATGGTAGATATGAAGAAATCTTCCAACATTCTGTGAAGATAGGAAACTGGAACTCGAAATGAGGTTCTGCAAGGATCCAAGGTGTTTAGATTAGAATGAGATAGCCATAACAATAGGTATAAATCTGTAAATCAGCTTTGAAGAATGGAAGATCCATCGATGAGGTAGTATTCCACGAAGATTAATCAGCTAAAAGAACAATCTATGAATATGTTATTAAAAGGGTAAGGGTTAACAAAGGGAGGGATAATGTTCGCCTCCTGTCTTTCATGAAATCTATATTTTCCATCACGAAGAGTAGGAAAATCTTCAATTTCAGTTTTCACTTTGCAGTGCTCAGGGATTTATCAAATGAAAGGGAACACAAAAAGTCGCAACCGCCTCCAAAGCAGCGTAAATGTAAGCCAGCCCGGAGCTGTCTTGCAAAACTTGCTTAGGAGAGCGGGATTTCATATTTCCCGCTGGGAGCCGAGTTCATGGCTCCGGCGAGAAATATGAAATCACAGCTGTACAAAGGAGCCCGGACAGGCATCACTCTGCAGCCGCTCGTCTTACCCCCCACCCCACTGTCATCTCCTGTCGACTCCCCCCACCCTCTCATCTCCCCCTGGTCATCCCCCACCCACTTATCTTTCCTCCGCCGCTGATCCCCCCAGCTCGCCTCCCCCTGCTCGTTTATCACACGCAACTCCCTGCTTAAATTTTCTCCGCCACTTATCTTTCCTCTGCCGCTTATTTTTCCTCTGCCGCTGGTCAGCTTCATCTTGCCGCCTGAACATCTCCCACCCCGCCACTTGCTGTTACAGGACTACAACTCCCAGCATGTCCTTTCAGTGAGGACATGCTGGGAGTTGTAGTTGCAACAGTGAGGGGGCCAGTGGTAGATGCAGGCCGGCCGGTCGGAGCTGTGATTGGCTGAGACTGACCAGCCAATCACAGCTCAGACCGGGAGATATGAGATTACACTGTAGTTTCATATTCCGTGGAGCCGGACAGCCTGCATCTACCACCGGCCCGCTCACCGCTGCAACTACAACTCCCAGCATGTCCTTACTGAAAGGACATGCTGGGAGTTGTAGTCCTGTAACAGCAAGTGGTGGGGTGGGAGATGTACAGGCAAAGATGAAGCTGACCAGCGGCGGAGGAAAGATGATAAGCGGCGGAGGAAAGATGATAAGCGGCGGATGAAAGATGATAAGCGGCGGATGAAAAATGATAAGCGGCGGAGGAAAGATGATATGCGGCGGATGAAAGATGATAAGCGGCGGAGGAAAGATAAGTGGGGGGTTGTGGGAGGGAGATGAGCTGGAGGGGGATATGAGTTGGGGGGGTTGGGGAGATGAGCTGGTGGGCGGGGGGTGCTCTTGCTAAATTACAAATGATGGTGATTGTAGTTTAGCAACAGCTAGAGGCCCCTTGTTTGGAAAAGCTGGTTTATGGGCGTTTTCCCAAAGGAAGGGGGCCATAAACGTACAAACCAATTTCTGTGGTTTTTTTCCTTATAATTTCAGATCCATGTATGCAGAGGACTTCTTCGGATTCGGTGGACTACGGCGATGACCAGCGTCTTTTTTTGTTAAATATTAACAAAATGGATAATAAGGGCTTGTGGGGAGTGTTTCTTGGAATAAAAGTTTTTAAAAAGTATTGCTTTTTTATTTACTTTACAGGCTTAGTAGTGGAAGCTGTCTTATAGATGGAATCCATTACTAAGCCAGGGCTTAGTGTTAGCCCCAAAAACTGCTAGCGCTAACCCCCAATTATTACCCTGGTACCTAACGCCACAGGGGTGTAAGGAAGAGCCGGTACCAACAGGCCCAGAGCATCAAAAATGGTGCTCTTGGGCCTAGGCCTCGCCATCCCTGGTAACGTCAGGCTGTTGACGCATAGGGTTCCCTGTATTTTCAGTATCAGCCAGATACCAACCAGGCAGCAACAGCCTGATGTTACCAGGGTGGGCAAGGACCATTGTTTCTGCCCTCCACAGCCTAAATAACACCAGCCTGTTACCGCCTAGGCCCAGGAGTGCCATTTTTGATGCTCCGAGCTTGTTGGTACTGGCTCTTCCTGGCACCCCTGTGGTAGTGGGTACCGGGGTAAAATTTGGGGGGGTAGCGCTAACTGTTTTTGGGGCTAACGCTAAGCCCGGCTTATTAATGGATTTCGTCTATAAGACGACTTCCACTACTATGCCTGTAAAGTAAACTAAAAAAAAACACGTTTAAAAAACTTTTTTTTCCAAAAAAACACTCCCCCACAAGCCCTCGTTAAACATTTTATTAATATTAAACCAAAAAAATGTGGTTCATTGTAGTCCACCTAATCTGAAGAAGTCCACAGGATGCACGGATCTGAAATGAGAAGAAAAAAACAAACAAACAAAAAATGGGTAAGTACATTCAGGGGGAAAAAAGTTGTAAAAAAAAGTAATAAACACACACATATATATATATGTATATATATATATATATATATATATATATATATATATCTCAAATTTTTTTCACAGCTGCGACTTGAGGTGGAGTGACAAAGGGCTGTTCTAAAGTCATTTATTGGTTTTTGCGTATGTGTGCTAAAAAAAATGGTATTCAAAAGTGATTTATTGTTTTTTGCTTATGTAAGCCAAATATATCAACCCCCTGTGATAGTATAATAAATATGTTGCACATAAGCAAAACCAAAAGCAAGAAAAGTGCCTACAGAAATTGCCTACCAAAGCAACGATGATAAATACCCCCGATGGCCCTTTGGGCCCAGCCTCTAAGTGGATCTATCAATCCCCTTCTTAGGGTTAATGCCAGATTTTTGGAGATACCTGACTAGGATAGGATCTACATCAGGTGTCTGGGAACCAAGAAATGGAAGAGAGGGATGGGGGTATTCCGCCCTCAATTTATTACGGGCTGATCTATCCAAGCCCTTTCTAATTCAAGTGTTTAAGAATTGAGCAACAGGAGGATTGGGTGTCCACTCTCCTGATATTATAAAAACAAGAGAGAGCGCTCCATAGCGTAAAACCACCCTGGTGAACGTGAGAAAAAGGTTGCTTTTAATGAGCCTCTTACCCTAGGTGGTTGTGTGAGCTCACACACAACAATGGTCAGCGTGGGTGAGTAATATGGTCCGGTCTGCAGCCTCCCAACCAAGTAGACAGCAAATGGGGATCGACTTCCAGAGGATGGCGGGTCTCCACGGCGCTGACCAAGGACAGACACGTCCGGTGAGTAAAAAGGGATTTTATTTGGATAATGCAGCGCGTTTCACTGCACTTGCGCGGCTTCATATGCGTTGCATTTTCCCAATAAAATCCCTATTTACTCACTTGACGTGTCCGTCTTTGGTCAGCGCCATGGAGACCCACCATCCTCTGGAAGTCGATCCCCATTTACTCTCCTGATCTTGGATTGCGTACATGGGCCGGGCCAAAACATGGAGAACCAGAGCTATCCCGTAGGACAGAATTATTAGCGCTGTCCTCATCAAAATTATCACTTCCCTCATCATCAGGCTGATAAGAGGGGTCATTAAAATTAGAGTTCTATGAATTGTCTGAGGACTCACCATCTGACTCAACAAAAGAATTGGGTTTTGTCCAGTTAGAGCTTTTTGTGCCCATTTTGATTTACCTTACTTACGGGTAGAGGTTTTGGAATGTATATGGGAGACATTGGTAATATGGCTGCATTAGGGTCGAGCAGTGGCATCGCTAGGGGGGGGCCAGAGGGGGCCATGGCCCCTCCTAGATCAGGCCGTGCCCCCCCAATTTAAAATAAATAGGGATGTCCCGATACTAGTATCGGGGCCAGGGGTGGACTGACCGCTGGGTGCTGCTGAGGATGAAGGTACCTGATTATGGCTCCGCCCCCAGCACAGGAGAGGACGGGGCCAAGAGCTGACAGGCCTCCGGAACACAGAGCAGCTTCATGTGAGGTGAGTGATGTCCCCTGTCCTCCCTCTCTCCCCCTGATCAGCAGTCTATCCTTGGGCTGGGTCATGTGTATAGTAACAGTCCAGAGGGGTCACTTTCCCTCCTTCAGTGTCCACAGGTCACATTATCAGAACAATTTTTGGGAAAAATCGCGGCAAAATTGCGCGGTTTTAACTAGATTTTTCGTAAATCGCGGTAAAACCGCACAATTTTTGCCGCGATTTTGCCATAAATTGTTCTGATAATGTGACCTGTTGGAGACCTGTGGACACTGGAGGAGGGACAGTGACCCCTCTGGAAGGACAACATGTGAACACATTGCTAGTTTATCATTAACCCCTTAAGGGTACATTCACATGTACAGGATCAGCTGCATATTTTTGCTGCATATTTTGTGCAGCTGATTTTGCAACCCATTACCTTCAATAGGTAGCAAAATCAGCTGCAGAAAATATACAGAAGATCCTGTACGTGTGAACGTACCCTAAGGGCTCATTCAGGGGTGGATCCACAGTGTATTTTATGCTGCAGATCCACCGACAATGGACCCTACAGTGCTGCCTCCATTTGTACCTGCTCATGACGGCAATCCTCCGCTACGAGCAGACACGCTTTGATTTGTATACTCGTGCACATCATGGCCGCTCCTGCTCTGTGAGCTAGGCCAAGAGCAGCCGCGATGTGTGCGAGTATACACATCAAAGCATGTCTGCTCATAGCGGAGGATTGCTGTTTTGAGCAGGCACAGATGGAGGCAGCACTGTAGGGTCCATTGTCGGGGGATCCGCCGCATAAAATATGCTGGGGATCCATCCATGTAAATGAGCCCTAAGGACACAAGGCGTCTGTGTACGCACAGTGCCTGCTCCCACTGTGTTGTATAAATCATTAGCTAGAACCCTCAGCTAATGCCAGACATCACCAATCAGGCTGATGTTTGACATTAACACTTTAGATGCCGCTATCAAAGTTGATGGTAGTGTCCAAAAGTTTTAACGCCTTAAGGACATAGCGTTTTTCTGTTTTTACACTTTTGTTTTTTCCTCAACTTTTAAAAATCCTAACCCTTTCAATTTTGCACCTAAAAATCCATATGATGGCTTATTTTTTGCACAACCAGTCATTTTACCCAAAAATCTATGGCAAAATGAAGATTTTAAATGACATTTTTTTACATTTTTTTTAATTAAATATGTTCTGCACAGTGTGTGTGTATTTATTTATGATATATATATATATATATATATATATAAATAAAAAAATAAAAATAAAAATATATATATACACATTCACACACACGTTTTAAAATTGCCCCCCCCACTTTTGTCACTGGCCCTCCATGTGCCCCCCTAAATATGAATGCTGGAGATGCCACTGGGGTCGAGAGCCATCAGAGGTATCTTGACCGGTCCCTTTAGGGATCCCTTTCCTTAAAGGGGTACTCCGCCCCTAGACATCTTATCCCCTATCCAAAGGATAGGGGATAAGATGTCAGATCGCCGCGGTCTCGCTGCTGGGGAGCCCTGGGATCCCCGCTGCGGCACCGCGCTCTCATTACAGCACAGAGCGAGTTCGCTCTGTGCGTAATGACGGACGATACGGGGGACGGAGCAGCGTGACGTCATTGCTCCGCCCCTCGTGACATCACGGCCCGTCCCCTTAATGCAAGTCTATGGGAGGGGGCGTGATGACTGCCACACCCCCTCCCATAGACTTGTATTGAAAGGGGCGGGCCGAGACGTCACGAGGGGATGAGCTGTGACGTAACGATGCTCCGGCCCCTGTATCGCCCGTCATTACGCACAGAGCGAACTCGCTCTGTGCTGTAATGAGAGCGCGGTGCCGCAGCGGGGATCCCAGGGCTCCCCAGCAGCAGGACCGCGGCGATCTGACATCTTATCCCCTATCCAAAGGATAAGATGTCTAGGGGCGGAGTACCCCTTTAATTTATGGAAAGGAGGGTCGTCCTTTAGTATACGTTTCTTCAAGGCAGATGATTTAGGAATAGGTACAGGCATAGTAGAATCATCTGCTGATATAAAATTGTCAGAGGGAGTAGAAGGAACATTCTAAGCAGCAAAGAAAGAGGCGTAGCTTCAGTTACATCATCTTATGTCGCATAGCCTCTACTGTGATTGGTTACTGTATGTTAATAGCATTTTGGTTACGCAAAAGTTTTTTGCTCTGTATTCCATACTAAATGTTTTGCTGCTGAGTTCAGTAAAGAGAGATAAAATGCATAATGTGAAGCCTTCCTGTCTTGATATAAAATTGAGCAGTAGCTGTGGTGTGAATGTTGGCCACAGACTTTAGAAAAGTGTTGGCCAAGCATTCGTTCATTGTACTTACAATCTGATCTAAGCTGCAATGTCCTTTTTAGGGTGCAGGTCATTCATCTATAGTGTACATCCACCTTATCTATAGACCCTCAATAAGATTTGAGCTTGGAAAGTCTCTTCAGCAGTGATGCTAGCATGTATAGCACACAAAAGCTAAGGACAGTGATTGGTTGCAGTGGTCTGGGGGGTTTATGTAATTGCTGCAGAAAAAGTAAACAAAGACTGGTGGGGACCACCAAAGCACCAGAGTGGCAAGGGATTTAATAGAGTAAACTCTATTAATTTATTTAAAAAAATTAAAAAAAACTTTACATTTTTAAAACTTTTGGACAACCACTATATCTCTGTTTGCTGTCAGTGATGGGGATGACATTTGACACAAACGTAAAACTCCACACAGCTGACACATTCCTGCAGTTGTATTCAGTAAGCAATTCCCTGTGGGTTAAATAGTTTGAACTTCAGCCTGATACATTTTACCTAGACTGATACATTGAAGCAAACTATCAGGACATGAATAAGATTTGTGCTGCTGCTGATCTATTTAGCTTGCAGATAATGTCCTGAAATAGATACACTTGTAAGAAGTATTACTCTCTATGGATTTACTGCCTCTCGATGTTTAAGGGAATTCTTCTGTTCACTGACAGTGTTGTATTAGATTTCATTATACAATAATAAAGCTATATTTTATATAGGGCTGGATAACCCATTTAATTTACAAGGACAATGTATCATTGTGACCTGTGGCAGGATACTTACTTGACATCATGGGTATAACATTCGCAAGTAGCAACTACTGTACAACATTGCTTATCATGGAGGAACAGAAAAAGGCCACAGACCTGCTGAGCTCAACAGCTATTCCTAGTATGTATTTCATCATTATTTAGAGTTGGTATGGTTCACCCTTTCTGAGCAAGTAGTTAATAAAATTTTGTATACATTTTTAATCACCTTGTAAAAAATTGGATTATTTATTCCTATGTAAAATATCTCCAATTACTATACTGTATAATCCCAGCCATTAGTCACTCCTATTATTAAAATTACGTTCACGCCCATTTGACTTACTCCCTGATTTGTCAGACGAAATATAAACACTCATATTTGGGAACAGGAGGGCACATCAAGAAACTGTAAAAAGGCGTGTGATAAGGGCACCCTAAGGTATTTATTGATCATTTTCTGGGGGTAGGTCACAGGTCCTCTTTAACCCCTTAAGGACCAGGCCCATTTTGGCCTTAAGGACCAGAGCGTTTTTTGCACATCTGACCATTGTCACTTTAAGCATTAATAACTCTAGGATGCTTTTACCTTTCATTCTGATTCTGAGATAGTTTTTTCATGACATATTGTACTTTATGTAAGTGGTAAAATTTCATCGATACTTGCATCATTTCTTGGTGAAAAATTCCAAAATTTGATGAAAAAATTGAAAATGTAGCATTTTTCTAACTTTGAAGCTCTCTGCTTATAAGGAAAACAGACATTCCAAATAAATTATATATTGATTCACATACACAATATGTCTACTTTATGATTACATCATAAAGTGGACATGTTTTTACTTTTGGAAAACATCAGAGGGCTTCAAAGTACAGCAGCAATTTTCAAATTTTTCACAAAATTTTCAAAATCTGAATTTTTCAGGGACCAGTTCAGTTTTGAGGTGGATTTGAGGGGCCTTCATATTAGAAATACCCAATAAATGATCACATTATAAAAACTGCACCCCTCAAAGTATTCAAAATAACATTCAGTAAGTGTGTTAACCCTTTAGGTGTTTCACAGGAATAGCAGCAAAGTGAAGGAGAAAAGTCAAAATCTAAATTTTTTACACTCGCATGTTCTTGTAAACCCAGTTTTTGAATTTTTACAAGGGGTAAAAGGAGAAAAATCTTCCTAAAATTTGTAACCCAATTTCTCTTGAGTAAGGAAATACCTCATATGTGTATGTAAAGTGTTCAGCGGGCGCAGTAGAGGGTTCAGAAGGGAAGGCGCGACAATGGGATTTTGGAGAGTGAGTTTTTCTAAAATGGTTTTTGGAGGGGCATGTCACATTGAGGAAGCCCCTATGGTGCCAGGACAGCAAAAAAAAAAAAAAAACACATGGCATACTATTTTGGAAACTAAACCCCTCAAGGAACGTAAAAAGGGGTCCGGTGAGCCTTAACACCCCACAGGTGTTTGATGACTTTTCGTTAAAGTTGGATGTGTAAATGAAAAAAAAATTATAATTTCACTAAAATGCTGCTTTTCCCCCAAATTCTACATTTTTACAAGGGGTAATAGTAGAAAATGTCCCCCAAAATTTGTAACCCCATCTCTTCTGAGTATGGAAATACCCCATGTGTGGACGTCAAGTGCTCTGCTGGTGCACTACAATGCTCAGAAGAGAAGGAGTCACATTTGGCTTTTGGAAAGAACATTTTGTTGAAATGGTTTTTGGGGGGCATGTCCCATTTAGTGAGCCCCTCTGGTGGTAGGACAGCAAAAAACCCTCACATGGCATACTATTTTGGAAACTACACCCCTCAAGGAAAGAAACAAGGGGTACAGTGAGCCTTAACACCCCACAGGTGTTTGACGACTTTTCATTAAAGTTGGATGTGTAAATGATTTTTCTTTTTTCCACTAAAATGCTGCATTTCCCCCCCAAATTTTGCATTTTACAAGGGGTAATAGGAGTAAATGACCCCCAAAATTTGTAACTCCATTTCTTCTGAGTATGGAAATAGCCCATGTGTGGACGTAAAGTGCTCTGCAGGCGAACTACAATGCTCAGAAGAGAAGGAGGGCCATTGAGCTTTCGGAGAGTGAATTTGTTTGGAATGGAAGTCAGGGGCCAAGTGCGTTTACAAAGCCCCCCGTGGTGCCAGAACAGTGGACCCCCCACATGTGATCGCATTTTGGAAACTAAACCCCTCACAGAATTTTATAAGGGGTGCAGTGAGTATTTACATCCCACTGGCGTTTGACAGATCTTTGGATGAGTGGGCTGTGCAAATGAAGAATTTAATTTTTCATTTTCACGGACGACTGTTCCAAAAATCTGCCAGACACCTGTGGGGCGTAAATGCTCACTGTTCCCCTTATTACATTATGTGAGGGGTGTAGTTTCCAAAATGAGGTCACATGTGGGGGGGGGTCCATTGTTCTGGCACTATGGGGGCTTTTTAAACACACATGGCCTTCAATTTCAGACACATTCTCCCTTCAAAATCCCAATGGCGCTCCTTCTCTTCTGAGCATTGTAGTGCACCCGCAGAGCACTTTACATCCACATATGGGGTATGTTCTTACTCAGAAGAAATGGGATTACACATTTTGGGAGGCTTTTATCCTATTTTCCCTTGTGAAAATGAAAATTTTAGGGTAACACCAGCATTTTAGTGAGAATTTTTTTTTTTCATTTTCCCATCCAACTTTAATGAAAACTCTTCAAACACCTGTGGGGTGTTAAGGCTCACTATACCCCTTGTTACATTCCGTGAGGGGTGTAGTTTCCAAAATGGGGTCACATGTGGGTATTTATTTTTGCGTTTATATCAGAACCGCTGTAAATTCAGCCACCCCTGTGCAAATCACCAATTTAGGCCTCAAATGTACATAGTGCGCTCTCACTCCTGAGCCTTGTTGTGCGTCCACAGAGCATTTTACACCCACATATGGGGTATTTCCGTATTCGGGAGAAATTGCGTTACAAATTTTGGGGGTCTTTTTTTGCTTTAACCGCTTGTGAAAATATAAAGTATGGGGCAACATCAGCATGTTAGTGTAAAAATGTAATTTTTTTTACACTAACAGGCTGGTGTAGACCCCAACTTTTCCTTTTCATAAGGGGTAAAAGGAGAAAAAGCCCCCCAAAATTTGTAGTGCAACTTCTCCCGAGTACGGAAATACCCCATATGTGGCCCTAAACTGTTTCCTTGGAATACGACAGGGCTCTGAAGTCAGAGAGCGCCATGCGCATTTGAGGACTAAATTAGGGATTGCATAGGAGTGGACATAGGGGTATTCTACACCAGTGATTCCCAAACAGGGTGCCTCCAGCTGTTGCTAAACTCCCAGCATGCCTGGACAGTCAGTGGCTGTCCGGAAATGCTGGGAGTTGTTGTTTTACAACAGCTGTAGGCTCCGCTTTGGAAACACTGCCGTACAAAACGTTTTTCATTTTTATTGTAGGGGACAGTGTAAGGGGGTGTATATGTAGTGTTTCACTCTTTATTATGTGTTAGTGTAGTGTAGTGTTTTTAGGGTACATTCGCACTGGCTGGTTTCGGTGAGTTTCCCGCTAGGAGTTTGCGCTGCGGCAAAAAATTTGCCGCAGCCCAAACTTGAAGCAGGAAACTTACTGTAAACCTGCCCGTGTGAATGTACCCTGTACCCTGTACCCTGCAAACCTCCAGCTGTTTCAAAACTACAACTCCCAGCATGCTGGGAGTTGTACTTTTGCAACAGCTGGAGACACACTGGTTGGAAAACCATCAGGTAGGTTCTGTTACCTAATTCAGTATTTTCCAACCAGTGTGTCTCCAGCTGTTGCAAAACTACAACTCCCAGCATGTACTGATCACCGAAGGGCATGCTGGGAGATGTAGTTATGCAACAGCTGGAGGCACGCAACTACAACTCCCAGCATGCCGAGACTGCTGTTTGCTGTTTGGGCATGCTGGGATTTGCAGTTTTGCAACATCTGGAGGTCCACAGTTTAGAGACCACTGCACAATGATCTCCAAACTGTGGTCCTCCAGATGTTGCAAAACTACAAATCCCAGCATGTCCAGACAGCAAACTGCTATGTGGACATGCTGGGAGTTGTAGTTTTGCAAGATCTATAGGGTTACAATATAGAGATCACTGCAAAGTGATCTCCAAACTGTGGCACTCCAGCTGTTGCAAAACTACAACTCCTTGGGCATGCTGGGAGTTGTAGTTTTGCAACATCTGGAGGGCTACAGGTTAGAGACCACCGTATAGTGGTCTCAGACTGTAGCCCTCCAAATGTTGCTAGGCAACTCACCGGCTTCCGTATGATCCAGGGAGCCGCATAGCCGCCCTCTTCTGCCATCTGCTGCCACCACCGATCGCGTCCCGCTGCCATCGCCGAAGGGTAAGTAGACTTCGGTGCCCGGTCCTCTGTCATTTCCCCATTCTGCCCCGCCTATTGTGGGTGGGCAGAACTGGGAAAATGAAAGTAAACCCCCCCGCCCCCCGATCTGTTTTTGTTGTCGCTTTTGACGACCAATAGCAGGGATAGGAGGGGTGGCACCCCTGCCACCTCACTCCTATCCCTTCAGGGGGATCGTGGGTGTCTTAGACAACCGCGATCCCCCTTATATTCCGGGTCACCATAGACCCGTATGACCCAGAATAGGCGCAAATCTCAAGTGTGAATTCACTTGCGATTTGTGCCGATCGCCAACATGGGGGGGTCTGATGACCCCCCTGGGCATTTGCGCGGGGTGCCTGCTGATCGATATCAGCAGTCACCCCGGTCCGGTCCCCACCCGGCGCGTGGCAGGGACCAAATTCTCCATGACGTACGCGTACGTCCATGGTCCTTAACAGGTTAAACAAAATATCAAGTTATATAAAAAAGTTTTTATTTAACCACTCATGATGAAGGTATGTTATGGTCAGCTGTGAAGTTACTGCTCCATGATGTGCATTTTCATCTTGGAGCTCTCACCAGTGCGGTCCATACACTGTCAGGATCAGCAGCAAGAGTAGGAGGTAATACACAGCCTGGCTCCTGCAGCAACTGCCAGGATCATAGACAGCTGCAATCCAGGCAGTTTAAACTGTTAGGTGCTGCAGGCAAAAGTGACCATGGCATCTAGATGGTTAAGGAGGGGGCTCCCTCAGTCATCCCACTGATTGTAGTACATCAGAGGTAGGTCAGGGAATCCCTCCCACCTCCACTGCTGGAGGAGGAATTAATAAAAAAGAAATCACACTTTTCTTTTATTAAAAATGTTACTTTTATCAACCCCATAAGGGCAATAGACATAAATGTACATCCTGGTATGCCCTGGCACCAGGACATACATTTACCTCTCCCCTAATAGAAATCCAAATCCCCCCTCCTTTTCCAATAAAAAAAAAAAAATGTAAACAAAAAACTTATTTGATATCGTCGTGTGCTAAAATATCAGACTTATAAAAATATAATGTTAATGAAACCACATAGTGAATTGTGTAAACATACAAAAACACCAGAATTGCTTATTTTTGGTCACTTAATACATAAATGAAAATTCACTGTCTCCTCAAGGGGTTAAATCATTTTTTTCCACTTCTGTAAATTTACATGCTATGGGATGTATTAGCTTTCCAGGTAAACAAAGGATAGAGCTAATAGATCTGATCATAACATGAACAGTTGGGATTTTAACTACTCGTGATACCAAGGTCTGCCATATTTAGGAAGCCCACAGTATATTATAATGTGTTAGGTGCTTAACTACATGAATAAATCTCTTTTTCAGCATCAACTGTAAACTGGAAATGGGGCAATGTCCATCAAATGTGATCACTGACATCCTTAATAACATCCAAAAAGTCTTAATATATGATCCAGTTACCTTCTTCTTCATAGCAGTTAATATCATCTACAAACTATTTGTATGGGCCTACTTATCCGAGAAGACCACAAGAAAGGTAGGAGAGAGAGAGAGAGAGGAGAGAGAGAGAGAGGAGAGAGAGAGAGAGAGAGAGAGGAGAGAGAGAGAGAGAGAGAGAGAGAGAGGGAGAGGAGAGGAGAGAGAGAGAGAGCACGAGAGAGAGAGAGAGCACGAGAGAGAGAGGAGAGAGAGAGAGAGAGAGAGACATTGTCAATGAAATGTTTGTACCTTAATGGTCTATTCACACATCCAGTATTCTGCTGCAGATTTCAATGTGAACTAAATGACTGAACACAGCTTGAAATTCAGCACATCAAATCTGTACAAAATACTGTACGTTCAGAAGAGCGGATTTACAGCGCGTATTTTGTTGCAGATCCGCCGCTGAAGGACCGCTGTATCATGCCTTTAGATGTGCCTGCTCAGACACACTGAAGCGGTGTGCGAGTCGTCGCACGCATGCGCACTATACTCGCACATCGCGGCAGCTCTTGGCTTAGCTCATAGAGCAGGGGGAGCGGCCGCGATGTGTGCGAGTACACCGCGCATGCGCGGCAACTCCCACATCGCTTCAGTGTGTCTGCACGTAGTGGCATATTGCCGCTCTGAGCAGGCACATGTAAAGCAGCATACAGAGGTCCTTCAGCGGCGGATCCACAGCGTAAAATACGCTGTATATCTGCTCGTCGAAACGTACCCTAAGGGTGTGTTCACACGTACACAATCCACTGGTGATTTCCCGCTGTGGGAATTCCGCTTGTTTATTTTCAGCTGCACAGTTTGAAGTCAATGGGTAGCAACATAATCCACAGTGGATGTGAATGTACCCTTAGGGCTTGTTCACATGGACGGATTTCATTACCAGTTAGCAGCATGTTTCCCACTGCAAATTTTTAATGGTAAACATATTTAATGGAAAACATATTTAAAATAGTTTGCAAGTATAACAAAACATATATAAAATTGGTGTTTGGTGAAAAAATCCACAACACTGGATAAAGTGCACACAGGAGAAAGGTGCTAAGCGGTTTATCTCATATAATGGACACTGGTGGGAATAAATAATGCTATAATAGTCCAGCTATGGCTATTTGCTAGCTCTACAGGGGTAACACATTCAATGCTCCCCAGTCTGGACAAGTGCAAGTGCAAAGATGTCTAAACCAGCTCTATTGTCCAACATCACTTCATAAACAGTTCTTACCCATGTTAAAAATGCCACCGCACCTCTCCGGCCACGGCGCACATTTCGGTTATGTCTCAGGAGGCCTTTTTCTGGACAGGTTTTGATAAATCTCCCCCAGTCAGTCTATGGATGCCCTGAGTGCCCAGATCTGCAACCACTCCATTATTTGGAGGATATAAAACATTTGTCTCATGGAGACAACCCCATTTAAAAAAAGGAACCCTGCAGGACAATCATTTGGTGTGTCCACCTTTGCTAAACTACATGAAGGCATAAATCTATCCTACAGAGGCCACTGTATGGAAAATGTAGCATAACATGTAAATAAAACCTTGAAAAAATTGTTCCATTTTCTGAAATCTAGATATGTGAATGAAATAACGAATGAAATTACATTACAAACAACATTTTATAGATTTCAAGTTCTTTCCTATTAGAATCGTAATGCCACGTAGTGGAGTTATACAGTATATCTAAACACAATATATAGTGTTGTATGTATATAAGCTAATGTTTCTCCACAATCTCTTCCTAATGCAGACTAATCTCCAGTTTATGAACTGCATAACCTGCAAAAACAAAGGTATTCTATTTAATGATGCTTTTTTTTTTAAATATAGTTTAACTATCTACACAACCTTTAAAGGGGTACTCCACTGGCCAGCGTTTGGAACATTTAGTTCCAAATGCAGCATTCGAGCTGCGGGGGTCAGCCACGCCCCTTCAATGCAAGTCTATGGGAGGGGGTGTGGCGGCTGCCAGGCCCCATCTCAAAGACTTGCATTGAAAGAGCGTGTCATGAGGGGCATGACCGACCCCCGCAGCGCGCACACTGCGTTCAGAACTAAATGTTCCAAACGCTGGCCAGCGGAGTACCCCTTTTAAGGATGATAAAGAAGAATACACCAATACAGCACCTTGCCATGTCATGGAATGGGAATAGAATAGGATTCACTGAACATTTTAAACACAATACTGCAGAAAAATATGTGAACCCAGACTTACATATTAATCTATAGTAGATGCAAATGGACCACTTTAACCAAAGTAATCGTTCATTGTGTGAAATGTAATAAGGAACAATCATTAAACTGACCAATGATCTTTCCTCCACAAATGTTCCTTCAGGAAAGAATGTTCTCAGAACGTTCCAATACATCCTTTGCCTGATGTCGTTCATCATTTTAGACAAATTTGAACAACTCTACCCAAAATAGACTGAAATGTTTATGGCTGATTTTCTCAAAGTGATGATTTATCAGACAATTGTTGACTGAAGCTGTTGGTTAGCCATCAACTACTTCCACTTCCATCTAAGGGTGCATTCACATCTCGTTTTACCATTCATTTCAATGAGCCTCAGTTAGTGACTCAGGTTGGCTCATTTTCTGACTGTATACGGCTTTTGATCCAGACTGAAAATCGCAGAAGACCATGGCTTTAAGCCAAAAACCTGGATACAGTCGTAATCAGAGATCAGTGATCTTTTTTGGGAAACATTCTTTTATGGAAAGGTCATTTGTGGACTATTGACTAGATCAGATGATGATGTCTGTCATCCATCAACCAAAATAATTGTTCAGTCAATATTATATTACCCAAAAAATGTTTTTACTAACTTTAACATGTATGAATACGTTTAGAATTACAGTACAGCTTTTAGAGCCCAGCATTTGAATATCTCTCACCTGAGACCAGGTTACTTACTTCTAGTCCTTCATAGTTTAGTTTTGATGCTCATGTGCAAATTTTAGGCAGTTTTGTTGATAGGCAGGAGTCAGCATCGGCACTATGACCAGTTCGTGGCTAAACAGCCCCTTATGAAGCAAGATTTGACATATTGTGCCTGCAGACACCTTTCTATCATAACTAGCATTGCTTTTTGAGCAATTTGTGCTGCAGAATATTGACTGTGGAATCTTAGGATAGTCTTTCCTTCAAGCACACATTATTGAGCCTTAGGTGCCCATTATCCTGCAGTCAGTTCACTGGCTTTCCTTCCTTGGATCAATTTTTGGTAGCTGCTAAGCACTATAGGGAACACTGCAGAAGAGCTGCCATTTTGGAGACATTCATCATTTATCCCTTGTCAAAGATTCTTACGTTTACCCATAATTCTGCTTCCAACACATTCCTTTCAAGAACTGACTGTTTACATGTTACCTAATGTGATAGCCTGGGGGTGTAGGGTATGGGGAGTGTAGCTGTGCAGCACCTAAAGGGTGCTTGTTAACCCTTGCTATTCGTGATGCCACAGTGAGGGTTCCTCAATAACGCTTTTACTACCGCCACCCTTCCCAAGAGCGATAGGGAGGTAGATAAAAAGTATAGATTGTCCACAACCGGAGAGTTTCTGAAACAGCATTAACTTTTACTGAAGGTTTTCTGCGAGCTTCAATAATACAACAGTCTCTGAGCAATAACAACAGCTTTCCTTGGAGATTGACAAAGGTTGGGACTTTAGCATTAAGAGTCTTTTAGTACTATGCAATGCTCCACTGGATTTAGGGGTTAGTTGCGGTCCAGTAGTGACGCTAGCATAAGCAGGGATTTAGGATTTGAACTCACGGTTTAGTTCCGCTGAGGCCAGAGGGTTTTGAGGCCTAGCGTGTCTTTGAAAGTTGCGTAGCACCATCCTGTTAGTCCGGCATCCACGAGAGCAGCAACCCCAGAGAGCGATAATTGGATGCAGCTCGCTTATATGGGCAGGGGCTAGACTAACGCTAAGTGGTCCATACTGATGTCATTCACCATTACAGAGATTTGTGGGTAACATGTGACCCAAGGACCTCCTAAGGTCCTACAACATACCATAGAGGTTACTAGCATGGTCACATGACCAAAGGTCCTGCGACGCTGAACAAGGTAAATACTATACATTACTATAGAATACATATAATTATTAAATATATACATTTATATTAACGTTAGAGATAGACTCTAGGAGGGGCGACTAGGGGCTGTCCCATCTGAGGAACCCTACCTGAACTGTTACTTTGAATTTGGGGACCTCTACACTAGGTACTGTATGCAATACTGTACCGGGACACCACACTAATATATCCCACCCTTTGCCCTTTGAGAGGAACCATAATCACAAGATAACTAATCTCATTCTTATCCCCTGTCATTGGTTTTGATGTTATGGCAGCATATAAACGAAAAAAATGTATTTATTTTATACAAATCATTTTAAGTTCCTTTAGAATAATTACCAAATTTTACTGAAAATTCAATTGAAAAAAAAAGATAATTCTTTGTTTATGTTCTGCAGAATGTCTTCGCTATGTAGAACCATCTTTGCGTCAAGGTCAATCCCTTAACATTCACAATGTACAGACCAGTGGGGCTTTAAAATCAGCAACAATGAAAAGGTCCATCAAAAAATGTATATTAGGAAGATCTGTACCACCAGAAAATGTATTTAAGGTGACCACTGGAGATACCTTGACTTCTAAATCAGCTGCGCTTAATGTGAAAACAGATGAAATGAAAAAAAGCAAGAGCACTAAAGCCACATCTACTTACAAGAGGACAATTGATGGTCATTTAAAACTAAATGAAACAAAGTTCAAAGAAATTAACCAACTGCTTGTGCCACCAGTTTCCACCAATTCCCAAGGAACCCAGGAATCTGGGCAAATGATAAACATGCCAGGACTTGAAAACCAAGAACAAACAATTTCTTCACAAAAATGGTCAGTCATAAATGTTTCAAAACTCAGAATACATTTCCTCAGAAAATTTTTTGAAAATTTAACAATGACATTCCCTGAAATTGTTCAGAAGTCAGTGCAGATGTATAATGAAAGTGCTAAATTACCTACAAGAAAGGAAAGCATCAATGCCTCTAAAGAAAACATCAATAATAATGGGTCAGAACTCATCCCAAGAACCAAGAATGACACCCACGTCCTAAGTTTAGGACCCTTATGTCTAAACGTACACTCTGACTTCTTAACTGTAAACAACCAAATTCAAAGATCTAAGATGACCATTCCAACTATGGGATATTGCTTCAATGATATAGCAATAAATGCACTAACGCCCATTCAAGAGAGAAATTACAATACGGTAATGTTAAAAACGAATTTTAAAAGATGGAAGAGACCCTACAAAGAGGAGACAGATTTGCCAATAGGTAACTTATTACATATTGGAATAATAAAAATTATACAGACCTTATCTCCTGAAGTCTGCATATATAAGTCTTCTCAGCAAATAAAGAATAGTATACCACTACAATTAAAGAAAGAAACCGATTTCCTAGAGCCTGGAATAAAGAAAGATGGGAAGGTTCCAAAATCAAAATTACAAACCCCAAAGACAAAAAATAAAATGGAGATAATAGAAAGCAATAGGGTAATTTTTTCAAAGGCTATGATGCCACCACATGTCACCAGCGATGACTATTCCAACTCTCTGCAAGAACCAAAACTCATATATAATTCTAAAGTTGATGGAAATATTCCTATCACAATGGTCCGAGAGAATATACATTTATGTCCAGATGAAAACATCTCAACACAGCTTTTCCAATGGACAGACCCAAGGGAAACATCTACAGCCAGGCTTCCTGAAGTGTTTACATCTTTCAAAAGTTTCCTTCTGAAAACCATGAAGCCACGTCATCTGGTGAGAAGGCTGCACAGATAAAGAACTACAAGAAAGAAGAGCCAAATCTTTCCACCGGAACATCCGTAGGAATCATTTTCTTCTTGTCACATATATTTACTATCAATACATCAAGGTTGCTTGGCTTATTTTGCTTTTGAATAATTTTTTTGTTATCTTATGTTAGTGTGGGAGAGAACAAACAGTAGTATAATGTACTTGTCAGTTGTTGGATGGAGATTCTTTGGGCCTACCTGAAGAATAATTTTTATGGCCAACCCTCCATCGATCCATATGAAGATGATCACCATTAACACTTACTAATACGGCTATATTGTTGCTGAATAAAATCAAATATACAAAAGACCAATATTCCCACATACGTTCACCATATAGAGGTAGATACCAGCTGTACACAGGATCTGTATACCATATAAGTGATTATACACAGGAACATATAGAGGTAGATACCAGCTGTACACATAATCTGTATACTATATAAGTGATTGTTACGCCGAGCGCTCCGGGTCCCTGCTCCTCCCCGGAGCGCTCACGGCGTCTCTCTCCCTGCAGCGCCCCGGTCAGACCCGCTGACCGGGAGCGCTGCACTGACATTGCCGCTCGCGAATCGCATCCCAAGTCACTTACCCGTCCCGGTCCCCGGCTGTCATGTGCTGGCGCGCGCGGCTCCGCTATCTAGGGCGCGCGCGCGCCAGCTCTCTGAGACTTAAAGGGCCAGTGCACCAATGATTGGTGCCTGGCCCAATTAGCTTAATTAGCTTCCACCTGCTCCCTGGCTATATCACATCACTTCCCCTGCACTCCCTTGTCGGATCTTGTTGCCTTGTGCCAGTGAAAGCGTTTAGTGTTGTCCAAGCCTGTGTTACCTGATCTCCTGCTATCCATATTGACTACGAACCTTGCCGCCTGCCCCGACCTTCTGCTACGTCTGACCTTGCCTCTGCCTAGTCCTTCTGTCCCACGCCTTCTCAGCAGTCAGCGAGGTTGAGCCGTTGCTAGTGGATACGACCTGGTTGCTACCGCCGCAGCAAGACCATCCCGCTTTGCGGCGGGCTCTGGTGAACACCAGTAGCCACTTAGAACCGGTCCACCGGCACGGTCCACGCCAATCCCTCGCTGACACAGTGGATCCACAACCTGTAAGCCGAATCGTGACAGTGATTATACACAGGAACATATAGAGGTAGATACCAGCTTTGCCCAGGATCTGTATACCTTATAAGTGATTTTATACAGGACCATATAAAAGTATACACCAGCAGTACACAGGATCTGTATACCATATAAGTGATTAAGGATACGTTCACACAGGCATATTTTATCTACTGCAGATGTTGCTACCCATTGAAGTCTGAGTAGCAAAATCTACTGAATCAAATCTGCAGCAGACTTGCAGCAGAAAATACACACATGTGAATGTCCCCATAAAGTTACATCTAGGGACTCAAAGGTAACGTCTTTTCTGATTGGTGGTGTCCTCTTCCCTTTTCTTCTTCACCTAGATCAGACTACCATTATCACTTCTTCCAGCCAAAACTTCATTTCTTCAGCATCTGCGGGACAAACATGTTAGACTCCACATTTTTCCAGTACTCTTCCTACCTCTACACATCTCCACATCTGTAGGACACCAAACTATAATAATACCCCCCTACTAAGTGCCTTGTTTAGTAAAAGGGCAGTTATGTAGGTACTTAGGTAATCAGGTATGTAGGTTGGTAACTAGCCAGGCAGGTATGTAGGTAGGTAGTTAGATGTGAAGTTATGTAGCAAGGTAGTTAGGTAGTTTTGTAACAGGATGCCCCCTGGTTGGGAAACAGTGACCTACCTACATACGTTACTATCTACTGCAGTGTTTCCCAACCAGGGTGCCTCCAGCTGTTGTAAGACTATGACTTCCAATATACCTGAACAGCCTTTGACTGTCAACTGGGCACTTCCTCTTCTACTCCAGCTCTAGTTCTTTTTCACAGTTCATCTTCTTTGGCTCCTGTTCCTGTACAATGATATTGTCTCAGTATTGATCCTGACCTCCAATTTGTTCCTGACTTTGCTTCTGCCTTGTCCTTAGAGTATCTATATACACTGTTCAAAAAATAAAGGGAACACTTAAACAACACAATGTAACTCCAAGTCAATCACACTTCTGTGAAATCACACTGTCCACTCAGGAAGCAACACTGATTCAATTACACAATGCTGTTGTGCAAATGGAACAGACAACAGGTGGAAATTATAGGCAATTAGCAAGATACCCCCAATAAAGGAGTGGTTCTGCAGGTGGTGACCACAGACCACTTTTCAGTTCCTATGCTTCCTGGCTGATGTTTTGGTCACTTTTGAATGCTGGTGGTACTTTCACTCCAGTGGTAGCATGAGACGGAGTCTACAACCCACACAAGTGGCTCAGGTAGTGCAGCTCATCTAGGATGGCACATCAATGCAAACTGTGGCAAGAAGGTTTGCTGTGTTTGTCAGCGTAGTGTCTAGAGCATGGAGGCGCTATCAGGAGATAGGCCAGTACATCAGGAGATGTGGAGAAGGCCGTAGGAGGGCAACCACCCAGCAGCAGGACCACTACCTCCACCTTTATGCAAGAAGGAGCAGGAGGAGCACTGCCAGAGCCCTGCAAAATGACCTCCAGCAGGCCACAAATGTGCATGTGTCCACTCAAACGGTTAGAAACAGACTCCATGTGGGTGGTATGAGGACCCGATGTCCACAGGTGGGGGTTGTGCTTACAGCCCAACACTGTGCAGAACATTTGGCATTTTCCAGAGAACACCAAGATTGGCAAATTCACCACTGGCACCCTGTGCTCTTCACAGATGAAAACAGGTTCACACTGAGCACATGTGACTGACGTGACAGAGTCTGGAGACGCCGTGGAGAATGTTCTGCTGCCTCCAACATCCTCCAGCTTGACGGTGGGTCAGTAATGGTGTGGGTTGGCATTTCTTTAGGGGTTCGCACAGCCCTCCATGTGCTTGCCAGACGTAGCCTGACTGCCAGTAGGTACCGAGATGAGATCCTCAGACCCCTTGTGGGACCATATACTGGTGCAGTTGGCCCTGGGTTCCTCCTAATGCAAGACAATGCTAGACCTCATGTGGCTGGAGTGTGTCAGCAGTTCCTACAAGAGGAAGGCATTGATGCTATGGACTGGCCTGCCCATTCCCCAGACCTGAATCCGATGCAACATATCTGGGACATCATGTCTCGCTCCATCCACCAACACCACGTTGCACCACAGCAGTTTGCGGATGCTTTAGTCTAGGTCTGGGAGGAAATCCCTCAGGAGACGACCTCATCAGGAGCATGCCCAGGCATTGTAGAGAGGTCATAGGGGCACGTGGAGGCCACACACACTACTGAGCCTCATTTTGACTTGTTTTAAGGACATTACATCAAAGTTGGATCAGCCTGTAGTGTGGTTTTCCACTTTGATTTTGAGTGTGACTTCATATCCAGACCTCCATGGGTTGATAAATTTGATTTCCATAGATAATTTTTGTGTGATTTTGTTGTCAGCACATTCAACTATGTAAAGATGAAAGTATTTCATATGATTAGTTCATTCATTCAGATCTAGGATGTGTTATCTCAGTGTTCCCTTTATTGATTTGAGCAGTGTAGTATGTGTAGTTCAAAATCTGGTTTTGTCCCTTGACCCCCTCATACTTTTTACATCCTAATACTCTCCAGGTGATGAGCCCAGGCTACATCCCTGACTATGAGACTACTACTACAAGTGCATTCCTGCTCATTCTGGGTTTAGGTCTCTGGTGGGCAGTTTCATCAGTGAATGACGGCTTTCCTTGTATAAATATATAGTTGTGAATCCATGCAGAGACCTACTGTATCCTAAGCCCAGAATGAGCAGGGACTTAAAGGGGTACTCCGCCCCTAGACATCTTATTCCCTATGCAAAGGATAGGGGATAAGATGTCTGATCGCGGGGGTATCGCTGCTGGGGACCCCCGCGATCTCCCTGCTGCATCTGTGATTCGTTTAGAGCATCGGGTGCAATGCCAGGGGCTCGAAATGTCATGGTCATGCCCCACTCATAACATCACATCCATCCCCCCTCAATGCAAGTCTGTGGGAGTCATGCATGGCATGGCCGTGACGTCACGAGCGGGGCGTGACCGTGACGAGCCTCCACCCCGCATCGTGAAGTTCACACCATGCACCCGATATCTGGGATGTCGCAGACGTGATTGCGGGGGTCCCCATCGGCGAATGTCTAGGGGCAGAGTACACCTTTAAAGGGGTTATCTAGGAATATAAAACCAGAGCCAATTTCTTTCAAAAACAGCTCCACGTCTGTCCCCAGGTTGTGTGTGTTATTACAACTTGACTCCAACTTGGCTGAGCTGCAAAACCACACCCAACCTGGAGACAGATGGGGAGTGGTTTAAAGAAGAAATGAGCTCTGTTTTAAATCGATTAATTTAGAATTACACTGAAATCTTTTCACACAACACAATATATTTATCTGGTCAGCTAATCCTGATCTATAACATAATGGCAGCAGATTATATTGCGTGTTCAAATTGACCATTTCGCTTTAAGTATCATTGTTAAATCTTGCTTTAAAATGTGGATTCCATTAGGAGTTCAGTTTGGATCTTCAGATAAATGGTGCTTTAGGGAATGTCTGCCTTTGGGTAACTACTCATAAGGTTTCTTTTTCTAAGTAAGGTAGGAACCAAATAAAGTCTGCAGAACTAATCTTCATGTTATTGTGTCCATAGCCCTCACAATCCATCTGGCAAAGATGAGTTAATAAGCATCTGGCTTCAGGTACATAGTATTTTTAAATCATCAATAGAAGACTTCAAAGGGAACAACTTCAAAGAATACAACCACATTATTACTAAATATTCAGTTGTGTATGTGAGCCATCAGGGTCCTCCCAAAATGTTATTGATAAAGAAATAGCGTGCATGGCAAATATTCTTATGAGGGTTATAGAAATCAATATATAATACACTTTCATTAGGTCCCTGGATGATAAGGGTTAAGTAACATGGACTTCTACATATCTCAGAAAGTGTTGTGACAAATTGTAGGAATTACAGGTAAATTTAATCTAACTATCTTTGTGCAAAACCACCAGTGCACAGCCCAGGGAAACACCACTTGAGAGGCAACAGGACCTGCAGGCTGGCTGGACTTTGCAGTGCTACAGCTCTACACAGTCAGGGAACTTTCTATTATATGTGTTAGATGCTGTGGAAGTTAGGGTGCCCTAATTATGTGGTTTGAAATAAACAAAGCCAGTCTCTCTTTACATGATCCAACTTGACAGGAGTACCGTATTTTTCGCCCTATAGGACGCACCGGTGTATAAGACGCACCCAATTTATAGGTGCAAAATCTAAAAAAATAAAGACTCTGAACCCAATAGTGGTCTTCAACCTGCGGACCTCCAGATGTTGCAAAACTACAACTTCCAGCATGCCCGGACAGCCGTTGGCTGTCCGGGCATGCTGGGAGTTGTAGTTTTGCAACATCTGGAGGTCCGCAGATTGAAGACCACTGCACAGGAGGTAATACTCACGTGTCCCCGCCGCTCCGGACCCGTCACTGCTGCCTTGGATGTCGCTCCATCGCTGTCGCCGTGTCCCCGTCGCTCCGGAACGTCTCTGCTGCCGGCCGGGTATCCTCGCTCTCCGTCGCCGTCATCGCGTTGTTACGCACGCCGACGCACGTACGCGACGACGAGGAAGGAGAGCGCCGGCCATACAGGGGATCCCTGAACGGAGAAGACACCGAGGAGGCAGGTAAGGTCCCTCCCGGTGTCCTGTAAGCACTAACCCAGCTATTCAGTCGGGCTGTTCGGGACCGCCGCGGTGAAATCACGGCGGTCCCAAACAGCCCGACTGAACAGCCGGGTTAGTGTTATTTTCGCTTCAGACGCGGCGCGTCTGAAGGGTTAATACAGGGCATGTGGAGATTCATAAGCTAAAAGCACTCCACTGGGAACTCTGGGAAGAGGGAATATGCAAAGCGCCATGCTTTTTCCATTTTAATAATGCATACAATAATCACTGAGTGAAGAAAGTCTCCTGCATGGACTAGCACTATGCAGAGAGTTATACTGCCCTCTGCTGGACTCCATTATAATGCAGATAAAGCAGATAGGAATCACAGCACTCATCTCAATCTGGAGAAATCTTCTTAAAAGGGCTATCTTAGTTATCCTATTTTGCAGTGATGACTGTCCTTGTGCAGAGCTCCATATCCTTTTCCTGATTGTAAAGTCCTGGTTTACAGGAGGGAGCATTTTGGTGCATGCAGACTAACTCCCAGCTCTGTCCATCTCCTTCATTCATAGTCTTCAATGTGACAGCTACAGGGCATGCGCATTAGCAATTTCTATGTAGATGTGGCCATACATTTCCGATGCAGTGGAGATCTGCATTGGGAGAGTGCACGTTCATCGCCATGATGCTTGCATGAACAGTCAATCTGGCATCGGCGTCCCATTACCCATTCAGCTCTGTTAAAGATAAGTGGTGCGTAGCAGGGTGTATTTACACGTACAGTATCCTGCTCATATTTGATGCTGCTGATTTGAAGTTGCTGATTTTGTGGTGCAGATTTCATTGTTAACTAATTGACTGAACACAAGTTTAAATCTGCAGCTTCAAATTCTGTGCATTAAATATGCACAGGATACTGTAGTGTGAATACACCCTTACGCTTTCTTTAGCTCATACAAGGACAGGTAAACACAGATAAGAATGGAGGTGCCCCCGTCATGTGCCCAAGGCTGTTTTGCCATTATCGGGGCATTTTTTACATGCATCTCAAAATGAAAAATCACGTTGGGTATTTGATATAGTGATTTTTTCTCGTATTTTTTTTCAATGTGGGCGTTTGGGCAAGTTTATAAGATACTTGTTTTTTATTTATTAATGCTGGCACACTGTGAGTCAGTCTGTCCTCCAGTGCAGCATGCATAGACCTAGCACAATGTCAGGTCAGACCTGGAAATGCTTTTCACAAAAGTACAGAGAGTCACTGTGAAACCACGCCGACGGTTTTCTACACATTTTGGGAAGGTCAGAGAAGTGACACATAAATATGTCTTGTATGATGGCTCGTATAATATTTTTATTTCAAGGTGTACCAAAAGACATTAATATATGCTTTGTAAATTTTCTATTAATTATAATATAAAGTTTATTTTTTACAAATTCTACGAAAAACAAAAAAGGAATGTGCAAATGAATGTACCGTACATTCTTTTTTTTCTATATAATGTTATAATGACACATTTTATGCCCTAAGCTGTCACTCTTGGTTGTCAGCAGAATCTTCATCCCAATAATTGTCCTTTTTAACCCCTTCAGGACCAAGCCCATTTTGGCCTTAAGGATCAGAGCGTTTTTTGCACATCTGACCACTGTCACTTTAAACATTAATAACTCTGGAATGCTTTCAGTTATCATTTGATTCCGAGATTGTTTTTTCGTGACATATTCTACTTTAACATAGTGGTAAATTTTTGTGGTTACTTGTATCCTTTCTTGATGAAAAATGTAAAAAAATTTTGCATTTTTCTAACTTTGAAGCTTTCTGCTTGTAAGGAAAATGGATATTACGAATACATTTTTTTTTGGTTCATATATACAATATGTCTACTTTATGTTTGCATCATAAAATTGATGAGTTTTTACTTTTGGAAGACACCAGAGGGCTTCACAGTTCAGCAGCAATTTTCCGATTTTTCACAAAATTTTCAAACTCGATATTTTTCAGGGACCAGTTCAGGTTTCAAGTGGATTTGAAGGGTCTTCATATTAGAAATACCCCATAAATGACCCCATTATAAAAACTACACCCCCAAAGTATTCAAAATGACATTCAGTCAGTGTTTTAACCCTTTAGGTGTTTCACAGGAATAGCAGCAAAGTGAAGGAGAAAATTCAAAATCTTCATTTTTTTACACTCACATGTTCTTGTAGACCCAATTTTTGAATTTTTGCAAGTGGTAAAAGGAGAAAATTTTTATTTGTAGCCCAATTTCTCTCGAGTAAGCACATACCTCATATGTCTATGTAAAGTGTTCGGCGGGCGCAGTAGAGGGCTCAGAAGGGAAGGAGCGACAAGGGGATTTTGAAGAGTACGTTTTTCTGAAATGGTTTTTGGGGGGCATGTTGCATTTAGGAAGCCCCTATTATGCCAGAACAGCAAAAAAAAAAAACACATGGCATACCATTTTGGAAACTGGACCCCTCAGGGAATGTAACATGGGATAAAGTGAGCCTTTATACCCCACAGGTGTTTCACGACTTTTGCAAATTAAAAAAAAAAAAACATTTTTTTACCTAAAATGCTTGTTTTCCCAAAAATGTTACATTTTTAAAAAAGGTAATAGCAGAAAATACCCCGCAATATTTGAAGCCCAATTTCTTCCGATTCAGAAAACACCCCATATGGGGGTGAAAAGTGCTCTGCTGGCGCACCACAGGTCTCAGAAGAGGAGTAGTCACATTTGGCTTTTTGGAAGCAAATTTTGCTCTGGGGTCATGCCGCATTTAGGAAGCCCCTATGGTGCCAGGACAGCAAAAAAAAAAACACATGACATACCATTTTGGAAACTAGACCCCTCGGGGAACATAACAAGGGGTTAAGTGAACCTTTATACCCCACAGGTGTTTCACGACTTTTGCATATGTAAAAAAAAATATGTTTTTACCTAAAATGCTTGTTTTCCCAAAAATTTTACATTTTTAAAAAGGGCAAAAGCAGAAAATACCCCCCAAAATTTGTAACACAATTTCTCCCGAATACGGCGATACCCCATATGTGACCCTAAACTGTTGCCTTGAAATACGACAGGGCTCCAAAGTGAGAGCGCCATGCGCATTTGAGGCCTAAATTAGGGACTTGCATAGGGGTGGACATAGGGGAATTCTACGCCAGTGATTCCCAAACAGGGTGCCTCCAGCTGTTGCAAAACTCCCAGCATGCCTGGACAGTCAACGGCTGTCCGACAATACTGGGAGTTGTTGTTTTGCAACAGCTGGAGGCTCCATTTTGGAAACAGTGGCGTACCAAACGCTTTCATTTTTATTGGGGAGGGGAGGGGGGCTGTGTAGGGGTATGTGTATATGTAGTGTTTTTTACTTTTTATTTTGTGTTAGTGTAGTGTAGTGTAGTGTTTTTAGGGTACAGTCGCACGGGCGGGGGTTCACAGTAGTTTCTCGCTGGCAGTTTGAGCTGAGGCAGAGAATTTGCCGCAGCTCAAACTTGCAGCCAGATACTTACTGTAAACCTCCGCCCATGTGAGTGTACCCTGTACGTTCACATTGGGGGAGGGGGGTACATCCAGCTGTTGCAAAACTACAAAACTGCACTGACAGACTGTACATGCTGAGAGTTTTAGTTTTGCAACAGCTGTAGGCACACTGGTTATGTATCTGTCACGATTCGGCTGGCTGGAGGTGGATCCTCTGTGCCAGAGAGGGATTGGCGTGGACCGTGTTGGTGGACCGGTTCTAAGTTGCTACTGGTATTCACCAGAGCCCGCCGCAAAGTGGGATGGTCTTGCAGTGGCGGTAGCAACCAGGTCGTATCCACCAGCAACGGCTCAACCTCTCTGACTGCTGAAGATAGGCGCAGTACAAGGGAGTAGACAAGAGCAAGGTCGGACGTAGCAGAAGGTCAGGGCAGGCAGCAAGGATCGTAGTCAGGGGCAATGGCAGGAGGTCTGGAACACAGGCTAGGAACACTAGGGAACGCTTTCACTGGCACAATGGCAACAAGATCCGGCGAGGGAGTGCAGAGGAAGTGAGGTATAAGTAGGGAGTGCACAGGTGATAACACTGATTAGGCCTGCTGCGCCAATCAGTGGCGCAGTGGCCCTTTAAATTGCAGAGACCCGGCGCGCGCGCGCCCTAAGGAGCGGGGCCGCGCGCGCCGGGACAAGACAGACGGGGAACGGGTCAGGTACGGGAGCCGGGACGCGCATCGTGAGCGGGCGCCTCCTGCGTCGTGAATCGCATCCCGGCTGGGAGTGATATTGCAGCGCACCCGGTCAGCAGGTCTGACCGGGGCGCTGCGAATGAGAGGATGCTGCGAGCACTCCGGGGAGGAGCGGGGACCCGGAGCGCTCGGCGTAACAGTACCCCCCCCCTTGGGTCTCCCCCTCTTCTTAGAGCCTGAGAACCTGAGGATAAGACTTTTGTCTAGGATGTTGTCCTCAGGTTCCCAAGATCTCTCCTCTGGGCCACAGTTCTCCCAATCCACCCCAAAATTTTTTTTACCTCTGACAATCTTGGAGGCTAAAATCTCCTTCACAGAGAAGACGTTAGACGAACCGGAAACAGGAGTAGGAGAAACAACTTTGGGAGAGAAACTGTTAAGGACGAGTGGTTTAAGGAGAGAGACATGGAAGGCATTGGGAAAACGGAGAGAAGGAGGAAGAAGGAGTTTGTAAGAGACAGGGTTAATCTGGCACAAGATTTTGAAAGGACCAAGATAGCGTGGTCCCAGTTTGTAACTGGGGACACGAAAGCGGACATACTTAGCGGAGAGCCATACCTTGTCTCCGTGAGCAAAAATGGGGGGAGTTCTTCTTTTTTTATCAGCAAATTTTTTCATCCGGGATGAAGCCTGTAAAAGAGAAATTTGGGTCTCTTTCCATATGGTGGAAAGATCACGAGTCACTTCATCCACAGTGGGCAAACCAGAGGGCAAGGGAGTAGGGAGGGGAGGAAGAGGGTGACGGCCGTACACCACGAAAAATGGGGATTTAGCAGAAGATTCGGAGACTCTGAAGTTGTATGAGAATTCGGCCCATGGTAGAAGATCTGCCCAGTCATCCTGGCGGGAGGAAACAAAATGCCGTAAATAGTCACCCAGGACCTGATTAATTCTTTCTACTTGCCCATTGGATTGTGGATGATAAGAAGAAGAGAAGTTTAATTTGATCTTGAGCTGTTTACAGAGGGCCCTCCAGAATTTAGACACGAATTGGACGCCTCTATCCGAGACGATATGCGTGGGCAAACCGTGAAGGCGAAAAATGTGTATAAAAAATTGCTTTGCCAACTGAGGCGCTGAAGGAAGGCCAGGAAGAGGAATAAAATGTGCCATCTTGGAAAATCGATCAACGACCACCCAAACAACTGTGTTGCCACGGGATGAGGGCAAGTCCGTAATAAAGTCCATACCAATCTGTGACCAAGGCTGTTCAGGAACAGGCAGAGGATGAAGGAGACCAGCAGGCTTCTGGCGAGGAGTCTTATCCCGGGCACAGACAGTACAAGCCCGCACGAAATCAACGACATCAGTCTCCAGAGTCGGCCACCAATAAAATCGAGAGATGAGTTGAAAGGATTTTTTGATGCCCGCATGGCCTGCGAGGTGGGAGGAGTGTCCTCACTTGAGAATCCCGAGACGCTGGCGTGGAGAAACGAAGGTCTTCCCTGGAGGAGTTTGCCTGATGGAAGCTGGAGAAGTGGAGATCAGACAGTCCGGAGGAATGATGTGTTGCGGAGAGGCCTCTACTTCAGAGGCATCAGAAGAACGAGAGAGGGCATCGGCCCTAATGTTCTTGTCAGCGGGGCGAAAATCGATTTCAAAGTTAAAACGGGCAAAGAACAACGACCACCTAGCCTAGCGAGGTTTCAGTCGTTGGGCAGACTGGAGATAGGAGAGATTCTTGTGATCAGTGTATATAATAACTGGATATTTTGATCCCTCCAGCAGGTGCCTCCATTCCTCATGCGCCAATTTAATGGCCAGTAGTTCTCGATCACCAATGGAATAGTTTTTCTCCGCCGGAGAGAAGGTCCTAGAAAAAAAACCACAAGTAACAGCATGCCCGGAAGAATTTTGTTGTAGAAGAACTGCTCCAGCTCCCACTGAGGAGGCATCTACCTCCAATAGGAAGGGTTTAGATGGGTCAGGTCTGGAGAGCACGGGAGCAGAAGAAAAGGCAGACTTGAGATGTTTAAATGCGTCTTCCGCTTGGGGAGACCAGGACTTTGGCATTTTTCTTGGTTAGAGCCACGATAGGGGCCACAATAGTGGAGAAGTGTGGAATGAATTGTCTGTAATAATTGGCGAACCCCAAAAAACATTGGATAGCACGGAGTCCGGAGGGGCGTGGCCAATCTAACACGGCAGATAGTTTATCTGGGTCCATTTGTAGTCCCTGGCCAGAGACCAAGTATCCTAGGAAAGGAAGAGATTGACATTCAAAGAGACATTTTTCCATTTTGGCATAAAGTTGATTGTCCCGAAGTCTCTGAAGAACCATACGGACATGCTGGCGGTGTTCTTCTAAGTTGGCAGAAAAAAATCAGAATATCGTCCAGGTAAACCACAACACAGGTATATAGGAGATCACGAAAAATTTCATTAACAAAGTCTTGGAAGACGGCAGGGGCGTTGCACAGGCCAAAGGGCATGACCAGATACTCAAAGTGTCCATCTCTGGTGTTAAATGCAGTCTTCCATTCGTCCCCCTCCCTGATGCGGATGAGATTATAAGCACCTCTTAAGTCCAGCTTGGTAAAGATGTGGGCGCCTTGTAGGCGATCAAAGAGTTCCGAGATAAGAGGTAAGGGGTAGCGTTTTTTTATCGTGATTTTATTAAGTCCGCGGTAATCAATGCAAGGGCGTAGGGAGCCATCTTTTTTGGATACAAAAAAAAATCCAGCTCCGGCAGGAGAGTAGGACTTGTGGATAAACCCCTTTTTTAAAATCTCCTGGATGTACTCCGACATGGCTTGGGTTTCTGGAGCAGACAGAGGATAGATTCTGCCCCGGGGTGGAGTAGTACCCGGGAGGAGGTCAATAGGACAGTCATAAGGCCTGTGAGGAGGCAAAGTCTCTGCTTGTTTTTTGCAAAAAACATCAGCATAGTCCAGATAGGCCTTAGATACCGGGGGAACCACAGGGTCACGACTGTGAGTACTGGGAATCGGTTTAAGACAGTCCTTGTGACAAGAAGTACCCCAGTTCTTGATTTCTCCTGTGGACCAATCAAGGGTTGGGGAATGGCGTTGAAGCCACGGTAATCCAAGAAGAATTTCTGAAGTGCAGTTAGAGAGGACCAAAAATTCAATTTTTTCGTGATGGGGTCCGATGCACATTAGGAGAGGTTCCGTGCGGTAACGCACGGTACAGTCCAATCTTTCATTGTTAACAGAATTGATGTAGAGGGGTCTGGCGAGACTGGTCACCGGGATGTTGAACCTGTTGATGAGAGAGGCCAAAATAAAATTTCCTGCAGATCCGGAATCCAAGAAGGCCATAGCAGAGAAGGAGAAGGTAGAAGAAGATATCCGCACAGGCACAGTAAGGCGTGGAGAAGCAGAGTTCACATCAAGAGCTGTCTCACCTTTGTGCAGAGTCAGCGTACGTCTTTCCTGGCGGGGAGGACGGATAGGACAATCCTTCAAGAAATGTTCGGTACCGGCACAGTACAGGCAAAGATTCTCCATGCGGCGTCGTGTCCTCTCTTGAGGTGTCAAGCGAGACCGGTCAACTTGCATAGCCTCCACGGCGGGAGGCACAGGAACGGATTGCAGAGGACCAGAGGAGAGAGGAGCTGGGGAGAGAAACTGCCTCGTGCGAACAAAGTCCATATCCTGGCGGAGCTCCTGACGCCTTTCGGAAAAACGCATGTCAATGTGGGTGGCAAGATGAATAAGTTCATGCAGGTTAGCAGGAATTTCTCGTGCGGCCAGCACATCTTTAATGTTACTGGATAGGCCTTTTTTAAAGGTCGCGCAGAGGGCCTCGTTATTCCAGGATCACTCGGAGGCAAGAGTACGGAATTGGATGGCGTACTCGCCAACAGAAGAATTACCCTGGACCAGGTTCAGCAGGGCAGTCTCAGCAGGCTCGGGCAGGTTCCTCAAAGACACTTCGAATCTCCGTGAAGAAGGAGTGTACAGAGGCAGTGACAGGGTCATTGCGGTCCCAGAGCGGTGTGGCCCATGACAGAGCTTTCCCAGACAGAAGGCTGACTACGAAAGCCACCTTAGACCTTTCAGTAGGAAACTGGTCCGACATCATCTCCAAGTGCAGGGAACATTGCGAAAGGAAACCACGGCAAAACTTAGAGTCCCCATCAAATTTATCCGGCAAGGATAATCGAAGGCTGGAAGTGGCCACTCGCTGCGGAGGGGGTGCAGGAGCTGGCGGAGGAGAAGATTGCTGGAGCTGTGGTAATAGCTGCTGTAGCATCACGGTCAGTTGAGATAGCTGGTGGCCTTGTTGCGCTATCTGTTGCGACTGCTGGGCGACCACCGTGGTGAGGTCGGCGACAACTGGCAGCGGGACTTCAGCGGGATCCATGGCCGGATCTACTGTCACGATTCGGCTGGAGGTGGATCCTCTGTGCCAGAGAGGGATTGGCGTGGACCGTGTTGGTGGACCGGTTCTAAGTTGCTACTGGTATTCACCAGAGCCCGCCGCAAAGCGGGATGGTCTTGCAGCGGCGGTAGCAACCAGGTCGTATCCACCAGCAACGGCTCAACCTCTCTGACTGCTGAAGATAGGCGCGGTACAAGGGAGTAGACAAGAGCAAGGTCGGACGTAGCAGAAGGTCAGGGCAGGCAGCAAGGATCGTAGTCAGGGGCAACGGCAGGAGGTCTGGAACACAGGCTAGGAACACACAAGGGAACGCTTTCACTGGCACAATGGCAACAAGATCCGGCGAGGGAGTGCAGGGGAAGTGAGGTATAAGTAGGGAGTGCACAAGTGATAACACTGATTAGGCCTGCTGCGCCAATCAGTGGCGCAGTGGCCCTTTAAATTGCAGAGACCCGGCGCGCGCGCGCCCTAAGGAGCGGGGCCGCGCGCGCCGGGACAAGACAGACGGGGAACGGGTCAGGTACGGGAGCCGGGACGCGCATCGCGAGCGGGCGCCTCCCGCGTCGCGAATCGCATCCCGGCTGGGAGTGATATTGCAGCGCACCCGGTCAGCAGGTCTGACCGGGGCGCTGCGAATGAGAGGATGCTGCGAGCGCTCCGGGGAGGAGCGGGGACCCGGAGCGCTCGGCGTAACAGTATCACTGAGTTTGTGACCTAACTCAGTGTTTCACAACCAGTGTGCCTCCAGCTGTTGCAAAAGTACAACTCCCAGCATGTACGGTGCATGGTGTACGGTGACTGCTGAGAGTTGTAGTTTGCAACAGCTGGAGGCACACCGGTCATGAAACACTGAGTTAGGTAAAAAAAACTCTGAGTTTCACAACCATTGTGCCTTCAGCTGTTGCAAAACTACAACTCTCAGCAGTCACCGACAGCCAACGGGCAAGCTGGGAGTTGTAGTTATGCAACCAGCAGATGCACCACTACAACTCTCAGCATGCACTTTAGCTGTTTGTGCAAGCTGGGAGTTGTAGTTATACAACAGCTGAAGGTACACTTTTCCATAGAAAAAATGTGCCTCCAGCTGTTGCAAAACTATAAGTCCCAGCATGCCCATAAGGGAATGCTGGGAGTTGTGGTTGTCTGCCTCCTGCTGTTGCATAACTACAGCTCCCAGCATGCCCTTTTTGTATGCTGGGAGCTGTTGCTAAGCAACAGCAGGAGGCTGTCACTCACCTCCTGCTGCTGCTCCGGGACACAGGTCAGTCCCGCCGCCGCCGCTGCTCCTGGGGCCCCGATCCCAACATTGACGCCGGGGATCGGGGTCCCCAGCTCCCGGGGTCCACGTCCCGCACCCGCTCACGTCCTCTGGAAGAGGGGCGGAGCGGGTTGCGGGAGTGACACCCGCAGCAGGCGCCCTGATTGGTCGGCCGACGAATTCGACGAATCCGGCCGACGAATCAGGGCGATCGTGAGATGGCACCAGTGCCACCTCACCCCTGCAGGCTATGGCTGTTCGGGGCCGTCAGAGACTGAATTGTCCAGCGATCTGCGGCCATCGCCGACATGGGGGGGCATAATGACCCCCCTGGGCGATATGCCGGGATGCCTGCTGAACGATTTCAGCAGGCATCTGGCTCCGGTCCCCAACCGGCTAGCGGTGGGGACCGGAATTCCCACGTGCGTATGGATACGCCCTCGGTCCTTAAGGGCTCGGAATGCAGGGCGTATCCATACGCCCTATGTCCTGAAGAGGTTAAAGGGGTACTCCACTGGAAAAAAAAAATTTTTAAATCATCTGGTGCCAGAAAGGTAAACAGATTTGAAAAAAACTTCTATTAAAAAATCTTAATCCTTCCAGTACTTATTAGCTGTTGTATGATCCACAGGAAGTTCTTTTCTTTTTTAATTTCCTTTCTGTCTGACCACAATGCTCTCTGCTGACACTTCTGTCCATATCAGGAACTGTCCAGAGCAGGAAAGGTTTTTTAAAGGGATTTGCTTCTACTCTGGACAGTTCCTAAAATGGACAGAGATGTCAGCAGAGAGGACTGTGGTCAGACAGAAAGGAAATTCGAAAAGAAAAGAACTTCCTGTGGAGCATATAACAGCTTATAAGTACTGGAAAGATTAAGATTTTTAAATAGAAGTAATTTACAAATCTGTTTAACTTTCTGGCACCAGTTGATTAAGAATTTTTTTTTCCAGTGGCGTACCCCTTTAAAGACGCAGCTCATTTTCACCTTAAGGATGCAGCCCTTTTTTGCACATCTGACCACTGTCACTTTATATATTAATAACTCTGGGATGCTTTTACCTTTCATTCTGATTCCGAGATAGTTTTTTTGTGTGCGATGTTCTACTTTAAAATAGTGGTAATTTTTCATAGTTTTTTCTAACTTTGAAACTCTTTGCTGGGAAGGAAAATGGATATTCCAAATACATTATATATTGATTCACAAATACAAATGGGGAGATTTACCAAAACCTGTCCAGAGGAAAAGTTGCCCAGTTGCCCATAGCAACCAATCAGCTCGCTTCTTTCATTTTTAACAAGGCCTTTGCAAAATGAAAGTAGGGATTTTATTGGTTGCTATGGGCAACTGGTCAACTTTCCTCTAGACAGGTCTTGATAAATCTCCCCCAATATGTCTACTTTATGTTGACATCATAAAGTTGACATGTTTTTACTTTTTGAAGACATCAGAGGACTTCAAAGTATAGCAGTAATTTTCTAAATTTTCACGAAAATTTCCAGATCTGAATTTTTCAGGGACCAGTTAAATTTGAAGTGGATTTGAGGGGCCTTTCTGTGAGAAATACCCCATAAATGACCCTATTATAGAAAGTACCCCCCTTAAAGTATTAAAAATGACATTCAGAAAGTTTGTTAACCCCTTAGGTATTTCACAAGAATAGCAGCAAAGTGGAGGAAAAAGATCGAAAGCTGCATTTTTTACATGTTTTTACATGTTCTTGTAGCCCCATTGTTTTCATTTTTAAAAGTGGTATAAGGAGAAAAAGCCCCCCAAAATTTGTAGCCCAATTTCTCTCGAGTATGGAAATACCTCATATGTTGACATAAAGTGCTCTACGGGCTCACAACATGGCTCAAGAGGGAAAGAGCAATTGTGTGATTTTTTTAAAGAATTTTGCTGTCATGGATTTTGGGGGCCATGTTGCATTTAGGAAGCCCCCATGGTGCCAGAACAGCAAAAAAATATATATATAAACAAAACACATGACATGCTATTTTGTAAAACTACACCCTCAAGGAATATAACAAGGGGTATAGTGAGCCTTAACACCTCACAGGTGTGTGAAAACTTTGCATTAAATTTGGACGTGAAAATGGAAAATTAGATTTTTAACACTAAAATGATGGTGTTACCACAAATTTATCTTTTTCACAAGGGGTAATTGGAGAAAATGGACCCCAAAATTTAAAGCCCAATTTCTCTCGATTAAGAAAACTCCCCATATGTGGACGTTAAATGCTCTGCTGGCGCACTACAATGCTCAGATGACAAGGAGCAAAATTTGGCTTTTTGAAAGAGAATTTTGCAGAAATGGTTTTTATCGGGGTATGTTGCATTTAGGAAGCCCCCATGGTGCCAGAACAGCAAAAAAAAAAAAACATATGCATACTATTTTGGAAACTGTACCCCTCAAGGAACGTAACAAGGGGTATAGTGAGCCTTAACACCTCACAGGTATTTGACGACTTTGCGTTGAAGTTGAATGGGAAAATGAAAAATTTTATTTTCAACACTAAAATGATAGTGTTACTCCAAATTTTTCTTTTTCACAAGGGGTAATAGGAGAAAATGGACCCCAAAATTGGAAGCCCAATTTCTCCCGATTAAAAAAATGCCCCTTATGTGGACATTAAGTGCTCTGCTGGCGCACTACAGGTCTCAGGACAGATGGATTGGACTTTTGGAGAGAGAATTTTGCTGAAATTGAAGTCGGAGCCATGTGCATTTACAAACCTCCCATGGTGCCAAAACAGCAGAAACTCCCCACATGTGATACCATTTTGGAAACTACACCCCTCCTGGAATGTAACAAGGGTTACAGTAAGTACTTACACCTCACAAGTTTTTTGAACTGTGGGCTGTAAAAGTGAAAAATTTGATTTTTAACACTAAATTGATGGTGTTACTCCAAAGTTTTAATTTTCACTCGGTGTAATAGGAGAAAATGGACCCCAAAATTTGAAGCCCAATTTCTCCCGATTAAGAAAACGCCCCATATGTGGACGTTAAGTGCTCTGCTGGTGCACTACAGGTCTCAGAACGGAAGGAGTGCCATTGGTCTTTTGGAGAGAGAACAGCAGAAACCCCCCACATGTGACACCATTTTGGAAACTACACTCCTCCAGGAATGTAACAAGGGTTACAGTGAGTACTTACACCTGACAGTTTTTTTGATCGATGGGCCGTAAAAGTGAAAAATGTGATTTTTCGCACTATATTGATAATGTTACCCCAAATGTTTCAATTTCACAAGGGGTAATTGGGCAAAAGGCCCCCCAATTTTTTAGTGCAATTTTGCCTGAGAAAGAAAATACCCCATATATGGATGTAAAGTGCTCTGCAGACACACTGCAATGCTCAGAATAGAAGGAGTGCCATTGGGCTTTTGGAGGGAAAAGTTTGTTGGAATTAAAGTCAGGGGCCATGTGCGTTTACAAAGCCCCCATTGTGCAAGAACAGTAAATACCCCACACATGTGACACCATACTAGAAACTACACCCCTCAAGGAATGTAACAAGGGTTATAGTGAATACTTACACCGCACATGTTTTTTTGAACAGTGGGCCGTAAAAGTGAAATAATTAATTTTTAATACTGAATTGCTGGTATTACCCCAAATTTTTTTCGTTTCACAAGTAGTAAGAGAGAAAAAGCTCCACAAAATTTGTAGCACAATTTCTCCAGAATAACGAAATACCCCATTTATGGCGGTAACGCACTATACAGGTGCAAAACAGGGCTTAGGAGTGAGACAGCATCGGTGAGATTTGAGGCCTAAAGTGGTGCTTTGCACTGCAATGGTTGAGGTTCTGACATAAAATCTGAAAGAAAAAAAAACCCTGGCAAGTGACCACAAATTTGAAACTACACCCCTTAAGGAAGGTAACAAGGGGTACAGTGAGTACCGTATTTCTCGGCGTATAACATGTACTGGCATATAACACGCACCCCCATTTTAACAGGGAAATTTAAGTTAAAAAAATAAAATGTAAAATAAATGACTTGGACTAAATGCCACATCATCCCCCCCAACTTTGTTTTCTTCTGCACCTCAGTTTGGTCCTGTCCCCTCCAGTGCCACATGATTTCTTCCCTTTTATCAGTCCCTGTGCCACATTTACCCCTCTCATCGCCACCCCCCATGTCTCATCATCCTCCCATGTCTCATCATTTCCCCCTGTCATAGACCACCACAAGCCATACAGACATTAAGCATTTAGTGCCTCCCCCACCATCATTTCCCCCCTCATCATCCCCCACCCTGTCCCATCATGTCCCCCATCATTCCCCCCCTTATCATTTCCCCCTGTCTCATCATGTCCCCCCATCATTCCTCCTGTCTCATCATCCCCCACCCTGTCTCATAATTTCCCCCCATCATTCCCCCCTCATCATCCCCCCACTCTGTCTCATCATGCCCCCCACCCTCTCATCATGCCCCCCATCATTATCCCCCACACCCTGTCTCATCATGTTCCCATCATTTCCCCCTCATCATCTCTCCCACCCTGTCTCATCATCCCCTCATCATTTCCCCCTGTGTCATCCCCCCCATCATCCCCCCCCCTTCATCATTTACCGTCGCATCATCCCCCCAGTGGTCTTCAACCTGCGGACCTCCAGATGTTGCAAAACTACAACTCCCAGCATGCCCGGACAGCCAATTGCTGTCTGGGCATGCTGGGAGTTGTAGTTTTGCAACATCTGGAGGTCCGCAGGTTAAAGACCACTCTTCCCCTTTCCTTACCTGTCTGCACTTCGGCAGATTAGGTCAGGCGGGGGGGTCTTGCGGGCTGGGGGGTCAGTGAAGCTGATGAGTGACTTGCCGTCGTCTCTGCGCGCCATCACGGATCTCACTTTTCGGCGGCGACTACAGGAAATGAAAAGTGAGATCCGTGATGCCGCGCAGAGAAGCCGGCCGAGGAAGTCACTCATCAGCTTCACTGACCGCAGCCCGCAAGACCCCCCCCCCCCCCCCCCCCCCCCCCCCGAAGCCGAAGCACAGACAGGTAAGGAAAATAAACAAATCTATAAAAAAGGGGGAATGATGAGGGAGGGGGGAGGTAGGGAAAAGGGGGAATGATGAGGGAGGGGGGAGGAAGGGAAAAGGGGGAATGATGAGGGAGGGGGGAGGAAGGGAAAAGGGGGAATGATGAGGGAGGGGGAGGTAGGGAAAAGGGGGAATGATGAGGGAGGGGGGAGGTAGGGAAAAGGGGGAATGAGGAGGGAGTGGGGAGGTAGGGAAAAGGGGGAATGATGAGGGAGGGGGGAGGAAGGGAAAAGGGGGAATGATGAGGGAGGGGGAGGTAGGGAAAAGGGGGAATGATGAGGGAGGGGGGAGGTAGGGAAAAGGGGGAATGAGGAGGGAGTGGGGAGGTAGGGAAAAGGGGGAATGATGAGGGAGGGGGGGAGGTAGGGAAAAGGGGAAATGATGAGGGAGGGGGGAGGTAGAGAAAAGGGGGAATGAAAAGTGAAACTCACTTGTTTTCTCCCGCACTATCCACAGGAACTGATCTGGTGGATAGTGCGGGAGACGCTGATTAAAAGGTAGGGCAGATCCGGACAAGGTAGGGCTCAACGTCTCCCGCACTATCCACCACACCAGTACCTGTGGATAGTGCGGGAGAAAACAAGTGACAGTGCGGGGAGGAGACGCTGCTGGTCACTGATTTAACCCGATAACGACCATGGACGAGTATAGACGTCCAGGTTGGCGGGCGTTCCCGCACCTGGACGTCTATACTCGTCCATTCTTCTCGTGGGTGCTGCCCAGTGCACCCACGAGATCGCGGCAGGGACTCGGCTGTATCACACAGCCGGGACCCTGCTGCACTGCCAGGACCGAAGTAAACTTCGGTCCCGGCAGTTTTAACCCTTACAGCCGCGGGCTGTAAGTGTTATGACAGAGGGAGGGAGCTCCCTTTGTCTCCTCTGCAGCACCCCGCATCGCGATCGCGGGGTGCTGTGTGTAATACAAGGCTGGCCGGGGCCTGCCGCACTGCCGGGAGTGAAGTTTACTTCACTCCCGACGGTTTAACCCTTACAGCCGCGGTCAGAAGTGACCGCGCGCTGTAAGGAGTTCTGACAGAGGGAGGGGGCTCCCTCTGTCTCCTCTGCAGCACCCTGCATCGCGATCGCGGGGTGCTGTGTGAGGCCGCACTGCCGGGAGTGAAGTTCACTTCACTCCTGACAGTTTAACCCCTACAGCCGCGGTCAGAAGTGACCGCGCGCTGTAAGGAGTTCTGACAGAGGGAGGGGGCTCCCTCTGTCTCTCCTGCAGCACCCCGGAGCATCGCGGGGTGCTGCTGCATACCTGGGCAGCCGGGGGTCCTACAAAGACCCCCAGGTCTGCCCTGGGTATTGCCTGCTAGTGAAATATGCTGCCTGCTAGTGAAAACTGGCAGGCAGCATATAACTGCAATGCTTTGGAATACTAAGTATTCCAAAGCATTAAAAATTGTAAAAATAAATAAATAAATAAAATAAAAGTGTAAAAATAAATAAAAATGTAAAAAAATGTAATAAAAAAATATATATAAAATGTATAAAAAATATATAAAAAATACATTTATTAAATGAATCTAATAAAAAAAAAAAAGCATAATGTGTAGGATCGCATTGGCGGACATCCGCAGCATGAAATATGCTGCGGATGTCCGCCACGTGATCCTACACATTATGCAGCAGTCACGGTAATGAGCTCCCTGCTGCGGCTGGGTAGCTTTGTGCGTCCACTCATAGCGGCGGATTTTCCGCCAGCAGTCATGAGCGGACGCACTGAGCTACCCATCCGCAGCAGTGATGGATATATTCGCCATGAGCGGGTGCTTATTCCCACAACATGGCGGATATATCCATCAGAAGCCTTAACTGTCACAGACAGACGTGTTATACTGCCAGCCGACCAAGGACCAATCAGAGAGGTCCCTGGTCCAGCCAATAACTTGTAGGGGTGCGGTATATAAATGGGGTCACTTGTGGGGGTGGGGGTACTGTTCTGCATTTGTGAAAAATTGCAATTTTCGAATTTTTAACACTGACTTTGTAATAATTCCTGCCAAAAAACTATGGTGTTAAAATACTCACTGTACCCCCTAGCGAATACCTTGAGGGGTCTAGTTTTTAAAATGGGGTCATTTGGGGGGGTGTTCCTATGTTCTACTACCTTTTAATTTCTGCAAACCTTGCATAGCACATAAAAAAAGATGTACTTTTCAAATTTTCAAAATTTTCTAAATTTCAAGTTAAATTGTTAGGCTTCTAACTAATTTAAAATGTTAATTAAAAACAAAAAAATGACGTCAAAATAAAGTAGACATCTGAAAGTATAAGTTTCATAAACTATTTGGTCAGTATGTATAAATATATGCAACCAATTAGTGTTAAAATAGCAAAAAATCTTAATTTTTTGTAAAAATGTCATGATTTTTTGCATTGTAAAAAAAACCTACAAATTATATTGGCTTACTTTTACTATGTACATGAAGGACTACTTGTGACAAAAAAACAATGTCAGAATTATCGTGATTGGCAAAACGTTACCAGAGTTATTCTCTAATAAAGACAGACATCCCCGATTTGAAAAAACAGGCCTGGTCTTTCAGGGGCGTACAGGTTTATTTGCATTGGTCCTTAAGGGGTTAAAGTGGCCACGGCCGTGCTGTTAATACTTAACAAGCAGCCGCTGCTTGTGAGCCTCCCCCTAGGGAAGGTGTATAGGGGTGAAGTGGAGATTTGGAACAGATGGGTGTTACCTAAATGTACTATGATGAAGTGTACTATGAGAATTGTAATTTTAATACTGATATGCCAATTATTTTCCCAGAATGATGACCCGGAGTATAGGCGAAAGTAAAAATGATGCCCGCCCCAATCTCTATGCTCTGAATCATCATTCTGGGAATGTGATGTGTGTGGCCGTCCCTATTCTGTTACCTCATATGCGCACCCCGCTCTGGTAGGGAGAGAGCACTGCACATTTGAGGCAACTGCAAACCCCCAATGCTGTTGACTCTGTGTCCCATGATCCATTTTTTTGGGGGGGGAAAAAAAGATATCGTCGGTATTGGGAAAGAGGTTTTGGGAGTTTTTTTTTTTTGGAGGGGTGTTTGGGTTTTAAATTTTGAAGACAATATACTCTGGACTGGTACAAGGGGTGTCCTTCCGAATCCCCCTCTTGCGACACACTCTGCATTTTTTCTGGGATCGTCCCTTCTCTCCAGCGTGGGGGACCTCACTTTGAAAGTGTTGGCCAGGGACGATCCGGGGGCCCACATTTCCAGAGGTGCTCTGACCCACTCTTTGGCGGTCACCAAAGATGAGGGCCTTTGGAACTTTCTCTTGGAAATGCAGGTATGTCCCTGTGTTGCCAGCATACTGGGACAGTACAAAAGAGTTATACATGGCAACCTGTACCATGTTTTTTGCATGGCATTATATGACTTAAGGACTTGGGGAAAGATCAACTCCCCCCATATACCGATTGTAGTCCAGAATACAATCGGGCTTGAGGACCGGTCCCGCAGTACCTCGCACAGGGAGAGGGGTGCTGCCGTTCCCATGAATTTTGGTGAGCTTAAGGACATCCCTCTTGTCCTTATACCTGACCAGCAACAAGTTTTCATGGGTAAGGGCACGGGACTCACCCTGGGGGATAGGAATTTGGAGGGGATAGGAAGGCCTCTTTGATTCTTCCGGACTGTCCCACAAGCGAGCGTGGATCTGTTGGCGAGGGATGTGAAGAGAGGGATACTAGTATGAAAGTTATCCATGTAACCTTTATCTAGTAATGGGTGCAAAAAGCCCCAAATTATTTTCCCGCTAACACCCAGAGTGGGGGGACATTCTGGGGGTTCAATACGGGAATCTCGTCCCTCATACACCATAAACTTGCAAGTGTACCTTGAGGTACTCTCGCAAAGTTTATACATCTTCACACCATACCGCGCCCGCTTGAATGGGATGTATTGCCGGAAGCGGAGTCTCCCCTTAAAGATGATGAGAGACTCATCAATATCAACCTTCCTTCCAGGGACATAGGCCTCCCAAAATATGGCCCCAAAGTGATTGTTGACCGGCCTGATTTTATACAGGCGGTCATACGCGGGATCAGTTCGGGGGGACATGCCGCATTTTCAGTATAATGCAAACATTTCCGAATGGCCTCAAACCAGGGACATGCCATGGCCATATTGTAGAGCAGGGTCTGGTAAAGGACGTCCCCACTCCAATATTGCCTGACATTGGGTTTTTTGACTAGGCCCATATGCAGCACAAGGCCCAATAATGTCCTCATTTTGGCTGCATCGACTGGGAACCAGCCACCGGGCCAAGCCAAAAGTGAGCTCGGGTTTGCGGCGACGAACCGTTGGGCATACAGATTCGTCTGCTCAACCATCAGATTGACAAAGTCGTCACTCAAATAATAACTAAAAAAGTCTATTTCAGTGAACCCAACGATGTCAATCTTGATTCCTGAGTCACCAAAAACTCAGGAATCATGGGCTCATGGTCTGCTGGCTGAGTACAGACAAGTTCTTTGGTATGGGGCACCAGTGAACTTGACTGGGGGCTTTACTAGTATGAGCGCCAGGGGGACTCATACTAGCATTGGGCACTAGGTAAGGAGCAGAGGAGGTTTGTGGTCCTGCATGGCGGCATCTCCGCTGCCTTGATGGCTCATCATCAGCAACAGATGATGAGGAGGAAGAGGAAATAAGGAAGGTGGAGTCTTCCTTGTCCTCTGTTGCGCTTTCAGTGTCGGAGGCAAGTATGGCATATGCCTCCTCCGCTGAAAACGCCTTGCAGGCCATTTCCCTACTCTAATGGGATGGTGTGTGTGTATGTGTGTGGGGAAAACTTTATTTGTGTATGTGCTGTGTGTGGTGCAAGGCTACCTCCCTAACCCACCCTAACCTAACTAACTAAACCCGCCCTAACAAAAAAAATATAAAGTAAAAAGGGGAAAAAAAAGTTAAAAAAAAAAGGACTTCTAGCATGAAAAAAAAATCCTGCGCCAAAAAAGCATTTACCTAATCAATTGTGTGCGCACTGATTCGCGCTTGCTGGCGACAGGAGGTGCAAAAGTCAGTGGGGGATCCGGCCACTCCGCCCAGAACAGTGGCTGGTGGCAAGTACACAGACCCTCACACAAAATACACAAAAAAGTAAATAGTAAAACGCTTAACTCCGAAAAAAATGCACCCACCTGAACCCCCCCAAAAAATGCTGATTAGTGATAAGTCACTGACAGCGGCGGGGCAGGCCGCACACAGAGGTATGGTCCGTCCACACAGCACTGGCCTGTTACTGATGGCACAGACCATCTTATAGGTGCAAAAAATAAAAAAGCTGCTATAACCCGAAAAAGTGGCTGCACCACAAATAAAAACTACAGGTACTACAGGACTGATCAGCGGCGGGTGAACTTTAGCTAACGATGGCAGACTGCTCTTTTATAGCTAAGTGGGCCTGGCAACACGTTTAGCAAAAAAAAAAAAAAAAAAAAGGTCTGCACCAAAAAAAGAATGCTGGCAGAAGACCGCAGCGACCCTGTAGGGCTGGGGTCACGCAGCTAAAGGTGCTATGGACCCGGGGACACCTACAGATGGTATGCTGGAAAAAAAATCTTTTTTTTCTTTTTTTTTACTCCTAACCTGTCCCTACCTAATCTAAACTGTCCCTGATTGCTTTCTGTGCCAAGGGGCCACAGAAAGGAGGCAAGGGGGCACTTTTTTAAAACTGAGGGGGAGATAACAGCACCATCCTGCACACCAGATCACTGAAGTATGGTGGGCAGAACGGAGCAACAGATCACCCACCTCCCCCCTCCCCATACTGCTGTGATTGGAGCGGTCACTTCGGCCGCCCAATTACAGCTGTGCCACCTCACAGTACGGATGATGATTGGTGGTGTATATTACACCACCGATCATCATCCTTATCCGGGTCATGGGGTCACACATGACCCCCATGACCCGGAATCACCGCAGATCACCAGTTTGTATTTAATGGTGATCTGCGGTGAAAGCCGATATGAGGGGGTCTCAGGACCGCCTCCCGCGATGAACCGGGATGCCTACTGAATGATTTCAGCAGGCATCCCGGTCTAGTCCCCACCCGGTGAGCAGCGGGGACCGAAATTCCCACGGGCGTACCTGTACGCTCTGCGTCCTTAAGGACTCAGGATGCAGGGTGTTTGCATATGCCCTGCGTCCTGAAGAGGTTAAGGCAGAAATCAACACTCTTAATAATACATTCCTGTCTACATTATGTCCAGATTGTAGCCCTTTGTAAACTTTTCTTTGACTTTAGATAATCCTTCTTGAAGTGAGGATCATATACAGAGTAAAATATTATCCCCAATGATACTGAGATTCTTTTAAACCTCAAACAAATGTAGGGAATCTCTCGTAACCACATACATACTAATGGGGCAGATGTGCTTTGGGGCCCCCTTAGGCACCAGGGCCCCGATGCAACTCCCACCTCTGCACCCCCTATGGCTACGCCCCTAACCACATACTTTTGTAAGAAACTATCCACATATTCTGATACCCTTCTGGTGAGGGAAAATCTCCACGATACAAAGGGACGTCCAGGGGGCTATGTTTATTTGTGTTAATTTCAGGGCATGTCCAGAAGATGGATTTTAAAATTGGATAAAATGATTGCAGAATCTGCCACAGATTTTCACTATGTTGCAGAAACAATGTTGAAATCCGAGTGAAAAAAAAATCCTCAGTGTGAACAAGGTGTTAGGTAAATAAATCATGACACGGATTCTAGAATTAGCTATATAGATATATAAATATTTTATTTCTTTATCACTTAAAATGCCTTTTTTTTTGCATTATCTAAAAAACTTTAAAGTTTCATTACACTTTTTAGTAAGATCACCTCTAAGCTTCTCAGAGATCAATTCGTTTCTTGATGGTTATCCGAAATAGTAAAGATAGTTGCTTAGATTTACTAAAACTGTCTAATTCTTATATAGTGTTAAAGGGATATTCCAGGATTTTTTTTTTATTTGACTATGCTACAGGGGCTGTAAAGCTAGTGTAGTTCATAATATAGTGTCTGTACCTGTGTGTGGCGGTTTTCTCACAACTCTTATGTGATTTTCACTCCAATATTTATTTTTACCAGCATACAAAATGACTGTTGTCTCAGATTTTTCCCAGGTTGCAATGCGGCTGAGACCTGACTCACTAGTCAGCTGTAATGTCTGTTTATTTGTTTTTGCATTTTTCTGTTCAGGTTTGTATTCACACTAGTTTGTTCAGAGCAGTTGGCTATTCCTCCGGGATAGGGAATGGTTAATGCTCTGGATGAATGGTAACTAGGGTGTGTCTATTTTAAGCCAGACTTCTCTGCAGTCTGTGCTGGTTATTGAATACCTCAGTCTAGAATGTCTGTGTGTGCAATACACTTCCAAGTCTGCTTTAGCTAGCACCTTGTATTTATCTTGTGATATTATCTGAGTTTTAGCCATGGTTAAATAGTCTTGTTTATTGTAGATTTTAGTCTGTGTTATATCAGTCGGTATTAGTATTATGTCTGTTCAGCTTTGTTGGTGTTCACACTATGTCTGAGTCTTGCTTGTTACCTGTGCTCTGTATTTTATATTCCTGTTTGGTATCCTGGTTCTGTGTCCCAATGTGAACAGTGTCTTATATTTTTATATCCTGTTTGGTTGATCTTATCCTTTGTACTTGTAACTGCTTGTGATAGTTCTTAGCGCACTTTGGCGCAGGAAGGGACTGGCTCCCAGTTGTCGACTCACCATTTAGGGTGAGTGGGCAAGTAGGCAAGGGGAGATGTCTAAGGGTCAGTTTAGGGCTCACTCTCCCTGTCCCCCCGGTCTGTCCTTGATATCAGCTGATGACAGGGAGCCGGTCTGCTTCGATGGGTGGAGGGATCGCTTGGTGGGAGAGAGATCAATCTGCAACAGCTGTAGGCACCCTGATTGAAAACCACACTGATTTGAATGGATGCAGCTCACTTATGTTTCAATGGGTGAGGTATCTGATGTGTGGGAGGGAGGAAGGAAGATGGAATTGTGGGATTTGTAGTCAAAAAAAGAAAAGTCAAACAGGAAATACCAGTTCACAACAAGCTAGCCACAGTGTTATGGTAAAATCACAACATAGCCATTTAGCCCCAAGACAAGCGCAGATCCTTCCTAAGCATGTCCATTACTGTCTGCCAGGTACGCACTAAAATCATCTTATGGTGGATAACCCGTTTAACTTAGATGGACAAAATCTCATATGTTCCAGATTTATCACAGCAGCTCAGGCTCATTGTCTGGTTTAAGTTTACACCAATTATTAGTTGGCTTCAATGTACGTCAGAATTTGCAATTTTGACGCACCTAAAGCCACGTCCCTTTTAAATAAAGCTACGCCCCTTTTTAGATTCTGGGGAAAAATTTTAATTTAAGTGTTGAAAACACATAGTAAATGAGGCAGAAGTAATGTAATGTTTTTTTCTTAAGGGTACATAATTAATAAAATAATTAACCTGTTACTACCCTTTTAAGGCTAAGCTTCCACATGTTTTTTTCTCTGGCAGTTTTTGAGCCAAACTCATTGTCATTGTAAACATCTACCACAGTAGTGCACCCATATTCTTGTATTGTAGTATTCTAATTGTTACACATCCACACCGTTTATCTGGTGTAGGATTCTATTGTGGCACTTGTAGTCCGCTGCAGGCATCCTCCATTGTATGCATTTTTATGCTGGGGATCGCCCCAAGCAACGGACTACAAGGGCAGGATCTGCTCCCCCAGTATAAATGCACAACCGCATTTGGGGTTGAGCACCTCCAGCCATCTGAGACCACGTTTTTTGTTGGTTGTTTAAGTTTTTGAGCCAAAGCCAGAAATGTATTCAAAAGGAATCACACATATAAAGGAAGGACTTACACTTCTCCTCCTTCATGGATCCACTTCTGACTTTTGCTCAAAAACTGCAGTGACAGTATTCCAAAAACTTCCAGAAAAAAAAACAAGTGGAAACTTAGCCTTACAGTTTCCCTTCTATACAATAACATTTTGCTACTTTAGGAACAAAAAGTCAAATTTCTCCTCTAGTTTGCATGGATAAAATTAGTTTACGGAAAGTTGAATATCAAGACTGGATGGGAATAAAAATATTGTAAAATGCTGCGAAATCTATTGGCGCTATATAAATAAATATAACCCCTTAACGACCACGAGTGTAAACTTTTGCTCGTGGCTGGCTCCCGTTATGTGAAGCGCTTCATAACCGGCAGGTCCCGGCTGCTATCAGCAGCCAGGACCCACGGCTAATACTGGACATCGGCGATCAGGCTGATGTCCGGTATTAACCCTTTAGACGCCGTGATCAAAGATGACCGGGGCATCTAAAACAGGAGAAAAGCATTGCCGGTTAGCTCAGTGGGCTGTTCGGGACTGCCGCAGTGAAATTGCGGTGTCCCAAACAGCTGAGAGGACAACGGGAGGGTGCTTACCTTGTCTCCCGCAGTCCGACTGTCACTCAGCGGCTCCATGCCTGAGATCCAGACTGGAGCAGCATAACACCGATAACACTGATCAATGCAATGCTATGGCTTTGCATTGATCAGTGTCTGCAATCAAGGTGTTGCATGTTATAGTCCCCTATGGGGGCTATAACATTGCAAAAAAAAAAAAAAGTGTAAAAAAATAGTTAATGAATTTGATTTAACCCTTTCCCTAATAAAAGTTTGAATCACCCCCCTAAACATATGTGGTATTGCCGTGTGCGTAAATGTCCGAACTGTGAAAATATTATGTTAATTAAACCGCACGGTTAATGATGTACACGTAAAAAAATTCCAAAGTCAAAAATTGCACATTTTTCGTCACTTTGTCTACACTAAAAAAATGTATAAAAGGCAATCAAAAAGTCCCATCAAAACGAAAATTGTACCGATAAAAACTTCAGATCATGGTGCAAAAAGATGAGCCGTCATATAGCCCCGTAGACGGAAAAATAAAAAAAGTTATTGGGGTCAGAAGATGACCATTTTACAGTTATAAATTTTTGAGCATGTAAATTAAATTTTTTTAAAGTAGTAAAATAAAATAAAAACTATATAAATTAGATATCCTTGTAACCGTATGGACCTACAGAATAAAGATCGATAGAATAAAGAAGATAATAGAATCGGAAGCCCCCCAAATTTACAAAATGGCTTTTTTTTTTCAAATTTTGCTCCACAAATATTTTTTTTCTGGTTTTGCCCTAAATTTTGTGGTGAAATCATTGATATCATCATAAAGTACAATTGGTGGCGCAAAAAATAAGCCCTCATATGGGTCTGGAGGTGCAAAATTTAAAGTGTTATGATTTTTTGAAGGTGATGAGGAAAATAAAAAAATGCAAAAACTGAAAAACCCTGCATCCTTAAGAGGTTAATAATAATAATCCTAATAAAGTTTCTAATGAACATAACCTAAAAAGACCACTAGGGGTCCCCCATACCATCCAGAACATAGTCCTGTCTAGTTGCAGTATCATCTTTGTCCAAGCTGAAGCACAAGCTGAGACAAAGTCCATGAAGTGAGGGCAGAACTGGAACTACTCTGTGCTCTTTCCTGTTTACATGGCAGTTACCAGATACATTTGCTGGCCTTAAGGTGATTTCTGCTTATGAATAAGTAGTTCATGTAATGAAAAAGAGCTTCAGTGTAAATGTAGAGTAGCAGCCTGAACCCCTGATGCCTCAAGCACAAATGCACTAGAGCCATGTAAAAAAAAAGGTATCAAACATATGGTTTTCAGTCCTTTAAAAAAGCTGCTCCTCCCAGGACATTCATAAAATATTAGAATAAACCAGTTTGCTAATTTCTGAAATCCTGTGATACTTTATTATGGAATTGCTAATGAACCTATGCCTTAAAGAGGTAATCTGGGGAACACAATTTATCCCCCCGATTTTCTGTATGGGTCCGGCTACTCATCAGTTCTTGAAGCGCTTCAGCCCCCCACCTTCCAAGACAAGTAATAACCGGTAATTGGCTGAGCGGGCCATCACTCCTGCTCGTCTCTGGGGGTTGTGGCCAGAGCGCAGGACAGAAGATTGCTGGGGTCCAACAAGTAACCCCTATTCTGTGGATAAGGGGATACGTTGATTTCCCCAGAATACCTCTTTAACCCCTTAAGGACACATGACGTTCTCATACATCTCCATTTCCGAGACCTTAAGGACACATGAGGTATGAGAACGTCATGTGTTTTACCGGCCCCCCGCAACCATCTGGAGCGGAGCCGGTGCCCGATGCCTGCTGAAATCGTTCAGCAGGCATCGGGGCATATCGCCCAGGGGGGTCATTATGACCCCCCATGTCGGCGATGGCCGCAGATCGCTGGACAATTCAGTCCAGCGATCTGCGGCGGATTCCGGGTCAATCGGGTCTCCAGTGACCCGATGACCCAGAATTACTGGCTGATCGGGGCCGTCAGAGACGGCCCCGAACAGCCAGAGCCAGCAGGGGTGAGGTGGCACTGGTGCCACCTCACGATCGCCCTGATTCGTCGGCCGGATTACCGGCCGACCAATCAGGGCGCCTGCTGCGGGTGTCACTTCCGCAACCCGCTCCGCCCCTCTTCCGGAGGACGTGAGCGGGTGCGGGACGTGCACCCCGGGTGCTGGGGACCCAGGAGCAGCGGCGGCGACGACGACGAGGGACTGACCTGTGCGGCGAGGATCGTTGGAGGTGAGTGACAGCCTCCTGCTGTTGCTTAGCAACAGCTCCCAGCATGCAAAAAGGGCATGCTGGGAGCTGTAGTTATGCAACAGCAGGAGGCAGACCACCACAACTCCCAGCATTCACTTATGGGCATGCTGGGACTTGTAGTTTTGCAACAGCTGGAGGCACATTCTTTCTATGGAAAAGTGTACCTTCAGCTGTTGTATAACTACAACTCCCAGCTTGCACAATCAGCTAAAGTGCATGCTGGGAGTTGTAGTGGTGCATCTGGTGGTTGCATAACTACAACTCCCAGCATGCCCGTTGGCTGTCGGTGACTGCTGAGAGTGGTAGTTTTGCAACAGCTGAAGGCACACTGAGTTAAGTAGCAAACCAGTGTGTCTCCAGCTGTTGCATAACTACAATCCCCAGCATCCCCAGCCAAAATAGTATGCCTCCAGCTGTTGCATAACTACAACACCCAGCATGCCCTTCCGCTGTCCGTACATGCTGGGGGTTGTAGCTTTTGCAACAGCTGAAGGCACACTGGTTGCAAAACACTGAGTTTGTTACTAAACTCGGTGTTTCACAACCAGTGTGCCTCCAGCTGTTGCAAAACTACAACTCCCGGCATGCACTGATAGACCGTACATGCTGGGAGTTGTAGTTTTGCAACAGCTGGATGTTCCCCCCCCCCCAATGTGAATGTACAGGGTACACTCACATGGGCGGAGGATTACAGTAAGTATCCGGCTGCAAGTTTGAGGTGTGGCAAAATTTCTGCCGCAGCTCAAACTGCCAGCGAGAAACTACTGTGAACCCCCCGCCCATGCGACTGTACCCTAAAAACACTACACTACACTAACACAAAATAAAATAAAAAGTAAAAAACACTACATATACACATACCCCTACACAGCCCCCCTCCCCTCCCCAATAAAAATGAAAAACGTCTGGTACACCACTGTTTCCAAAACGGAGCCTCCAGCTGTTGCAAAACAACTACTCCAAGTATTGCCAGATAGCCGTTGACTGTCCAGGCATGCTGGGAGTTTTACAACAGCTGGAGGCACCCTGTTTGGGAATCACTGGCGTAGAATTCCCCTATGTCCACCCCTATGCAATCCCTAATTTAGGCCTCAAATGCGCATGGCGCTCTCACTTTGGAGCCCTGTCGTATTTCAAGGCAACAGTTTAGGGTCACATATGGGGTATCGCCTTACTCGGGAGAAATTGCCTAACAAATTTTGGGGGGTATTTTCTGCTATTACCCTTTTAAAAAATGTAAAATTTTTGGGAAAACAAGCATTTTAGGTAAAAAAAATATATATTTTTTTACATATGCAAAAGTCGTGAAACACCTGTAGGGTATTAAGGTTCACGTTACCCGTTGTTACGTTCCCCGAGGGGTCTAGTTTCCAAAATGGTATGCCATGTGTTTTTTTTTTTGCTGTCCTGGCACCATAGGGGCTTCCTAAATGCGGCATGCCCCAGAGCAAAATTCGCTTTCAAAAAGCCAAATGTGACTCCTTCTCTTCTGAGACCTGTAGTGCGCCAGCAGAGCACTTTTCACCCCCATATGGGGTGTTTTCTGAATCGGGAGAAATTGGGCTTCAAATTTTGGGGGGTATTTTCTGCTATTACCCTTTTTAAAATTGTAAAAATTTTGGGAAACCAAGCATTTTAGGTAAAAAAAATATATATTTTTTTACATATGCAAAAGTCGTGAAACACCTGTGGGGTATTAAGGTTCACTTTACCCCTTGTTACGTTCCCCGAGGGGTCTAGTTTCCAAAATGGTATGCCATGTGTGGGTTTTTTGCTGTCCTGGCACCATAGGGGCTTCCTAAATGCGGCATGCCCCCAGAGCAAAATTTGCTTTCAAAAAGCCAAATATTACTCCTTCTCTTCTGAGACCTGTAGTGCGCCAGCAGAGCACTTTTCACCCCCATATGGGGTGTTTTCTGAATCGGGAGAAATTGGGCTTCAAGTTTTGGGGGGTATTTTCCGCTATTACCCTTTTTAAAAATGTAAAATTTTTGGGAAACCAAGCATTTTAGGTAAAAAATATATATTTTTTTTTTACATATGCAAAAGTCGTGAATCACCTGTAGGGTATTAAGGTTCACTTTACCCCTTGTTATGTTCCCTGAGGGGTCTAGTTTCCAAAATGGTATGCCATGTGTTTTTTTTTTTTTTTTTTTTTGCTGTCCTGGCACCATAGGGGCTTCCTAAATGCGGCATGCCCCCCAAAAACCATTTGTCGCTCCTTCCCTTCTGAGCCCTCTACTGCGCCCGCCGAACAATTAACATAGACATATGAGGTAAGTGCTTACTCGAGAGAAATTGGGTTTCAAATACAAGTAAAAATTTTCTCCTTTTTACCCCTTGCAAAAATTCAAAAATTGGGTCTACAAGAACATGTGAGTGTAAAAAAATGAAGATTTTGAATTTTCTCCTTCACTTTGCTGCTATTCCTGTGAAACACCTAAAGGGTTAATACACTTACTGAATGTCATTTTGAATACTTTGGGGGGTGTAGTTTTTATAATGGGGTCTTTTATGGGGTATTTCTAATATGAAGACCCTTCAAATCCACTTCAAATCTGAACTGGTCCCTGAAAAATAGTGAGTTTGAAAATTTTGTGAAAAATTTCAAAATTGCTGCTGAACTTTGAAGCCCTCTGGTGTCTTCCAAAAGTAAAAACTCATCAATTTTATGATGCAAACATAAAGTAGACATATTGTATATGTGAACCCCAAAAAAATATATTTTGAATATCCATTTTCCTTACAAGCAGAGAGCCTCAAAGTTAGAAAAATGCAAAATTTTAATTTTTTTCATCAAATTTTGGGATTTTTCACCAAGAAAGGATGCAAGTTACCATAAAATTTTACCACTAAGTTAAAGTAGAATATGTCACGAAAAAACAATCTCGGAATCAGAATGATAACTAAAAGCATTCCAGAGTTATTAATGTTTAAAGTGACAGTGGTAAGAATTGCAAAAAACGCTCCGGTCCTTAAGGTATAAAATGGCCTGGTCCTTAAGGGGTTAAAGGGGTTGTATCATGAAGAAAACTCCTATCAATATGCCTTATTAGGGCATATAGGCATCATAAAGAGGGGCTCCTTGATTGGGCAGCTACTATTCTGGTGGACTTCTTCCATACAAGAACTGCTATTCATCTGAATGACCATTCGTAATCCCTTTCCCCTGCACCAGCTGAGGCACTGGAGATGCATAGCAATGGTTAGTGATGGTTTTCTCCAGCAAAGCAAGCTGTTTGCCGCATCTGCATTTTGAATGGCATTACCCCTGTTGAGATATCCCCTTTTATAGTAATATTTTGTCATTCAGTTTTGTTTCAGGTATTGTATTATACCCAAACTCTTCTGTGTCCAGCAAGTACCAGGTTAACTGAGCTTTTCTTTCCTTTTTGTTGGAAGAAGCATAGGCTTACATTTAGTTGCTAAGTTTAGTTGGCAGCTGCCCTGGTTCATACACCAGACATTACTCAGTTATTCCGCATGGTCAACATCAAGACAATTCCAATATAGAGAACAGCCATAAAGCTGCTGCATAGTTTGCAGTATTATATACCTCCTCGGATTTGGTCTTTTAGCATAGGGACAGTCTGCTTCTTGTACAGTCGATTTTCCAGGATTTAAGGATAAATAATAATTTTCTTCAATGGGGGAGTTTCATTTTCCTCATTCTGTACATTATTTAATTTGTGAAAAGTTGAAATGACTAAATTTTATAAGACTTATCCGAATAATTATTTTACAGTATAACATCCATAGCCTGTGCAACCACATGTCAAGTTGACTTGATATCTTTTTCTGAAGTTGGCTTAAAATAAGATTGCAGACTTTTAATATAAGGCTTAAAGGAGTAGTCCAGTGGTGACTCAGTGGTGAGCAACTTATCCCCTATCTTAAGGATAGGGGATAAGTTGCAGATCACGGGGGGTCCAACCGCTGGGGCCCCCTGCGATCTCATGTACGGAGCCCCGACAGCCCGCGGGAAGGGGGCGTGTCGACCTCCGCACGAGGCGGCGGCCGACACGCCCCCTCAATACAATTCTATGGCAGAGCCGAAGCTTCCTTCGGCAATCTCCGGCTCTGCCATTGAGATGTATTGAGGGGGCGTGTCGGCCGCCGCCTCGTGCGGGGGTCGACACCCGCTATCTCAGGGGAGAGCCGGGGCCCCGTACAGAGAGATCGCAGGGGACCCCAGCGGTCGGACCCCCCGCGATCTCAAACTTATCCCCTATCCTTAGGATAGGGGATAAGTTTTTCACCACTGGACTACCCCTTTAAAGGGGTATTCCAGGCCAAAACTTTTTTTATATATATCAAATGGCTCCGGAAAGTTAAACAGATTTGTAAATTACTTCTATTAAAAAATCTTAATCCTTCCAATAGTTATTAGCTTCTGAAGTTGAGTTGTTGTTTTCTGTCTAACTGCTCTCTGATGACTCACGTCCCAGGAGCTGTGCAGTTCCTATGGGGATATTCTCCCATCATGCACAGCTCCCGGGACGTGACATCATAATTGAGCAGTTAGACAGAAAACTTCAGAAGCTAATAACTATTGGAAGGATTAAAATTTTTTTAATAGAAGTGATTTACAAATCTGTTTAACTTTCCGGAGCCAGTTGATATATATAAAAAAAGGTTTTGCCTGGAATACCCCTTTAAGCCCCACAGGCTGTATTTCATCAAAAAAAAATTAAGGTGCAGCAATATGGCTGTGTGGTAGTGTGGTGTAATGAGGGCAGATGTTGTTACCCTAGGGGCAGATGGCATTAACCCTTTTGTATTCGTGATGTCAGGGCGTGGTTTGGCCTATAACCCCCCAAAGGTATACAGCTGGATCCTGGGCAAGGCACGGGGGCAATAAAGACTCTGACTCCAAGTTACAGACAAAGGTAGCTTTACTGAGGGTAGACAGTTGGTAAAGTTTATACATGTTATATTGAGGGGGTCCTTTGGATAGGGGATAAGATGTCTAGGGGTGGAGTACCCCTTTAAGAGCTGGACAATTGAATGCAGATCACGCTGACTTGACAGATGACAGGAACTGACTTGAATTGACTCATAAAGCTGTGACTTTAGATTACTTGACTTGATGGTGGCTGGACTGGACTTTAAGGTCTCCAACACACTGGAAACACACACTAGGCTCAACTGCACTGGACCTCAGCTTAGCAAAAGACCAGAGCTCAAAGAGAAAGAGATTGCAGCCCCTCCCCTGGTTTTATAGGGGAGCTTAGCAAGGATCCCCTAGGTCACTTGAGCGGTCACATGGTCACTTGTGCCTCCCGGGTAGCAAGCACATGGTATAATATTTTAAGCAACAGTACACTAGTAATACAAACATATATACAATAGGGGTTACACAGTGATGGGGGCCCCTGGGGACATGGAGGGACTCTGCCTGACAGGGCAAGAGAAAAGTACGGGGACACACCATCCCATACTGGGCCACCACTAGCTCCCCCTCTTTAATGAAGTTGCCCTTGATGCCCAGTCCTGGAGGGCGGAGGATTGTAATGACTACAGGGGCCACAGATATTAAAAGATGTGTTATATCTTTATTAAATCGTACCATGTGATTGTTACCCAGGAGGTACCAGTGACCAGCTGACCCCCAGAGTGGCCTATGGGTTCCCTGTTAGTCTCCCCCATATAAGCCCTGGGTGAAGCTAGCTTCTCTCTCTTGCTTCCTGCTGAGGTCCACTCAAGTCATGCCTAGAGTGTGTGTCCAGAGTAGTGGAGGCCTCAAGTCAAGTCCTGCAGCCACAAGTCAAGTGCATGCAAGATAAAGTCACCGTAATGTCAGTCACAAATCAGTCAAGTCAAGTCATCCGTCTACCCAGCATGGCCTTAATTCTCCAGTCCAACCCAGGACTGCCATCAGAAATATTGGGGCCCCTTACACAGCTCAGGACCTAGCCTGCCCCATAACACCCCCCCCCCCATTGCGCACCCTCCCCTAGGGTACATGACAACTCAGCCCCCTAGGGCCCACCCCCAATTTATTTTAGAGGTGCAAAGACAGTAAAAAGTGAGTCAGACCCTCATCAGTAATTTCAGTGAAGGAATTTTTTTTGGACCAAAGAATATGAAGCCTGCCACCATAACAAAGTAGACACTTTTGAGCAGGACCCTACACTAACAATAAGGACCTTTCCTAATCTGCCTTAGCAATCTTCCCCTAGCACACTTAACCAGAAAACATAGTAAAGGGGTACTCCGGTGGAAATTTTTTTTTTTAAATCAACTGGTGCCAGAAAGTTAAACAGATTTGTAAATGACATCTATTAAAAAAATCTTTACCCTTCCAGTACTTTTTAGCAGCTGTATGCTACAGAAGAAATTCTTTTCTTTTTGAGTTTCTTTTTTGTCTTGTCCACAGTGCTCTCAGCTGACACCTGATGTCCATATCAGGAACTGTCCAGAGCAGCAGAAAATCCCCATTGCAAAACTATGCTGCTCTAGACAGTTCCTGACACTGACAGAGGTGTCAGCAGAGAGCACTGTGGACAAGACAAAAAAAGATATTAAAAAAAGAAAAGAATTTCCGTAGCATACAGCTGCTAAAAAGTACTGGAAGGGTAAAGATTTTTTAATAAAAGTCATTACAAATCTGTCTCACTACTCTTAAAAGTAAAGAACCTCCGTCTGTGCTGGTGTAGAAACCTTCTTTCCTCTAGACGTAGAGGATGCCCCCTTGTTATGGATACAGTCCTGGGTATAAATAGATCATGGGAGAGATCTCTGTACTGTCCCCTGATATATTTATACATAGTTATAAGGCACCCCTAAGCCTTCTTTTTTCTAAACTAAATAACCCTAATTCTGATAATCTTTCTGGGTACTGTAATCCTCCCATTCCCCGTATTACCCTGGTTGCCCGTCTTTGAACCCTCTCCAGTTCCACTATATCTTTCTGGTACACTGGTGCCCAGTACTGTACACAGTATTCTATGTGTGGTCTGACTAGTGATTTGTACAGCGGTAGCATTATTTCCTTGTCGTGGGCATCTATGCCCCTATTGATGCACCCCATGATTTTATTTGCCTTGGCAGCAGGTGCCCGACACTGGTCACTACAGCTCAATTTACTGTTAACTAAGACTCCCAAGTCCTTTTCCACGTTAGTCAGCCCAAGTGTGCTCCCATTTAACACATAATTCCAGCCTGGATTTTTCCTCCCCATGTGCATTACCTTACATTTATCAGTGTTGAACCTCATCTGCCATTTCCCAGCCCAAACCTCCAACCTATCCAGATCCATTTGTAACAGTGCACTGTCCTCTATTGTGTTTACCGCTTTACAGAGTTTAGTATCATCTGCAAAGATTGCTACTTTACTATTCAACCCCTCTACAAGGTCATTAATGAATATATTAAATGGGACAGGACCCAAGACAGACCCCTGTGGTACCCCACTAGTAACAGTCACCCAATCAGGATGAGTACCATTAATAACCACCCTCTGTTTCCTATCACTGAGCCAGTTACTTACCCACTTACACACATTCTCCCCCAGCCCAATCCTTCTCATTTTATGTACCAACCTTTTGTGGAACTGTATCAAATGCTTTGGAAAAATCCAGATACACGACATCCAGCGATTCCCCCAGGTCCAGTCTGGAGCTCCTCATAAAAGCTGATCAGGTCAGTTTGACAGGACTGATTCCTCATAAAGCCAAGCTGATATGAAATCATACATTTATTTTTATCAAGATAGTCCAAAATAGCATCCCTTAGAAAACCCTCAAACAATTTACATACAACGGAGGTTAAACTAACAGGTCTATAATTCCCGGGGTCACTTTTTGACCCCTTTTTAAATATTGGCACCACATTTGCCATGCGCCAGTCCTGGGGAACAGTCCCTGTCCCTATAGAGTCCCTGAATATTAAAAATAGGGCTCTGTCTATTACATTACTTAATTCCTTTAGAACACGGGGGTGAATGCCATCTGGACCTGGCGATTTGTCTATTTAGATTTTTTGTAGGTGGCACTGTACTTCTTCCTGGGTTAGACAGGTGACCTGTACTTCTTCCTGTGTTACACAGGTGACCTGTACAGGGGAGTTTACCTTATCTCACTATATTTCACCTGGCATTTCATTTTCCTCGTTGAATACAGTTGAGATGAATTTGTTTAATACATTTGCTTTTTCCTGATCCCCGTATATAATTTCTTCCTCATCATTTTTTTTAAAGGGCCTACACTTCCATTTTTGAGCTTTTTGCTATTTATATAGTTAAAGAACATTTTGGGGTTAGTTTTACTCTCTTTGGCAATGAGTCTTTCTGTCTCTATTTTTGCGGATTTTATCTGTTCTTTTACATATTTTTTCTATAGCTTTTTAATGCTTCTTCACTGCCATCCTGTTTTAGTAGTTTAAATGCTTTATTTTTGTCATTTATTGCCCCCTTAACATTCTTATTCATTCATATTGGTTTTCTTTTATTTCTGACCCTTTTATTCCCATAAGGTATATACATCTTACAGTGAGAGTTTAAGATATTTTTAAAAGTCTCCCATTTAGTGTCAGTATTCATGTTTTTAGGACATTATCCCATTTTACATTGTTCAGGGCTTCTCTGAGTTTATCGAACTTTGCCTTCCTAAAGTTCATTGTTTTTGTAGCCCCTCGCGAGATTCCCTTATTGACAAGTTATAATGTATTATATTATGATCACTATTTCCTAGGTGTCCTTCTACTTGCACATTACTTACTCTATCAGGTCTGTTGGTTAATATTATGTCTAGTAGGGTGCGCCCTCTGGTCGGGGCCTACACCATTTGGGACAGATAATTGTCTTTAGCTATAGTCAGAAACCTGTTTTCTTTATGAGATTCACAGGTCTCAGTCTCCCAGTTTATATCAGGATAGTTAAAGTCCCCCATTATTATCACATCATTCTGATTTGCTGCCTTGTTTATTTGCCTCAGTAATTGATCTTCTGCCTCTTCCGTTATATATGGTGGCTTATAGCAAACCCCTATCAGAAGTTTTTTTTTTTTATCTCTATATATTTCTACCCATAATGACTCCACATTATCGTTTCCCTCCCGTATATACTCCCACAGTGCGGTCTTCAGACTGGACTTTACATAAAGACAAACTCATCCCCCTTTCTGTTTTGTCCGATCCTTCCTGAATAGACTATAACCCTGTATGTTGACCGCCCAGTCACAGCTATCGTCCAACCAAGTCTCTGTTATACCCACTATGTCCTAATCCTCCTCAGACATTTTCAACTCCAGTTCGTCAGTGTTATTGGTCAGACTTCTGGCATTAGTCAACATGCAATTCAATGGTGTATGTTTTTTTTTTCCTATGACGCCAATCCCTATTAACTATTCTAACCCCTCCCTCCGCTCCACCCCCAGGTACATTAATAAGTCCCCCCTCTCTATCTTCCCCTTCTATGTTGTAGGTTCCCTCCCCCCCAGTACCTAGTTTAAACACTCCTCCACCCTTCTAGCCATCTTCTCCCCATGCACAGCTGCACCCTCCCCATTAAGGTGTAGCCCGCACCTACGGTAGAGCCACCCTGTGTTGCACAGAGGAAGATTTTGCCGACCGGACCAAAACCGGAAGTTCCTTGGGCACAGCCATATTGGAGGCTCCAGTTGCGCACTCAACTCCGGATGTCATCTACCAAGTGCCCGCTGCAGCGCAAACTCTGCAAACACCAATGATTGTTAAATACCAAGTCTCCAGTGCCTGAAGCTGTCAGTATTGCCACGTTATTGTCCGCAAGTCTGGTCGCAAGACTGTCCATTACCAGGTACCTGCAAAATAGAGGGGGAGTATCCACTACAGTACCCCCATTAGCCAAACCAGAGCCGCTGCAGCACTTCAGCAATCATCTTAAAGGGGAATGTACCTTATTCTTCTTAAACCGACATTCAAAAAACAACAGGATGTCTGAATCCAGCATCACAGAATCAGATCAATGAAGTGCGCCAGTGCCCCCTCATCTCCAGAAACAAGTTCATCACCTTCTCCAGTAGCCAGGGTCTTGCCCCCTTGCCTCCAGTCAACATTAACGGTCCTGGTGTTCCAGCGTCTGCACCGGTATTCATGGGGAACCCTGTCTTCCCTACCTACAATGGAGACCCCTTCACCCTGAGGGATTTCAAAGAGAGGTTCCAGAGTTTGCTTGTCTTTTACTCTTTCCCTCCTAGCCAACAGGTGCAAATGCTAACAGGACAACTCCAGGGACCGGCACCAGAGGAAGTCCGCAACTGGCCAGCCTCCGAGAAGGCGACAGTGGAGCAGATCTTTGAAGGGCTGTACCAGGTATTTGAGTCCCATTCTCCATCAGAGGTACGTCTCCGTCTGTATGAAAGGTGACAAAAGACAGGTGAGAACTTGAGAGCATATGCCGAAATAATGCCCTAGAGACTGTCCAGAAGTTAGATGGTATAACTCCCGAGCAGGGCAACAAGGTGTTAATGGACAGATTTATTGATGGAGCCCATATTAAGTGGGACAAGGCCCAACTGAGAATGTTAGGAGTCCAAAATCCTAATATGTCATTTCCTGCTTTTGGAGAAAAATAAAATAGAAAAATCTTTGGGAGCAGCTAATTGCTCAATTCCATATACAAAAAAATGTAAATGAGAGTGAGAAGCCGAGACTCCTAGGACTTACACTTTGTGAGTGGCCATATACCGACCACTCACTACCACTCACTAGCTTACCCGGAACGAATCTCTATGTGAGGAATTTTCTTTGTTATCCGCTGCACTCTTCTCTGAGGAATCTGAGGAAGGAGGTAACTTTGCAACGCGTCAGAACTTTTATGTCATTTTATGTTTTGTTTCTTTTGTTAATTTTATGTCATGTGCAATAAATGCTATTAATACTATAAAAGGGAAGTCCCCGGGCAAACTTTTTTCTAAGAGGTACAAAAGAATACAAGAGAAAAGGAAGAAAAAGGAACAACTCCAAAAGAACAGCTGGAGGAACGAAAGTGGGACAGGAATACATGCCGGCACGAGGAGAGCGCTACTGACACTCGCTCCCCTCAGTGAAGTATGTGTAAAAGCTTACTGATTGATGTTATCTTGCAGCTGCTGTGTGGGAAGGTGTGTCCGCTCCTCAATTTTTCTTTTTCCTTAGCAGTATTCTCTGCTTTTAAGAGACTAGTTGTCCAAGTAATTGAGTCCGAGGCTGAGTCCAAAGATATTTGTACACCCCTTGCACCTGCTCACGGGCCCTCAGGGGCGACGGTCAGGCCTAAACCGCCCCATTCAACTGTCCCTGCCACAGTCCAAGCAACAATGTCAGTCACTACGGCTTCAGACTTACAGAGTATTAATACCTGGAACAATTGACTAAGACTATCAAGGAGCTCGCCACCCGGCCTGCTCCCCTCTCCTGTGAGCAATCCTTGCCTAGAAAATCCCCTTCTGCTCCTGCCCCATGTAATCCCAATTACTGTGCTCCTTCACCCGCTAGGTATTCTGGGAGTAACAGACCCTTCTGTACTTACTGTAACAAGTCTGGTCACTGGAAAATGCACTGCTGGGGTTTAAACGGAATTCCCTCAGGGGTCAAGGACCGGTCCTCGGGAGAAAAGTCAGCAGGCTCAACTCCAGAACGACCTAAGTCAGGACTCTCACTTTATGTTGCCTCCTGCCCCTTTGTAACAGTTATTGTAGAAGGTATACCTTTAGAGGCATTAATAGATACAGGGTCACAAGTGTCTACCATATCTAAACGTATTTTCTATCAGCATTGGGATGCTCATGTATTGTGTGAGCCTGATGATGTTAATTTCTAAGTAGTTACAGGTAATGGGAAACCAGTCCCCAGACATGGGTACTGGGAGCTAACCATTCAATTGGGTGAACATGTGCTTAAAGGGCAGAGAGTGATTGTAACTAATGTGACAGATAAGGGGTCAGCTGAATTTATATTGGGGATGAACGTTATGAAAAACTGTTTCCCTGACATATTAGATGCCTTATATGCCTCTCTTCCCCACATGTCACCTTCAGTACGAGTTCAAGATATCAGGTCGGTGACCTTACAACCCAACACTGAAACCATCATCTGGTGCCATGCATGTCCCGGAGTCAAGAATAGGGACTATCAGGCCCTGCTGGAACCTATGCAGTTGGAAGATCATCCTCTCGTCTGAGCTGCCAGAAGTCTCCTCACTGTCACCAACGGGAGAGTCCTGGTGCGGTAAGTAAACCTGTCTGATTCTGCTACTGTCTTACCCAAATACACTCCAGTGGCTCAGTTGTACCTCCTAGAGTCAAAAGACATTGTGACAGAACGTTTTGGTGGCCCGACAGTGTGCAGCTCAAGTTACTGGTGGATCCAACACTAATTCCCCAGAGCCCTGGTGGGCACAGCTCAAGGTGTGGGACGACTACCCCAAGGGACCAGGTCAATGGAGTCATCAATGTCACCAAAGGGTATCACAAAGCTTTCAGAAAACACCCCACAGACTTCGGGAAGGCTTTGATGATCCAGCACCGCATCCTCACAGGCGACAGCCCGCCTATCAAGGAAAGGCACCGTCCGGTCGCATCAGGCATGTATCAGACTGTCAAGAAGATACTGGCCGACATGAAAGAGGCGGATGTGATACAGGAAAGTCAGAGTCCCTGGGCGGCGCCACTTGTCCTGGTCAAGAAGAAAGACGGAACCATCCGCTTCTGTGTCGAGTACTGGAAACTGAACAATGTCACACATAAGGACATACATTTGCCAAGGATCGAGGAGTCACTTACGGCCTTCGGGTCTGCTACTTACTTCTCCACCCTGGATTTAACCAGTGGATATTGGCAAGTGCCCATGGCGTGGAGGATCGGGAGAAGACCTCCTACGCCACACCAATGGGACTGTTCGAGTTTAAAAGTATGCTGCTTGGTCTATGCAATGCCCCTGCTACGTTCCAGCATCTGATGGAAAGGTGCCTGGGTCATTTGAATTTTCAAAGTGTCTTATTGTACCTGGACAATGTCATTGTGTATTCCAAGTCTTACCAGAAACACCTCAGTCATCTGTCAGACATCTTTCAAGTCTTGATCAAGCATGATCAAACCATCAAAGTGTCACTTGCTTAAACCTCAGGTCCATTACTTTGGTCAAGTTGTCAGCACAGAGGGAGTCCAGCCCAATCCTGAAAAGGTGGAAGCTGTCAAGAACTGGCCTACCCCGAGCATGGTGAAAGAGTCAGGAGCATCCTGGGATTTGCCGGCTACTACCGCCGCTTCATTCCACACTTTGCTCAAATTACAGAACCCCTCACAGCTCTCCTACGGGGTACAGCGAAGGAGAATTACAATGGAAGAATACCTAATGAATAGGCCAAAGAGCAGGAGACAGCGTTCCGAGCTCATAAATGTCTGCTGACAGAACCACCAATCTTGGCGTATCCAAACTAAGGTCAGCCGTTCCGGCTATAAACTGATGCCAGTTTTGAAGGTCTGGGAACTTAACTGTCCCAAGTCCAGGAGGGACAAGAGCGAGTAATTGCCTATGCCAGTCGTAACCTGTGAGGAGCAGAGAAAAACGATGCTAATTACAGCTTCTTCAAATTGGAACTTCTCACCTTGGTATGGGCCATGACCGAAAAGTTTAAAGACCATTTGTCTGCCACGCCTTTTACTGTCTACACGGATAATAACCCATTGGCCCCCCTGAACACTGCTAAATTGGGTGCCATCGAACAGCATTGGGCTTCCAGATTAGCTAGTTACAACTTCACCAACAAGTACAGAAGCAGCAAGTCATACGTCAATGCCGATGTACTGTCTTGGATGACCCTCAGCGAAGACCCACCTTTTGAAGATGTATGGGAAGACGTGGAGATGCCCCCATTTTATCAACGGTTCATGAACCAGAACATTGTGACCGTCCTCATGGACGATGAGCCCAGATTCGTAAAGGTTAAAGAAGACCTTTATACCTGGAAGACTCTCCAAGATGAAAGTCGAGTTATGGCGGATCTGTTGGACTACCTTCTGGTGAAAAAGGTACCAACCCGTCTACGCCGGGCTCAGTGTGATTATGAGTTGAAACGTCTGTGGAGACAAAGGAAGCGACTGTTTGTGCACAAAGGACTGTTGTACCGAAATTCTTTGGATCCGGTCTCTGGTGACTTCATCAGATTCTGGTTCCACGAAGAGATGCGGGGATGGTCCTCAACGCATACCATGACCAGTTGGGACACTTTGGAGTCCACAAGACCGAAGCCACTGTCAGGCGAAGGTTCTATTGGATTGGAATGCGGAGCGACATTGAAAAACGGTGCAGTGAATGTGCTGTCTTTAACCTCACCAAGAACGTGCATAAGGACGCAAGAGCACCCCTCCATTCCATCCAGAGTGACAGACCCAACCAGTTGGTCGCGCTAGACCATGTGAAATTGTCTCCTACCTTGTCAGGGTATACCTATGCTCTCACCATGGTGGATCATTATTCCAAGTGGGATGTCGTTGTACCTGTCAAAGATCTCACAGCCAAGACAGCAGTTCAGATGTTCTACTCTAAATGGGCGCAAACACTAGGGTGTCCAGAGTCCATCTTAACTTAAGCTGCGAGCAGCTTCTGTATCAAGGCAAGAAGAATGGTCCTGGTTACTGCCCGAGTTGTTGGAAATTTACAACAATACAGTACACTGCTCCACCAGATACACCCCCTTCTTCTTGATGATGGATCGACATGAGCAACTGCCGAAAGACCAAACATTTGGATTGCAGGCCCCGATCAACAGTTCTCCACAAGCGTCTCTGGAGTGGGTTTCTGACCATCAGAGGAGGATTCAAGAGGCCAAGGAGATTGTCAGCAAGAAAATGGGTGAGGCCCAACAAAGACAAAAAGAAGACTATAACGCCATGCCTCTGCCAAACCACTCCAGGTGGGTGATAAAGTCTGGCTACGGAAGTTCCCAAGAACTACAAATTAGATTCCATCTGGGAGACAGAACCCTATACGGTGACGGCCATACCTATCCTGAGTCCGATGTGTACGAAGTACAGAAGCCTGGGTATGAGCCACAAGTCGTTCACCGAAATCGAATCAAAGTCTGCCTTAAAGAAAATTTACCAGTGCTCCCAGCGCCGTCTCCCCCAGATGTCAGACCTGTGAGGGAGTATGTTCCTGGCGAGGGGATCCACCCATCCATGGATTTCCCCATGTTCTCTCCAAGTCAGCCAGCATTATTCTGTGTGCCTCCAATCCAGGGACTTACTCAACCAACGATGGTCAACACGCCAGTCCCTGCTCTGTCTCTGTTGGCTCAAGCCTTTATACCTATCTCCAGAATGCCAACCATGTCTCCAATGTCTCCAGCACAAATGCCAGCTATCCTGAGTCCAGCAAGTTCTTAACCATTCCAGCTCCTGAGTTCACTGAAGGAAGGAGAGCCGGCTGAAGCTCAAGAAGCTCCAAGGGTTCCAGATTCTCCAGAGGTGGTGCTGTGCAGATCCCAAAGGTCAACTCAGGGAAAGTTACCAGCTAGATACTGAGAGTAATAGCACCTTTGTATATTTAGTCAGTCTAGCATAGATAATGCTAATGTCATGTACATAGTGTTTTGTAAATAAACTAGTCAATTGTCATGTCTAGTCAGAACTGTAACTAAAATGTATATTATCCAGTCCATACATAGTCAGATACATGTAAATGTCTAACCATTTTTCCTGTCCATTGTGTACAGGTTACTCTACTGGCCAGAGGGTTCCCCTGAAGCATAGGTGAAACACATATAGAGGCATAGTTACCATGTATAGTTTATCTTGTAATATCATTAAATTGTCTAGAAATGTGCATAGTGTTCTGGGGAGAAGTAGCAATTGCCGAAGGGCCCCAGCAGCATTCGGGTAGAAAGCCTCTGACAGCCCGATCTGAATCAAATGTGTTTGTGTGTGCAGTTGCAAGACTCACAACTTCACATGTCTCACCAGCTCAATTATCAATACCCTCACAAAGGAGCATGTAAAGGACATTCTCACCAATCCCCAGTTTTTTTGTTATTCATTCCTCAGACCTGAGAAGGACATTCGGTAATAATGCCCCAGGAACTGTTAGTATCACCAGGCCCCAGTGGCCACTTTAATGTCGTCCGCCCTCCAGGACTGGGAGCTAAGGATGGCTGTTGTTAAGAGGGGGAGTTTGTGGTGGCCCAGTATAGGAGTTGCACCCCTGTACCCTAGCTGTCCTATCTGGCAGACTCCATACAGTGACCCCTACTCCCTTAAGTGCCTATGTTAAACTATATGATGTACATAAAATGTGTTATAGCTTTAAGACCTGTCATATGATTGTAACCCAGTGAGGTGTCAGTGACCATGTGACCTAAGGGTGACTTATGGGTCACTCTCTTAGCTCTTATGCTCTTGTATGCTGAGTTGCAGTAAGGTCAAGTCCTAGGTGTGTGTCTGCATTCCAGAGGAGGACTAAAGTCAGACAAGCAGCCACGGATTCTCAAGTCCATTGCCCCACAGGTCAAGTCAAAGGCTGGTAAGCTACAGAAGGGGTGAAGTCAGTCATAGTCTGTCATAGTCAAGCAAGTCAGTCCAAGTCATCCTGTCTCCAGTCATCGTGGCCTGCATGCAAATTGTCTAAATCCACTATAAGTCCCAACAAGCCCTAAGGTCTCTGAAGTCACTGGTCCCCTTCCTGGGCCTAGCCAAGATGTATAGACTGTTACATCTGTCTGACTCAGTAAAGCTGATGTTGTTCCGTTACTTGGCTTCTGAGCCTAGCGTCTGGTGCCTAGCCCAGGATCCAACGGTATTCCTTTGGGTCATTTAGAGGATAAACCACGCCCTGGCATCATGAACACAAGGGGTTAATGCCATCTGCCCCTAGGGTAAGTCCATCTGCCCTCATCACACCCTCACCACACCATCAAATCTGAAATGATCTGAATCCTGCAAATATAGAGAGACCTGTCCAACATGTACATCACAGGGATACATTGTAAAGATATTAGAATGTATCTTTTGACCTATTCATAGACCTTAAAGTTGTACTCCCCCTAGACATCTTATCCCCTATCCAAAGGATAGGGGATACGATGTCTGATCACGGGGGTCCCGCTGCTGGCCTTGATTTACTATTGTGAAGCCGATCTGCTTTTTGCAAGTTTGGCACCAAAATGTGGCATAATGCGCACATTTTAGCGCAATGCGACACAAATTTGTAGTGTAGTGCGCCAAAGTAAATTCTCAAACCTGATAGATCAAACACAATCATGGAAAACTCTCTGTAAATCAGGGCTTGTGTTTTTGTGGTAAAGCATGGGATATGTCCCACACAAAAATCATATGCAAACATATATATTTTTTCCACTGAAGGTTTATAGAGCTTTACATTTCCATACATAAAATGCATACAACATTCTTGTAAAAGTAATGTCTAAACACTCAAGTGGGTTCTGACCAAATTAGAGGAAGTGGAACTGTCTGCATGAAGAAAAAAGTGTATACAAATGTATAGCAATACATTTTGAGGTATATCTGTGGAACATAATTGTACACTATAAAAATGTGTATTTTTTTTTATTTGTCACATATACATTCAATGGATATGTCAAGCGTATGGCATTTTATAAGTGAACCTATACGAATAGTATTCTAGAGGACTTTGTGGTAGGTGTAGGTACTTACATTGTATCATTGCATACTGATACTGTATGTGCCTTATTTTTCGCCTGGGGGGAAAAGTCGGGGGGAAAAAGTCGGTGCGTCTTATACGGCGAATACACCCCTATCGCGGCGGTCCCTGCGGCCATCAACGGCCGGGATCCGCGGCTAATACAGGACATCACCGATCGCGGTGATGCCCTGTATTAACCCTTCAGACGCGGCGATCAAAGCTGACCGCCGCGTCTGAAGGGAAAGTGACACTAATCCGGCTGTTCAGTCGGGCTGTTCGGGACCACCGTGATTTCACCGTGGCGGTCCCGAACAGCCCGACTGAATAGCCGGGTTTGTGCTTACAGGACACCGGGAGGGACCTTACCTGCCTCCTCGGTGTCTTCTCCGTTCAGGGATCCCCTGTATGGCCGGCGCTCTCCTTCCTTGTCATCACGTCGTCGCGTACGTGCGTCGGCGTGCGTAACAACATGATGGCGGTGAGGGAGAGAAAGGATACCCGGCCGGCAGCAGAGACGTTCCGGAGCGACGGGGACACGGCGACAGCGATGGAGCGACATCCAGGGCAGCGGTGACGGGTCCGGAGCGGCGGGTACATGTGAGTATTACCTCCTATGCAGTGGTCTTCAATCTGCGGACCTTCAGATGTTGCAAAACTACAACTCCCAGCATGCCCGGACAGCCAACGGCTGTCCGGGCATGCTGGGAGTTGTAGTTTTGCAACATCTGGAGGTCCGCAAGTTGAAGACCACTATTGGGTTCAAAATCTTTATTTTTTTAGATTTTGCACCTATAAATTGGGTGCGTCTTATACGCCGGTGCGTCCTATAGGGCGAAAAATACGGTACCTAGAACCAGGCTGCAGAAATGCACGGCATAAACATCATTCTTTTTATTTTTTTGTTCATGAAAATCATAAATCTTGTAGCAAGTTATGTGATCGGGTCAGATTCAGCCTCCAGATGCAAAAATGAAAAAACAATGAGGACTTTGGAGTAGCAAATATATGAAACTTTATAAGATTGTGTGGAAATGGCTAAAAAAAAAAGGCGATTATAAAAGAAGCAGTAATATGAGTTGACCAGCACCTTAGTTCAAGTTCAATCCTTGGAATGTAATTTTTTTGTTATCACCTAGTATGTATTGTGGTGCAAAAAAAGCATTTATAAACATTTTGTTTAGTTTCTCTTCTGCAGCCTGCAGGTTTTTACATAAAGTTTAGGCTGTTTTGTATCTTTCAGAGTGGAATTCCATAGATGAGCTGTCTGATGGCTGTCTCCAGCTCTGATCTGTCCTAAGTTATCTTCTATGTGACTTCTTTATTCTGCCCTCAGAAAAGACTGCAAAGACATGGTGATTGATTCCTTTTAAATGAAACCTCTCTCTGTGACAATACTGTCCAATCTGCTGGCATCATGTTATAGAGCAGAAGGAGCTGAGCAGGTTAATATATAGTTTTGTATAAAAAGTTCCAGGATAACTTGTCATTTATTTTTGTAAATCTTTGCTCATTCTGGGCTAAGTAATCAAGTGGGCGGTCCTATTTAGGGGCTGACAGCTGTCTGTCTCTAAGTGTGCCTGTACAGATTGCTGTCAATCACTTGGCAGGACCGCCCACTTGACTACTTTCTAGGTACTGTAGTCCTCCTACTCCATGTATTACTCTGGTTGCCCAACTCTGATTCCTCTCCATCTCTATCTTTCTTGGACACTGGACTATAAGGCCATCCAGAGAAGGTGGACTGAGATTGTTGTGAGCTGGGGAGTAAAGTATGCCATTGCACCCTGTTAGTTCTCCTGATTGGTAGCTGAGCCCGGACTAATCAGAACTGTTGACATGTCTCTGCAAAAGATTTCTTTTAAATGACAGGGACACTTTAACCCGTTAAGGAGGAAGGGCGTAGAGGTACGCTCTTGAGTCCTGGGACTTAAGGACCGAGGGCGTACCTATACGCCCTTTGGCTTTCCAGTCACCGCCACCAGGCAGTGGTCGGAACGAGATGACTGCTGATAACAGACATCATCCATCCCGGCACATAGCCCAGGTGGGTCCTGAGACCCCCCCGTGAATCACAGCTTTTACGGACCAGTGGGGTTTCTAATGAGACCTCACGATGGTCCTAATTAGTCAGCTGGGATCGGCCATCCAATCAGGGCTCCTGCTGGGCAGTGTCACTGATGGCACCCTCTCTGCCCCGGAGGGCGAGAGCGGGTGCCCATCAGTGTACTGTGGCGGGGTGCACCTCACCTGCGGCAGCAGCAATGGCAGTGGGCAAGATCAGGACTTCGACTGGGGGAAGCAATGGCAGCAGCAGAAGGTAAGGACTGTGTGCCTCCCAGCATGCACAGACAGTCAAAAGGCATGCTACACGTTGTAGTTATGCAACAGCTAAAGGCACAAAACTACAGCTCCCAGCTTGTCCTTTGGCTGTCTGTGCATGCTGGGAGATGTAGTTATGTAACAGCCAAAGGCACTTTTTGCCTTTGGCTGTTGGCATATCTACAACTCCCAGTATGCACCGACAGCCAAAGGGCAGGCTGGGAGTTATAGTTGTATGTCTCCGGTTGTTGCATAACTATAACTCCCAAGATGCCATTCGACTGTCTGTGCGTTCTGGAAGTTGTAGTTATGCAAAAGCTGGGGGTGCACTTTTTGAAAAAGTGCCTCCAGCTGATGCATAACTACAGCTCTCAGCATGCATAGACAGTCAAAAGGCATGCTGGGCATTGTAGTTATGCAACAGCTGGAGGCACACAACTACAACTCTCAGCATGTCCTCTGGCTGTCTGTGCATGCTGTGAGTTGTAGTTGTAAGAGCATGGTAGGAGTTATAGCTGTGTGCCTCCAGCTGTTGCATAACTACAACTCCCAGCATGCCATTCGGCTGTACGTGCATGCTGGGAGTTGTAGTTATGCAACAGCTAGAGCAAATTTGAGTTGGGAAACTTGTTGTAAACCTGACCTGTCATGTAAGAAGCTGACCAGAGCTCCTTACATGAAAGTGTTCTCAACCTATCATCGGCCCAGGGCAGGACATCGCTGTGGCCGGTGATACGCTGATGGCTCTGCGGCATCCCCGTCCCCAGGAAGTTGAATGAGGTTAGCACCGCTGGACCTTGAGGCCTGTACCGGACCAACGGGGGAACGTAGGAAGGTGAGTTAAAGTTTATTTTGTTTATTTTTGAGGCCTGGGCACAGCAATATATAAAAGTCTTGCACTACAGTTGTCCTTTAAACTGAACTGGTCCCTGAAAAATTCTGATTTTGAAATTTTCATGAAAATTTGGAAAATTGCTGTTAAACTTTAAAGCCCTCTAACGTCTTCAGAAAGTAAAAACATGTCAACTTTATGATGCCAACATAAAATAGACATATTGTATATGTGAATCAATATGTCATTCATTTGGCATGACCATTTTCCTTAAAAGCAGAGCATTTCAGATTTCGAAAAATGTACCTTTTTGTGAAATTTTGTATTGAAAAAAATGTATTGCTATCTTAAAGTAGAATATGTCACGAAAAAAACAATCTCAAAATCAAAATTATAAGTAAAATCATCTCAGAGTTATTAAAGGGGTACTCTGCAGAAAAACATCTTATCCCCTATCCAAAGGGACCCCCGCGATCTCCGGGCAGTTAGTGGCGGCTTCCGGTGCACGGAAGCTCAGAAGCTTGGGGCTTCCAAGTTCGCAACGCCTCATCCATTCATGTCTATGGGAGGGGGCGTAAGGCTAGTACTTTAGATAGGGGATAAGATGTTTTTCGGTGGAGTACCCCTTTAATGCATAAAGGGACAAAGGTCAGATTTGCAAATAATGCCTGGTCCTTAAGGTCAAAAGGGGTTAAAAGTTGCAGAAATATTTGCAGATGTAAAAAATGATACATTGTTCTTTACATTTTGTTCTAGCCTACTATTTAACTATGGCACGATAACGGATGTTTAACACCTGAGCCATTAGACAAGCCCACAGGAACACAGGATCTGCTAAATAAGCTTAGAATAGCTCGAAAGCCTGTAGCCTAGCAACAACAAGAATCCACAAAACATGTTCAATACAACACAGTTCATGTCTGTACCTTGCAGTAAAATAAACGTTATCCAGAAGAGGGCGCTCTGATCCAGCCTGGCGTTGCTCTGGCAAAGCTAACTTGATTTAAATAAAACACGCTGTATGTAGTCTGCCTACAATAACTTCCAGCAGCTTGAAATCTATGGACGGTCTAAAGGCAGCTATGTGTACTGACGGAATACGCCATCCTTACAAAGTCTATTTGGCTGTAAATTTAGAAATGTATTTTGATTATCCTGTAATACTGATGGTATTTTAGGCCTAAATAAAAAGCATAGCGCTGAAGAATCATTGGGGGAGATTTATGAATCTTTTGTTACTTGTTTTCGGTCTAATTTGTGTTTTTTTTTTTCTTGCATTTTTTTGCACATTTTTTATACTAACAGTATTGATTAATTAACTAACGAGTGATTTCTGAAGACTTGCCTATGTAGGCCGCTTTATGTCTATGTAGGCCGCTTTATGTCTATGTAGGCCACTTTACATGTAGTGGTCTGTATTTTAACATTTGCTATTTTTTTTCTAAATACAGAAAATTATAACGCAATAGTTGACAAAAACCTGCAAACATTGGCCACCTTCTCTAGAAACCTGTTTTACAAAGTCAGAAATGGTTGTGAAGTCATTTTGTTGGTTTTCGTGGACTGCATCTGCAGTGCTGCGGTCACTAAAATGGATGTTCAAATCCAGCCGAGGGGCCTGCCTCCAGCACGCAACTCACTGAAGACAGAAGAGGATCTTCAGAGGGATCGGGCGCCGGTATGTATATGAGTCAGGGACCCCGCATCAGTCTCCCATTCACCCGCACTATAACCTGGTGTATTGGGTTTAGTGTGGGTGAATGGGTGGCCGTTTTCCTTTAAGGGGTTGCGCTAACAAATCCCCCAAGGATTGTCTTCAGAAAACCCCTGTTAGACAGGGTCAGACTCCTAACGTGGCAATACAGGCAAAAACCAGATGGGTGCCATTTTTTATTATAGCCAGTTGAAAGCTGTGTCAGAGCAGAGAACCATTGGTTCCTGCGCCACCATTTACTCTTAAGCTAACTTTTAAGCTATAGGCTGCCTTAGGTCTTCTGTCTACGGGAAATTGGGAGCAGGATGAGCTTTTCAGTAGCCCAATACAGGGGAAGCAATAATATAACCACATAACACATTTGCACAAAAGACAAAACTATAATATAGGGGCACAAAGGGGGAATATTTTCACTGTGTTTGGACAGTACAGTGTGTGCGGGGAAAAGGAGGGTAAACATAATTACTGTGTAAGTGAAGTATTACTATGTAGAGAGAGTACAAATGGTGGCATTAGGAATTATTACTATGTGGGAGCACAATGGACCTCTTCACTGTGTGGGGGCATTACTACTGTAAGTGGAACTAAAAGAAGCACTATTACTTTGTGGGGCATAAAGGGGGCACTATTACTGATTTGAGGGCTTTGTTACGTAGAAGTGGGGAAAAAATGGAAGGATGCTGGAAAAAAAAACAGCCAAGGATGTCTGTGCAACTAGTTCAAGGTTATAGAAAGGAACATAAAAAGGAGAAAAGAAAGTGCTCTATGTGGCGTTACTCCAAATAATTCTAGGTGCAAAAGGATTAGACAAATTTGAACTGCTTACCTGACTGTGTTGCGCTATGAGCACAACACCATAGTTGCCATCGACACAACAACTGGTGTGTCAGCAGGGTCCCAGGGATCAGCCATAACGTTGAACCGCAGACTACTATGGAGGTCGCATCTGGCATATAGTCTTTAGAATTTCCCACACGGACCACCACCGGTAGAGCTTCCACGAGGCAGACAGGCTCCAGGGGTGTGGGGGAAAAGAGAGAAAAAGAAGAACGCTTGTATGCAGGTGCTCCTGGGGACTAAAGAGTCAATTATCATAGTCAAGGGCTTAAAATAAAAAAGGTTTATTGGAAAGATAAACAGACAACGCATTTCGAGTTAACACTCTTTGTCAGGTCCATCCTAATTCTGCAGAGATGAGTTACAGCGAGAAGTATTCATGGCAGACTTCGCTAAAAGGAGAAGAAGAGGGAAATTGAATCACTCTGACCAAAAAAGACTTCATCTGTAGTCACTGGATGGAACTGAACTGTAATCACTTATGTGTCTGCAGAGCCTGGGTAGAACTGGTATTTTCCACCATCTGGTGATAATATTGGCCTTAGAATACTGGATTTATTTTGGAAACAATATGGATGTAATATGTGGTTAGGTGCGGCAGAATTATTTGGCCTTAAAGGGGTACTCCGGTGGTCAACAAGTTTTTCCGTTTTTGACTTACCCTATTTGTTTGGTTTCATTTCTATTCTTGTTGTTTAGCCTACTCTATTTCCATTCTTTGTTGTCTTTTTATCCCCCACTTTGTTTTCCTATCTTTGATTCTATTTCCTATTTCTTGCTGTGCTGAAAACTACAAATCCCAGCATGCCACATGCCTTGTTTGTTTGTTCCGCCCTTTACCCATTCTACTATTTTCGCAGGTCAGCCCCCTAATACACAGCACACTAATATAATCTGCCCTGGTTGGGATACACTGTCATACTCACACAAAAGGGATTACAACTCCTAGCATGTGTCATTCAGGAGTCTTCAGTCTGTGGTATAACACCAGCATGCTGCCTCTGTAGTCTCCTGGGGGTTGTAGTTCACCACACCTCTATAGGGCATACACCAGTGTTTCCCAACCAGGGTGCCTCCAGGTGTTGAAAAACTACAACTCCCAGCATGCCCTGACAGCCTTTGGGCATGCTAGGAGTTGAAGTTTTGCAACAGCTGGAGGCACGCAGGTTGGGAAACACTGGTGTAACATGATGTGTATGCTGAATAGGCTAGAACAGTGTTTCCCAACCAGTGTGCCTCCAGCTGTTGCAAATCTACAACTCCCAACATGCCCAAAGTCTGTCAGGCACACTGCTTTGTAAACACTAGAATACACACACATACAACAGGGACTACAACTCCCAGCATGTGTCATTCAGGAGTCCCCCCCCCCCCCTTCACATATAGAGATCATTCCCAGTATGAGATTTATTCCCCTGCAGTCCATACATCCCCAGCCCGTGCACCTTCTCATCCTCCCCTTCAGATAAGGCTGGGTTCACACTACGTTTTGTCCCATACGGAAGCGCATACGGCAGGGGGGAGCTAAAACCTCGCGCTCCCGTATGTCACCGTATGCGCTCCCGTATGTCATTCATTTCAATGAGCCGACCGGAGTGAAACGTTCGGTCCGGTCGGCTCATTTTTGCGCCGTATGGGCTTTTACAACCGGACCTAAAACTGTGGTCAACCACGGTTTTAGGTCCGGTTGTAAAAGCGCATACGGCGCAAAAATGAGCCGACCGGACCGAACGTTTCACTCCGGTCGGCTCATTGAAATGAATGACATACGGGAGCGCATACGGTGACATACGTGAGCGCAAGCTTTTAGCTCCCCCCTGCCGTATGCGCTCCCGTATGGGACAAAACGTAGTGTGAACCCAGCCTTACACTAATCTTCTCTGTGAGGTCCTTCTCCTGTGCAGATCTGCATCCTTAGAATACAGAGCAGGGGGGAGGGGAGGAGCTGTGTACTCAGCTGGATGAGATGAGGGGGCGTGGCTTATGTTTCTCATGCAGACAGAGAAAAAAAAACAACTGTGACATCTTGTCCACAACAGACACACACATGCTGCCAAAACATATAACACATGTATATTGCAAAAAAAAAAAAAACTTACAAAGTAGATGCCATATAGTCAAAAAAATTAACCACCAGAGTACCCCTTTAATATACTGGATTTTGTTCAGAAAAAGTTTGCTAAGAATATTTGTTCCTTATAGTAGTAGTAATGTTATTATTTGGAAACTGTGTGACGGTATATTTCAGACTAAATAGTATTGTATCAGTTAATAGTTAGTGTATAAGTCTTTGTAGATCATGAGCAATTAGAAGCTCTGTTCTCTCTAAACCAGGTGATACAAAACATCAGCAAATATTGCAATATAGCATTAGAATAGCCAGAATTGGCTAGGGTACTGTAGTTAAAGGGGTACTTAGTAGAAAATACGTTTTTTGAATTAACTGGTGTCAGCTAGTTGAACAGATTTGTAAATTATTTCTATTTAAAAAATCCTAATCCTTCCAGTACTTATCAGCTGCTGTATACTACAGAGGACGTTGTATAGTTATTTTCTGTCTGACCACAGTGCTCTCTGCTGCCACCTCTGTCCATGTCAAGAACTGTCCGGAGCAGGAGAGGTTTGCTATGGGGATTTGTTCCTGCTCTAGACAGTTCCTGACACAGCCAGAGGTGCCACCCGAGAGCACTGTTGTCAGACAGAAAAGTTAAATAAAAGTATTTTACAAATCTGTATATCTTTCTGGCACCAGTTGAGTACCCATTCAATGGGTGTATAATATAGTAATAAGTCGTTCCCAGTGACCAGTCATTTCTGGCAGAGGATCATTAACCAGTCAGCTCTACAGAATACTGTGGTTATATCACCTTCATACTGCACTACACAAAGACTCCACCACTTTAGTTAGAGATATATAAAAAACATTTTTTTTAGTTTTTGTTGCAGAATATATATTATTTGAAGACCTTTTAAACAATTAAGAAAACCGCATATTTTAAATCAAGGCAGCATGAGATAGAGACACCCCCACAGCCCATACCAACTGAATAAATAACGAGAAAACAACCATTTGGGATAAAAGGCCACGGACGTTTATTGAGGGGATAATAAATAATTTATTTATTTATTAAATAATTTATCATAAAACCATGAAGTATATAAATTAATAAACTCCATTAACTGAATATAAACTCACCATTTTATAAAATAACCACCAGCTGTCCACCCAGAACATTCTGGGTGACCCCCACTGAAAATATATAAATAACTGTCGGGCGACACCCCTCAAAAACGGTCATGACAAGGGAGGGGGAGAGGGGAGATTGGATCCTCTTCTTTCTTCACAGGTCCACAGGGATGAGTACAACCTGTTGATGCACGGGTAAATATAACACAGAATTCCCGCCGAACAGCATTATCCAATCAGACTCCTATTCTTATCTGCCCAGCAACAGCCAGCCTGTAAGAGAATCTCAGCACCACCGTGAGTGAAACTAAATAAACATTAACCCTTACTATGCATTTATAACTGTAAAGAACAATTGAAGTACTATAGAAAAGGGGGAGGGGGCTCATCCCATGTGGCCCCTTCGTTATCCTCCCGGGCCCCTTACATGGGATAGAGACCCCCCCCCCCCCCCCACAGCCCATACCAACTGAATAATAAATAACGACAAAACAACCATTTGGGATAAAAGGCCACGGACGTTTATTGAGGGGATAATAAATAATTAATTAATTTATTAAATAATTTATCATAAAACCATAAAGTATATAAATTAATAAACTCCATTAACTGAATATAAACTCACCATTTTATAAAATAATTACCAGCTGTCCACCCAGAACATTCTGGGTGACCCCCACAAGCATGCCTAACTACAAGCGTGCACCCCCCAACACCGTGGCCAAGTCGATGATGTTCTGCAACCCCACATTAAAAATGTCAACACCTATCTTGGAGAGATGAACACCGTCAAATCTAAAAAGACCTGCTTCAAAACCTTCCAACTCCCTGTGTCTAAATGAAAAATCGCCTAAACTAGTCCAATTTTTTCCATCCCCCTGTTTAACCGCTTATGAATGTGGTCAATAAAACGTGTTCTCTTGGAGGACCATGAAAATCTTGGGATTAGTTCAGAAAACACTATAACTGATGATGGAAACATGTCATGAATGGCAAAACAAACTTGCTTAAACTTTTGAAACAGCAGTGAAGTATTGACCTTGCCAATATCGTTCCATCCCCTCCGTGTGTATTATGAGTACATCAGGGGGGGGGGGGGGGGCAGATACCAGCCTTACTGATGCAACAATCAAATACATAATCCCATCTCATTCCTCTCTCTCCTGCCCAGAATACCCAGACCTTATTACATGGAAACCCCAGGTTCAGGCCATAGGGCCTAATAGCTACACGCTTCTCAGCCCAATAAATGAAGGAGTGTCCAATAATCCAAATTATTCTGATTGGCTTTTCTAGATTCAGTTGATTAACCGATCAGGGCGGATACAAATTTTATACCTGTCTGATTTCCACCTACCGATATTTTTTATGGTGTCAGCGGGCAAACCAGACAATGAAGCCTCGGTTGCCGCACCAATCCCAAAACAATGAGCACTCATTTTAAAATTGTTCAGGCCTAGGAATAACAAACATTTGTTCAAAATGAATCTGAACTGAAAACTAGTCAGAGCAGAGCCATCTTTATGCACCAGGAAAGGTGTGTATCCCTGAGGATGGGCAGAAAGAAACTTCTCCGCTAAAGCCACAGGACAGATGAGGTTACCTGACAAGCGAGCAATATGTAGATGCCTACCCCGGCCCAAGACATCAGTTTTCGACTTTTTAATATTTACCACTAAATTAGTAGAGGAAATAGAGATATCTGAAATGTCCAGCGGTGAAGCCGACCATTTATTCTTTGCAGTAAGTTCACCAATTCTAAGGGCTCCAAAGAAAGCTAGCACATAAGCCATCTGAAACAGTAAGGACTTATACTCAGATGAACAAACCGAACTGCAGGCACCTACCATTCTCTGTAGCAATTGATAATCAATGGGCCTCCTCTGATCCTTGCAGCTAAATGATAAACGGTAACCTTTTAAAACTTGCTTCACTTGATAGAAAGAGTTAACAGGACAAACACCTAACCATTTCTGAAAGAAGGCCACCCCTGCAAGAATGCTACATAAGTGACTATAAGAAAACTTTTTAACCAGCAAACCAGATAAAAATAACAATGAACAGTTAACATCTGATTGAGACAAAGGAAAACCATTAGAAACGCAAAAGGAGCACCACTTTGACCAGGACTTACTATACTCCGCATAAGTTTTTGCAGAAATTGACTATAAAGAGAAATGTTGAATCAGTCCCATACTAGGTTCCATAGATGGGGTGGACAGGGAAGACCCTCCATATGCGTTTCTGGGCAAAGCTGGTGGAATCTGCAAAACTGACCCCATGATGTGCATCATCTATAATGTTAGACTCCCCTTTAATATAGCTATCCCTAACCCATATATTTAATCTAAGGCATAATAACACCAAATGCCAGAGGAGCTTAATGACCGGGTCAGATTTTGATGAAAGACAATTGATTGCAAATGCTACACCTTTATTATCAGTATTTATTGTAATGCATCTATCCTTGAAAATTGTACCCCAAATCACCAAAGCAACAACCACTGGGAATAATTCTAATAAAGCAATATTGGTTGTAAGCCCCGCCGATATCCAGCTAGTTGGCCAGGGCTCAGCACACCAATGTCCTTGGCAGTATGCCCAAAGCCAAAAGAACCTGCAGCATCAGTGTACACCTCAATTTGGGCTAAGTCCAAAAAGTCCGCTTGCCAGACAGAAGACCCGTTAAATTCTGAAAGAAACTCCGCCTACAGTGACAAATCATCTTTCAACGCTTTATCTAAATGTATATGATGTTTAGGAGATTTGACGCCCCTAGTTGCTAAATATAGCCTCTTAGAGAATACTCTGCCCATAGGAATCACCCTTGATGCAAAAACAAACATACCAAGTATTTGTTGGAGTTCCCTTAGCGTTGTTTTCTTTCTAGCCATTAGTTTGTGGATACCTAGCAACATGGAACCAACCTTATCCTGGGGAAGACTAAAAGTCATTAGTAAACTATTTATTTTAATACTTAGAAAAACCAACTCCTTAACTGGCAAGACAGTTTTTTCATGCGCTAATGGAATGCCAAACTTATCACAAACATTAACAAAAGTATCAAACAACCTAAAAACATCAGAACTAAACTCAGAACCCAAGAATAAAAAATCATCCAAATAGTGTATTAAGTAACCTACTGGACGTTCAAACTTCACTACCCACTCTAGAAACGAGGCAAAGGCTTCAAAATAAAAACAGGACAGGGAGAAACCCATAGGAAGAGATTTGTCAAAATAAAATTTGTTATCAAACTGGAAGCCAAGAGAATTGAAACCAGATTCCCTGACCGGTAGCAGACTAAAGGCGGATTTTATATCTGCTTAAGTTAACCAAGCTCCATTTCCAGCTTCCCTTAACAGGGCTAACGCAGAATTAAATGACGCATATTCTACGTTAAAATCCTTAGACCTCATCATTCAACACATTTTTCTCAGGGAATGATAAATGATGAATTAACTGAAAAGACCCTGGATCCTTTTTTGGCACTAAACCTAAAGGAGACAACCTGAAATTTCTGAAGGGAGGGGAATCAAAAGGACCCTCAACCCTGTCCTCAGAAACCTCTTTATTAATCTTTTCCCTTACCACATCCACATGTTGGGTAACCGACTTCAAATTGTCCACGCAAACACAGCCAGAACCAGTAAACTCAGGGACAAATAATCCTCTGAAAAACCTTCTATTAGTAGACTAGCTATCTGTGTGTTATCTGTGTTCATGTGGCCCCTCTGTTATCCTCCTGGGCCCCTTACATTCCTGGAACATTAACCACTTACTGGTGATTTACAAAATATACCTCTACAAGGGCAGAAAATAAAAACTATGTAAACAACAAGCAACTGATAATACAAGAAAATGTAATGGAACCTCACTCAAGTATGATTAAGCGTACAACACTTTGGAAAGATGCCACCCTGACAAGTTTTGTTACCTTCATCTGGTGATGGGAACATCTGAGCACAAATTTTGTGGTAATTTTATCCGGAAACAGCTAAATAATAGTAGGAACCAGCAACATTCAACACAACGGAATACATACCTTGTCCTGAGTGAGGGTGTGCTTACATGATGGAATTTCTGTGCGGAATTTTGCTGAAGAATTCCACACGGACATTTTGCTGCAGTAGAATCAGATTGATTTCAATTGGATTCGGCTGCACTGTGCACCCGGCAGAATTTCCGTGCCAGAAACAACCCTATTCCTAAAATCCTGATTCCAGAGTCCGCAGAGAGAATAGCCACGTCTATTCTTTTTGTGGAGTCCACAAAGAAATGCATTGTCTTCTATGAGATGGTGTCTAATATCTGCATGGAAATGTGTAATATCTGCATGGAAATGTTCTCTGCCACCATGTCTATATCTCTATTATGGCTGCAATACTCAGATGTACATAGGATTCTATAGCCATCCATGTCTGGTAAAGAAGACTGTATTGTGGGTATAATACTTTCACGAAAATGTATCTGTAATTACTGTTATGTGAAAATGACCTTAGGGTAGGATCAAACATGCCATCTTTTGCTGCGTATTTGCTTCTGCATATTTTCCTACCCATTGAAGTCAATGGGTAGCATAATAGCTGTGTGGTTCATTAGAACAGTAGGGGTCCTGGTGTTGTATCTAGGATACACAGGTTAAAATGTGGCCACATTCCAGTCATGTGCATTTCACCATACAGGGATATTTAGGTATCAGGATATAAGGATGAAGTAATAAGCTGCCTATAAACAAGCTGCCCACAGCAATATAAGCACAATGTGAACTAGCCAATGATATAAAAATAGACACAGGCAATTTACTCCCACTCATGATCTCAGGTTCTAAACTATTTTCACTGAAATTCCGATTTTCTGTACATAGAAGAAAACATTTTGTGCAGCCCATATAGCTGATATAAAATCCACCCACACTGAATGTTCTTGTAGATTTTATATAAGTATACAAAATTAAGAATATCATCATTGTCGGGAATCCCTTGTCTAAAGGTCTTCAGGGGAGGTTAGCCACCTTCTGAAAAAAGAAAAAAAAAGCCTTAAATTTAATAAAACATGACAACATAAAAAGTCTTAACTCAGCTATTTGCTCCTATGCTAATCCACGTTTGAAACTTCAGTGGGCATTTAGTCTTTCTTTACTGGTAGCCATCACATGACCACAGTAGCAGATCAGTGGCCTTAGACCTTACATGCCATGCTATAAGCATCATGGCTCCCATGGCTGAGTATTGATACCAGTAGTATGTCACGTAACTGTGGAGGCCACTGATTTGTTGCAGTGGTCACATGGTGTGAAAGTAGAATAAAGAAAGACTGGGGAACCGACCGGAGCTTCCACACTGGATCAATGTGGGATCGGAAGACTGACTAAATGTTAAGGGCAGCGCTCCGGCCATTCGTTCTGGCCGTGAGCACCCCCTCCTTCCTGCTTTATGCAATCTCGGGACGCTCCTGCTTGAGCGTCTGGGGTGTTGCTATTAGTAATGCTCCGGCCGTTCAGTCCGGCCAGGAGCGTACTCTCGTCCCTACCTTCGATGGCTCCCGGACTCGCTTTGCGGGACACGCCCGCATACGAGTCGGGCATCCCCTTACCTTGCTCCCTGTCTTGTCCTTCTCCTCCTGCGCATTGCTGGCACGCGCATCCCCTCCCCTTATGGCGTGCACACACCTGCACTTCTAGATTTAAAGGGCCAGTATGCCCATAATTGGTCCGCTGTTGGGCAGACCTTACATTAATCCGACACCTCCCTATTATGGTGCCGGATCTTTGTGCTTGTGCCCTAGAGAAAGCGTTATCTTGTGCATGCCTATTAGTGTTCCAGACCTCCTGCTTGTGACCTGACCTTGCTCCTTTGCCGCCTGCCTCCTGACCTTGTGCCAGTGACCTGACCACGCTCCTTTGCTGTCAGTCTTCTGACCTTGTGCTTGTTACCTGACTACGTTTCTCTGCTGCCTGCCTCCTGACCAGTGCTTTGTCTGACTAGGCCTCATCATCTGTGCCAAGTTTCACCTGGGCAACCTGTGTGAACGGATCGTGCCAGGGGTAGCAACCATGGTGGCGCCTGCTGCAGCAAGTCCATCCTGCTTTGCTGCGGGATATGGTCAAAACCAGCGGCACCTTAGACTCCTCTCCCTGGTACGGTTCAGGCCTTGTTCACACAGGACAGCGGATCCACTACTCAGCCGTTATGGTAAGGTCATTACACTAAACCATATTTTTTATGTTTTGAGGCCTGTTTGTTAATTTTTCAAAATGTGGAAAACCGCTTTAAACTGTTCCATTTATCTAAATGGAGCTTACTTAAATCTATGGGGGAGATTTATCAAAACCTTTGCAGAGCAAAAGTTGCCTAGTTGCCCATATCAACCAATCAGATTGCTTCTTCTTTTATTTTGCAGAGGCCTTGTCAAATAATATAAGAAGGGATCTGACTGGTTGCTGTGGGCAACTAGGCAACTTTTCCTCTGCACAGGTTTTGATAAATCTCCCCCTATGTGTTTGCCATCAAGACAACTCGATTCACATGTATGAAACTACAGACACATAAAATACATTACTATGTTAGAGCAATCCTATAACAAGCAGGAATTCATATTTCCTACTCTTAGGTTAAAATCAGGGGTACCACACACGCTCCTCACACAAATTGACATTTAAGTTTGCACGCATGAGAGGCGATAGGGAGGATAGAAGTCGGATCATGTGAAATTATCCCATGACCAGTGCCGCGGCACAGAGATGTGATAGCTGAAGATGACATACGCACCTGAAGGACGGTGGTATGAACCCATTGGATGATAGGAACACCGGTAGTGATAAGACAGACCTGTGTATTGGACTAATAAACAGGCAGGAGGAATTGGCTGATTGTCTGGTACCTAATGATGAGGTAATTTAGCTAAGGCAAATAAGACCAGGAGGACCACGAGGAAGGGTGTTGCCTTATTATCCTCCTGAGGACGGTGCTGCTGCACCAAAACTAGTAGAAGGGGTCAATATTATTGGTTTTAATTCACAATACAGCAATCCCATAAGGGGGACTGCAAACCCCAGCACTTAATATTTATGGGTATATCCCAATAGTATTCAGACACTTGGATCTGTGTTGTGTTCTTTTAAGATCACCAGTCACATTTACATTTTATCTCTAAAGTTAATAAGTTATATTTTAATAAGGAGGGCTTCTTTTCAAGGGATTTTGTGCCTCGGGCTTAGGCCCTGGGTTATTGTGATTAATATTGAAGTGTGATCCCTGGCTCACCGAGGGGAGCATTTGTGTTTGGCCTCTGAAGTGCGGGCACAGCGCTCGCTCCCACCTGTTTGATTGACAGGTGGGGAGCTGCACTGAGCTCGTACGAGTCCTGGCAGCAGAGTGATTTTGGACTCTTGCCCTGAGTCCGAAATCACTAGAAATGCTTGCGGCCTGGACTGCTAGGGAGACCCCTAGTGGAGGAGTTTTCAAAGTAAAAAAAATACATGAAAGGAGGCAAAATTTTTCAATAAAATCTATTCAAAAAGTGTGCAGTGGGGATTGATCTTTCATAAATGAAAAGATTGTTTCATGAGAGGTACACTTTAAAGACAGAACAAATATTCCAATAAGAATGATGTCACAGCAAAATATATACATAAAATAATTGATTGCCATACCTTTTGCACATTAAATTTTCCCTATATGGGCACCCCTCAGTGATGTCAAGCAACACTTTCTCATATAGCGTGGAAGATACAGATAACATTGTATCAAAAACTACGTCCTCCAGTGATTTTTTACAGATCCCTGCTCATGAATTCTGCACAAGGGATTATGAAAGAGAATCACGTCATCTAACAAATATTGAACTACATTGCGCAACATTGACGGAATACCTCAAGGTAAAGCGCATACCAAGAGGTTTTAGGATACGACTTTGACCTACCATATTCAATGAGAAGAAAGACTACTGCAAATTATTTGAGAGAATACAAATGCTCTACTGATATAATGACTTTAACTGTTGACTGCTTTCAGAAAGAAATAACCACAGTACAAGAAAAAGTATCCAGCATTGAGACATCAACTCTCCGTAGGCCTCAGTTCAGAAGAACTTACCTCCCTTAAAGAGAAAGTACAACAATCCATAGAACAACACCACAAAGAATCACAAAAAAAGAAACATAAGTTTTTAGGGACATTGAAGACTATTTAAATAATCTAGTTTATAAATGGTAAGATTTTTCCAACTTTTCTCATTATGGAGCTCAAAAACAGGTTCCTCCAGCTCAGAAAGTGGGGGCTTTCCCCAGTACAGTTTTTTTTTTAGGACTACGCAAAGATTGTCAAAAAAGACGAGGGGGGGGGGGGCAGTGCTACCGGCATAGACAGAATATCCATGATAGAAAAGACACAACAGGGTCCCACGTACACACAAGATCCCAGGTAGGGAGAGATCTATAGTCCTTAACATATCTTCCCAACCTCTCAATACCACACAACTTAATCTCTTACAAAAAGGTTTATCTTATTGCCCAGTGGTCGCTTTAATACATTTCAACTTGACCTAGACCTACATAGACTCTATCGTAATGTTCGCAATAAAACACATTTTTCTACAGTTCCAACATCATCTCCACCATCCACACAAGAAGGAGACACACTCACATTACAACAATTAAGTTTACGGATTAAAAGTAGATACAACCCTCCACACACTTACCACCCTACAGAAACCTTTATCCAGCTAGTCCAGCAGGAAGTAGCTAATCTAACTACCACACAGTCTATACAAAATCGAAGGGTTAGGAGCAACCTTACAGGGGAAGAAAAGAGGGCATTGCAGGACCTGATGAGCGATGACGATCTTATCATCAAACCAGCTGACAAGGGTGGTTCTGTTGAAATTGATTAAACTTATTTTGATGACTGATCAATATATCAATACTTATATGCCATTGCTAACGCTGCAGAAAGATATTTGTTACCTACCCTTAACCTATATATCAGCATGCTATTTGCTGATAACTAAGATGAGGACCTTGGGATGAGGCCAGAAGAAGTGAGGTAAGAAGAGGCTGAAAGTTGGAAGACAATATATTCGAAGAGATATAGACTGTGCAGAAAGACAGAGATACATCCAGACAGAGATTTTCTGGCAGAATGATGGCAACATCAGTGAACTACGATCAAGAAAGAAATGAATGTTTAATATGCTAATATATACACAGATGCACTACTCAAATAACCAATCAAAATATAACATGATGATTCTGACGTGATAACTAACCTCCCCTTTTTGTCAAATGTAAAAACTAATGTACTTCCGTGTAATAAACTGTACTCTCAGAACTCCTTGGGACAACTCCTTAGCCAGTATGCTGAGAAGGAGATATATACCAACATTTTGTCTGGTGTTTATTTCTTGTGTCAACACTCAGCATTATACAGCAGCAGTCACGCACATTTTAAGGCCTAACCAGCAGCCATCCTTGACAGTTCCATCGTCGTCATGGACATCCAGGCTTACGACAAAGAAATTCTACGTCAGCTCTCAGAGGTTCTACATATGAACCCCCTACCAGGTAATCCTCTCCCCAATATACAAAAAAAAGATCCACAAACTTGTGTCACTCCACCTCAATATAGGCACCATTGACACCAAACTAGGCATTTTCCTAGAAAAGGATTTCCTGATTACACCAATGATCTACATTTTGCCTAAAAAACAGAAGACACTGATAAACCTCCCTAGCTGCCCCATGATTGCATTTATAAACTCGGCCCTCAACCCACTGTCCATCAACTTAGAAAAAATACTTACACCCCTAGTCAGACAAACCACATCCTTTTTACTAGACACCACTGAATTTCTATCTACCATTAGAAATATTACGGACACCACAGGTGACACTTGGCTTGTCACGATTGACATAGTGAGCTTAAACACTTCCATAGCACACGAGAAAGGTATCACGACAGTACAATGGCCACTCCAACATAGTACACAGTGACCAACACAAAGAGTTCCCTATGCATTGTTGAAAATAGTACTCTACGACAACTACTTTGTGTTCAAAGATAAGTATTATCTACAGATACGCGGTTCGGCGATGAGTGCTAATGTAACCCCTCCCTTTTCAAATGCCTACATGGCCTACTTTGAAGCGTTCCATGTCTTTAACTTCCCACTGTTCCAATCTCACGCCAAAATGTGGCGCTGATACATAGATGATATTTTCTGCATATGGGAGGGGCCATACAACACCATCACAACCTTCTTGACACAACTCAATTCGATTTGGGAGGAACTCCTGTTTACACTGTCCCTGAGCCAACTCTTCTTAGACACACTAGTACAAAAAGACTCTCACAGTAACATCCCCACTGACCTTTATCAGAAGGCCATGGACAGAAACAGCCTCCTTCAATTCTCCAGCGCTCACCCCTATAGCATTAAAAAGGCTATGCCCAAGTCACAATTCAAGAGTATCCTCTCTCCCTCTGCTGGCGCTACTCTGCGAGTGCAATCACAATGAACTATCCTTTGACAGCGCTTCACAGCACATAAACATGGGGACTCTTCTTCTGCTATAGCACATCATTGAGCACACGATGTGTTTAATCCCTTAATGTGAACTCATTTTGCCTCCGATACTTTATGTCCTCGGACATCTCAGCTAGACTCTACATGTGAAGTCCGCGGGATTGCCCTGCAGGTTAACCTCTTCGGATCCTTTCTTATATCGGTCACCAGTATACAAGAACTCTCTGCTCCTTACACGTGACGGACTTGCTTGGAGCTCACAGGCAGCGGACCAGCTCTGCATCGATGAACTGTTCCTTTATCCGCTTCCACATTGTACATACCTTCGGTCCAACCTCCTGCCAAAGATGCGCAAAGACCCAGATGAGCTGCGCTAACTCCCATTGCTGGGGAAGCGAGACCGGCTCGTAACCTCTTTGTTTAAACACATGCTCTTGTTTATGTTTACTAACTTTATGTTATCATGTGACTTGCATTGCTTAACTTGTTTACTATGTTACTATGTGTACCCCAAGTCATACGCGGTAACCCTGCTGGCTGATGACGTCATTTTTGGGCGCCTCCTCGTGTATTTATCTGATGCCTGCGAGTGATCAGATTAACAGCAGAGGAAGGCTTGATGCCGAAATGCATGCTGTTTTATAAGGATATGCAATAAAACTACTACATGCTTGCAGATTGGTGAGTGCCGGTACCGTCTTTTCTACTATATGCTAATTCATCCACGTGCACCACCACATGCAGGAGTGCCGACCACTACTTGCTATACTTAGAATTTCCATGATGACCTTCTCTCAGGTATGGGGAGATTGACACAAACATCACAACCACTAGTAGTCAATATCTCGACTAAAAATCTAAGTCCAGTCCAAATGCATGTCCTTCAGAAAGGGTTATCATTTTGCCCCTCTACAAAATATGACCTTTATCAACTGGACTTAGATTTACAGAGATTTTTTCAAGTCCCAGTCCATCACTCTCCAAGTGTTTCTCCTGCCTTTGCCTCCACCTCTCTGCTCCGGCGCGCATGTCCCCGTCCCTTAGGGCGTGCGCATGTCGGAGCTTTAAGATTTAAAGGGCCAGTATGCTCATTAGTGTAATCACCTGTGGCTTGTTTTTAAATTCCTCCACTCTCCTCAGTTCTCTACAGGATCTTTGTTGCCTTGTGCCCAAGTGAAAGCGTTCCTTTGTATTGCCTTGCCGTGTACCAGATCTCCTGCTCTTGTGACTTGACCTTGCTCCTTTGCCGCCTGCCTACTGAACTCCTGCTATGTCCCGACTACGCTACTGTGCCGCCTGCCCTGACCTACTGCTACCCTTGACTACGAGTTGCCTCATCCCTCCTGTGCCTCGCATCTCCTCATCTGCTTGTGTGGTCGAGCCGTGCCAGGGGTAGCGACCTGGGTGTCGCCTGCAGCTGCAAGCCCCTCCTGCTTTGCGGCGGGCTCTGGTGAAGACCAGCGGCACCTTAGACTCCGCTCCATGGTAAGGTCCGAGTAATCTACCACACAGGTTCAGCGGATCCACATACACCGGAGTTCCTGTCTTCAGAAACGTGAGTGTTACAGATACTTAAGTTACTGAAAATGATCACGTTTCAAAGCCATGAGAGAATGGAAGCACAGACCTACAGGTATGTTAAAGTGGTTGATCCTACCAAATATTAAACTGGTCAGTCCTCTGTCCTCTTTAAGAATCGATCAATTTAATTCATTTCTATAAAAATACTGCAGGTTGAGTTAATATATATTGTATGTTAACCTCTATCTACTTACTTGTCATTAAGACGTAACAATAGATATAGAGAGAGATTAATCAATGAAGTTGTTTTCTAGTCTCGTTTCTACCTTTTTTATGCAGTGATTTTGGCGTGTGTGTGACCAATTTATCAAAAAGTCACACAAGTCACACACCGAGTTAGCTACTTACCTACCTGCATACCTAGCTATATACCTACATGTCTACATATCCACTGGGTGAAGAAGCAGCACTCCAAAGTAAGTGTGATAGCAGGGTGCTTTTATTCACCCATACTAGTTACAGTGCAACGTTTCGGTCTACAAAATGAGACCTTTCTCAAGTTTGAGAAAGGTCTCATTGTGTAGACCTAAACATAGCACTGTAACTTGAATGGGTGAATAAAACCACACTGCTATCACGCTTACTTTGGAGTGCTGCTTCCTTACCCTGTGGATATGTTGAATATGGGGTATTGAGTCCTGTCTTCAGTCGCTGAGCACCCACTTGGACCAGGAGTCCTGAACACAGTGCCGTTTTCTTCCCACTAGCTTTACCGACCTGTCTAGTTACCTAGCTGCCTGCCTACCTGACTACCTACCTAGCTAGATAAGAACCTAGCTACCTGCATACCTAGCTACTGTCACGATGCCGGCTGGCAGGAGGTGGATCCTCTGTGCCAGAGAGGGATTGGCGAGGACCGCGCTAGTGGACCGGTTCTAAGCCACTACAGGTTTTCACCAGAGCCCGCCGCAAAGCGGGATGGTCTTGCTGCGGCGGTAGTGACCAGGTCGTATCCACTAGCAACGGCTCACCTCTCTGACTGCTGAAGATAGGCGAGGTACAAGGGAGTAGGCAGAAGCAAGGTCGGACGTAGCAGAAGGTCGAGGGCAGGCGGCAAGGATCGTAGTCAGGGGCAACGGCAGGAGGTCAGGAACACGGGCTAGGAACAGACAAGGGAACGCTTTCACTAGGCACTAATGCAACAAGATCCGGCAAGGGAGTGCAGGGGAAGTGAGGTAATATAGGGAAGTGCACAGGTGATCACACTAATTGGTAATTGGGAAGATTGGGCCAGGCACCAACATTGGTGCACTGGCCCTTTAAATCGCAGAGACCCGGCGCGCGCGCGCCCTAGGGAGCGGAGCCGCGCGCGCCGGGACAGGACCGACGGAGAGCGAGTCAGGTACGGGGACCGGGGTGCGCATCGCGAGCGGGCGCCACCCGCATCGCGAATCGCATCCCGGCTGGAGGCGGTACCGCAGCGCACCCGGTCAGTGGATCTGACCGGGGCGCTGCAGCAACGAGAATGAGGCGAGCGCTCCGGGGAAGAACGGGGACCCGGAGCGCTCGGCGTAACAGTACCCCCCCCCTTGGGTCTCCCCCTCTTCTTGGGGCCAAAGAACCTGAGGAAAAAAAACTTAATTTTTCCGAGATGAGGTCCGATGCACATTAGGAGGGGTTCTGTGCGGAAACGCACGAGACAGTCCAATCTTTTATTGTTAAAACAATAGATGTAGAGGGGTCTGGCGAGACTGGTCACAGGGACGTAGAACCTGTTGATAAGAGAGGCCAAAAAAAATTTTCCTGCAGATCCGGAATCCAAGAAGACCATGGTAGAGAAGGAGAAGGTAGAGGCAGATATCCGCACAGGCACAGTAAGGCGTGGAGAAGCAGAGTTGACATCAAGAACTGTGTCACCTTTGTGCGGAGTCAGCGTACGTCTTTCCAGGCGGGGAGGACGGGTAGGACAATCCTTCAGGAAGTGTTCGGTACCGGCATAGTACAGGCAAAGATTCTCCATGCGGCGTCGTGTCCTCTCTTGAGGTGTCAAGCGAGACCGGTCAACTTGCATAGCCTCCGCGGCGGGAAGCACAGGAACGGATTGCAGAGGACCAGAGGAGAGAGGAGCCGGGGAGAAAAAACGCTTCGTGCGAACAAAGTCCATATCCAGGCGGAGCTCCAGACGCCATCCGGAAGAACGCATGTCAAAGCGAGTGGCAAGATGAATGAGTTCATGTAGGTCAGCAGGAGTCTCTCGTGCGGCCAGAACATCTTTAATGTTGCTGGATAGGCCTTTTTTAAAGGTCGCGCAGAGAACCTCACTATTCCAGGACAACTCGTAAGCAAGAGCACGGAACTGAATGGCGTACTCGCCAACGGAAGAAACACCCTGGGCCAGGTTCAGCAGGGCAATCTCGGCAGAAGAAGCTCGGGCAGGCTCCTCGAAGACACCACGGACCTCAGCGAAGAAGGACTGGACTGTGGCTGTGGCAGAATCATTGCGGTCCCCATCAAATTTGTCCGGCAGGGACAAGCAGGGGTTAAGAACGGCCGGTTACTGCGGAGGAGTTGCAGGAGCCGGCGGAGGAGATAGTTGTTGCAGCTGTAGCTGTGACTGAAGTTGCTGTATCTGCGGCAGCAGCTGCTGTATCTGTGACTGATGACGCTGTGTCTCGGAGATCAAGTATGCCAGCTGTTGATCTCGTTGGGCGATCTTTACGCCAAATTTGTCCGGCAGGGACAAGCAGGGGTTAGGAACGGCCGGTTGCTGCGGAGGAGTTGCAGGAGCCGGCGGAGGAGATGGTAGTTGCAGCTGTAGCTGTGATTGAAGTTGCTGTATCTGCGGCTGCAGCTGCTGTATCTGTGACTGAAGACGCAGTGCCTCGGAGGTCAAGTATGCCAGCTGTTGATCTCGTTGGGCGATCTTTAGGGCTAGCTGGGCGACCAGTGTAGGATCTTCAGCGGGATCCATGGCCGGATCTACTGTCACGATGCCGGCTGGCAGGAGGTGGATCCTCTGTGCCAGAGAGGGATTGGCGAGGACCGCGCTAGTGGACCGGTTCTAAGCCACTACAGGTTTTCACCAGAGCCCGCCGCAAAGCGGGATGGTCTTGCTGCGGCGGTAGTGACCAGGTCGTATCCACTAGCAACGGCTCACCTCTCTGACTGCTGAAGATAGGCGAGGTACAAGGGAGTAGGCAGAAGCAAGGTCGGACGTAGCAGAAGGTCGAGGGCAGGCGGCAAGGATCGTAGTCAGGGGCAACGGCAGGAGGTCAGGAACACGGGCTAGGAACAGACAAGGGAACGCTTTCACTAGGCACTAATGCAACAAGATCCGGCAAGGGAGTGCAGGGGAAGTGAGGTAATATAGGGAAGTGCACAGGTGATCACACTAATTGGTAATTGGGAAGATTGGGCCAGGCACCAACATTGGTGCACTGGCCCTTTAAATCGCAGAGACCCGGCGCGCGCGCGCCCTAGGGAGCGGAGCCGCGCGCGCCGGGACAGGACCGACGGAGAGCGAGTCAGGTACGGGGACCGGGGAGCGCATCGCGAGCGGGCGCCACCCGCATCGCGAATCGCATCCCGGCTGGAGGCGGTACCGCAGCGCACCCGGTCAGTGGATCTGACCGGGGCGCTGCAGCAACGAGAATGAGGCGAGCGCTCCGGGGAAGAACGGGGACCCGGAGCGCTCGGCGTAACAGCTACCTATCAACCTGGGGACCTACCTAGCTACCTACCTGAACACCTAGCTACCTTTCTACCTACCTCCCTGACTACCTAGCAATGTATTTACCCCCCAAATGATAGATATTCAAAAAGGTTTGGGTGGGAATAGAGGCGGAGCAAAAGTGTGATCAGGGGTGGAGTTTTGCAGGGGTCCCTTGCTTTATTTGGGTTGTCAGTCCACTTAATGATATTAAATAATGGATATGGAGGCATTTTGGTTAGTGTAATTCTATTGCACGAGCAGGGCCTGGTAGATGTTTGGGGCGAGCTGGGAATTTGAGCATTTCATTATTGGACCCATGCAGCACAATGTTTTGGTCCGGCCCTGCACACAGACCCAGGTACAGAACTAAAATACATGCTGTATTTTTTCTATACCAAACAACTTCTAGAAATACACTTTCCCCTTCATTCACCAATCTACCACTTGAACTATACATGCTCTGCAGCATTCTCCAAGTATTTTTCCTTTTTCACAAAATATCTTTCTAAATATCAACTCTAAAATAGCAAAAATCAATAGTTTTAAAAGTATTCTCTTCTATGATAAGAGATTTTAATGTTTGCTAAAAAAGAGCCACTGTCCCACCCCACCATGTGGAAATGATGAGCTATGAATTACATAGACACTGAACAAAGACACTTCATTCACATCCACGCTGATCATCTGACATCTTGACATATAGTTAGACCTGTTCTCCTGTCTCTGTTATTTTTCTCTCTTTTCAAACTCTCTACATCACTTAGTATTCAAGATTTTACCTGCAGGTAAATCAATATCTATGCCTGTATACATATACTTGTGTCCATCATCTCAGTATACTTCACACTTTTGACTTCCTTGACAACCCATGGTCCATTTAATTGTATTGCCCCTCCTTCCTCGTGCCTCGTCCTCTTACTTGTATGTATCATTTAATCAAATTTTTTTATATAACTGAATAACTTACTCAACGACACAATGCAGAAAGCTCTCTGTCTACTCAAGCTACTATCTGCAGACAGAAGCATGTCCAAAGCCCCTAAAGAGGTAGGAGTTATCTATGTAGATAGAGGTCTGGGGGTGGGGGTGGGGGGTAACTGGGGCAATCATAGCATAAAAGTACACTCTCTCACCATCCATCTGCAGCATTCTTCTATATAATTATTCCTTTCATCACCTTTCACACATATCTGTGGTGAGGGTGAGATGAGGGCAGATGGAATTACCCTAGGAGGAGATGGCATTAACCCCTTGTATTTGTGATGCCAGGGCGTGGTTTATCCTCTACACCACCCGAAGGTATACCCCTGGATCCTAGGCTAGACACGGGGGGCAAATAATGACTCCAACGCCAAGTTATGAAACAACGGCAGCTTTACTGAGTCAGACAGATGTAACAGTCTATACAGCTTGGCTAGGCCCATGGAGGTGACCAGTGACTTCAGAGACCACAGGGTTTGCTGGGACTTATGGTGGAGTTGGACAATTTGATGCAGGGCCACGCTGACTTGAGACAGATTGACTTGGACTGACTTGATTGAGACCGTTGATAATAGCATATTGTAGCAGGAACACTTTGGTCTAGTGTCTCTGGATTTCCCCCTCCTTTGTGTGGGGGTCATCCGCATATTTGTCATTTTTTCAGTTCTTTTCTTTTCAGGTCTGTATTTGTCTGTAATATTCATGACATTCGGTTTTCCATAGGTGATGTTGGCGATCTTCATTGGAATTTTTGTGGCGATATGTGGTTCGGATTTTTTAATTGACATTTTATATATCTTTAATGTATCCACAGGATATATGACCATGCACCTTATTTGTAACCATATCTTGCCGTTTGCCATTATGTAACTGGTACTATACATGACATGATTAGTGATGAGTGGCAGTGGCCATATTCGAATTTGCGATATTTCACAAATACATGGATGAACATTCATCCTATGTTCGCAAAATTGCCTATGTTCGTCCTTTTTTTTTTCATGCGAAAATTCATGATGAAATGCGCAATTATATCTTTCCCCTAAAAGAAGGGAGGGATCCGTGTCCAGTCTGGAAGTGCCGATATCCGCATAAATATTTGCATAAAAATATATATATATCATTACTATATTCTAAATATTTGCAAAATCGCGAAGTGCCGATATTCACGGGAAAAATTTGCATTTCGAATATTCGAGTTCAACACTAGACATGATCATACACATTAGTTGTCAAAATTTTTGCACGTGATGCACTTTATCCATATTTTACCTATTACACCAATATTCTTTATGGGCAGGTGTAATTGTCTGCCTTGAGTCTTATTTAATGAATTTGTGATGCGCCACGTGGTGTGATGGTTGGAGTAAGGGGGCAGATGTTATGGCCCCAGGGGTAGATGGCATTAACCCCTTCTTGTTGTGACAATAGGGCGTGGTTTGGCCTTTTAACCACTTAAAGGTAGTACCGCTAATCCTAGGTTAGGCAGGCGCAATAAAGAGTCCAAGGCCAGGTTAAGAGTAACGGTAGCTTTACTGAGGTAAGAAAGGTGGTACAGTCTATGCAGTTCAGCCAATATCCCAGAGAGGTGGCCAGTGACACAGGGAGACCTCGCAAGCTTGCTGGGACTTGCAGTGACTTGACAGACTCTAATGTAGGTCACGGTGATTATAGATGACTTGACTTGAGATGGTGAAAGACAATTGAGATGACTTGACTTACTCAGGACCGACTGGTGGCTGCAAGAATTTAGACTTGAGGCCTCCAGTGGCTGGACACAGGCACTGGAACACTTGACTGTACTGGACCTCAGCAGGAAAGAGAGAGATTACAGACCCTCCCCATATTATATAGGGGGCTGTGCAAGGAGCACATATATCACTTGGGAGGTCACCTGGTCACTGGGGTTATCTGGGTAACAATACAATCGTGTGGTACAGATTTAAAGGTATATTATAATACATAACTTATAATACATAACTACACATAACCTGTAAATACTATAGGATTTGCTGCAGGAGAGCCCCAAGGAAATGCAGGGACTCTGCCTTACATGGCAGAAGTACAGTACTGCAACATCCTGTACTGGAACATTACAAACCCCCTTACTTAAATGAAGTCGCCCTCAACACCAGTCCTGGAGGGGGGAGGAGTGAAGTGGCCATGGGGACCATGCAGTCCTGGGGCATTACACTTAACGTCCATATCCAGGCTGAGCTTGAAGAGAATGGATGATGATTAAGAGTCTCTGTACAAATGTCCATACATGCTTTGACAACTAATAACCTTGTTAACTGCAGGACTATCGGAGAATAAGGACTGTATATCACCAACAACATACTTATGACTATGTTATAAACACGACTTATGAGACTATGACTATGACTTTGCATATGACAACTATACACACAACTAAAACTGAATATTTACTTTAGAGACAGAATAATTGCGGATTGGGTTGCCCGAGGATTTCCGCCAATGTCTTGGCTACTGGGGTCCCTTGGCATGACAGACTTCTCCCCAGAACACTTGATATATAGATTCTAGACAACAATTGACACTTGTTACCTTAGACATTTTAGTTACACGTTGTGGGTACAGGAATACCTTCTGTCCAGCAAAGTATCCTGAGCATGTGGACACAAGAATATCCCATTAGACATATGACAATTTAAAGACATTTATATGGACTGGTGTGTGGTAGTGTTACAGTCCTACATGACTGATACGTGTACATGACTATCTGTACCTAAGGACTATGTGTGGTTGTAGACTGTACATGGTGTTAATCTTTGTATTATGTAGTTAGCTGACCCAGGGTAGACATTGGGATCCACGCAGCACCACCTCTTGTAAATCTGGAACACTTCCTTCTTCGGGAGCTCTTGGCATGATTGGAGTGATAAAGGTCTCTTGAAGATTAATTTCCAGAGTTTGAGCTGGTTCTGGACTATCTGAACTCGGACTGGCTGGTAAAGATACAGGAGACATGGAGACCGGTGTGTAGACTGGTGCCAAAGGTGACAGGACTGGAGCCTTTGAGGTGACTAGAGGTGGTTGCACTGGCCCCTGAGATGGCATGACATAGAAGATTGCAGGTTGACTGGGAGAGAACATGGGGACATCCATGAATTCGTGGATCCCTTCTCCAGGCACGTACTCGCTGCGTCTCTTCGGGGAACCAGAATCTGATATATTCGCATGATGATGCACCGCGGACGCACGCCTGTGACATCACCCGCCATTTTCGGTGCAAGGGTCTTCATAATAGTAAGTTCCACACATGTTGCCCTAACTAGGATTGAATATGATTGGTTGCCATACCATATATATATACTCACCCAGTAAGCTTGTGAGACACGCCCCTAACAAAGCATATCAGTGAAAACACGTTTCATATCAGTGAAAACATGACAATTTATCTGTTATGTTAATATATCACATATGTATCTTCATTTATTCATGTGGTAGATAGTTATTCTATTCCATAGCTGTGTGGCTCAGACCTGTTTAGATACCATAGACATATTTATGGGCCTGATTTGGTCAGTTAATGCCACTTGCTTTTGGTGCTGATACCTACCATGATATATCTCCAGACAGCCACCCGCATCATGATGTTTATATGATTACATCCTCCTCACAATTATCTGCCTGTGTATTCTGTGTACCATCTCCTTTCTGATTTTTATAGTAATTTTATCTATATGTTTGTACATCAATAAAGACTGAGCGCTCCTGAATTTCACTGTACAATACATGAGCGCCAGAGTACAGGATTCAGCAGGCAGCAACTCCTGCTTTTAGTGTTGAATCCCAGTCCGGCTGCTGCACACTATTAAATAATGGGGGCATGGGTGCAGGGGTTGAGATCATTTAGCTCCTCTCCTTGGCTCCCAGTCCACTGCTGCCAGCACTCCTGTTCCACGAGGAGAGGAGACAGCGTACAGTAAGTAGCTGGGCTGTCTCCTCCTCCTCGCCTGGGGTCCGCATCTGTCATTTTATTTATTTTTTTAGGATTAAATGCTCTCTTGTGTGCACTGCCCATCTGGGAGGTCATAGGGGGGGGGGGGGGGTGAGGCAGCTGGTCCTGAAGACTGAAGATTTTCATGTAAGGGCTTATGGGAGAGGTATTGTGCAAAAAAATGTATCCCCTATACAAAGTATAGGTGATAAGTTTTAGATCACAGAGGGTTCGACTACTGGGACCCCCTGTGATCTCCTGCACGGGACCCCGGCTCTTCCCAAAAACGGAGCTTGTCAACTCCTGCACAAAGCGAGGCCCAAAAGCTCCTTCAATGTATCTCTATGGGCGAGCCGGAGATAGACAAACGCTGTCTCTCTCCCATTGAGAGACATGGAGGAGGTGTGTCGGCTGCCTCTTAGTGCGGGGGTCCACGCGACCTGTTCCTGGGGAGAGCCTGGGTCCCGTGCAGGAAATAGTGTTGCTCGCGAATATTCGCAATTCGAATATTATTCGCGAATATCGCATATTCGCGAATTCGCGAATTTCACGAATATATCGCTATATATTCGTAATTACAAATATTCGTTTTTTTTTTTTTCACAGTACACATCACAGTGATCATTCCTCTCTGCTTCCAGCTTGTGTGGTGTAAAGAAGGCTCTAATACTACTGTGTGAGACTGGCGTGCGAAATTTCGCATATACGAACATTTGCATATGCTAATCTTCGCATATGCGAATTTTCGCTTATGTTAATTTTAGTATATGCTAATTTTCGCATAAGTAAATTTTCGCATACACGAATTTTTCGTATTTGCGAAAATAAAACAAGAATATTACGAATATGCGAATATTCGCGAATATATGGCGAATATTCGCGAATATATGGCGAATATTCGTCCATATATTCGCGAATATTCGCGAATTCGAATATGGCCTATGCCGCTCAACACTAGCAGGAAACTGCATGATAGTTCTCCTTTAATAATGGCCCTGCATGCATGTGAGGGGGGGAAGGGGGGAGTGTATGTGTGTGTGTATATATATATATATATATATATATATATATATATTTACACACACCAGTGTTTCCCAACAAGGGTGCCTCCAGCTGTTGCAATACTACAACTCCCAGCATGCCCGGACAGCCTTTGGCCAGGGAGTTGTAGTTTTGCAACAGCTGAAGGCACAATAGTTGAGAAACACTGATAAATACACAATGCATGTGAGGAAGGGGGGTTACTATGGCGGGGTCTCCCAGGCTTCCATACTTGGTAGACAGTAAGCCATCAGCTTGGAGTAACAGTGTGAATGAGGGGCGGCAGTGTGCCCGTAAGAAATAAATATGGGCATAGAAATGGGCAGGTCGTATTAGTACAGCTGAAGCGATTTGGTATGGGTGGGTATATTGGTATAAGTGTTACATACCTTGCGGGGGAGCAGCTTAGGGGCCCCCTCGTTAGGTCTCGCAGGGAGGTCCCATAATTTACTGTTACACCACTGGAAAAGTGGTGATTTTAGCTTACTTGTAGACTTGTAGCATGTGGCTGCAGACTTGACTTGAGGCCTCCTAAGACTCCAGACACTCTCATAGGCTTAACTACACCTCAGCAAAGACTCAGGGACTGAGAGAGAAGAGACTCCTCACAGGGCTTTTATGGGGGAGACTGGTGGGGTCTCATTGATCACCCTTAAGTCACCTGGTCACTAATACTTCCTGGGTAACAATCTCATGGCAACTCACATGACAACTGGTGATCACATGTTAACCTTTCTTAAAGATACAACATTCTTATATACATAAAATAGGGAATAATATACAATTACAGTAAAACAGATGCAGGGGGGCCCAGGGGACACTGCAGGGAGGCTGCCTGACAGGGCAGCAAGGGTATGGTGTAACAACTCCACCACAAGGACATCCCTCCAAAATTGATAGAAACAATTAGAAGAAAACTGGTCAGGGATGCTTCCAAAAGGCCTACTCTAACATTAAAGGAACTGCAGGAATTTCTAGCAAGTACTGGCTGTGTGCTACATGTGACAACAATCTCCCGTATTCTTGATATAGATGGACTATGGGGTAGGATGGCAAGATGAAAGAAAAACATCTGGCTGAATTTTGCAAAAACAAAAATCAAGTTCCCCAAAAGCACATGGGAAAAGGTGAAACCAAGGTTGAACTTTTTGGCTGTAATTCCAAAATGTATGTTTTGTGCAAAAAACAACACTGCACATCATTCAAAGAACAGCATACCCACTGTGAAGCAGGGGTGGTGACAGCATCATGCTTTGGGGCTTTAGTCTGGGTAGAAGGAATCATAACCAGTTCCATATACCAGTCAATTTTGGCAGAAACCCTTCTGGTGTCCATTTGAAAGTTGAAGATGAAGAGGAAGTTCACCTTTCAGCATGATACCGACCCAAAGCACCAGAAGAAGATTAAAGGGGTTATCCACCATAAGGTGATTTTACTACGTACCTGGCAGACAGTAATGGACATGCTAAGGAAGGATCTGCGCTTCTCTTGGGGCTAAATGGCTATGTTGTGAGATTACCATAACACTGGGGCTAGCTTTTTGTGAACTTGTATTTCCAGTTTGACTTGTGTTTTTTTTACTACAAATCCCACAATGCCATTTTCCTCCCTCCCACACATCAGCGACCCCATCCATTGAAACAAAAGACCTGTGGTTTTCAATCAGGGTGCCTCCAGCTGTTGCATTAGTTGCAGTTTGATCCCTCCACCCATTGAAGCAGACAGGCTCCCTGTCATCAGCTGACTAGTGAGTCAGGTCTCGGCCGCATTGCAAGCTGGGAAAAATCTGAGACAACAGTCATTTTGTATGCTGTTAAAAATAAATAGTGGGGTGAAAATCACAGAAGAATTGTGAGAAAATCATCACACACAGGTACAGATACTATATTATGAACTACACTAAATTCACAGCCCCGGTAGCATAGTCAAATAAAAAAAAATCCTGGAATACCCCTTTAACTTTTACGAATGGCCCAGCCAGAGCCCAAACCTTAACCCCTTAAGGACCGGAGGTTTTTCCGTTTTTACATTTTCGTTTTTTGCTCCTTGCCTTTAAAAAATCATAACTCTTTCAAATTTACACCTAAAAATCCATATGATGGCTTATTTTTTGCGCCACCAATTCTACTTTGTAATGACGTCAGTCATTTTGCCCAAAAATCTATGGTGAAGCGGGAAAAAAAATCATTGTGCGACAAAATTGAAAAAAAACGCTGTTTTGTAACTTTTGGGGGCTTCCGTTTCTACGTAGTACATTTTTCGGTAAAAATGACACCTGATATGTATTCTGTAGGTCCATACGATTAAAATGATACCCTACTTATATAGGTTTGATTTTGTCGGACTTCTGGAAAAAATCATAACTACATGCAGGAAAATTAATACGTTTAAAATTGTCATCTTCTGACCCCTATAACTTTTTTATTTTTCCGTGTATGTGGCGGTATGAGGGCTAATTTTTTGCGCCGTGATCTGAAGTTTTTAACGGTACCATTTTTGCATTGATAGGACTTATTGATCATTTTTAAATGATATAAAAAGTGACCAAAAATGCACTATTTTGGACTTTGGAATTTTTTTGCGCGCACGCCATTGACCGAGCGGTTTAATTAATGATATATTTTTATAATTCGGACATTTCCGCACGCGGTGATACCACATATGTTTATTTTTATTTACACTGTGTTTTTTTTTTTATTGGAAAAGGGGGGTGATTCAAACTTTTAATAGGGGAGGAGTTAAATGATCTTTATTCACTTTTTTTTCTCACTTTTTTTTTGCAGTGTTATAGGTCCCATAGGGACCTATAACACTGCACACTGATCTTCTATGTTGATCACTGGTTTCTCATAAGAAACCAGCGATCAACGATTCTGCCGGATGACTGCTCATGCCTGGATCTCAGGCACTGAGCAGTCATTCGGCGATCGGACAGCGAGGAGGCAGGAAGGGGCCCTCCCGCTGTCCTTTCAGCTGTTCGGGATGCCGCGATTAGCCGCGGCTATCCCGAACAGCCCGACTGAGCTAGCCGGGAACTTTCACTTTCAGCCGCGCGGCTCAGCTTTGAGCGCGCGGCTAAAGGGTTAATAGCGCACGGCGCCGCGATCGGCGCTGCGCGCTATTAGAGGTGGGTCCCGGCTTCACTATGACGCCGGGCCCGCCATGATATGACGCGGGGTTACTGTGTAACCCCGCGTTATATCAGAAGAGCAGGACCAAGGACGTACCGGTACGTCCTTGGTCCTTAAGGGGTTAAAGGGGTACTCTGGTGGAAAACATTTTTTTTTTTTTTTTTTTGTTAAATTAACTGGTGCCAGAAAGTTAAAGGAACACTGTCACCAAGTTCACCCACAATAAACCCAATACACGGGGTTATACAGTGGGGCCAAAAAGTATTTAGTCAGACATCAATTGTGCCACTATGAGAGACAGAATGAGAAAAAAAATCCATAAAATCACATTGTCTGATTTTTTAAGAAATAGAATAGAGAGGGTGCAGACCTTCTAGGTAGACATACTGGAGAAAGATAGAATGTATGAAATGTATAATAGATATGGATGGTATGGCTGAGTAAATATAAATTATTTATTCATATAAAATGATAAAAGAATTAATCCACTGTCAAAACGTGTCCCCCCATCCACCACGCGGAGGTGGCCTCATTTCGGATAGGACCCTAACACTCATTTAACTCACCTCTGCTGGGCATATGGCCTCTGGGTGACATGCAGGATCCACTATCAATTTAAAAACCTCCTATAAAAAAGGGAAGGGGTGCACGGCTAGAGAGGGTGCAACTCCCCCTAAATTGCACAGAAAAAACAAAAAGAAACATAGCCAGCACAGCTACCCTCTCTAGCCGTGCACCCCTCCCCTTTTTCACAGGAGGTTTTTAAATTTATAGTGGATCCAGCATGTTACCCAGTCAAAGGCCATATGCCCAGCAGAAGTGAGTGAAATGAGTGTTAGGGTCCCATCCGAAATGAGGCCGCCTCCGCATATGGTGGATGGGGGACACGTTTTGATCAATAAGTGCGCTAAGAGCCTCCATTTTTTGACCAAGAGTGCTGCTGCAACCTTCTTTTTTGTATACTATACATTTCATATATTCTATCTTTCTCCAGTACATTTAGCTAGAAGGTCTGTACCCTCTCTATTCTATTTCTATACACTAAACACGTAGGGTATCATGTTTTTTGCAGTCACCTCGGTATTCTCTACTTTTTACTTCTGTAGTGTGAGCCGTCTACCCCTTTTTTATTTTTAAAGAATTTATTTGCAAATTATGGTGGATAATAAGTATTTGGTCACCTACAAATAAGCAAGATTTCCGGCTCTCAAAGACCTGTAACTTCTTCTTTAAGAGTCTCCTCTGTCCTCCACTCGTTACCTGTATTAATGGCTCCTGTTTGAACTTGTTATCAGTATAAAATACACCTGTCCACAACCTCAAACTGTCACACTCCAAACTCCACTATGGCCAAGAACAAAGAGCTGTCGAAGGACACCAGAAACAAAATTGTAGACCTGCACCAGGCTGGGAAGACTGAATATGCAATTGGCAAGCAGCTTGGTGTGAAGAAATCAACTGTGGGAGCAATTATTAGCATATGAAAGACACACAAGACCACTGATAATCTCCCTCGATTTGGGGCTCCACGCAAGATCTCACTCCATGGTGTCAAAATGATCACAAGAACGGTGAGCAAAAATCCCAGAACCACATGGGGGGGATCTAGTGAATGACCTGCATAGAGCTGGGACCAAAGTAACAAAGGCTACTATCAGTAACACACTATGCCGCCAGGAACTTAAATCATGCAGTGCCAGCGTGTCCCCCCCTGTCCAGTACATGTCCAGGCCCATCTGAAGCTTGCCAGAGAGCATTTGGATTATCCAGAAGAGGATTGAGAGAATGTCATATGGTCAGATGAAACCCAAGTACTTTTTGGTAAAACTCAACTTGTCGTGTTTGGAGAAGAAAGAATGCTGAGTTGCATCCAAAGAACACCATACCTACTGTGAAGCATGGCGGTGGAAACATCATGCTTTGGGGCTGTTTTTCTCCAAAGCGACCAGGACGACTGATCAGTGTAAAGGAAAGAATGAATGGGGCCATGTATCGTGAGATTTTGAGTAAATACCTCCTTCCATCAGCAAGGGCATTAAAGATGAATCGTGGCTGGATCTTTCAGCATGACAATGATCCCAAACACACCGCCTGAGCAATGAAGGAGTGGCTTCGTAAAAAGCATTTCAAGGTCCTGGAGTGGCCTAGTCAGTCTCCAGATCTCAACCCCATAGAAAACCTTTGGTTGAATTTCCGTGTTGCCCAGCGACAGCCCCAAAACATCACTGCTCTAGAGGAGATCTGCATGGAGGAATGGGCCAAAATACCAGCAACAGTGTGTGAAAATCTTGTGAAGACTTACAGAAAACGTTTGACCTCTGTCATTGCCAACAAAGGGTATATAACAAAGTATTGAGGTGAACTTTTGTTATTGACCAAATACTTATTTTCCACCATAATTTGCAAATAAACCATTTCAAAATCAGACAATGTGATTTTATGGATATTTTTTCTCTCATTATGTCTCTAATAGTTGAGGTATACCTATGATGAAAATTACAGGCCTCTCTCATCTTTTTAAGTGGGAGAACTTGCACAAGTGTTGGCTGACTAAATACTTTTTTGTCCCACTGTAGTGTGGGTGAACAGAGTCCATACATGGGGCACTTACTTTTTTTTATGCTTTCTTTTCGCCAAGTTGTCGTCTGCTAAATTTCTGCTGTTTACCCTTCACCTGCGCTCTGAAGGCGGGTCCCCCACCGGCAGCCTTGCTTTGGGTCCCGAAGGAAGGGGCCTTAGCTCGCCCCCCCCCCCCCCTTGTTCCCATATTCATTTTCCCCCTGAGCGCAGCGTGTAGGGAGAGCGCTCTGTACAGTGTAATTGCTGTTACGCCGAGCGCTCTGGGTCCCTGCTCCTCCCCGGAGCGCTCGCGGCGTTCTCCTCTCTGCAGTGCCCCGGTTAGTCCCACTGACCGGGAGCGCTGCACTGACACTGCCGGCGGGGATACGATTCGCATAGCGGGACGCGCCCGCTCGCGAATCGCATCCCAAGCTACTTACCTGTCCCGGTCCCCGGCTGTCACGTCCTGGCATGCGCGGCTCCGCTCTCTAGGGCGCGCGCACGCCAGCTCTCTAAGATTTAAAGGGCCAGTGCACCACTGATTGGTGCCTGCCCCAATCACTGTAATTAACTCCCACCTGCTCCGCGCCTATATAACCTCACTTCCCCTTCCCTGCATTGCCGGATCTTGTTGCCTTGTGCCAGTGAAAGCGTTTAGTGTATCTCCCAAGCCTGTGTTCCAGACCTTCTGCTGTTGCCCCTGACTACGACCCTTGCTGCCTGCCCTGACCTTCTGCTACGTCCGACCTTGCTCTTGCCTTGTCCTTCTGTACCGCGCCTGTCTCAGCAGTCAGAGAGGTTGAGCCGTTGCCGGTGGATACGACCTGGTTGCTACCGCCGCTGCAAGACCATCCCGCTTTGCGGCGGGCTCTGGTGAATACCAGTAGCAACTTAGAACCGGTCCACCGGCACGGTCCATGCCAATCCCTCTCTGACACAGAGGATCCACATCCAGCCTGCCGAATCCTGACAACTGCACATGCGCCAGTCCCTCGCTACACCTGGAAGTCGGGAGTAGCGAGACTTCAGAAAGAGGTACTTCCGGGTGGAGCGTCGGACCGGCGCATGCGCAGTTACACTGAACAGAGTGCTCTAACGACGCGCTGCACTCAGGGGGAAAAGGAATATCAGAGCGCAAGTGAAGGGCAAACAGCAGAAGCTTAGTGAACGACAAGAAGAAAACATAAAAAAGTAAGTGACCCATGTATGGACTCCTGTTCACCCACATTATAACCCAGTGTATTGGGTTTAGTGTGGGTGAACTTGATGACAGTTTTCCTTTGAACAGATTTGTAAATTATTTCTTTAAAAAAATCTTATTCCTTCTAGTACATATAAGCTTCTGTATGCTCCACAGGAAGTTATTTTCTTTTTAAATTTATTTTCTGTCTGACCACAATGCTCTCTGCTGACACCTCTGTCTGTGTCCGGAATTGTCAATCAAGAGCAGGAGCAAATCCCCATAGCAAACCTTCTCTGGACAGTTCCTGACATGGACAGAGGTGTCAGCAGAGAGCACTGTGGTCAGACAGAAATGAAATTCAAAAGGAAAATAACTTCCTGTGGCGCATACAGAAGCTCATAATTTTAAATAGAAATAATTTACAAATCTGTTTAACTTTCTGGCACCAGTTGATTTAAAAAAATTGTTTTCCACTGGAGTACCCCTTTAATCCAATTGAACATCTGTGGGGTGATCTGAAGAGGACTGTGCACAGGAGATATCCTCACAGTCTGACAGATTTGGAACAATTGTGCAAGGAAGAGAGGGCAAATATTGCCCCATCAAAACAGACTCCTACCCAAAAAGACTGAGTGCTTTAACAAAGCATTAGTTGAGGGTGTGCACACTTTTGCAACCAGGTTATAGTGTGTTAGTTTTTTTTAAGTTTTTTTTTTCTTATTTGTTCATTTATTTATTTAATCATTCCCCCTCAAAGATTTTATTTTAATTGGCAGATGTTATAAGTCACATAAAAGGTGGCAAAAGTTCTGACATGATTTATCTTTGTCGTCTTCTTTAACGTGCCATTTTAAAAGGCGTGTAGACTTTTTATATCCACTGTAATTAGGCAACACTAATATTATGATGGTCTAATACAGTGTTTCCCAACCAGAGTGCCTCCAGCTTTTGCTAAACTACAGCTCCCAATATGCCCGGACAGCCTTTGTTGAGAAACACTGGTTTTATACAATGAATATCCGTTTTTGCACCACTAGGTGGCACATGGGTCTTGTTCTCATCCAATGTACAATCTGTTCTAGCTGGATTACAATATTATTCTGTATAGTATATTCACTGTTGTTTCCTTTTTACATCAGAATAACAATAGCTTTCTATACCATGGTAGAAAAAAGAAAAACCAAAAAACAATGTCAATGGAGATACATAATTGCTTGATATTCTTTAAATGTTAAATTCCCAGAATGACATGGATATGTTTTACATTTCATGGCAGCAACATTAACTTTTATATAATTCTATATAATTCTTGAAACTAGCAAAATTATAACAAACTGATCTGGGTTTATTGGGTTTCATTTATTTATTATACATCATAGAGGGAGGAGAACCCCTTTAAGTGTGTATTCACACATACAGTATCCTAAGCCTGTCTGATGTGTAGGATTTGAATCTGCAGATTTTATGCTGCAGAGATCAATGTAAACGAAACGGCTGAACACAGCTCTAAATCCTCTGCATCAAATATGTACAGGATACTTTACATGTGAATAGACCCTAAAGGGCTATACCAGGATATTTTTTGTTTCAGACCATGCGCTAAAGGGAAAGTCTTAATATATTACTGTCTTTCACCTTTCCCAGCATTCCATGCAGCTAGAGACAATATGTCACATGGTTTCTAGAGGGGTGTGGCTATGCTGCAGTGGGTGGGTGGATAACATTACTTTAGTAAATCCCTTCCATCCTGCTATCCACCCACCCACTCACTGCAGCATAGCCACACCACTGGAGACCATGTGACTTATGACATATTGTTTCTGGACACATAGAATCCTGAGAAGGTCAGAGACAACAGTAAAATTAAGAGACTTGCACTACTCCACTTCTGGGTGTATGTCCTGTGCACAGGGATAATAGAAGAATGGTACACAGTGTCATACCTTTCCATCATGGGTTCAAATGCTGAAGGGTCCCAATGAAAAACCTAAACTAGGATCCACCCCATATCTTGTGGTGAGCTACCATAACACTACATGTACTGATTTCATGGCTTATAGAATCTTCATAAGGGGGATAGTCATGTGTATAAAGACACAGCTCTGTAACATGATTAAAGGAAATCAGTCATGGGTGTCACCTGCACTAATCTGTCAGTACAGACAGGTAGTGCAGGTGACACTGATGACAACGGTACTTACCTTGTCCCGTTCCGTGCTGAGGTTCTCCAGCAATCCTATTCGGTATCTTCAGCTCTGGGCCCGGCTTGGAGCATGGGCGGAGCTTAGTGACATCACCGCTGCTGTTTGCTAGCAGTGGGACCCAGTAGAGAACAGCAGCGATGATGTCACTAAGCTCTGCCCATGTTCCAAGCCGGGCCCAGATCTGAAGATACCGAATAGGATTGCTGGAGAACCTCAGCACGGAACGGGACAAGGTAAGTACCGTTGTCATCAGTGTCACCTGCACTACCTGTCTGTACTGACAGATTAGTGGAAGTGACACTGATGACAGATTTCCTTTAAAGCATAGTACTGTCATAGTGACATATCCTGGCACCACATTCCCCACCTGTAGTGTGTCTCTCCTGCAATATGTCACCAGGGCATAGGGACCTGATTCTAAATTCCAACACTGTAATCTCCAGCAATGCTATTGTGGTGGCCCAGTACGGGAGTTGTGCCCCTGTACCCTTGCTGCCCTGTCAGGCAGCCTCCTTACAGTGTCCCCTGGACCCCCTTACACCTGTCCCCTTATGTATATATTGTTTTCCATGTGTTATACTGTATAATGCATATAGAAAGTGTTATTACTTTAAGAGAGGTTAACATGTGATCACCAGTTGTTATGTGAGTGTAATCCAGGAGGTATCACTGACCATGTGACTTACGGGTGACCTATAAGACCCCACAGGAGTCTCCCCTATAAAAGCCCTGGGAGGAGTCTCTCTCTCTCTTCTTTCTGCTGAGTTGCAGTGCAGTCAAGTCCTGAAATTGTCCAAATCTACTTCAGGTCCCAACAAGCCCTTAAGGTCTGAAGTCACTGGTCACTGGGCCTGGCTGAACTGTATAGACTGTTCCATCTGTCACTCAGTAAAGCTACCATTGTCTGTAACTTGGCATCAGAGTCATTATTGCCCCCGTGCCTAGTGCAGGATCCAGCGGTATACCTTCGGGTGGTATTGAGGATAAACCCCACCCTGGAGTCATGAATACAAAGGGGTTAATGCCATCTGCCCCTAGGGTAATTCCATCTGCCCTGTATCACACCCTCTACCACACTATTAAATCCCACAGCACCGAGAGGAGCACAAGACTATGGAGTCATTCTCATCATGACATCATGCAGAGATAACATTGACCTTCCTTTGCATTATGCAGATGTCACATGCAGAAAAATGCAGCAACTCCTAAATAATAGTGTCTCTTTATATCCATCCCAAACTATCATTACTGGTTTGTGATACTTTATATCCAGTTGTACAACCCAAGATGCACAATGACATTTTTGCAGACCTTTTTCTTGGGTCCTAGATCTTGAGTTCCTGACACTTGCTTATATAGGATCATGGCCATGTGAACAATTTCTGTCAGCCTGAAGATCACTAAGCTTTATATACCCCACGTGGTTTGAACCAGCTCAAGTCATAGGGGAGCAGGTTTGGTGCCATCAATTTGTTTTCTAGTCAACAGTATTATCAAGAATACATGTGATATTGCCCAGATACTTGTTATACAGGGTAAACATACTGTTCTACAGCCCATTGCAGTCACCATGGGATTTTTTAGTCTTTACTCTGTCCTCTAAAATAAGTAATATAATAAGGAATGATATGGATTTGTGGAATAAAAATAGAATTCTGACATGCCTCCCAAGCATCTTGGGTTCAACAAGACAGTTCTGGGTTACTCACTCTGTGTAGCTGTCTTGAAGATTTTTTCCGGCCAATAAGACTATGCCCACAACTCGCACGCATAAGGGTACATTCACACGTACGCAGATTTGATGCACAGGATTTTCTACTGCAGATTTCAATGTAAACTAAATGACTGAGCTTAAAATCCTGCACATCGAATCTGCGCAGGATCCTGTATGTGTGAATGCACCCTGAGAAAGATATATGTAAGTTGCCAGGCCAAAACCTTAATGGGGTTTTCCCATCTTTAGGTTATCCCCTATCCACAGAATAGTAGACAACAAACAGATCGGTAAGGATCCGAATGCTGGGCCCATCGCCGGTACCGAGAACGGCGACATAATTGTCCCTGAAATGAATGACCGCACTTGTGTGGCGACAACTCCATTCATTGTTTATGGGGCCTCCTAACATTTCCGAGGGCTGCACATGGAAATGCTCAGTGGCCCCTCAAAGCGTGGCAAAGAATGGCAGCATAGGCGCAGTCTGCACCATTTATTCCTAGACAAATTATATGCCCATTCTTGGGATCGGCATGTTTTCCCAGATCCCTACCAATCTGCTTGTTGATAACTTAATTGGCTGGGAAAACCATTTAAAGCATACCTGTTGTCTCAGATATATTTTCAGGATGTGTGTACACCAGGAGAAGCATAATTTGTAACCACTATATAACCTGCATATGGCATTTTTCACCAGATTCCCTTCTGCAGGCTTCATCCCTAATATTTAGCTGTCCCTGCTAGCTAGTGGGTAAAGCCTAGCCTTTATAAACTCTTCCATACCCAGCACATACAGATGGGGGCATCCTGCTCTTCTGCATCACAATACATACCCTATGATCCAGCAGCAGTATAGAACAGTACTAAACAGTAGAGCCCTGGAGTGAGAATTAATACTCAACAGTAAGCTCTTGGGTAGTCTCTTTGCAGTCTCTGTAGTTTCTGAATCTCTCAACTCACACCCTCGTCCCTCTCCATAGACATGTAAGGGCAGCATGTAACTGATCCTTCAGTGAGCTGCTAGTCCATCTTTTAAATACAAGACAGAATTTAGCTTTTTTTATTTAGTGAATAAATACTGTATGATAAGGGGAGAAAAGAAAAACAATTTTTCTGATAATATTTACCACACAGAATTTCAATTCGCTTGTACCGTCAATTCAGGTTTTTTGAAGCAACAGTAAACATTTAAAGAAGCACTTAGGATTTGTTTTGATCATTTCATGCCAAATGACCACCAGTATCCCTGCAGTGTAATTTGTTTCATTCTAACTCAGCTGCATCCATACACCTTGAATCCTTGACTAAGTGATCCCCAGTCTGACATAAGATGTTAGTCTGCCCTCCTTACCCAGTTTGTTCCTTTGTATGCCCTTCCAGGTATGCAGTGCTGCTGAAAATGCCTACCTTCTCTAAGAGATCAGGAGAGCAGTTATATAGTAGGTGAGTCAATACATTAATTAGCTGCAGTGTTATGCAACTCCCGTGACTCACACTAACTGTATGTGCTATGAGAAGATTCTGTAGGGTGTCCTAGAGATTTACATAGAAACATAGAATGCGTCGGCAGATAAGAACCATTTGGCCCATCTAGTCTGCCCAATAATCTGAATCCTATTAATAGTCCCTGGCCCTATCTTATATGAAGGATAGCCTTATGCTTATCCCATGCATGTTTAAACTTCTTCACTGTATTTGCAGCAACCACTTCTGCAGGAAGGCTATTCCATGCATCCACTACTCTCTCAATAAAGTAATACTTCCTGATATTACTTTTAAACCTTTGCCCCTCTAATTTAAAACTATATCCTCTTGTGGTAGTTTTTCTTCTTTTGAATATGCTCTCCTCCTTTACCATGTTGATTCCCTTTATGTATTTAAAAGTCTCTATGATATCCCCTCTGTCTCTTCTTTCTTCCAAGCTATACATGTTAAGGTCCTTTAACCTTTCCTGGTATGTTTTATCCTGCAATCCATGTACTAGTTTAGTAGCTCTTTTCTGAACTCTCTCTAGAGTATCTATATCCTTCTGGAGATACGGCCTCCAGTGCTGACAACAATACTCCAATTGAGGTCTCACCAGTGTTCTGTACAGCGGCATGAGCACTTCTCTCTTTCTACTGCTTATACCTCTCCCTATACATCCAAGCATTCTGCTAGCGTTTCCTGCTACTCTATTACATTGTCTTCCTACCTTTAAGTCTTCTGAAATAATTACTCCTAAATCCCTCTCCTCAGATACTGAGGTCAGGGCTGTGTCAAATATTCTATATTCTGCCTGAGGGATTTTATGCCCCAGGTGCATTATCTTGCACTTATCCACATTAAATTTCAGTTGCCAGAGTTCTGACCATTCTTCTAGTTTGCCTAAATCCTTTTCCATTTGGCGGATCCCTCCAGTAACATCAACCCTGTTACATATCTTTGTGTCATCAGCAAAAAGACACACCTTACCATTGAGACCTTTTGTAATATCGCTAATGAAGATATTAAACAATATTGGTCCCAGTACAGATCCCTGAGGTCCCCACTGGTGACAAGACCTTGCTCTGAATATTCTCCATTGACTACAACCCTCTGTTGTCTGTTACTCAGCCACTGCCTAATCCACTCAACAGTTTGACACTTGACACATTTAGTTTGACACTAGAGCTGACAGGAAGAATTTACAAGGAGACAGGCTGAAGCTGCATTTCAAATGATACCCTATAATGCAAGGATAGTTAGGGGACAGAGAATGTATGTCACTGATCTACAACTGCTGCACTTAGGACTTGAAATGCTTCTCTAATATCTGGAAAATGAGCATCAGGCAATAGTCTCTACCTTTGTTTCCTATACCCAAAAGATAGCGGATGCACTTACTGCAGAGTCACGATACTATATGCATAGCTTGCAGAAACACTATACTTTCCGTTGCCTACTCCTCTTATGTCGGCCTTTAGAACCAACATATTGGCAGAAAGGCAAAATCATTATCCTTGAATCACAATGAAATCAATATTCATATATAACCCACCACAGTGGATCTGCAGACCAGAGGTCACCATATTACATTTGTAGCTTACAGAATCACAATTTGCAGGCCAACATACTCACCGCCTTATATTTGCAGACCTGCAGAATCGGGGTACTAGCAAGACTGCAAAGTCATTGTCCGTGTAACCCTGCAGCATCCACGTTCTTGATTTGTAGCCAGTTTACAGCTTTTTCTGCATAGTCACCCAGTAGACCCACTATAGTGGTGACAGCTCAGTAACAACAATGCATTGGCAAAACTGCAAAGTCATTTATCCCTGCATCCCGCAGAATCACAGTCCTAGATTTGTAGTCCCTTTACCTATGGCCAGGGGAATCATCGTTTGCTGCTCTCTGAATTATCAAATCAATGTTGTGCCCTCAGGATATAGTGCTTACAGCTCTCGAAACCATAGGATTATTCATCGCCTTACAGCACATGTCAAATGTATCAAGTGCTAGGTGACAAAACAGATTAAGATCATCTCTAACATTTCAGATCCAGGTGACACCAACAGGTGTTGCTCTGGTGCCGTTCCTCCCACTCAGGTGGCACACACCTACTACACTGGATAAACTGACAGCTTGGTCTCGGGCACATCATTCCAGGGCCAGGACTGCAGCCGTAACCTTCCCCCACTACTTGTCTGGGAGTCTTTGAAAAGTTTACATAGTGTACTCTCATGTGCATTAATAAATGATTTCTACAGTGCTGTACTGGCCCAGTAGAGAAAAGGTTAAAAGCGGTAGAGCGGCTTCCTGCCTGATCAGTATGGATGCAGAGTGACATCACAATTCAGCCAGCAAAGGATGGGAATAATGAGGAGGAGGGGAGGCAGTGCTGAGTGTTTGGAAGCAGCCACCACGCACAGAGATCTGCAGTCAGAACCCAGCAGCTCAGGCGCCTGGTCCCCCTGCCCTGACACAGCTCTGTATGACACTCACCAAGGTAAGTTGAGCCAGTGCTGATGTATGCAGAAGATGGAGAGGGACAAGGAGGGAGAGAGGCAAAATAATACATGCAAGGATGTGCGTATCAGCATCCTCTCCATCTGGACAGATTAAATGCTTTCTATTGAAAGGATTTATCCTACTCTGGGGTACAAAATTGTGTTTAATGGGACAGGGAAGTACATTACATGGGATGTGGGAAGTCATTGCGGTTATACCCATGGACTTTGGAGACTGCAGAAAGCTTATGCAGCTCTATGATCCCACAACACACAAGCATGCACCAGAGTGCCCAACAATCAGCCAGTAATCTCTTGGCTCCGGTCCAAGCAGAGGATTATTCAGGAATATCGCATTATACTGCTTTGCACTAGTGGTGTCTTATAGTCTCCGCAGCTCTCCTGTTAATCTTCAGACATCTGCAGGGAGAACACATGGAAATCTAACCTAACCATTTGTGCAACCTGCTGCTTAAAGCTTAGTGACGTGGGGGCGTGGGTGAGGAATAGCTGAATTTCATTGGGAGGGGGATAGTTGGGTTTTCAGAGACGCAGCCGACTGTAGTGGATTTGTCTAAAGAGCGTAATGAAATGGTGTTTAAATAATGTGTATTGGGAAAAGCACGGCTGGAAGTTGGCGAAACTAGTTGTCAAACAATGTGATGGATCACACTTTGTGGACATTTAAGTGGTAAACATAGAGAATGGGATGTGGGCACGTGGTTGGATATAGAGGGGTAGACAACAAAGGAAGAGTGAAGACGCAATGAAGATGTAGATGAATGCAATGAAGCCAATTGTAGGAACTTAGGCGGGTTTAGTAGAACATACATTTGCTGGTTGTTGAGAAGAGAAAACAATATTGACTTAATGCATGAATTAATAAAGTGTCGGAGAAGTTGGTTAGTGAAATTAGGCATGAATATAACAATGCCATCGGTTACTGGATTACAGGTGTAAGCCAAAGGAAGAAGACTGCTGGAGTCTTAGAACATACTAGGCCACTATGGTAAGGTTCAGGATGAAAATAGCTAACAGGGAGGTGTGAGCAAATGGAGTGGGTGGAAAGCATGGGAAGTATGTTGGAGTAATATAAAGAGATCAGTTTGTTCCATAATATATTGATGTGCGCAAATTGAGCATGTTCATGAAGATGTAATGAATTTAGAAAAGAATTGGGCCAATATTGTGTATATAGAAAACTGATTCAAGGCGACGTCCTCCAGATATTCCAACTTCCTCCCATAATCCAAAAACATACTGTTAGGTTAGATGACTTCCTATGATATTGTCTTCAGTGTATATGTATAGAAGGTCAATGTGAACCCCAGTGGAGACAGGAGCTGATATGAGTAAGGACAATCTGTGTACAGAACTCTGGTATATATTGGTAGTGACCGGTATAGATCAGTAGACATTTTAGCTGAGGCACTAAATGTATAGTAATGGATGAGCTAGTATGAGACAGAACAGCGGATTCAGGTAAATATAGAGGAGTCTAATGGGTAGGCTTTCTGATTTATGAATGCTGATATAGGAACAACAATCATACAGCAGAGAAAAGCTGATAAGGGAAGGGATAGTATAGAGCATCGGATATGGTTTAACAACAGTAAATCTTATGTGTGAAGAAAGTGATCTAAGTAGGAAACATTCATTCAAAGATATGTATAGATATATATAGATGTGAAAACTGGATACAGGATGTAGAGGGGAACAAGTAGAATTGGGTTAGAAGGAATGGTGGAAAGGGTTGAGAAGGGAGCTGTAAGTATGAGCATGGGTAATGAAGTCTATGGGGGACATGCATCATTATTTGTGCATGGTAGAAGCAGTTTACCCCTTTTGCCGAATTCTAAATTATGCGCAGAAGCACTAAATTTATCAATCAAGCGCAATGAGTTTCAAAACTTGCGGGCAAATATAGTAATCTCCTCCATCCACTCTTTGAAAAATGAAATCGATGATTTAGAGCACCTTGCTACGTGCAGTCCAAGATGGCTTATATTTGCGTTAAAAATATGGTCATTGTGCAAGATTTCTGCGGGTAAATGAAATGTACACAGTTAATAAAATTGTGCGTACTAAATATGTCACTTCAAGGTACACCGAAACCTACACATCTGGGGGAAATGCTCCACCAGAATGTACACAAAAAAAAGACGCAAAGAAACAGCTTGCGCAAAATTTTGGCCAAAAATGTAAACACAAAACAGGGGTAAAATCTTTGATACATGTCCCTCTATGTGTCTTTTTAAGAAATATGAAAAAGAAAGAAACTGATCTAAGAAGATGTGTAGGAGCCAGCTCATAGATAAGAAATGATAGAAGTGGGTGAAGAGGAAATAGTAGACTAGCCAAAACATGTAAACTGGATAGGTTTGATAATGAGTCTTAAAGTACAGCTCCACCTTAGAGTTACACGCTTCACAAAACATCAATGCACTAAGCAAATAGAAATTACCATCTATCGCCTAGAGCTGACTACAGGCTGCCGGAAACCACTGTCAGAAATCTGTAGTCAGCAGGGGATGAGCAGCTGTGTGAACTCTGGATTTCTGTCCTTGTCTGCTCAGTCCTGAAACATAACTAACATTGTGGAAAATCCACAGAGGAAGAATATAAAAAAAATGCAGTGAATATTGCAGCTTGAAATGTGAGGTTGTACTGTATGGCAATAATTATTTCTAATAAGTCTCATTAAAATAAATTAAAATAATTCAAACTAAAGGGGATGATTTATAAAAGGCCCTTATTTTACATGCTGGAGCAACATGTACCTATTATGTTAGGAGATGCAGGCCTCACATCCTAGGGACCTGTCAAAAATGTTGATCGGTCAGGGTCTGAAAGTTCAGACCCTCATCGATCAGGGAAAAGAAGTCCATGCCAAACACTTTCACTCCCAGCTCTGTGCCACATGACTGACACCACCTTACAATACAAGTCTATGGTTTTGTCTTGGTCGTGTGCACAGAAAGCAGGGAGAGGAGCACTCAGCTGTGCGCTCTTCTCACGGCTCATTCTAACAATCAGTCATGTCCTAACCACTAAGACCCCGACCTATCAAAACTTTTGACATTTCTCTAGGACATGTCAAAAGTTTTCAAAGTGACAGGTACACTTAAATACATTTGGCGTATCGGTTACTGTCTTTGTGCCACACACTTAAATGTATGCTAACTATAGGCTGGCATAGATTTCAGCTATATCTTCTACCAGTTTTAGGGAATAATGTATAGCAAATATGCAGAGGCCACTCCCTTTACCACTCTCTTTCCGCTAAGCCCTCACCACTTTTTAAAAACTGAGAAGTATTGAGTAAAAGACAGAAAAGTCGTATATTTGTTATCAAATGAGCTTTGTGTGCATGATTCCTGGTAATAAATGATCCAATGATAATACTAATAATAATCCCGCCCAAATCATTTGGTCAATGACCGTGATGCAGTGCAGTAAAGCACATGATTTCTCCTAGGATAGCCCTTCCCTTCACTACTTTCCAGAAATAAGGAAGTGATACCCCATCTGGGCACCATAAAATTACATTCACTTACCCTTTACACTTCCAAAGGTAATTGGTGCTACCTATATAATTTTTTTTATTTCATATGCTGCCAATGACTATACTGAGAGAGTTAACTCACCCCTGCATTTGCATCAATTACAATGCTAATCACATGTCAAAACTTTTCTGGGTCTCCTAGTTTCCTGTCTAGCAATATATACTTAAATGGGCACTGTCAAATACAAAAACTTTTGATATGTTGTAAAGCATGCAAAACCAATAGGTTTTGCAATTGCTTTCATTAGAAAAATGTCAGTATCTCATACTGAAAAAGCCAGTCAACCAACTGCCCCCCCCCCCTGCCTGCTTGGACACATACTAGTCCTGCTGTGTCCATGCGTCATCACCTATGTCATGGACACACTTCCTTGATTGACAGGTGTGAGCGCAGGGCTCAAAACTGGAGGAAAAATCCTCCCACTGTCAGCTTGTGTCCCGCTGCTGTCAGTGAGGACAAGCCGGGAGTTGTGGTTTTGCTAATGCTTGGGGAGATGTGAGCAGACAGCATATTGAGGGAGGGGGCGGAGACCTGCACAGTGAGGCCACACCCCCTTCCTTTGAGAGGAATTCAGACTAGTGAGCTAAATTAAAAGTGTAATAAAAAAATAAATAAAGGTGCTAGACACATAAAAATGTATGTACATGGTCAGGATTAGGTACCTAGTGATATATTAAAAAAAAAATTTTGGTTGGATCTGATGGGTACGCTTTAAGAGTCAACCTTAACCACTTGTTTATGACCTTGCTGCTTATACTAATGATGTTTAATGTAAAGAACTGAAATATATATAATTTTAGACCATGTCCTCAGCTGAGGTGTCCTGTCACCTTGAGTATTTCTGTGTCCCCATTGCACTGTATATACATCAGGAATACTGCAGTAGGGAGGTTCCTGCCAGTCTGCAGCAAACAGGCACAGAAAGTGGCATCATGTAGAATACAGAGAAGTGACACACGCTGTATTGGTTATGCTATTACCACTGTATGTCTAGTCCCTGTGAACATTTAGGTCTCCATTATATAAAATCGTTTTGCTGTATACAAACAACATCTAACAGTGCTTGAGTTATCGGGTGATTTCAACAAACATACTGAGCCAAAGGATTGAGTGGTTGTCATAATTTTATTTGCTGTGTTTGTTTGACCATGAAAAACCTACGCAGGCTGGAAAAATTGAGAAAAGTAACTGGAAGTTAATGTACAGCCATTAATGGACAGACATCATGAATTATGTATAAGCTGGGTATTAAGCCTATGGGAAAAGTGGATGCAGAAGGTTCGGTTATCGCCCGCATTTCTGTTATAATGTGATTGCAAGGTCATTGCTTAAAGGATTTAATTGAAGAGCTAAATATATCTTAGCCACAAAAAAAGGTACATTTTCAAGAAGTATTTGGGTGGAGACTCTAGGGATTAGACAAAGTACCGTATGAGTTGTATGGAGAAATATAGATGCAGCTCAATAATGATACCACAAGTCATGATGTATTGTCTGGAATACAGATCTTAAAGGGGTACTCCCACCCTAGACATCTTATCCCCTATCCAAAGGATAGGGGGTAAGATGTCTGATCGCGGGGGTCCCGCCACTGGGAACCCCCGCATTATTGCTTGCGGCACCCACCTGTGTTCTCACCGGAACCGCTGTTGGGGTCTGTGTCGCGCCTCTGGGAACGGAAGTCCGTGACATCAGGACTCCGCCCCCGTGTGACGTCACACCCGTCCCATCAATGCAAGTCTATGGGAGGGGGCCGTCACGCATTGAGGGGATGGGCGTGACGTCACACGGGGCGGAGTCCTGACGTCACGGACTTCCTTTCCCGGAGTCGCGACTCAGACCCCCACAGCGGTTCCGGTTAGAACACAGGTGGGTGCCGCAAGCAATAATGCGGGGGTTCCCAGTGGCGGGACCCCCGCGATCAGACATCTTGTCCCCTATCCTTTGGATAGGGGATAAGATGTCTAGGGTGGGAGTACCCCTTTAAGGACTATGCTGGAGTGCTGGAATTTGTGGGTCGGGGCAAATATGTAGGGACTTACAATGCATTCGGAAAGTCTTTAGACCCTTTCACTTATTTCACATTTTGTTATGTTGCGGCCTTGTGGTAAAATAAAAAAAATCAAGTTTTCCCCCATCTTTCTTCATTCAATACACCATAATGACAAAGTGAAAACAGAATGTTAGAAATCTTTGATAATTCATTGAAAAGGAAAAACTAAAATATTACATGGGCCATTTATATGGATGCACCTTAATAAAATGGGAATGGTTAGTGATATTAACTTCCTGTTTGTGGCACATTAGTATATGTGAGGGGGGAAACTTTTCAAGATGGGTGGTAACCATGGCGGACATTTTGAAGTCAGCCATTTTGAATCCAACTTTTTTTTTTTTTCAATAGGAAGAGGGTCATGTGACACATCAAACTTATTGGGAATTTCACAAGAAAAACAATTATGTGCTTTGTTTTAACGTAACTTAATTCTTTCATGAGTTTTTTACAAGTTTCTGACCACTTTTAAAATGTGTTCAATGTGCTGCCCATTGTGTTGGTTTGTCAATGCAACCTACTTCTCCCACTCTTCACACACTGATAGCAACACCGCAGGAGAAATGCTAGCACAGGCTTCCAGAATCCGTAGTTTCAGGTGCTGCACTGTCCTATCTTCACAGCATAGACAATTGCCTTCAGATGACCCCAAAGATAAAAGTCTAAGGGGGTCAGATCGGGAGACCTTGGGGGCCATTCAACTGGCCCACGACAACCAATCCACTTTCCAGGAAACTGTTCATCTAGGAATGCTCGGACCTGACCCCCATAATGTGGTGGTGCACCATCTTGCTGGAAAGACTCAAGGAACGTGCCAACTTCAGTGCATAAAGAGGGAAACACATTATCATGTAGCAATTTTGCATATCCAGTGGCCTTGAGGTTTCCATTGATGAAGAATGGCCCCACTATCTTTGCACCCCATATACCACACCATACCATCAATTTTTTTGTTCCAACAGTCTTGGAGGGATCTATCCAATGTGGGTTAGTGTCAGACCAATAGCAGTGATTTTGTTTGTTAACTTCACCATTCACATAAAAGTTTGCCTCATCACTGAACAAAATCTTCTGCGTAACATGTGTCACATGACCCTCTTCCTATTGAAAAAACAAAAGTTGGATTCAAAATGGTCGACTTCAAAATGGTCGCCATGGTCACCACCCATCTTGAAGTTTCCCCCCTCACATATACTAATGTGCCACAAACAGGAAGTTAATATCACCAACCATTCCCATTTTATTAAGGTGTATCCATATAAATGGCCCTCCCTATACATAAGTATTCAGTCCCTTGTTTCTGTACTAAGATAAAGCACATTTAGCACTAACTACAGTCTCCAGTCTGTAGGTTTGCACACCTGTATTTGGGGACTGTCTTTCATTCTTCTTTGCAGATTTCTTTGGGCTATATCAGTGCTGAAGTGATGGTTGAACTGCTGGAAGTTTCTCTCAGCTGCACACAGGATCTTTGTAGCTCAGCCAGTGTGCCCATTGGGTTCTGGGTCTCCTTTCTTACCAAGGCCCATCTCCCCTGATTACTTAGTTTGGTGAGGTGGCCAGCTCTATGAAGAATCCTGGTTGTTTCAATCTTCCTCCATTTAAAGGGGTTGTGCGCTGCCCTGCAGTTCGGAGCTCCGCTCACAGCGTCCGGAAGTTCATTACTCCGAATGCTGTGTGTGGGCTTCCGTGTTCGCAGCCGCCGGGAATGATGTCATGCCCGCCCTCTCGTGACGTCACGTCCGCCCCCTCAACGAAAGTCTATGGTAGAGGGGGCGGGCGTGACGTCACGAGGGGGCGGGCGAGACGTCACGATGGGGCTGGTCGTGACGTCACGCCCGGCGGCTGCGAACACGGAAGCCCGCACACAGCGTTCGGAGTAATGAACTTCCGGACGCTGTGAGCGGAGCTCCGAACTGCAGGGCAGCGCACAACCCCTTTAAGACTTATGGAGGCCACTGTGCTCTTGGGAACTTTCAGTGCAGCAAAATTTGTGTTGTTGTCCTGTTCTCCAGATCTGTGGCTGCACATAATCCTGTCTCTGAGCTACACAGGCAGTATTTTTCCCACATGGCTTGATTTTTGCTCCGACATGCGTTGCCAGCTATAGGACTTTATGTAGAAAGGGATGTGTTATTCCAAATCCTGTCCAATCACCTGAATTTACTACAGGTGACTCCAATCAAGGTGTAGAAACATCTAAAGAGATGATCAAAAGAAATGGGAGGAGCCAGATATAAATGTCAAGTCTCATAGCAATACACAGAATACTTATGTCCATGCAAAACATTTTTTTTTCTTTTTAATAAATTTTTTTAAATCTAAAATTCTGTTTTCACACAATAATTACGGAGTATGAGTACAGAACAATGGGAGAAAACTTAATTTTTTTTTTAAATTTAGGCATCAACATAACAAAATGTGAAAAAAGTGAAAGGGTCTGAAGACTTTCCAAATACATTGTAGATACCTATACTGATACTTCTGTTTAAGGCCTTCAGCAGGGGTGTAGGTTGAGCTACTTTACAATCAAGGACAACAAGAAATTAAAACCTGAAATAATAATAATACATAGAAGTGAGTGGTATGGGGTGTGATGCAGGGCAGATGGAATTACCCTAAGGGCAGATGGCATTAACCCCTTGTATTCATGTCGTCAGGGCGGGGTTTATCCTCAATACCACCAGAAGGTATACCGATGGATCCTGGGCTAGGCACAGGGGCAATAATGATTCCGATGCCAAGTTGCGGACAACGGTAGCTTTACTGAGTGACAGATGGAACAGTCTATACAGTGTAGCCTGGACCACGGAGGTGACCAGTGACTTCAGAGACCTTAAGGGCTTGTTGGGACCTGCAGTGGTTTTGGATAATTTAGTGCAGGTTACGTTGACTTGACAATGACAGTGACTGACTTGACTGAAGACAGACTAAGCTGTGACTTTAGCTTACTTGTTGACTTGTAGCTTGTGGCTGCAGACTTGACTTGAGGCTCCTATGATTCTAGACACACTCTTAGGCTCGACTGCACCTCAGCAAAGACTCAGGAACAAAGAGTGAGAAGAGACTCCTCCCAGGGCTTTTAGGGGGGAGTCCCATTGGTAACTCTTAAGTCACCTGGTCACTGATACCTCCTTGGTAACAATCACATGACAACTCACATGACAACTGGTGATCACATGTTAACCTTTCTTAAAGGAGTATTCTAAATCTTTTTAACACCATTAGCTCTGATTTACAAAGTTATATAATACTCCCAATTACCTCCATTGCCTTCTGTGTACGCATGGTTGTTTTACAGCGAATCCGGAAGTGCAGCCTCCCTCACAGCATTATGACTGTCGTTCCTCAGTATGTGCGTGTCAGCAGCCATGTCTGCAAGGAAACGTCATTGTTTCTCCGTTCCTCCCATCTGTTAGCCCTCCCCAGACAGTGCGTCCATGTCACGCCCCAAGTTAAATATTCATAACGCTGTTCGTTTACTCAGCCGGCATTCACTGGGCTGAGTAAATGCCTCTCTAACCTCCCTCCTATCATCCGGCGAGTTGCGCGCATGCGCACTCGCCAGCATACAAGGACCGGACATGTGATCTTGTTCCACCAGTAATATAACAGATAGTTACGCCACCGTAACTATCTATTATATTCACAAAGCGACCTACGCCAATATGTAGCGCGATCTCAGCATGATTGGAGGACGCAGGGGGGGAGGAGATGGCGTAGTGGCTCTGGGTGGTGGCTAGAAAAAGGGGGAGGCAAATACGAGGCAGTGAGGGGCGTTGTGAAGAATAATATTAGGGGTGGGGAGAAAGACTGAGGGAGGGCTTGTGACTGGAATCATATGTAACTGGAATGATGGGTAACGTCAATTATGACGTCAGTTTCAGACGTACAGTACCTGGAAGTATGCAAAATTACCGGGGGCTGTAGCGGGAGAACCGCTGGATCGATCCTGGTGATCACCACCTCTATTTAAAGGTATTTACGAACCCTATTCTAAGGTGATATTTATTTGCTTCTCATAGTACTCCTTTAAAGATACAACATTCTTATATACATAACATAGGGGATAATATAGAATTACAGTAGAACACATGCAGGGGGGCCCAGGGGACACTGCAGGGAGGCTGCCTGACAGAGCAGCAAGGGTACTGCCCATGTTGCCCCATGATCAAGTAGAAAGGGGTATACCCCATAGAACAATAGACTGTGTTGTTATATATCTCCAGTAATTCGGGCAGCAGTCAGGGCCACTCTTCGTGTCTTGACACAGAGGCTGCTCGCAACATGTGGATAAAGACTTAATTGACAAGCTCAAAGAGCCCGTTCCCCTGAGGATGGTTGACTTGACAATAGATGACAGTGACTGACTTGACTTGACTGGAGACAGACTAAGCTGTGACTTTAGCTTACTTGTAGACTTGTAACTTGTGGCTGCAGACTTGACTTGAGGCTCCTATGACTCCAGACACACTCTTAGGCTCGACTGCACCTCAGCAAAGACTCAGGAATTAAGAGTGAGAAGAGACTCCTCCCAGGGCTTTTATGTGGGGACTCTGGTGGGGTCCCATTGTTCACCCTTAAGTCACCTGGTCACTGATACCTCCTGGGTAACAATCCCATGACAACTCACATGACAACTGGTGAACACATGTTAAACTTTCTTAAAGATACAACATTCTTATATACATAACATAGGGGATAATATACAATTACAGTAGAACAGATGCAGGGGGGCCCAGGGGACACTGCAGGAAGGCTGCCTGACAGAGCAGCAAGGGTACAGGGTAACAACTCCTGTACTGGGCCACCATAACTGTTTAAATTGTAAGTGTATACATGCTATATAGCTTTACCCTGGCTCGGCTCATCTTTAAATTTTTAGGGCCCTATTACACAGGCCGATTATCAGCTGAATGGGCCAATATCTATATGCCAGGGGCAAATAGTTTATCTAGGGAGGGGTTTTGTAAAATAAAATTATTCCGCCACACCAGGACCAAATATCACTACACTGTTGCAAAATATAAAAAGACTATACACAGATAAATATCCCCCACAGTCTCTGAAGACCATATAAGAGATTACAGTGCAATATATCCAGGTGACATCTTTTTTGATTGCAGTCAGTCACTTTTCCTTTTGCGTGTCCAACTGGCCCAGACTGTCAGGTCGATGTATTCAAGCTACAATTCAGTACGTAGGTAAGTGAGTTGGGGGAAAAAGGAATGTAGGTCACTCCAGTAGATAGACAGGTCCCCAGTTAGTGGTTTCTTCATTATACAAGTATCCCAGTAAGTATTTTCCCCAGTATATAAAGTAGGTTCCTAAGTAAGTATTTTCAACAGTATATAGGTGTCCCAGTATGTAGTTTTGTCTGTATATAGGTGCCTCAATAAGTATGTTTCCCAGTATATAGGTGCCTCAATAAGTATGTTTCCCAGTATATAGGTGCCTCAATAAGTATGTTTCCCAGTATATAGGTCCCCAGTCAGTAGTGTCCTCAGTATATAGGACCTAGTAGATAGGTTTCCCAGTATTTAGGACCCAATAGGTAGGTTTCCCTGTATATGGGACCCAGTAGGTTGGCTCTCCAGTATATAGGCCCCCAGCAGGTAGGTTTCATCAGTAGTGTTGCTCACGAATATTCGCAATGCGAATTTTATTCGCGAATATCGCGAATATAGCACTATATATTCGTAATTACGAATATTCGTTTTTTTTTTGTTTTGTTTTTTTTTCACAGTACACATCACAGTGATCATCCCTCTCTGCTTCCAGCTTGTGTGGTGTAAAGAAGATTCTAATACTACTGTGTGAGACTGGCGTGTGAATTTTCGCATATGCGAAAATTTGCATATGTCAATTTTTGCATACGCGAATTTTCGTCTATGCTAATTTTGTATATGTTAATTTTCGCATATGTTAATTTTCGCATCCGCGAATTTTTTGCGAATGCGAAAATAAAACGAAAATATTACGAATATGCGAATTTTGCGAATATATGACGAATATTCGTCCATATATTCGCGAATATTTGCGAATTCGAATATGGCCTATGCCGCTCAACACTATTCATCAGTACAGTGGGGATCAAAAGTTTGGGCACCCCAGGTAAAAATTTGTAATAATGTGCATAAAGAAGCCAAGGAAAGATGGAAAAATCTCCAAAAGGCATCAAATTACAGATTAGACATTCTTATAATACGTCAACAAAAGATAGATTTTATTTCCATCATTTACACTTTCAAAATAGCAGAAAACAAAAAAATGGCGTCTGCAAAATTTTGGGCACCCTGCAGAGTTAATATATTGCACTGCCCCCTTTGGCAAGTATCACAGCTTGTAAACGCTTTTTGTAGCCAGCCAAGAGTCTTTCAATTCTTGTTTGAGGTATCTTTGCCCATTCTTCCTTACAAAAGTCTTCCAGTTCTTTGAGATTTCTTGTCTGTCTGTAACGCACTGCTCTTTTAAGGTCTATCCATAGATTTTCAATTATGTTGAGGTCAGGAGATTGTGAAGGCCATGGCAAAACCTTCAGTTTACGCCTCTTGATGTAATCCCCCGTGGATTTCGAGGTATGTTTAGGATCATTATCCATTTGCAGAAGCCATCCTCTCTTTACCTTCAGCTTTTTCACAGATGGCATCAAGTTAGCATCCAAAATTTGCTGAAATTTTATTGAATCCATTTTTCCTTCTATTTGTGAGATGTTCCCTGTGCTTAACCCCTTAAGGACATAGGGCGTATCCATACACCCCCGTTTCCAAGTCCTTAAGGACCGAGGGCGTATGGATACGCCCTGAGCATTTCCGGCCCCCACCGCTAGCCGGAGGGGAGCCGGAGCCGGATGCCTGCTGAAATCGTTCAGCAGGCATCCCGGCATATCGCCCAGGGGGGTCATTATGTCCCCCCATGTCGGCGATTGCCGCAGATCGCTGGACAATTCAGTCCAGCGATCTGCGGCGGATTCCGGGTCAATCGGGTCTCCAGTGACCCGATGACCCGGAATTACTGGCTGATTGGTGCCACCTCACGGGGGTGATTGGTGCCACCTCACGATCGCCCTGATTCGTCGGCCGGATTACCGGCCGACCAATCAGGGCGCCTGCTGCGGGTGTCACTCCCGCAACCCGCTCCACCCCTCTTCCGGAGGACGTGAGCGGGTGCGGGAAGACGACCCCGGGTGCTGGGGACCCCGATCCCCGGCGTCCCTGTTGGGATCGGGGCCCCAGGAGCGACGGCGGCGGCGGCGAGGGACAGTCCTGTGTGGATCGTTGGAGGTGAGTGACAGCCTCCTGCTGTTGCTTAGCAACAGCTCCCAGCATGCAACAAGGGCATGCTGGGAGCTGTAGTTATGCAACAGCAGGAGGCATACCACCACAACTCCCAGCATGCCCTTATGGGCATGCTGGGACTTGTGGTTTTGCAACAGCTGGAGGCACATTCTTTCTATGGAAAAGTGTACCTTCAGCTGTTGTGTAACTACAACTCCCAGCTTGCACAAACAGCTCAAGTGCATGCTGGGAGTTGTAGTGGTGCATCTGGTGGTTGCATAACTACAACTCCCAGCATGCCCGTTGGCTGTCGGTGACTGCTGAGAGTTGTAGTTTTGCAACAGCTGAAGGCACACTGAGTTAAGTAGTAAACCAGTGTGTCTCCAGCTGTTGCATAACTACAATCCCCAGCATCCCCAGCCAATGTAGTATGCCTCCGGCTGTTGCATAACTACAAGACCCAGCATGCCCTTCCGCTGTCCGTACATGCTGGGGGTTGTAGCTTTTGCAACAGCTGAAGGCACACTGGTTGCAAAACACTGAGTTTGTTACCAAACTCGGTGTTTCACAACCTGTGTGTCTCCAGCTGTTGCAAAACTACAACTCCCAGCATGCACTGATAGACCGTCCATGCTGGGAGTTGTAGTTTTGCAACAGCTGGATGTTCCCCCCCCCCAATGTGAATGTACAGGGTACACTCACATGGGCGGAGGATTACAGTAAGTATCCGACTGCAAGTTTGAGCTGCAGCAAATTTTCTGCCGCTGCTCAAACTGCCAGCGAGAAACTACTGTGAACCCCCGCCCGTGCGACTGTACCCTAAAAACACTACACTACACTACCACAAAATAAAATAAAAAGTAAAAAACACTACATATACACATACCCCTACACAGCCCCCCTCCCCTCCCCAATAAAAATGAAAAATGTCTGGTACGCCACTGTTTCCAGAACGGAGCCTCCAGCTGTTGCAAAACAGCTACTCCCAGTATTGTCAGATAGCCACTGACTGTCCAGGCATGCTGGGAGTTTTACAACAGCTGGAGGCACCCTGTTTGGGAATCACTGGCGTAGAATACCCCTATGTCCACCCCTATGCAAGTCCCTAATTTAGGCCTCAAATGCGCATGGTGCTCTCACTTTGGAGCCCTGTCGTATTTCAAGGCAACAGTTTAGGGACACATATGGGGTATCGCCGTACTCGGGAGAAATTGGGCTTCAAATTTTGGCGGATATTTTCTGCTATTACCCTTTTTTAAAAATGTAAAATTTTTGGGAAAACAGGCATTTTAGGTAAAAAAAATTATTTTTTTTTACATATACAAAAATTATGAAACACCTGTGGGGTATAAAGTTTCACTTAACCCCTTGTTACGTTCCCTGAGGGGTCTAGTTTCCAAAATGGTATGCCATGTGTTTTTTTTTTGCTGTCCTGGCACCATAGGGGCTTCCTAAATGCGGCATGCCCCCATAGCAAAATTTGCTTTCAAAAAGCCAAATGTGACTCCTTCTCTTCTGAGACCTTTAGTGCGCCAGCAGAGCACTTTTCACCCCCATATGGGGTGTTTTCTGAATCGGGAGAAATTGGGCTTCAAATTTTGGGGGGTATTTTCTGCTATTACCCTTTTTAAAAATGTAAAATTTTTGAGAAACCAAGCATTTTAGGTAAAAAAAAAAAATTTTTTTACATATGCAAAAGTCTTGAAACACCTGTGGGGTATTAAGGTTCACTTTACCCCTTGTTACGTTCCCTGAGGGGTCTAGTTTCCAAAATGGTATGCCATGTGTGTATTTTTGCTGTCCTGGCACCATAGGGGCTTCCTAAATGCGGCATGCCCCCAGAGCAAAATTTGCTTTCAAAAAGCCAAATGTGACTCCTTCTCTTCTGAGACCTGTAGTGCGCCAGCAGAGCAATTTTCACCCCCATATGGGGTGTTTTCTGAATCGGGAGAAATTGGACTTCAAATTTTGGGGGGTATTTTCTGCTATTACACTTTTTTAAAATTTGTAATATTTTTGGGAAATCAAGCATTTTAGGTAAAAAAAAAATATTTTTTTTACATATGCAAAAGTCGTGAAACACCTGTGGGGTATTAAGGTTCACTTTACCCCTTGTTACGTTCCCTGAGGGGTCTAGTTTCCAAAATGGTATGCCATGTGTGTTTTTTTGCTGTCCTGGCACCATAGGGGCTTCCTAAAGGTGACATGCCCCCCAAAAACCATTTGTCGCTCCTTCCCTTCTGAGCCCTCTACTGCGCCCGCCGAACAATTAACATAGACATATGAGGTATGTGCTTACTCGAGAGAAATTGGGTTTCAAATACAAGTAAAAATTTTCTCCTTTTTACCCCTTAAAAAAATTCAAAAATTGGGTCTACAAGAACATGCGAGTGTAAAAAATGAAGATTTTGAATTTTCTCCTTCACTTTGCTGCTATTCCTGTGAAACACCTAAAGGGTTAATACACTTACTGAATGTCATTTTGAATACTTTGGGGGGTGTAGTTTTTATAATGGGGTCTTTTATGGGGTATTTCTAATATGAAGACCCTTCAAATCCACTTCAAACCTGAACTGGTCCATGAAAAATAGCGAGTTTGAAAATTTTGTGAAAAATTGGAAAATTGCTGCTGAACTTTGAAGCCCTCTGGTGTCTTCCAAAAGTAAAAACTCCTAAATTTTATGATGCAAACATAAAGTAGACATATTGTATATGTGAACCCAAAAAAAATTATTTTGAATATCCATTTTCCTTACAAGCAGAGAGCTTCAAAGTTAGAAAAATGCAAAATTTTCATTTTTTTCATCAAATTTTGGGATTTTTCTCCAAGAAAGGATGCAAGTTACCATAAAATTTTACCACTAAGTTAAAGTAGAATATGTCACGAAAAAACAATCTCGGAATCAGAATGATAACTAAAAGCATTCTAGAGTTATTAATGTTTAAAGTGACAGTGGTCAGAATTGCAAAAAACGCTCCGGTCCTTAAGGTGAAAAAGGGCTCGGTCCTTAAGGGGTTAACAGTTGGACAGAGGTTCTTTTCATTAAATTCTGTTCCCCTTCTTCTCCAAACGTACCTTTGCTCATTCAAAGTTCAATTTTAACCTCATTGATCCACAGAACTTGTTTCCAAAATGCATCAGGCTTATCTATATGTTCATTTGCAAAGTTCAAACGCTGATTTTTGTGGTGAGAACGTAGAAGAGGTTCTCTTCTGATGACTCTTCCATGAAGAACATATTTGTACGAGTATCTCTTTATAGTGGAATAGTGTACCACAACTCCAGTGTCTGCCAGATCTTTCTGGAGGGATTTTGCAGTCAAACGTGGGTTTTGAATTGTTTTTCTCACAATCATGCAAGCTGTTCTGTCTGATATTTTTCTTGGTCTTCCAGATCTTGGTTTAACTTCCACTGTTCCTGATGACTGCCATTTCTTAATTACATTCCGAACAGAGGATATTGACATCTGAAAACGTTTTGCTAATTTTCTTATAGCCTTCTCCAGCTTTTTGAGCGTCAACTATTTTCAGTTTCAGATTTCTAGACAACTGCTTAGGCTGGGTTCACACTACGTTTTGTCCCATACGGGAGCGCATACGGCAGGAGGGAGCTAAAACCTCGCGCTCCCGTATGTGACCGTATGCGCTCCCGTATGTCATTCACTTCAATGAGCCGACCGGAGTGAAACGTTCGGTCCGGTCGGCTCATTTTTGCGCCGTATGCGCTTTTACAACCGGACCTAAAACCGTGGTTGACCACGGTTTTAGGTCCGGTTGTAAAAGCGCATACGGCGCAAAAATGAGCCGACCGGACCGAACGTTTCACTCCGGTCGGCTCATTGAAGTGAATGGCATACGGGAGCGCATACGGTGACATACGGGAGCGCGAGGTTTTAGCTCCCTCCTGCCGTATGCGCTCCCGTATGGGAGAAAACGTAGTGTGAACCCAGCCTTAGAAGAACCCATGGTGCTGATTGTTGGGGCAAGGTCAGATGAGTCTGCGCATTTAAAACCTTTGAGATTGACATCACCTGGTCTTCCCAAATGATGATTGAGAATAATCCATGACACTGGCAGGTCTCAGCTTTGGAAAGGGGGCAGTGCATGCTATAAGTTCTGCAGGGTGCCCAAACTTTTGCAGATGGCATTTTTTTGTTTTTGGTTATTTTGAAAGTGTAAATGATGGAAATAAAAGCAAATTTTTGTTGACATATTATAAGAATGTCTAATCTGTAATTTGATGCCTCTTGGAGATTTTTCCATTTTCCTTGGCACATTAATACAAATTTTTACCTGGGGTGCCCAAACTTTTGATCCCCACTGTATATAGGTCCCCATTACATAGGTTCTCCAGTATACAGGCACTCGGTAGGTAGTTTTCCACAGTATATATAGGCCCCAGTAGATAGGTTCCCCAGTATAGGCTCCTCACCAAGATAATAAAACTTAATTAAAAAAAAATACCAACTAACTTACCTTCTCCTGGCTCCTATTGAGTCACCAGTGTTCTCTTTTATCTTCAAGCAGCTTTCTGCCTGCAGCCACAAGAGGCCTGGAGAATATCTTCCTTTGGGATACATGTGCAGAATGAGTGACGTTAACCTACGCATGTGGATTGCTAAGTAGGACAAGCTCCAGACCTCTATTGGCTGCAGGCATGAAGCTGCCTGCAGCCTAGAACATGAGCATCACTTTTAACTTTAAACCTGTTATGAGGAGCTCGCAGTTAAAAGCGCTGCTTACCCGCTCAGTACAGCATAGTATTCAACTGTATGGGAGTCCTGAGGTTAAAGGGGTTATCCACCATAAGGTGATTTTAGTAGGTACCTGGCACACAGTAATGGACATGCTTAGGAAGGATCTGTGCTTGTCTTGGGGCTAAATGCCTATTCCATGAGATTACCATAACACTGTGGCTAGCTTTTTGTTAACTGGTATTTCCTGTTTGACTTTTCTTTTTTTGACTAAAAATCCCACAATTTCATTTTCCTCCCTCCCACACATCAGCCACCCCACCCATTGCAACATAAATGAGCTGCATCCATCAAAAGACCTGTGGTTTCAATCAGGGTTCCTAGAGCTGTTGCATTAGTTGCAGATTGAACTCTATCCCAACAAGTGATCCCTTCACCCATTGAAGCAGACAGGCTCCCTGTCATCAGCTGACTAGTGAATCAGGTCTCGGCCGCATTGCAAGCTGGGAAAAATCTGAGACAACAGTCATTTTGCATGCTGGTAAAAATAAATAGTGGGGTGAAAATCACAGAAGAATTGTGAGAAAACCGTCACACACAGGTACAGACACTATATTATTAAATTATTATGAACTACACTAACTTTACAGCCCCTGTAGCATAGTCAAATACAAAAAAAATCCTGGAATACCCCTTTAAACCCAGAAAGCGCCTTGCCCCCCTGAACTATACAACTTCCTGTGGAGCATACAGCAGATGATAAGTCCTGGGAGAATTAAGATATTTAAATAGAAGTAATTTACAAATCTGTTTAACTTTTTGGCTAACTACAAGATAGTTCACTCTTTGGCCTGTTTAAAAGGTGACTTACTCTCCCCCTATAGGCAATGTGGACCTGAACATTGCTAATGTTCTCTACAGGCTTCACCGTGTTGGCAAAAAGGGAGGTCTCGCTGTCGAATGGTCTCGCTGCTGCTCCCTCCTCCAAGGGTAATAATATCCATAGATGTGGGGATGGTGTTGTAATGTAGTAGAGGGTACACTATGTTCATTTTTGAATGATTTTAAAATGGTTTCTAAAACTTCCTAATTATTAATCAATTGGCACAATCACTGACCAATGATAAAAGTCAATGAGGTCTATTTGCATTGACCAAGTTTCAATAAAAAAAATACCAGTGGAAGTTTATTTCTAGTTTACTGCTAGTAAAATTCTAGAGAGTCTACAATATTTTCCATAAGTATAATACAGGAGATATGTATGTGCACTCACCACTCAACATAGGCCACCGCGCTCTCAGGACGCTGGATCTCAGCATGGGCGCATGTAGGTAGCGCTCTGAGGCAACGTCGGCAGTTTCGCACGTGAGTGCGTGCTTCTTCCGGCCTCATGCCGTAAGAAGCACGCACTCATGTGCGAAACTTCCGGTGTTGCCTCCGAGCACTACCTACATGCGCTTGTCAACCCTTGCTATTCATGACGCCAGGGTGAGGGCTCATTAGTAATGCTTGTCCTACCGCCACCCTTCCCAAGAGCGATAGGGAGGTAGATAATAATAGAATGTCCACAACCGGAGAGTTTTCTGAAACAGGGATAACTTTTACTGAAGATTTTCTGCAAGCTTCATAAACTGAACAGTCTCTATGCATACAACTGCTTTCTTTGGAGATTGACAAAGGTTGGGACTTTAGCAATTTAGAGTCTTTAAGGTATTATGCGCTGTTCCACTGGATTTAGGGGATTTAGTTGCGGTCCAGTAGTAGCTTTAGTGGGGGTAATTTAGAACTCACAGTTTAAGTTCAGCTGAGGCCGGTAGGTTTTCATTTTGTTATTTATTAAATATATACATGTATTAACATTAGAGAATTAGACTTGAGGAGAGGCGACTACGGGCTGTCCCACCTGAGGGACCCTACCTGAGCGTAGTTACTCTGACTTTGGGGACCTCTACACTAGGTACAGTATGCAATACGGTACTGGGACACCACACTGAGATCCAGCGTCCCATGATCCGGACCCCAGAGCGCGGTGGCCTATGTTGAGCGGTGAGTGCACATACATTTCTCCTGTATTATACTTATTGATACTTCATCTGTAGTACATGCACCCCGCAGGAGGCACCCATATACAGTGGCATTCCGACCGGGGTGCGGGGGGTGCGGCCCGCACCTGATGGGGTGACACCAGGTACGCCGCCGGTCCTCAGTTGCGCTGCCTGTCTCCATACTAGCAGCCCCCCATTTGTGCTGCCTCTGTAAGAGCATTCCCCCCCCCCCCGGTCCTCACTTGTTGCGTCTCCGTACTAGCCCCCCCCCCCCCCCCCCCCGTCACCTGCACAGTGTACCGGCCTGCGCCCCCACGTCTTCTGTTGCGCCGGTCCGACGTCCCTCCGCAGGGCCGGCGCAGGAGGACGTGACGTCACTCGCAGAGCGCCCAGAGAGAAGGAGCGCTGCGCTGGATGGGTGAGTGAGTGTGTGTCTGTCTCACTCTCTCTGTTTGTGTGTCTCTGTCTGTGTGTGACTGTGTGTGTGTGACTGTGTGTGTGTCTGTGAGTGTGTGTCTCTCTGTGTATGTGACTGTGTGTGTCTGTCGCAATCTCTGTCTGTGTGTGGCTCTCTGTCTGTGTGTGACTTGTGTGACTGTGTGTGACTCTGTGTGTGTGTGTGTCTCTCTGTGTGTGTGTCTCTCTGACTGTGTGTGTGTTTTTTGTGTGGGGGGAGGGGGGGTTTGTTTGAACCAGCGATCTAATGTGGGGAGACTTTGACCTAATGTGGGGAGACTTTGACCTAATGTGGGGAGACTTTGACCTATTGTGGGGAACATGCAAGGAAACCTGCGGCCTAATGGGGGGAAACTACTACCAAATGTGGGGAATCTATGCTACCTAATGTGGGGAAACTGCTACCTAATGTTGGAAAACTGCTACCTAATGTGCGAAGGCTGCTACATAATGTGGGAAAACTGCTACCTAATGTGGGGAATCTGTGCTACCTAATGTGGGGAAACTGCTACCTAATGTGTGGAATCTGTGCTACCTAATGTGTGGAATTTGTGCTACCTAATGTGGGGAAACTGCTACCTACCTAATGTGGGGGAACTGCTACCTACCTAATGTGGAGAACTGCTACCTACCTAATGTGGGGGAACTGCTACCTACCTAATGTGGGGAAACTGCTGCCTTCCTAATGTGGGGGAACTGCTACCTACCTTAAGTGGGGGAACTGCTGCCTACCTAATGCTCCCCCCCTGGCAGTAGCACCCTCATCATCCACCAGCAAACCCCCCCAGCAGCAGCACCTCCATCAGCAGATCCTGATGGTGGATGATGGGGGTGCTCCTGCCAGGAGGACGATCCTGCCGATGGACGATGGGGGTGATACTGCCAGGGGGGATGGCCAGTAGCACCCTCATCATCCTCCAGCAACACCTCCCCAGTACTAGCACCCCCATCATCAACTAGCAACACCACCAGATTTATATTCAGAGGGTACAGTATGTGGCAGATTTATATTCAGAGGGCACAGTGTGTGGCGGTATATTCAGAGGGTACAGTATGTGGCAGATTTATATTCAGAGGGTACAGTATGTGGCAGATTTATATTCAGAGGGTACAGTATGTGGCAGATTTATATTCAGAGGGTACAGTATGTGGCAGATTTATATTCAGAGGGTACAGTGTGTGGCGGTATATTCAGAGGGTACAGTATGTGGCAGATTTATATTCAGAGTGTACAGTATGTGTTGGTATTCAGAATGTACAGTGTGTGGTATTATTATATTCAGTGGGTATGGTGTATGGAAGGTTTATAATCAAAGAGTATAGTGTATAGTAGTATTATATTTAGAGGATACAGTGTCTGGCAGGTTTATAATAATAATTGTTTTTATATAGAGGATGAGAATGCGCTGACATAGTGAGGAGTCATCTGGGCGGCACATTCTACAGACAGAAGTTATAGCTTGACCAGGCGGTATGTTTCATCTGAATTAGATAAGGAAAGACTATAGAGAAGACGTCAGCTGTAGTCACTGATATAATTGTGTATTCTCCTCACTATAGAGAAGACGTCACCTGTAGTCACTGATATCATTGTGTATTCTCCTCTCTATGTCCTATCAGAGCTGTAGTCACTTGTCAGTTCTACAGTTATGATGAGTGAAACTACAACTCCCAGCATAACCTCACCACTGCATAAAGGGGTACTCTACTGGAAAAAAAAATTTTAATCAACTGGTGCTACAAAGTTAAACAGATTTATAAATTACTTCTACTTAAAAATCTTAATCCTTCCATTACTTATTAGCTGCTGTATAAGTGATTCACAGGAAGTTCTTTTCTTTTTTAATTTATTTTCTGTCTGACCACAGTGCTCTGTGCTGACACCTCTGTCCATGTCAAGTACTCTCCATAGTAGGAGCAAATCCCCATAGCAAACCTATCCTGCTCTGGACAGTTCCTAACATGGACAGACAGAGCACTGTGGACAGACTGGAAAGAACTACACAACTTCCTGTGGAGAATACAACAGCTTATAAGTACTGTAAGGATTAAGATTTTAAATAGAAGTAATTTAAAAATCTGTTTAACTTTCTGGCACCAGTTGATATAAAAGAAAATGTTTTCCAATGGAGTACCCCTTTAAGTAATTCTGGGAGCTGTATATTTAAATGGTGAAAACTTCTTTAACACTTTCCCATTCTGTGGCAACTGGTATATCTGATTATTATACTGGAATTTCTCACAATGGACTACAACAGTGGTGTCTGTCACAATAAGCTAAAAACTTACTGAGGGTGGGAAGGTATGGGGTGACACCATTTTCTACCGCACCGGGTGACACCAACCCTAGCAACGCCACTGCCCATATAGGTCGCCGGGATTGAGCTGCCGTTCAGTGTGTCCTCCCCTTTCTGTCTCGCATTCTAGCTACAATATTTTCCATTCATGGTCTGTGACTTGAACTTTCCAGCTCCTTATAAGAGAATAACTAGGTTAGACAAAGCCCCATGAAGGTTGACTTATCCTTTAACTGTCTTTGCATATACATATGCTCTTTGGTTAAAAATGATAAAAAGTGACCCCTTCTTCTTACCCTGCTCTGCTAGGCTTTATTGAGCAATTGTAAGCATCTCTAATCACGGTCTAATGTATGTATCTGACCACATGTGAGTTCAGAGATACCCATAGAAGAAAGAGGAGACTGATCCCATCGATGAACCCCTGGAAATATGGCTGATGGCTCCACATGCACAACCTTTGTTGAGTAGGAGTTTCTAACGTTATACAAGCAACAAACCTTTCAGGAGGTTAGGCTTTCTGTGGGCAGCAAGCTTTAGTGACAGGTCCTATGGGATTAACATTAAAGCACTGCTAAATGTTATAGAAAGCGTATAGGGCCAGTGCCATGTGCCAGGCTCAGTGAGAAGTGTCTGCTCAGCAGCCTACCTTCTGTTACTCTCCTTCCTTATGATTATGTCTTCATTATGATTGACAGGTCTATCCACATTTACTTACAGGGAGACACCTGTCAATCAACCCCCCCCCCCCCCTCCTCTTAAAGATTAAACCAAACAACAACACAATCTTAGTCCCCAGATTTGCAGACAGCATTCATTAGTGTAATTACTGTGGAAATGGCAACAGCTGTGACTCTAATGTGGCAACCCATTTAAGGTGCCCAACTAAAGACATCTTTATATCACCCATCACACAGAAAGGCTGTAACCCTAATGAGACAACGCCTTTAAGGTGCCCAACTAAAGACATCTTCATATCACCCATCACACAGAAAGGCTGGGAACTTATTATGTGGGTGTCCCTGCACCATAGCCACGGGACATTATAGAAAAGGATTAATCTACTGTCAAACAATGACCCATTATCAATGGCTGATGAGGAATCTTTGCATAATTTCCGACCCTTTGTATTACTATGAGCCAGTAGTTGGATGGCTTCCTAGAAATGTAGACTAGACACATATATGTTGGAATAATTGACACTACTGTCCCAAAATGTATCTTGAAAATTTTTTCTTGAGAAATAATGATAATGATGCATACAATCTTGTATGAAATGAAGTAGTCTGGGTTTATCTTAATTTTATGAGTTGTGTTGTCTCCTTTATAATAAAAGTAAGTCCTACTAGGTATATCTGTTCTAAACCTGGCTGTTAGTAAACAGATACTTATAATAATATGATATAGTAATTAGTTATTTATGTAAATTGAGGTGTTCTATGATAAATTTAGGACCAAATAGCAATGATATGCAAGCTGTGAAAGAGAGAGAGAGAACAACAAAAAGAATAAAACTCTTGAGCTGAGAAGGTTAAACATGATTTTATAGCTTTGCAAGTGTCTTTCAGCTAAGAGACAGTTATGATTTGTTTAATCTCCCTATCAGCTATCTGATTACATCTGTAGCTATAAGCATATAGATGTAAGATATAGAGCTGACAGATCTCCTTTAAAGGTCAGTTAATTTCTAACATCGGTAATAAGATTGTTGGAGATGTCCCATTAAGAAATGCTGTAATAATGTATTTATATGTTCACTTAGTGCCCAGTTTTGTAGCTCTAATGGGTGCAGAGGTAGCAGTTGCACCTGGGCCCTAGTGCCTTGTATAACCAAAGAGCCTTATTGCCTTGGATGACCAAAAGACCCTCTGCCACATAAAAAGAGGCCAATATTCTAAAAAGCACATGGGGGCCCTGTCATAAGTTTTGAATTAGAGCCTAGGGGCTTCAAGTGACACCTTTGCTAGTTTCCTTTGTCTATTAGATTAGTGTATGGCTAGCTCCAAATGGGTGTCTATAGAAAACAAGTCCCAGCCTGATCACAGCTGTGATGACCTTCGATCAGGTCAGGACTTGAGCCCGCAAGATGGACACGTGTAAATTAGTAATATACCCACATGAAGCCAGTCTATGTGAGACATTGAGAAGTAGTTAGAGTAGCTCCATATAGCACTTTGCAAGCTTCTTCTTTGTGCTCCTCACTCATCCCAAAAGGTAATCTCTGCAAGCTCTGCCATTTATAGGCTAAGCCTCTTAGAGGTGGAGGGAGATGAGAGACAACCATGGGTCAGACCTTAGCATGAGGAGTCAGTAAAAGATAAGTAGTAAGGCCTTACAACAGTCTGGCCTTGGCTGCTCCATTTTCTTTTGATGTTAAACTCCATTTGGATAAATTTAGGGTTTTCACAAGCTCAGAACAGGTATCCGACACAGACTCACTTCATCTTCATTTTTTTTGTTAAATCTCTGAGTGTTCTCTTTAAATACTCCGAGGTCTGGAAATTTCCGCTGCCTGGATAGAGAATGAGCTGTATAAGCCGACTTATTGTCATGAATGACTGAAGTTTTAAGTTCAGTTTATGGTTATAAGAAGACACATTGTAAACACCCAAAAGGTAACCTTGTGAAACACTGAAGAACGGCACCGACATAAAAGTTACTTATTAATATGTTACAATGACATGCAGGGGTATTCCTAGAGGGGTTAAGAGAGCACCAGGCCATGTCTGTTTCAGTAAATAGTTGTATTCCCTATGAAATTATTTTAGAACATCATAGCTTAGAAAGGTATAAAGAAATTGTCAAAAGGGCGTCACTATTCTCCTTGTTAACAGACACACCCATATGGCATATCCAGTTTTTAGCTTAGGTTACATACACACCTCCTTTTTGCCAGTATATGTTGGGATAACACAGACAAAAAGAGAACCTGATGCACATCCCACCACACCTTTGGCAGGACTATTGAGTTTAAAATACATATAGTCTACTAGTCACTATATTTGGTGCAGCTCCTGAAAGTATACTTTGATCTATTAATATAATTTTTTTTATAGGACTAATATTTGCGGCTGAATGTTAACAGGGAAAAGGGAAATTCCAGCACCGCAGTCACGGGATAAAACGCTGCTTTATTGATTCATCAACAGGAACACAGAGCTCAACAATGCACGAACCAAGGAGTGAGGCATTTCAGCGGTCATAGCCTCCTTAATCGTAGCATGACTAAGGTGGCTACGCCCGCCGAAACGCGTCACTCCTTGGTTCGTACATGCTGAGTTCTGTGTTCCTGTTGATGAATCAATAAAGCAGCGTTTTATCCCTCACGCCTCCGTGCACCTCTGACCTGGTGGTGAGATGGACATCACTTCTTGTATTTCTTCACTGACAGAATTTTAAGCTACTGCTTAAAGGGGTTATCTACCATAAGGTGATTTTAGTACGTACCCTGCAGACAGTAATGGACATGCTTAGGAAGGATCTGCGCTTGTCTTGGGGCTAAATGGCTATGTTGTGAGATTACCATAACACTGTGCCTAGCTTATTGTGAACTTGTATTTCCTGTTTGACTTTGCTTTTTTTGACTAAAAATCCCATTTTCCTCCCTCCCACACATCAGCCACCCCACCCATTGAAACATAAATGAGCTGCATCCATTCAAAAGACCTGTGGTTTTCAATCAGGTTGCCTTCAGCTGTTGCATTAGTTGCAGATTGATCTCTCTCCCACCAAGCAATCCCTCTACCCATTGAAGCAGACAGGCTCCCTATCATCAGCTGACTAGTGATGTCAGGTCTCGACCGCATTGCAAGCTGGGAAAAATCTGAGACAACAGTCATTTTGTATGCTGAACTACACTAACTTTACAGCCCCCGTAGCATAGTCAAATAAAAAAAATCCTGGAATACCCCTTTAAGTGTATGCCAGTCTAGAATGTTTTGTGCTGAGTAGTGCACATTACTGAGTTAAGAGAATGTAAATATGCTGTGTGCATTATCCCCAGGAAAGCTCTTTACTAGGTCATTCCTTGAGGGGGTTTGGGATGAGCATGTAAGTGGTCAGGAACATTTAAGACCAAGGTCATTGTAAGTGGGAACTGAAATGTGTTTTAGAAATGCCTAGATTTTATTGATTTTTAGGCTGCTTTATGGGGCTTAGAAAAGTGGGGCAGTCAATGACATGTGCTGGCTGCTGTGATGGTTACACTACAATACACACCATAAAAAGTGATTGTATCATCTAATATTAAATGAACCATATTTTACTTGAGAACTTATAGATTATAATGGATTCTGTTCAGAATTAGAGTACACAAGGCTGCGATGTGGCATTATGTAGAGCCAGATGAGTTGTACCAAGCTCCTGAGGCCTAGGGCGAAAACTGAACCAGGCCTCACACATATAGATGCATTATAGTTCCTCATATAGAACTGCAATGGGGCTGACATAGAGACATACACATTTTCTTTTCTGACTATATACTATTGTACCAGAAATGTGCACCTTGCGCCATTGCATGTCATATTATATGGGTATTCTCTCCTAGAGGCTTTATAATACTTTGTGTGCTGCTTTAAGGCCTACTGCACAATGATCTGCCATATACAAGATGAGGCCTAACTATTGTGAGAATGAAATATAGAAATAATACACACACATAAATATATATATATATATATATATAGAGAGAGAGAGAGAGAGAGAGAGAGAGAGAGAGAGAGAGAGAGAGAGAGAGAGAGAGAGAGAGAGAGAGAGAGAGAGAGAGAGAGAGAGAGAGAGAGAGACAGACATATTGTATGTATGGTAATGTATTATAGCCATGCCATTACATAGGGTGCAAATGACAGCAAGGTCAATGCCAACAGGTATAAAGGAAAACAGCTGTGAAATAAGCAGTATTTCCCCACAGCACCATTTAGAAGCCCATAAAATGGAGAATGTGCAGTGTAGCTGCAGTTACACTTCATACAATACACTGGTGCATGTAGTGTAGAAGAAAAAGAATCCAGCGCGGTCCTCATGCAGTAGAAAAACATTTATTCAGGTACCAACAGAGACAAGGATAAAAAGGTGACACGTTTGGGCCAGTTCCCCTAGCCTTATTCATACTGGTGCATGTAGCTTATATGCCTTTGGCCCATGCTTGTTGCATAAACCCAGTAATCAACTGACAGGATCATACACTCCTTAAAGGGGTACTCTGGTGGAATTTTTTTTAAAGGGGTTATCCAGCATAAGGTGATTTTAGTACATACCTGGCGGACAGTAATGGACATGCTTAGGAAGGATCTGCGCTTGTCTTGGGCTGAATGGCTATGCTGTGAGATTACCAGAACAATGTGGCTAGCTTTCTGTGAACTGGTATTTCCTGTTTTCAGTTTTCTTGTTTGCCTACAAATCCCATGATTCCATTTTCCTCCCTCCCACACATCAGCCACCCCACCCATTGAAACATAAATGAGCTGCAGACCTGTGGTCTTCAATCAGGATGCCTCCAGCTGTTGCATTAGTTGCAGATTGATCCCTCCACCCATTGAAGCAGACAGGCTCCCTGTCATCAGCTGACTAGTGAGTCAGGTCTCGGCCGCATTGCAAGCTGAGAAAAATCCGAGACAGTAGTCATTTTGTATGCTGGTAAATATAAATATTGGGGTGAAAATCACATAAGAATTGTGAGAAAACTGTTACACACTATATTATGAACTACACAGCCCCTGTAGCTTAGTCAAATAAAAAAAATTCCCGGAATACCCCTTTAAATCAACTGGTGCCAGAAAGTTAAACAGATTTGTAAATTACTTCTATTAAAAAATATTTACCCTTCCAGTACTTATTAGCAGCTGGATGCTACAGAGAAAATTGTTTTCTGTTTGTATTTCTTTTTTGTCTTGTCCACAGTGCTCTCTGCTGACACCTGATGCCCATATCAGGAACTGTCCAGAGCAGGAGAAAATCCCCATAGCAAACCTATGCTGCTCTGGACAGTTCCTGACACGGACAGAGGTGTCAGCAGAGAGCACTGCGGACAAGACAAAAAATAAATTCAAAAAGAATTTCCTCTTTAGCATACAGCTGCTAATAAGTACTGAAAGGATTGAGATTGTTAAATAGAAGTCATTTACAAATCTGTTTAACTTTCTGGCACCAGTTTATTTTTTTTTATTTTTTTTATTTTTTTTCCCACCAGAGTACCCCTTTAAGCGGACACCCATATTAATACCAAAATGAACACCAACCTCCTGGTGAGCACCTGCCATAATATAATCCCTGCACCATGCACCAATTCAAGTCTCTACTATCCAATTAAGCCACACAATGACATATTCTGGGTCTGTGCTGCTTATCTGCAAAGAGAATGGGTAAGGAGTAGTGTTGAATGGCATAGGCTATATTCGAATTCGCGATATTTTGCGAATATATGGACAAATATTCGTCATATATTCGCTACATTCGCATATTCGTAATATTCGCGTTTATTTTCGCATATGCGAAAATGCGAATATGCAAAAATTAGCATAAGCGAAAATTCACATATGAGAACATTTGCATATGCAAAAATTAGCATAAGCGAAAATTCACATATGAGAAAATTAGCATTTGCGAAAATTCACACGCCAGTCTCACACAGTAGTATTAGAGCCTTCTTTACACCGCACAAGCCGGAAGCAGAGAGGGATGATCACTGTGATGTGTACTGTTGAATAAAAAATAAAAAAAACGAATATTCGTAATTGCGAATATATAGTGCTATATTCGCGAATATTCGCGAATTCGCGAATAAAATTTGCGTTGCGAATATTCGCGAGCAACACTAGTAAGGAGCTGTGTGAAGTGCCCCCTTCCCATGAAGCTCCCTGTGCCATGAGGACATTATACACACTTTACTGAATAGTATAGAAAGTCTCTGGAGAAGAAATGGCATGTGAACACAATGTCAATGAGCTGTGAGCTTCCTGCACTCACTGCGCATTTGTTAAAGTGGTAGAAGAGGAGAATGTCAGACAGTGAGGACAGGCCTCTCAGTGATATTCTTCTACTTCATCTAATGGGATCTGTTCACTGCACAGTCAAGTCTGATCAGGACCATAACATCAGGTTGCCAGGTTGTAAAGCAAAAACATCTGGTAATGAATAAAATATAAGCGGACAGAATATCCTTAAAAGACGCAAGCCCCAGCCTGACCATGGCAGCTGCCAGTCCAGGTCATCAGAACCACGGCTAGGCCGGGACTTGTGTCCATATTACGGATGGAGAAATGAGCATGTAATACCCTTATGTGAATCTGGCCTACTTGTTACTTGAAACTGGCCAAAGGATAGTGGAAAAGTTTTAGATTGTGGGGAGGCCGAGCACTGGGGCCCCCCGTGATCTCCTGGTTGGAGCCCCGGCTCTCCTTCACAGCGGCGCGTCACGCGCCGCTGTGAAGGAGAGCCGGGGCTCCAAACAGGAGATCACGGGGAGCCCTAGAGGTCGGACTCCCCACGATCACAATTTCGCTTCTAGCAGACAATTAGGGGTACATGCACGTCATGTATGTACACACGTAAATAATACGCTTCAGGTTGCCCACAGCTGAAATTCAGGTTTTGTAGTTTTCGCTGTGAAATTCCAGATGCAGAATTTCCACAATGGAAAAAAACGGCAAGTGGATTGTGCTGCCACCCATTGACTTCAATGGGTAGCAACATAATCCACAGGGGATTATTTATGTGTGAATGTGTACTTAGTGTGTATGGAGGAAATAGTCAAGAGAGTGGGTCATTCTTAGTATTGCTGGGGGTCCCATCAATCAGTTCCCCACAGACCTACAATATCTGACCCTGAAGTTAAAGGGGTTATCCAGGAAAAAACTTTTTTATATATATCAACTGGCTCCAGAAAGTTAAGCAGATTTGTAAATTACTTCTATTAAAAAATCTTAAAGGGGTACTCCGCCCCTAGACATCTTATCCCCTATCCAAAGGATAGGGGATAAGATGTCAGTTCGCTGGGGTCCCGCTGCTGGGGACCCCTGGGATTGCCTCTGTGGCACCCTGCTGTCATTACTGCGCAGAGCGAGATCACTCTGCACGTAATGATGGGCAATACAGGTGCCGGAGCAGCGTTACGTCACGGTTCCGACCCTCGCTCTGTGCAGTAATGATGGCGGGGTTGCCGCAGTGGCGATCCCCGGGGTCCCCAGCAGCGGGACCGCGGCGATCTAACATCTTATCCCCTATCCTTTGGATAGGGGATAAGATGCCAGGGGCGGAGTACCCCTTTAATCCTTTCAGTACTTATGAGCTGATGAAGTTGAGTTGTTCTTTTCTGTCTAAGTGCTCTCTGATGACATGTGTCTCGGGAACCGCCCAGTTTAGAAGCAAATCCCCATAGCAAACCTCTTCTACTCTGTGCAGTTCCCGAGACAAGCAGAGATGTCAGCAGAGAGCACTGTTGCCAGACAGAAAACAACAACTCAACTTCAGCAGCTGATAATTATTGAAAGGATTAAGATTTTTTAATAGACGTAATTTATAAATCTGTTTAACTTTCTGGAGCCAGTTGATATAAAAACATATTTTTTCCCTGGAATACCCCTTTAATATTCCATTTTTATTTCAGTTTTTTTTTTCTGTATTGCATTTTTATTGGCCAAAAACGCTGCAGCCTGATGTTAGCTAGGAGTCAATAGGGAAGTATTAAATACAAACATGGGGATCGTTTTTCTTTTGGTGTTTTTAGATATTTTTGAGAGGGGAAAAAACGTCAAAAAACAACCACAATGTGTATTTCAAATTGGCTTTTTTTTTGTTGGTCCTCCAACTCCTTAAAATAAATCCTAAAAAGGGGTATTTCAGTGATTTTTTTTTATTTTTTTTCATATCAATTGGCTCCAGAAAGTTAAACAGATTTGTAAATTACTTCTATTAAAAAATCTTAATCCTTTCAGTGCTTATCAGCTGCTGAAGTTGAGTGGTTCTTTTCTGTCTGACAACAGTTCTCTCTGCTGACACCTCTGTCTGTCTCAGGAACTGTCCAGAGTAGAAGCAATTCCCCATAGCAAACCTCTCCTGCTCTGGACAGTTTGTGAAACAAACAGAGGTGTCAGCAGAGAGCACTGTGGTCAGACAGAAAAGAACAACTCAAGGATTAAGGATTAAGATTTTTTTAATAGAAGTAATTTATAAATCTGTTTAACTTTCTGGAGCCAGTTGATATAAAAAAAATAAAATGTTTTTCACTGGAATACCCCTTTAAGGATTTATTTTGAGGAATTGGGGGAAGAACAAAAATTGCCAAAAAAAAGTCAATTTGAAATACACAGTGTGTTTTTTTTTCACGTTTTTTTCCCCTTTCAAAAATATCTAAACACACCAAAAGAAATGTTTTTGACTGGAATAACCCTTTAAGTCACATGATGAATGAATTACATTAAAAAGGAAAGGAAATGAAAAAGGACTGTACTGAAACCCACTATTTTTGAAAGAACGCCACAAAAACTGCATCTTGAGAGTGCAAAAAGCCACACACAGTTTGTGTCTTATCCCAGCCCCATCCTCTTATTTATTTGGGTAGGTGGGTAGTCATTTAATTGTCACCTCAAACAGCAGGAAGACTAGAATTAACCCATTGTATATTCCATGCTGAGGACGGGTTAACGTCTTACATTTTTTTTAGCATTTGTGTTTCCCGAAGGAAAAAACAAAACATGTTTGTCAGTGATTCGGTATCTCCATGATGTCTAAGTAGCTGTGTTCTTCACACGGTTCCGAGGAATGGTTACCCTCAGCCTGCAGTCTTTCCTGGCTCGCTGTCAGTGTTTGGCACAGATCTGAACAGCCCCCTCACCCAGCTGCAGCCTTAGAGAAGTCAGTGAATAGGATCTTTCTGTCTCTTTCCGTCTGCAGCAGCTTCTGTTCGCTTGTTACCAGCTCTCAGATCTGGGCTAAATTCATATTACAGGCTACAGAACTGAGGAGACTCCGCTCATACACATGGGGGGAGATTTATCAAAACCTGTGCAGAGGAAGAGTGGTGCAGTTGCCCATAGCAACCAATCAGATTGCTTCTTTCATTTTCCACAGGCCTCTTTAGAGGCCTGTGGAAAATGAAAGAAGCGATCTGATTGGTTGCTATGGGCAACTGCACCACTCTTCCTCTGCACAGGTTTTGATAAATCTCCCCAATGGAGTAGGAGGACGCTTTATTCCACTCTCTTATTGTGCAATCCACCGTCTGACTTCGGGGCAATTGAGAATAGTACAGAATTATTACGGAATACAGAATAATACTACAGAAACAACCAGAAATAGACTTTGGGTCTATTCACACGGCAGAGTTTCTGCTTGCGAAATTCCGCCTCAAATTAAAGCCCATAGACTTCTATGGGATTCCACACTCCCATTTACACTTCTGAATTTCCGCTTGCCACAATTCATGAGCTATACATTTTCTGCTTAACATATGGTCTGTTTACACGAGTGGATTTCCTGCGGATTTTCTGCAGCAGATTTTTCTGAGGCGGATTTTCTGCAGAAAATTCGCTGTGGATTTTGTAACCATTGATTCAATGGGTCTGCAGAAAATCTGCAGATGTTTTTGCTGAGGAAATCCTGATTCTGGCGTCCGCAGAAACATTGAACCAGTTGGTTCTGTTGAGCCCACTCGGATATGCTCAGAAATGCATTGCCGTCTATGAAGATGACGCATTTCCGAGTAGTCTAGTGCCGCCACATCAAGCAAATGTGCGGATTGTCTGCCCGTGTTTTCCAGCAGACATTCCATACCTATTCTGTCGTGTGAACATAGCCTAACAGTGTATACAATTGATCTAAGCTTTAGTGCATATATTGCTGATAATATTATATTTATAGGTAGTTTCGTACAAATATGCCTATGTTGCAGGCTTAAACAAAATAAAAATAAAAAAACCTTTACTTACCTCTCTCGCTCCACAGGAAATCGTTGTGGCCAGTTCCGCCAAAGTTTTTGGAGCTTTTTCACATGTTACTTGGGCAGTTTTCATCCCCATTCCAAAATGGGTTACTTGCAAATCACACAAAAGCATCTGCTTTAGCAAAAAAAAAAAAAAAAAAAAAAAGAAGAAGAAGAAATAAAAAAAAAGTCTGATATCTGAAAGATAGTTGTTTTCTGATGAAAAAAAATACATTTTTAAGAATTTAAATGAATGGAAGTACGTGGAAACTTAGCCTAACTTAGCTGTGAGGTCTGGCAGCTACCATTCACATTAGGTTTCTGTCACTTATGTCAAAGGAAATCCATGTTAGGAAATCCATAGGGTCTAACTCCTGAGACCCCCACTGATCAGCTGACTGAAAGGGGCTCTTCACTTCTTACCAAACATAGGTCTGTACAGTCAGTAGGCGCTGTATATGATGGCATTGCAATGTATCCCATTCACTTCAGCAGGACAAGCTGCAGTACCAGGTGCAGCCACTACCCAAGGTATGTAGCTGTGTTTGGTAAGAAATGAAGAGGCCACACTGCTCACAGTCCCTTTAATAGTTGGTCTGCAGGGGTGCTGGAAGTCCGACCTTCACAATGTGATAGACTTAAATCGGCACTCTCAGATATAACACCTTTTTATATGTTGTACATATACAACTATTGTTTTTCTAATAAACTTAACTGCTTTTGAAAATACCACCACTAGGGGTCCCCATACCTCTTGGGACACATATGAGTCCCAAAGCAGCATGAATGTGTCCACGGGTCATGGACACGAGATGGCGGATTGACAAGGCTGCAGGAGGAACAAAGCTTTCAGCAACACTTACCAAACATGTGCCTCCAGCTGTTGCAAAGGAGGCACAGGGAGGGGGAGGAGTCATCACAGTGCAGGCAAGATATGGACACGCCCCCTCCCTTTGACAAGATGGAAAAGACAGTGAGCACTGCTATTTTTCTGTGAAATATGGGTGATAGACATAAAAGTTACATGTACATGATCAGGATGAGGTGCTGAGTAACAGTTTTGGTTTGTTTTTGTGGGATCTGACAGGTACATTTTAAGAATAGGCCACCAATAAGAACCCCTTTTAAAAGGTTGGAGGATCCGGATATCTAATATGGATAGGCAGGTAGTTATTGAGAAAACCATTCTGTGCGGCTCCCTCTGTATCTGACTGTGGACCATGGAGTCGTTTTTCACAGTTTTTTAGAGCCTGATATCTCAGTAAAGGACAGAACAGGGCTGGTTTCCTACTAAAGAGGTCTGTAGCTTTCCACAATTGGATAATACGTAGCTGTACTGGCAGAGATTGCAGCAGTAGATGGTGCTAGGAGTGTTGTCTTTCCTTACTGGACAATAGTCCTCTTGTCATATCGTCTCTCTTCATGTTATGCAGTATGGATGCTCATCTGTACTCCCCTGACTACAGGACTGAGGATGCATAGTCATTGTCTGTGCTGGCCTGAAAATCCAGGAAGCAAAGCAGAACATGGTGTTTGCTCTAGGGAGAGGCAGAACACATAGAAACCAATACGTCTAGGGATACAGCTTGCTATGGATTGTATATATACAATATAGTCTTCAGCCAGAGGACTTGCTTTTCTGTATTCTGGCCTATATAATGGACAGATGCCTAAAAGCTCATATATAATATATCTAGCTGACTGGCTATCCTTGGAAGTCCCATAGACAGTGAATGGAACAGCAGTGGATACATGTGACTGCTGCTCAGTTCCTCTTATGAGATCACAGGTGGTCCCAGTTGTTGTACCCCTGGCTCAGGCTTTTGATAAAAAAACAAACAGATTCCTCAAAACCAGAATAAACTGTATCAAAACGTGTGTACAAATTTGAATCCGTATACGGTTTGAAAAATGATGTCCGGTTGCGTTTTTAAGAAAAAAAAAAACCATATACCGCTTTAAATTTTCACTCCATTATGAATACAATTTGTTGGTTGAAATTCCAAGAAATAAACTGTGCAAAGTCAAAAACTGTATGGTGAAAACCAGATGGAACCCTACCAGGGGCGTAGGAAGCCCACAAATCTGGGGGGGATAGCATTGTAACTGGGTGTTTCTTTGAAAAAAGCCGGAGCCATAAAAGGGGAGGAACTAAAAGGGGCGGGGTCACTCATATTTGCATGACAATACAGGCTCCTCATCACAGGTACCTTCAGGGAGCAGTGAATTCAAGGGATAGGTGTTACGCCGAGCGCTCCGGGTCCCTGCTCCTCCCCGGAGCGCTCACGGCGTCTCTCTCCTTGCAGCGCCCCGGTCAGACCCGCTGACCGGGGAGCGCTGCAGTGACATTGCCGGCGGGGATGCGATTCGCATAGCGGGACGCGCCCGCTCGCGAATTCTTTGGTGAATAAGTTCTGCATCCCGGTGACCCGTCTCGTCTAGCCGCTCTACATTTCCGCGGTCAACGGAGTTAGATTGGATTGCACCGTGCGTTACCGCACAAAACCCCTCTTAATGTGCATTGGACCCCATCACGAAAAGATTGAATTTTTCGTCCTTCCCAACTGCACCTCTGAAGTCCTCCTCGGTCTGCCATGGCTCCAGCTTCATTCTCCCACCCTTGACTGGACCACCGGGGAGATCAAGAATTGGGGCTCTGCTTGCCACAAGAAATGCCTCTCCTCCCCTCCCAGTCCCGTCAGGCAAGCCTCAGTGCCTCCTCCTACACCTGGTCTCCCCAAGGCTTATCAGGACTGTGACTTGCCTCCTCGTGGCCCCCGTCCTGGTGACACCCTGCCCCGTGCCAAGCTTCACCCTCTGCCCTCCCTCCCCATTCCCACTCCTGCTGTACTGCCTGCCTTTGAGGAAACCCTACATTCACTCCCGGTGTCCTCGTCCCATGTGAAGCAGTTGCCGGACAAAAAAAGGGGGAGACCTAAGGGGGGGGGGGTACTGTTACGCCGAGCGCTCCGGGTCCCTGCTCCTCCCCGGAGCGCTCACGGCATCTCTCTCTTTGCAGCGCCCCGGTCAGACCCGCTGACCGGGAGCGCTGCACTGACATTGCCGGCGGGGATGCGATTCGCATAGCGGGAAGCGCCCGCTCGCGAATCGCATCCCAAGTCACTTACCCGTCCCGGTCCCCGGCTGTCATGTGCTGGCGCGCGTGGCTCCGCTCTCAAGGGCGCGCGCGCGCGCGCCAGCTCTCTGAGACTTAAAGGGCCAGTGCACCAATGATTGGTGCCTGGCCCAATTAGCCTGTTTAGCTTCCACCTGCTCCCTGGCTATATCACCTCACTTCCCCTGCACTCCCTTGCCGGATCTTGTTGCCTTGTGCCAGTGAAAGCGTTTAGTGTTGTCCAAAGCCTGTGTTACCAGATCTCCTGCTTTCCATATTGACTACGAACCTTGCCGCCTGCCCCGACCTTCTGCTACGTCTGACCTTGCCTCTGCCTAGTCCTTCTGTCCCATGCCTTTTCAGCAGTTAGCGAGGTTGAGCTGTTGCTAGTGGATACGACCTGGTTGCTACCGCCGCAGCAAGACCATCCCGCTTTGCGGCGGGCTCTGGTGAACACCAGTAACCACTTAGAACCGGTCCACCGGCACGGTCCACGCCAATCCCTCGCTGACACAGTGGATCCACAACCTGTAAGCCGAATCGTGACAATAGGGATCTGTCAGGACTGTGGGAGGTAGGCTTTGTGTGTTTGAGGTCAGGATGAGGGGTTAGTGTAGGCACCATTGACACCTTGACGAAACATGGTGTACATGTATGCCGTGGTAGCAGTCTGGATGTATGAAGAGCGCTTACAAGCTGAGCGCTCTTCATTTACTGCTAATGCCGGACATCAGTGATCACGTCCCTCCACTAATAGAAGTGTAAACAAAAATAAACATATTTGGTATCGCTGCATGCGGAAATGACAGAACTATTAAAATATAACATTAATGAAACTGCATGGTAAATGGTGTAATCATGAAAAAATACCAAATAATACTACATCATTAGGAACACACTTTACATCACACAGTTACTGATGCATCATACTGTTACGGAATAAAACAACTGTATACAGACCTGTATCTCCCTGTACAGTGACCATAAAGAAGTAGATACCAGCTGTACACAGACTCTGTATACAGGAAAGCAGTAGAAGACAGCACTGGATAAATCCTTTTTCCCTGTTGTCATCCAGATAGAACAGATAAATGATAGCTCTTTTCCACATATCCAGAGTTTTCCATTTCTGGTGTTGTGGTCTTGGACTTTGTTGCATGTTTGGTATCCGTATACCAAACATGCAACAAAGTCCAAGACCACAGCAACAGAAATGGAAAACTCTGGATATGTGCAAAAGAGCTATCATTTATCTGTTCCTCAAGAAAAGCTTTTGGGAACCAGTAAACTACTGCTCTTTTGCACATATCCAGAGTTGTCTATTTTTGGTGCTGTGGTCTTGGACTTTGTTGCAGGACCTGTATCCCATATAAGTGATTGTATACAGGACCATATAAAGGTAGATACCAGCTGTACACAGGATCTGTATACCATATACTGTAAGTGATTATAGTTACATCTAGGGATTCACAGGTATGGTCATTTCTGATCAGCGATGTCCTCTTTCCTTTTCTTCTGCATCTGGATCAGACCAACATGTCAACTTCTTCCAGCCAAAACCATTACTTTAGCATCTGCAGGAAAAACATGTTAGACTCTGCATTTTTCCAGTGCACTGCCCACTCAAAATTAGGATAGTAGGTACCCCATTAAGTAGGCCTATCCCCCACTGTAGACCTCTCCCCAGTAGGTAAATACATCAGAAAGTAGGTAGGTTGTTAGCTAGGTAGATAGGCAGGTAAGTAGGTAGTTAGGTATGTTCAAAGTTAGGTTGGTTGTTAGCTAGATAGGTAGGTAAGTGCATAGCTACAGATTCCTGTGAAAAAAATATGGCTGCAATTATATTTCTCACAGGAATAATCACTCAGCTTTCCTAGTAGGAAAGCTGAATGATGATTCCTGTGAAACATAACAGGAATCATCATTCAGCTTTTCTACTATGAAAACTGAGTGATGATTCCAGTGAGAAATATAATTACAGCCATATTTTTTTTCACCCAGCTTTCCTAGACTTCAAAACAGCAATGTTTGCCTAAATATGTGGTAACACATATAATATAATTGCAGCCATATTTTTTCACCCAGCTTTTCTAGACTTCCGAACAGCAAAGTTTGCCTAAATATGTGGTAACACACAGTCTAAAAAATATGGCTGTAATTATATTTCTCACAGGAATCATCACTCAGCTTTCCTAGTAGGCTACACCCCCCCCCTTCCCATAGGTATATGCAGAGTTACACCCCCCTCTATCCGATAGGTATATACAGAGTTACCCCCCTCCCCCCCTTTTCCCCATAGGTATAAGCAGAGTTACCCCCCCTCTTCCCCATAGGTACATGCAGAGTTACCCCACTTCCCCCCTCTTCCCCATAGGTATATGCAGTTACCCCCCTCTTCCCCATAGGTATATGCAGAGTTACCCCCCTTCCCCATAGGTATATGCAGAGTTACCCCTGCCCCCTCTTCCCCATAGGTATATGCAGAGTTACCCCCCTCTTCCCCATAGGTATATGCAGAGTTACCCCCCTTCCCCTCTCTTCCCCATAGGTATATGCAGAGTTACCCCCTTCCCCCCTTTACCATAGGTATATGCAGAGTTACCCCCCTCCCCCCCTCTTCCCCATAGGTATATGCAGAGTTACCCCCTTCCCCCCTCTTCCCCATAGCTATATGGAGAGTTACCCCCCCCCTCTTCCCCATAGGTATATGCAGAGTTACCCCCCTTCCCCCCTCTTCCCCATAGGTATATGCAGAGTTACCCCCTTCCCCCCTTTCCCATAGGCATATGCAGAATTACCCCCCTCCCCCCTTCTTCCCTATAGGTAAATGCAGACTTAAAAAAAAAAATTATGCTCACCTGATGTCCCATGCAGTGATCTGCTCAGCAGCAGGGGCCTCCACAGTACAGGCGCTGATGAGTGACGTCATGCGTCCTGCATGGGGGCAGAGGTCACGTCTCCTCTGTGTTAGCTGCAGATGCGGCTTAGGCAGAGGGGACGCCTTCTCCTGTATGTGCATGTATCGCACATACCGGAGAAGGCAGCGCTGTCTGCTAGGGATCTGGGACGAGTGACATCACAAGCAGGGCATGACCGTGATGTCACGAGCCTCCGCCCGCATCGCCAGTCATCTGGCACAGAGCAAAGTTCGCTCAGTGCACTGGATGCCTGGGGTACAGTAGCCTTTGGAAAGGGGATGAGATGTCTAGGGGCGGAGTACCTCTTTAAAGGGCTTATCCACCATAAGGTGATTTTAGTACGTACCTGGCAGACAGTAATAGACATGCTTTGGAAGGATCTGTGCTTGTCTTGGGGCTAAATGGCTATGTCATGAGATTACCATAACACTGTGCTAGCTTTTTGTGAACTGGTATTTCCTTTTTGAGTTTTCTTCTTTGACTACAAATCCCATAATTCCATTTTCCTCCCTCCCACACATCAGCCACCCCACCCATTGAATCATAAATGAGCTGCATCCATTCAAAAGACCTGTGGTTTTCAATCAGGGTGCCTACAGCTGTTGCATTAGTTGCAGATTGATCACTCCACCCATTGAAGCAGACAGGCTCCCTGTCATCAGCTGACTGGTGAGTCAGGTCTCGGCCGCATTGCAACCTTGGAAAAATCCGAGACAACAGTCATTTTGTATGCTGTTAAAAATAAATATTGGGGTGAAAATCACAGAAGAATTGTGAGAAAACCGTCACACACAGGTACAGACAGTATATTATGAACTACACTAACTTTACAGCTCCTGTATTATAGTCAAATAAAAAAAATCCTGGAATATCCCTTTAAGTCACAGAATGAAAGATTCACATGATTTGTAATGAAAAACATGCAGAGAATACAGCCCTGTATAACTGTTTACATGCTTCACCATCTTTCAAGATACTTGTTTTCCATCAGTGAATGAGAACATACTGAACTGGGAGCTCAAACACACCGACAAGTCCTGCTGAGAAGTGGATACAATTGTATCCCATGTAGACAATGCTCAGGCAGCAGTCCAGAATGAAATAGTATAGAATACTATTAGACTAGGTTTACGCCTCATTTTTTGCATCCGTTGGATGCATACATCTCAAGAGCATAAAGAACCTTGTGACAAATCGATTTAATGGATACATGGGGTTCTATTATAAAACATGTATCCATTATGAGTCTCATTAGTTTCTGTCACTTTGCGTATTTTTTTGTTGTTGTTTTTGCTGGACAGGATAAGGCTCTTTTTACACTGCATTATGCTGTGTACATAGGTGTACAAGTCGGAAGAGGTCCTGGTGTGTGCGCCCGATGTATGCCTATGATACTTTGTGAAAAAGGACGTATACCACATGGGATACATCCATATGCTGCATCGAGTTCAATGGAGGTCTGTGCTTTTCTGTTCAGCAGACTCTGCTGCATACATCCCAAATGAAATTTAAAATTACATACTTTTTGTCCTCCGTCTGTCTTGTAGGGGTCTATAGATCAATTTAACATAAGTGCCGGGATAGGTCCTGGTTCTTACAATAAGCAAATCCTCCAGTAGACTGCAGTGTGAATCTAGCCTAATACAGACCACTGGGCTATTCTGTCCAGCCTAAAACTGCATACATTGCTTTCCATCTGACTCCAGCAAAAAAATTCAAAGACACGATTAAAGAGTATCTCTCGGGATTTTGTTAAATTTTATAATCCTCCCAGTTCACTGCCCCCATCATGATAAACCACCCCCTGCCTTTATTTTTATAATTTTTTTTTTTTCTACCTTGATATTGCTCTGTATTTTCTGCTCAGATTGACAGACTAGGAAGGGGTGTTACCCAGCAGATGTGACATCATCTAACACCATACAGGGGAGAACTTTCTCCCTCACTCTGCTACACACAGCCCAGAGCAGTTCAATGTGAGATGAGCTATGATTGGCTAAGGCTGCACACATACCCCTCAGCACTCCAGACTGCATTTCCTGATTTTGGACTTCTGCCAGGCCATGAGAAGGGTCCAAAATCTGTGCAAGAGATGGGGAAAATGTGCTCTGGACAAGTAGTGAGACACCTAGAGGCAGATTTTTTTTTTTACATAAATAAAACACAGAAAACTTCTTTTTTTTTTTAAACAAAGTACATTACAAAGATTTTTATTTACCATAAGGAGTGCAATAGCAAACATTAGTTTTAATGAGAGTGCCCATTTAAGACAAAAAAAACCTGATGCAATTCAAAATTTTTACAATTTTTTTAAATGACTGTAACTCTTTAAGCTTCTTCTAAATTCCACTGAACAACCCCTTTAGGTTGGAAATATAAAGTTCTTAATGAAGTTTTCTTAGCCAAATCCAGATGAGAAGTGGATCCAGCAAAAGGAAAAGTATTAATCCTTTCATTATATTTCCTATTCCTTTTAAATCTACTTACAGCTTTGGCTCAAAGAACTGAATGTGTGATTCCAGCTGTAAACTAGAGACCACCAGGGACAGGCTGGTCACTGGGGGTGCATAGTGTGGCAGACCATAGGAAAAGCTCTGGATGAAATGACTCAGCTCTTAAACCTGGAGCGGAAGAAAAATCATCAAAGCAGACAAAATGCCATACTATTTCCTGGCAAAAATATTGGCTGCCAAAATAAACATACTCTTTTGGGCCAGGTTAATACAGCTCACATTACTGCAGTCATTTCTTTTTATTAAGTGGATCAGTACAAAATAAAAACTTATACAAAAAAGGAAAAAGTATATTTTATTTTGGTCAAACCCAGGGTTGTTTTTTTTTTTAATGCTTTTTATGTCTACCTCAATGGGGTACTCCAGTGATCGAGTTATATTTAAAATACACATGGGAAGGAGGTATGTTTAAAAAAAAAAAAAAAAAAAACTCTCTTACTTTTCCTGAAACTCTGGTTCCTGCTTTCCACCAGTTTTGGTGACACTGCCATCAGACAGTGGTAACCGGAGTGAAAGAGAGCAAGGTATGAGAGGATTTTTCTTTACTTACCCATTCCTTGAGCGGACTTTAAATTGTCAATCGCTGGGATAGCCTTCAACAAAACCACTTTTAACAAAATTAATATTTGGGCACAAATTGATGGTGTATGGGTACACCAGCTGTGGGGTGGCTCAGCAAAGTACAGTAACTATTGTATTCCACATTTTTCACAAACTTCACTTAAAGGAAACCTTTACCCCAAAAAATGCAGTCCATTCTACTAGCGTCCTATTATAAAGCAGGAGGAGCTGATCAGATTAATATATATATCTTTGTTGGTAAAGATTCAGGATAACTTGTAACTGATTGATTCAACTGGGCTTAGGAGTCCAGTGGGTGGTCTCAATCATTACCAGCTTTCCCTGTATAAGTGCGCATAGAGACATGGCTGCTAATCAATGTTTAGTTCAGCCCACTGGACTCCTAAAGGATGAATAAGCAGACTTTTCAATCTGTATGTTGTAAGGTATATTGAGTCTTTACTTACACAACATGTATATATATATATATATATATTAATTTGCTCAGCTCGGAGCATCTTATCCTCTATCCTCTGCACTGTGAATGGAGAGAGCGGGGTCTCAGCAGTTGGACATTCTCCCCCCCCCCCCCCCCCCTTGTGGCCATCCCTTGTGTATGGTCAATTTCTTACATCTTATGGCTCCATAGATAAATTACACGCAGTAAATTGAGAATAAAAAATTAATTCCAATTTCAATGAGTGCTGTTGTGTTTCATTACCCAGGGATGTGCTTGAACATAAGATGTAACCAAATGTGAGATAGCACAGGGCAGGGTGTTACTAATTGTGGGGGATTCTTCATCCTGCTGTGCACATCATTGTGTTCGCATATCACTAACAGGAAGGCCGGATCTGCAGCCGGTAGACTGGTGAGGAAGGAGACCACAGAGTCCGACACACAGATGAGTGGTGCACTTACTGCAGGCGCAGAATAATCTTAGTCTAAATATAGAGTGGTCTGTACAGGGTCATCCTGAAGCAGAATGTCACCCAGGAAATGGTTAATGTTTTGTGTTAGTGGGAGATGCAATAAAGAGAAGACCATTCATTGTAAGGAAGATTGTAGGAAGGGGAGTAACAGGAGGGCAAGGGGCAATAGACAGTGGAGCTTTTGTCACCCCTCACCCTGCGGCACAGTGAATTCTTCAACAGTCTACAATACAGAACAGGCTTTCATGAAGGGCACTCAGGGTTAGGACTAAGCTGACCTGGGGCCACATGCTTGAATGTCACACATACATCTCCCCCCCCCCCCCCCCCTCAAATCAGGCCTCAAATTTATAGTAACAAATGGAGATCTCCCATATGTATACACGCATAAACAAACAAGCTGAAGAACATTTTACACCCAGCAGATGAATATCAACATTTTAGTCTAAGAATAAAATGTTATTTGAATGCAAAAAAATGTATGTGAATGGGCAAAGTGGCCAATGGTCAATTCGGTAATTGAGTCTCATTAAAGTGTTACTGTCGTTGACATGTTAATGGGTTTGATTGGTGGAGTGTAGGCACTGAGACCCTCACGATCCCTACAATGAACTTGGAGAAGCACTCAGCTGAGCGCTTCTTCTCTCTGCCATCTCGTCTATAGCACACTCCCTCTACACTCATAGGGGGAGATTTATCAAAACCTGTGCAGAGGAAAAATTGACTAGATGCCCATAGCAACCAATCAGATCGCTCCTTTTTTCAGATGCTTTTTTAAAATAATTTTTTTTAGAAAACAAGCAATCTAATTGGTTGCTATAGGCAACTGCACCACTCTTCCTCTACACAGGGTTTGATAAATCTCCCTTGGGGTATTCCCATCTCAGACATTTATGACTCATCCAAATGATAGGCCATAAATATCCACTAGACGGGAATTTCCCCTCTGGGACCTGTATCTCTAGAATTAGGGTACCTATCTGACCTGGTTGTGGCAGTGAGGGATGGCTGGACGTTTTGAAAAAACAGCATAGAATAGCCAGCTATGCAGTTTCTTTAACTTGGCATTATGGAAATGCTATTTACCCAAATTATATTACCGTTAGATACAAAAAACGCATAAAATAACCCGCTCAGCTGTGTTCGGAATCTCAGCCCCTTTCGGCCTGGTTGCCACGGTATCCCAAAGGTGGGACCCCGCATCTTTCAGATATTTTTAGCATATTCTGTGGAGCAGCCATAAGTGTTTAAGATGGGAATACATATTTAACAGACTCACGGTAGAACAGCAGGCACAATAGGATACTTACCAAATGTTTGATAATACGCCATTAGGGATAATATTTAAGACGTTTCTTAGGAAATGTTTATTTCGATGTGAATGTAATGAGGGACAGCCGGTAGTGATCTATATGAAATGACTGGTAAATGACTTATCTGAGTGTAATTGTAGCCAATGCTAATAGCATGTCATTTAGTGTTACATCTGCATAGTCTTTACTATCAATGTGATCAGTGGCGGTCTGACTACACATGCAGCTCAGTGTTTTTTTTTACTATGGGGTTGTACTAAATGGCAATATACAGACTCAATTCTATAATAGATTGGGTCATTGGGGGATGGTTGGGGTGCTGTACTTAAGTAAAAAACACATTCATACTACAGTTAGAAAAAGGTGGTGATTATTGAATTTCCACTAAGAGAAATCTCTGGGCAGCACCAATACGATCTTTTTCTGAAGTACCTATGAGATATCAGAAGATCATTTTGACTGGATTTCCCCTTCACCATCTACTCTACATGTATGAAATAAATAATTTATTTCACCTCCAGCTATTTAAAAATCTTGATAGGCTCCAAGACCTGGGATAAGGAGCTTATCTGCATAGATGACATTTGATTTGCAAGGCTTTTTATTTTTTCATTTAATACTTCCTTAAGCATTTTCCTAATATAATTCATAAAAAATGGTTAAAAAATTTATACAAATTTGAAAATAAAAAAATTTCAATAAACGGCAACTAGGGGTCTCTGTCTCTATAATTTTGCAAACAAAACTTTGGTATCCAAATATCTTGGTCCTAACAACTAGAGGTTTGGACCTGATTGTTGAAGGGGGGGGGGGGGTATCTCTCTGTTTTGCTCCCTCCTGTGCCTCAGTGCAGTGTACAATCAAGCTTTCACCATTGTGAGCTGAACCTCTGTAATAGGGATGAGCGAATCGAATCTGATGATGCCACCTCCAGGCTCTCTCATTGTGCTGCTATATGGTCTCCTCATACTGATGCTGCCACCTCCAGGCTCTGTCATTGTGCCGCCATTTGGTCTCCTCATGCTGATGCTACCACCTCTAGGCCCTCTCATTGTGCTGACATGGATACTGCAAAACATAATTAAGGTGCTGGTCCCTAGTAACAGAAATTCCTCTGCATGTATTTTTTCATTTGACTTTTCTACGGGGGCTGTAAAGTTAGTGTAGTTCATAATACAGTGTCTGTACCTGTGTGTGACGGTTTTCTCACAATTCTATGTGTGATTTTCACCCCTATATTTATTTTAAGCAGCACACAAAATTAATGTTGTCTCAGATTTTTCCCAGGTTGCAATGCGGCCGAGACCTGACTCACTAGTCAGCTGATGACACTGCAGCCACTTCTAACTTTATGCGCCCACTTATCCAACGACACAGAAGCTGAATTTGCTCCTGTCCACGTTGCTGGTACTGCAGTCCCTTCCCTTTTCAAGTGGACACTCACAGCATGGGGGTGCGATGAGAGGCAGGGGCTAGGACAGGCGGTAGCTGGCCTCGAGGAGGACAGCCAGCTCAATTTTAAGATACAACTAGGAGCTTTGCCATAGTTTACACTGCAGCAATTATACACTATTGGCATAGGAATTACTACGGCTGCTGGCACCAGTCTTGTCTTCCAATGGGTCCTCAAAAAAGTTTTAAAGTTTGCTCATTCCAATTACCAGGCTGTCATTGTGCCGCCATGTGATCTCCTCATGCTGCTGGTACATTAAACTTGTGAATCTATTCAAAATCTTCTATTTAAATTTTTTAAAATCGATGTAATCTTTTCAAGACTGAGGACCCATGGTCATCGTCATATATTACCTGTGGAATTACCACAAGAATCCAATGAAACAGGTTGGAGCGATAACAATGAACCATAACTGAATAAATTAAACATTCACAGTTCCGCTGGTACATTAAACTTGTGAATCTATTCAAAATCTTCTATTTAAATTTTTTAAAATCGATGTAATCTTTTCAAGACTGAGGACCCATGGTCATCGTCATATATTACCTGTGGAATTACCACAAGAATCCAATGAAACAGGTTGGAGCGATAACAATGAACCATAACTGAATAAATTAAACATTCACAGTTCCACACAGAGTAAGACAGTGGGGGGGGGGGGGGCGGGGGTCGGGACGCTGAGAGGCAGGGGCTGGAACAGGTGGCCTGCAAGCTCGATGCTCAGCAAAATGGGTCCTCAAAAAATGGATTTAAATTTTTTTTTAATAAATTCAAATTAAATAAAAATTTAATTAAAAAAAATCTCTTTAATCTCTTCAATTGTGACACCATATGGTCTCCCGACCCTGCTGCCACATCCAGACACTCTGCGGCAATGATTCTAATAGCGATGCCTGTAATCAGCATTTCATACTGAATAACAGTATTATTTCACTGACATAGCACACTACCTATGCGTGTTACGACAAGGCAAAGTGTTCTACGCCCCTATTGAGGCTCTCTGTAGCCAAGCAATAGCAGTTTTTAATAGCAATTTGCCGCGAATAAATTCGGACCGAACCAAATTTCTTACAAAATTCGCTCATCTCTACCCTGTAAGATCCAGACAGGACCCAGACAGCTTGCATCCCTTTCAGAAAAGGAATATTTCCGTGCACACTTTCTCGTGTATTTGCATTATATAGGTTTCCCATGGCTGCTTTAACCCCTTAACGACCACCGATCTGCACTCAGAAGCTGAGCACGCTTCATATCTGTGGGGTCCCAACTGCTATCAGCAACCAGGACCCGCTGATCGGGCTGATGTCCAGTATATACCCTTTAGACGCCACGATCAAAGTTGGTTGTGGCATCTAAAACGGGAGAAATCCGTACCGGCTAGCTCAGCAGAGCTGTCCGGGACCGCCGCAGTGAAATCGCGGAGTCCCGAACAGCTGAGAGGACAGCGGTATGTGTCTTACCTTCTTCCCAGCTGTCCAATCGGCGTTTGATTGCTCCAAGCCTGAAATTCAGGCTTGGGCAATCAAGCACAGAAAACACTGATCAATGCATTCCTATGGCAATGCATTGAACAGTGCCTGCACTCAGTGCATGCAATGTTACAGCCCCTGGAGGGGGCTATAACACTGCATAACAAAAGTAAAAAAAAAAAAAAGTTCATAAATGTGATTTAACCTCTTCCCTAATAACAATCTGAATTACCCCATTTTCCCATAAAAAAAAAGTGTGTAAATAAAAACAAATGTGGTGTCCCGGTACCGCATCCTATCCGGTACCTGTGTGTATAGGCCCCCATAGCCAGAGTCCCTAGGATGCGGGATCCTTATTGTCTAGTCCACCCCTGGTCACCTCTCATCTAGGCATTAGTTATCTAGTAATTATTTAGGATTTATATAGAAAGGATTGTATAAATGTATATAATTAGTTAATTACCTGTACGGAGCGTAGCAGGACATGCGGGTCACGTGATCAGGTAAACTCTATGGTTTTTGCTTAAGGACCTTTGGAGGTCCCTGTGACGTATTGCACCCATCATTTTTTGTGACGGTGAGTGACAGATATTCGGACCAATCAGAACAACCCTGCCCATTTAAGGGAGCGGCGGCCATTGTTATCTCTTTTTCCTCGTGGGCTGTTGACAGGGAAGGATCTGCGCTGCTGTCATGAGTGAATTTAGGCCCTAGCCTTGCGGCGACGGCTGATCTCTTCTAAACCGTGAGTTTATCAATCCCTAAGCACTCTGCAAGATCACCGGACCTTATCCGGACGGATCTTCAAAATTAACCCTAAATTCAGAGACTTATAATACAATTTCAAGGTCCGCAACAACTGTCAGTCACTGAACTATATAGAGACTGTTTGAATGAGACTGTTATTGTGCATTGGATGTACCACAAGGATTTAAGTTCAAGTTCAACTACTTTGTGGACCTTCAGTCATTTTATGCATGCATCTATCGTTACTGGGAAGGGCGGCGATAGGCCCGGAGAATTACCTCAGCATACTTGCCCTCAGCCTGGTGTCACGAACTATAGGGTTAACCTTAACCCCTCATCTACCAAAACAACACCCCAACTACCATACATCCCCCAAGGGCTACCACACAGTATCGCCACATGCGCAAATGTCCAAACTATAAGAATGTATAGTTAATTAAACCACGCGGTAAATGACGTACGCGCCAAAAATTCCAAAGTCCAAAATAGCGTATTTTTGGTCACTTGTTATACCATAAAAAATAAATAAAAAGTGATCAAAAAGCCCTCATACCGCCCAGTTCATGGAAAAATTTAAAAGTTATAAGGGTCAGAAAATGACAATTTTAAACGTATTAACCTTCGTGCATGTAGTTATGATTTTTTACAGAAGTAAGACAAAATCGAACCTATATAAGTAGGGTATCATTTTAATCATATGGACCTACAGAATAAAGACAAGGTTTCATTTTTACAGAATAATGTACTGTGTAGAAACGGAAGCCCCCAAAATTAAAAAAATTGCATGTTTTCTTCAATTTTGTCGCACAATGATTTTTTTCCCGTTTCATCTTAGATTTTTGGGTAAAATGACTGATGTCATTACAAAGTAGAATTGGTGGCGCAAAAAAAAGCCATCATATGGATTTTTTGGTGCAAAATTTAAAGGGTTATGATTTTTTAAATGTAAGGAGGAAAAAACTAAAGTGCAAATACTGAAAAACGCTTGGTCCTTAAGGAGTTAAGAGTATGAAAAGCATGCACTTTGGACACAAAGCTCTGCAAATGTAAAAATGTATTTGCAAGTCTCATGACAAGGAAGAGGGAGGTTGGGGGGGGGGGGGGGGGGGAGAGGAAAGAAGCAACTGCATCGTGCTCCTGTAGAAACACCCCCAGCCTCCAGGAGAGGTGCCAGAAGTATGGGCACAGGAAAACATAGATCAAAAGTTATCTTATTTATAAAAACATGCATATTATTATGCATACAGGTCTTACGGTACATTACTACACTGACCTGAGCAGTTTTTTTTATTTTCATACAAATGACAGTAATGCATTAAGGCTTGTCACTGTACATATAGTCATAATAAATTAGCAAAGGATAACTGCAATATATGTGCACTATAACTGCAAGTGGCACACAGCACAGTGTCCTCACATAAGAGTTACAAAATTTCTCTCAAGGTATTTAGTTTCATGGCATAGGGTGCAAGGCAAAAATCAAGGTTGTCTGAAGGAAAAATATTCTCTGATCAGGATAGTCCATGTACAGCATATCTTTCATCTGCTGTAAACAGAGCAGGATAGCCACTGAGGCAAGATGGCTAGAACCAGAAGGCTAGAACAGGTTCAAGAACACATTAAAAGAAAAGAATCTGTCTCAGTATCTCGTTTTAAATAGGTTATAGTGTTACCACATTTGTGTTTGTGATCTGCAGTCAAAATATAGTTAGAAAAAGTCTAGCAATAGGCTGGGTAATACCAATGATATTGCAGAGGCCACACAATCCATTTAGGGGGAGAACACATAAACTGTTGGCCGCATATGGCTGAAATGCGGCAGCCAGTCACCACGAGTTGGCCGGTAAACTCATACGGCGATTGGCTGCCGTATTTCAGCCATATGCAGCCAACAGCTTGTGTGTTTTCACTCTTAGGTTGTCATTACGTAAGCACAGAAATGCAGCAAAAATGCAAATGTGAGGACACTGCCTAAGAGCCGATGGGCTGCAAATAACAAGCGGTAATCTTTATATCGGCACTCAAGGCTTCACAAGGCTCAATTAATCATGTGGCTCTTGGAACTCATCACTGTTGGCTGCACATCCCCTGTGTACTCAGGGCAATGTGCAGTCTATAGAGATAACTTAAATAGCCACACAAAAGATGCAATCAGCCAAATATCTAGAGTTTGCTCATTCATTGGCTGATCACTAGTACATTTACACAAGCCAAATATTGTTTGCCCAATAATTGACTCATATCAAAGGACATTAAAGGGTATGTCTCATGAAAAACCACCCCATTAGTACGGAACCTGTGGCAGTGGTCCATGTTCTAAACCCATTGTTGCTTGCCCCCCTCTATGATATATGTGCCCTTTAAGGGAATTGCAAAATGAAAGACAAGCATTAAATCTTACATGGGTCTCATTGTTTTACTTGCAGATGTCATGGCGTCCGCAGTACCGAAGCTCTAAATTCCGGAATGTGTACGGCAAGGTTGCAAGCCGAGAGAACTGTTATGAATGTATCCCCATTACCAAGAATGTGCATGACAACCCCTTCTGTGCGGTTAACATCAAGTTCATTGCAATTGTCACAGAGAGTGCGGGAGGGGGCTCATTTCTTGTTATTCCCCTTCATCAGGTGAGTAAAAAATGTATTAATATTAAGGGAAACCTGCCACCATGAAAATGCTGTTGAGTCTGTCCGCATCGTGTTATAGATCAGGAAGAGCTGAACAGATTGATATATTTCTTTGTGAGAAAATATTCAGTAGAACTTGTCATTTATTGATTGAAATTTCTGATATTTCCATGCTTAGTAGTCCAATCGGCAGTCCTATCATTGGACGGACTCCTAAGAATAGAAAAAAGCTGAGATTTCACTCAATACGTTACAATTTACACTGAATCTTTTTCCACAAAATATATATCAATCTTCTCAGCTCATCCTGCTCTATAACATGATGCTGATAGATTTGATAGCATTTTCATGGTGACAAGCTCCCCTTTAACTTTCAGCTTCTGAAAACAGTATGTAACCTGATAGCTATAATATGGTCCACAGCTACTGACTATCATGCTGGGAGTTGTAGTTTTTGCAACATCTAGAGGTCCACAATTTGGAGCCACTGGAGACCAAAGAAGGCCTTGAGGTAGACATGAGAACATGGCTAGGAAGAATATTTAGTCTGGATTTTACTTGCCACATATGAAGGGTCATAACCACTAACTTGATTTCCCAGAACACAGATCAATGGTTTCCAGTCATTCACACAGCAAACTAGGGAAATTCTATTAACAATAATATCAATAAATCTCCTTTTAGTTAATGTGATACTATTCAGTTGCAAGAACAAATCTATTACAAATTACCGGTACTTTTACGTATTTGTCCTTTGAATGGGATAACATAGAAAACACCCAGTTTGTTTTGGTTGTCTTTTATTCATTTTGAGATGATATACAGTCATGGCCGTTAATGTTGTCACCCCGGAAATTTTTCTAGAAAATGAAGTGTTTCTCACAGAAAAGGATTGCATTAACACATGTTTTGCTATACACACGTTTCTTCCCTTTGTGTGTATTGGAACTAAACCAAAAAAAGGAGGAAAAAAGCAAATTGGACATAATGTCACACCAAACTCCAAAAATGGGCTGGACAAAATTATTGGCACCCTTAACTTAATATTTGGTTGCACACCCTTTAGAAAAAATAACTGAAATCAGTCGCTTCCTATAACCATCAATAAGCTTCTTACACCTCTCAGCCGGAATGTTGGACCACTCTTCCTTTGCAAACTGCTCCAGGTCTCTCATTATGGAAGGCGCCTTTTCCCAACAGCAATTTTAAGATCTCTCCACAGATGTTCAATGGGATTTAGATCTGGACTCATTGCTGCCACTTCAGAACTCTCCAGGGCTTTGTTGCCATACATTTCTGGGTACTTTTTGACATATGTTTGGGGTCATTGTCCTGCTAGAAAATCTAAGATCTCGGACGCAAACCCAGCTTTCTGACACTGCGCTGTACAGTGCGACCCAAAATCCATTGGTAATCCTCAGATTTTAGGTTGCCTTGCACACCTTCAAGGCACCCAGTGCCAGAGGCAGCAAAACAACCCCAAAACATCACTGAACCTCCACCATATTTCACTGTAGGTACTGTGTTCTTTCTTTTGTAGGCCTCATTGTAGGAACTTGTTTGCTTATCCACCTTCCGGACTATCCTGCGTTGACACCTTTCATCAAGTTTTCTCTTCTGTCCACGCCCAGGGAGATTAGCTACAGTGCCATGGGTTGCAAACTTCTTTATAATGTTGTGCACTGAGGACAAAAGGCAAATCTAGATCTCTGGAGATGGACTTGTAACCTTGAGATTGTTGATATTTTTCCACAATGTTGGTTCCCAAGTCCTCAGACAGTTCTCTTCTCCTCTTTCTGTTGTCCATGCTTAGTGTGGCACACACAGACACACAATGCAAAGACTAAGTGAACTTCTCTCCTTTTGATCTGCTTTCAGGTATGATTTTTATATTGCCCACACCTGTAACTTGCCCCAGGTGAGTTTAAAGATGCATCACATGCTTGAAACAATCTTATTTTTCCACAAGTTTGAAAGGGTGCCAATAATTTGGTCCAGCCTATTTTTGAAGTTTGGTGTGACATTATGTCCAATTTGCTTTTCTTCCTCCCTTTTTTGGTTTAGCTCCAATACACACAAAGGGAATAAACATGTGTATAGCAAAACATGTGTTACTACAATCCTTTTCTGTGAGAAATACTTCATTTTCTAGAAATATTTTAGGGGTGCATACATTTACAGCCATCACTGTATAATATTTGAGACAGTACTTTATATCCTGTGTGCAGGTGGAGGGAGGAGCTACTGACAGGTGTATCTGTCTGTCCTCCTCCCCCAGGTCTGCACGGTGGGGGTTCACCTGTGAAATCTTCTGTGCCTCCCCCAGACTGGACGCATTGAGCCCAATCACCCCAAGGTGTGTGGGCACCAGGGCACAGTACTGGATATTAAATGGAACCCGTTCATTGAGAATGTCATCGCCTCCTGCTCCGAGGATAGTTCGGTAAGTCATTTTACTCATTGGGAAAACATCATGACACTACTTTCTGATAAGGAGACAATGAATGAGAAGATCTCTTCATAACCTACACATTATACAATAATAATAATACCTGTCTATTTCTCTATGCTTTATTTTAAAGAGGACCCCATCAGTTCTCCTGATATGCTGGGTTCACACCACACCAATGTATACCTGTGACAGACAGCAAAAACTTGTTGTAAACCTGGCGCTAACAATTCCCATAAAATAACAATTCTGGATCATCTTTTCTTAGAACTCTGCATTGCGCCACTTCTTTATTACTCCTCCTGGAAAAAAAAAACAGTAATGTTTCTCCTTAAATAAAGTGCCATAAAGACGTGTGGGCACTTATAGGCCATTCATGCTCCACTGTGAATTCTGTGGAAAAAGGAATATGCAAAACAGCTCTGAAAGCCATTTCAGGAGGCTTTCCCTTCAAGTAAGTGTTTCACTACAACTAGGAGTCTTGGAAACTGCCTGGGAATGTACACTAAGCCAGAGATCTCTTGAGAAGGAAAGAATATCCATCTGCAGACAGCTGTTTCACATGTCCTGCTATTCTCCTGTTATTGCTGCTAAAAGGACCATACTAAGAAACGGATGCAAAAGGATGCAAACTGATGCAAACGGATGCCATTTGTCTGTTATTTTAATGTACTATTTTATTTTAAAACAAATTGTGGACAAGTGGCATCCATTTGCATCAGTTTTTCATCCGTTTATATCCTTAATTGTCCATTTGTGTCAGTTTATTTTTTTTGTCTGGCTACTTCCTGGTTGCTCACACCTCTTCTGAGCATGCTAAGGCTGGGTTCACACTACGTTTTCTCCCATACGGGAGCGCATACGGCATGGGGAGCTAAAACCTCGCGCTCCCGTATGCCTTCGTATGCGCTCCCGTATGTCATTCATTTCAGTGAGCCGGCCGGAGTGAAACGTTCGGTCCGGTCGGCTCATTTTTGCGCCGTATGCGCTTTTACAACCGGACCTCAAACCGTGGTTGACCACAGTTTTAGGTCCGGTTGTAAAAGCGCATACGGCGCAAAAATGAGCCGACCGGACCGAACGTTTCACTCCGGCCGGCTCATTGAAATGAATGACATACGGGATCGCATACGGTGGCATACGGGAGCGCGAGGTTTTAGCTCCCCCCTGCCGTATGCGCTCCCGTATGGGAGAAAACGTAGTGTGAACCCAGCCTTATATGTAATAACGGATCAAAAACAGATTGTAAAAAATGGATGAAAACTAATGACATTAAACGGATGACATTTCCCATAGACGTTAATGTTAAATTTATTATATCCATCTCTCAATTTTTTTTTTTTGACGGAAAAAATACTGCATTCAGCATCTTTTTTTCCTGTCAAGATAACGGAATGGAAACCAAATGGATACAAACAGATAACAAAGGATTGTAAAACAATCCCATTGACATCAATGGGAACCTTTTACATCCATTTGCAAAAGCTTGAATGGATTTTACTAACGGACATGACTTAACAGAGCCCGACGTCCGTGTGAATGATCCCTAAGAGCTGCTTTGAATATTCTATGTTGCTCATGTCAATGGGATGTGTCCCCACACATGCTGACTGTATCACACTATGTATGTATATATATATATATATATATATATATATATATATATATATATATATATAAAGGGGATTGGTAATGTCAATATATGTATACATATATTTTTATCCAGGAAGAATAAAGGGACATACATAAAATAAAGTTATAAGGAAAGATGATCCATTAATGTCACTTTATGGGATAAGACCACTCTTTTCTTTAGCTGTACATAACCAAAACCTAAATCTCACTCCAGTTTGTTGTCAACATATTAATATAATGTAGGTACATAGTTAAACACAAACTAAAATGACATCCTTTCCTAAGGTCAGGATATGGGAAATTCCAGATGGCGGACTCAAGAGGAACATGACTGAGGCAGTATTGGAGCTCTATGGACACAGTCGAAGGGTGGGACTCATAGAATGGCATCCTACTGCTAACAACATACTGTTCAGTGCTGGGTATGACTACAAGGTCAGTCTATAGATTCCTTTTATTAAATCAAATGCCAAATATACCATTGCATCTCTTAGTAAAAGTATGTTTACATAGGTTAGATTTGTTTTTGTTTTTTTGTTCGCTGTCACGCCCCTTCCCATAAACTTGCATTGAGGGGGCGGAGCGTGATGTCACACGGGGGCGTGGCCGTGATGTCACAATGCTCCTGCCCCGTGATCGCCAGTAATCAGACCCGGAGCGAACATGCTCCGGGGACTGATTGTAACAGGGTGCTGCGTGCAAGATCACGGCGGGACCCCCGTGATCAGGCATCTTATCCCCTATCTTTTGGATAGGGGATAAGATGTCTTAGTGCCGGAGTACCCCTTTAAGTATCCTTGATAATGAACTAAATGACAGTCTAGTCCCACTCTCTATACAGATACTGATATGGAATCTTGAAGAAGGAGAAGCAGTGAAGATGATAGATTGTCACGCAGATGTTATCCTGTGTATGTCATTTAACATGGATGGAAGTCTGCTGGCCACAACCTGCAAGGACAAGAAATTGCGTGTACTTGAACCTCGATCAGGACGGGTACTGCAGGTGATTACTGGGCATAACTTTATTATATCTGCATTATTTTTATTTTTTCAATAAACAAACTTGGAAGAATATTGTTAAATGTTACTTTATTTAGATCCACTCACTTAGTGATCAGGTTACAGTTTTCCATAAAAGTCTATGGAGAAGAAAGGTGGAGAGGAGCTAGTGGGACACAGCATAGACAGAGAAGCTGCTGAAAGCTCTAGTAATGCTTTATAATGTCCCCTATCCTGCAGCTACTCCTTAGAGTGTACTCTATAGATAATGGGAAACAGGATCCACAATTCTGTGTGTACACAATGGCCCTGATTTACTATTGTAAATCCAACATGTTTTGTCGGGTTGTGTGCCAACCTGATCAACTCTCCATTTTACTCCATTTTACTAAGAAAACCTGAAAAAGGGGTGTGGCCATCTGAAAAAGGGGGTGTGCCCCCAACATTTTCACAAAAAAGCAACATATTTACTAAGAAAATGTGGTGGATTTCAGCTGAGGAAGACCTGACAGATCAGAGCATGTGTAAAAAAAAATTAGGGAAAAGTATAAAATGTAGGGAAACCTTAGTAAATACTGTGGGAAAAAAAATGTAGGGAATAAAAACCCATAAAGAAAACTACACAACACTCTTTGTAAATCAGGGCCAATATGTGGGAGACATCATAGCAACTAGCTTCCACCCACCAGCTGAGTGACAACTGAAATGTCATATATAAAAGTTATATAATAAACCAAACTAGTGCTCCTAATGTACACACATGACAGCTTATCCATGAAGGTTACTTAAAAGAATGGGTATACTTTAAGCATAGCAGGTTAATTGTTCCATGCAAATAAGTTCCATGGTCATCCATGAAAAAGAAACAAAAAAGTGCTCCTTGTGCAGGACCCGAGGTCACATATATAAGATTATAATAATAATCGATTATGCTAACCTTGTGTGGTTGTGCAAAGTTAAGGCACAACACTCATGAAGGCATATAGATGTTTCGGTTGCTGCAGGCTTCCCACGGCGTGTAACAATAGATAGGAGGAATTCACAGAAGGTGCGGAAGCTCTCCACGCGCTAGCCGGTAGTCAGTGACAAGGTCCACAGTAGGATTTAGGCACAAGGTAATTCAACAATGTTTATTGTACGCAATGCGTTTTTGGGCTGGGTCAGCCCTTTCTTCAGGCGTAATAAAACAGGTTACACAGGGAAATAAATAGGATAAGAACGGGGCGTCATATCACCGGACATGACGTACCGCTAAGCAACACACCTGAACAAATAAATACAAATAACAATAAAATAATCGCATAATGTGCAAAAAAGACAAAAAGTTATACAGTGGTTCTTTCTATAGTCTCATTAAGACCCTCAGGGTATAACGAATTGATTTTAAATATCCAGTAAGACTCTCTATTGATTAATTCCTGGTATCTATTGTGATGTTGAGTGGGGATAGATTCGATCACACAGATTGTCATACCACTAGTGTCGCTCGCATGGCAATTAGCAACATGCCGAGATACACTATGCAATTGAAACTTAGTAGATATGTTGTGGCGGTGTTTATTTAACCTGCCTCTCAAGGTTTGCACAGTTCGCCCCACGTACTGTATTCCACAGGAACAGGTAAGGAGATATATTACAAACATAGTGAACAGGTGAAAAGTTTACAACAAAACAGTTCCACACATGTGCATCTATGTTTGTAATATATCTCCTTACCTGTTCCTGTGGAATACAGTACGTGGAGCGAACTGTGCAAACCTTGAGAGGCAGGTTAAATAAACACCGCCACAACATATCTACTAAGTTTCAATTGCATAGTGTATCTCGGCATGTTGCTAATTGCCATGCGAGCGACACTAGTGGTATGACAATCTGTGTGATCGAATCTATCCCCACTCAACATCACAATAGATACCAGGAATTAATCAATAGAGAGTCTTACTGGATATTTAAAATCAATTCGTTATACCCTGAGGGTCTTAATGAGACTTTAGAAAGAACCACTGTATAACTTTTGTTTTTTTTGCACATTATGCGATTATTTTATTGTTATTTGTATTTATTTGTTCAGGTGTGTTGCTTAGCAGTACGTCGTGTCCGGTGATATGACGCCCCGTTCTTATCCTATTTATTTCCCTGTGTAATCTGTTTTATTACGCCTGAAGAAAGGGCTGACCCAGCCCAAAAACGCGTTGCGTACAATAAACATTGTTGAATTACCTTGTGCCTAAATCCTACTGTGGACCTTGTCACTGACTACCGGCTAGCGCGGGGAGAGCTTCCACACCTTCTGTGAATTCCTCCTGTCTATGGTCATCCATGAGGAACCTTCTTACGAAAAGAAACAACAGAAACAATTTAACATTAATAGCATATCTGATGGCCCCTTCATGGTTTTACTAAACACAGCTTTGCTCACATTTCATAGACTGTGTCTGGTATTTCATCTCAGTCTCATTCAAGAAAATTAGGTTGAGCTGCAGTACCAGACGCATTGTCTTTGATAAGGGCAGCCAAATATATGTATGAATAGAAAATACTAATACCAACGGGGCATGCAGTTCTCTATCAAGTGCTTTGCCCGTTTAAACTTCCAAGCTATGTTGACAGAAGTTCTATGTACTTTAATGTGCCTGCACCCAGCCTCTGGCATAGCTGTAGGCAAACCATGTGCAGCTCTATTATGGTATTATGCAAAACTTTTAAGGCAGTGTCTTGATATATGGAATTTGATGGAGTACTGGAATAGTAGAGCCTGATAAATCTGTGGCAGATAAAAGCTCTGCACAACTTGAAGGATTTATACAGCCATATTACAACCATGTGGATGAGCCCTGTAGGTCTAACAAGACTTCCAATACTTAAATGGGCACTGCCAGATTCAAAAACTTTTTATATATTGTACATCTTGGGAAAACATTAACCTTTCTAATATACTTCATAAGAAAATGTTCTTTCTTTTTTATAGAAATCATGGCTTATAAAAGCATGGCTTTATCCAAGCTGAAGCACAGGCATGCACAAAGCACAGTGAGGGTGGGCTAGCTCTCCTCTGTGCTCTCTCCTGTCTGATAGTACTCCTCTGTGCTCTCTCCTGTCTGACAGGACTCCTCTGTGCTCTCTCCTGTCTGATAGGACTCCTCTGTGCTCTCTCCTGTCTGATAGGACTCCTCTGTGCTCTCTCCTGTCTGATAGCACTCCTCTGTGCTCTCTCCTGTCTGATAGGACTCCTCTGTGCTTTCTCCTGTCTGATAGGACTCCTCTGTGCTCTCTCCTGTCTGATAGTACAGTGGTCCCTCAACATATGATGGTAATCCATTCCAAATGAACCATCGTTTGTTGAAACCATCGTATGTTGAGGGATCCGTGCAATGTAAAGAATAGGAAGTTGTACTCACCTGTCCCCACCGCTCCGGATCCCTCACCACTGGTAACCGCTGCCCTGGATGTTGCGCTCAATCGCTGTCGCCGCGTCCCCGTGGTGTCCCCGCCACTCCGGAACATCTCTGCTGCCCGGGTACGTTGCTCTCACGTCGCCGTCATCACGTCACTACGCACGCCACTCCTATTGGATGAAGGGACGGTGTGCGTGGTGACGTGATGACGATGATGGACAGCGCCAGCGATGGAGGGGATCCCGAAGCGGATGCTCCGGAGCCCCGAGGACAGGTAGGAGACCATCACCGGAGCACACGGGGCACCGTAAATGGCTATCCGGCGGCAGATGAAGCAGTCAGCGCTGCCGGATAGCAGTTTATGCGATGGCCCCGACATACAAAAGCATCGCTCTGAGAGGCCATCGCATGTTGAAATTATCGTATGTGGGGGCCATCGTAGGTCGGGGGTCACTGTACTCTTCTGTGCATCTCTCCTGTCTGATAGGACTCCTCTGGGCTCTCTCCTGTTTGATAGAACTCCTCTGGGCTCTCTCCTGTCTGATAGGACTCCTCTGTGCTCTCTCCTGTCTGATAGGACTCCTCTGTGCTCTCTCCTGTTTGATAGCACTCCTTTGTGCTCTCTCCTGTCTGATAGGACTCCTCTGTACCCTCTCCTGTCTAATAGGACTCCTCTGTACCCTCTCCTGTCTAATAGGACTCCTCTGTGCTCTCTCCTGTCTGATAGGACTCCTCTTTGCTCTCTCCTGTCTGAGAGGACTCCTCTGTGCTGTCTGATAGTACTCCTCTATGCTCTCTCCTGTCCTATCAGACACAGAGGAGTGCTAGCCCACCTTCACTTACTGGACTTTGTCCATACCTGTGCTTCAGGTTGGACAAAGCCATGCTTTTTATAAAACTTTCTTATGAAGTATATTAGAAAGTTTAATGTTTTGTCAAGATGTACATCATATAAAAAGTTTTCGTATCTGACAGTGCCGATTTAATGACTGGGTCACAGAATCAAATGTTGATATTTGTAGGTAGCTAAATAACATATAGCCTAGTTTTTAAACCATAGGCAGAATGTTAGTGTCACCAAGGTACAGCTGTAAGTTTAGATCTATAATAGCCAGACTTTCTGAACACTCTCAGTAATCAGGGATGTGGAATTCCTATCGCCCGACGCCCAGGACATGCAGTTCCGGGCGCCAGGCAGGTGAATTTTTTCGGCCCTTATTCCGACTTCGGGCAAGCAGGGCCGGACCTGACAAGCACGCCGGCGCTCACATGGGCTCCGGACTCGTGCCCGCTCCATACTCTGCAGCCCCCGGCTGTTCTCAGTAGCCGGGTGCCGCCGCTATTAAACCTTTAGATTGCCGCTGTCAAAGCTGCAGAGGCATCTAAAGGGACATGTGAATGATCCCTGGTGGGCTAGTGGGGTGGATCACCCCCCCCCCCCCTCCGCAGCGCACTAGCAAGGGGGCGATTCACTATAGAGGTACATCTGTTCCCTGTTGTGCCGTGGCTCTGTCATTGATATAGCCTGGCTGGACTAGGCTCTGTCAGTGGATCACAGAGCACACAGATCAGTGGAGTTCAACAGAACTCTATTGATCTGTATGAGGAATCTAATAATTCCTCCTAAAAAGTCTAATAAAGTGTAAAAAAAAAAAAAAAAATAGTTTTTTATTAAATTTCCACACCCCTGGTAATGGATCACTCGATCGGTGCTTGGTGGAAACATTTTAAGCAGTAAAATATGTGAACTGTGTCACATTCTGAGGATAACACTTTTATAGCCTGCAACGGCTTCAACATTCAGGTAGAAACATATCCATGTTACATTGAGATGGGAACCTTCATTGTGTTCTACATGTTCTACCTAATATAATCCTCTTAATACTCCTACTTTCTCTTTTATTAGGTAGCAAATTGCAAAAACCACAGGGTGACACGTGTTATTTTCCTGGGAGACATGAAGCGTCTGCTAACAACGGGCGTCTCCAGGTGGAATACAAGGCAGATAGCACTATGGGACCAGGTGAGGAAATTGTGATATAACAACAAACTGCGTCCTTTATTAAAGATTCCTATAGATTCATGAAGCTGTTTTATAGAATTATTTCAAGATGTTTGTAATTGGCCTAGCATTGTCTTAAAAGCATTGACTATTGGCTATGGCTGACATGTAGTTAAAGGTTGTTTGGTCATTCGCTTGACACTTTGTATAAGCGTTTTTTTTTCTACTTATTTTGCCTGGCGTTAAGGATTTGACCATTTGTATAGTTGATGATCTTAATCTCACGTGTATGGTCAATCTTAACTCTAATACAAGTTAGGCAAGCCTATTGTTTTACAATATCATATTGTACCTTCTGTATATAGGAGGACTTATCAATGCCCTTGGTTGAAGAAGAAATAGATGGGCTTTCTGGGCAGCTCTTTCCGTTCTATGACATGGACACCCACATGCTGTATCTGGCTGGAAAGGTAAGTGCCCACCTTGTTACTTAACTACTTCGTTTCTGCCTAATCCACAAACCATTACTCCCCCATTGTGCCTACATTAGTTATACAGCACTCAATCATTCTGCACATCTTGTGGATAAGATGCGTAAATACATCAGGGGAGATTTATCAATACATGTGCAGAGGAAGAGTGAAGCCATTGCCCATAGCAACCAATCAGATTGCTTCATTTATTTTTCAGAGCCCTTTGTAAAAATGAAAGAAGCAATTTGATTGGTTTCTATAAGCAACTGTTCCCATCTTCCCCTACACAGATTTTAGTAAATTTCACCCATCGTCTTTACTCATACTTTGGTTTCCCAGACCAACTTCATTCCTTCAGCTTATGAACACCATCTGCTCAATTTCTAGAGACTTTACATTATTTACAACTCCCTTTTTCTCATGTAAGGGAGATGGTAACATACGGTATTACGAAATAACAGTGGAGAAACCATTCCTGACGTACCTCATGGAGTTCCGTTCTGCCGCACCTCAGAAAGGCCTTGGTGAGATACCAAACAGTAATAAATGTCTGGAGCATTAATGCTTATTATTGAAATTTATGACACATTTATAGAATATTATTTGACTAGTTGATAAGGGCTATACTACCTTGCTAGTTACCTTCTTAAAGATCCCACTAAAATATTATTTTTTCCAAAGGGGTAATGCCAAAACATGGACTAGATGTGTCAGCATGTGAGATATTCCGTTTTTACAAGCTGGTGACTTTGAAGAACCAAATAGAACCAATATCTATGATAGTTCCAAGAAGGGTGAGAATTTTTTCATATGTTAAGCTGTGTTACAAACATACTGAGGAAGATTCATCAAAACCTGTGAACAGGAAAAGTCGACCAGTTGCCCATAGCAACCAATCAGACCGCTCCTTTCATTTTTGAAAAGGCCTCTGAAAAATAAACAAAGCAGTCTGATTGCTATGGGCAACTGGTCGCCTTTTCTTCAGCACAGGTCTTGATGAATCTCCCCCACTGATCAAACAATTGGCAGAAATAAAATAACATTTTTATTTTTAAGTCGGAAACTTACCAGGAAGACATTTACCCTATGACACCGGGAATGGAACCAGCACTAAGTCCTACTGAATGGTTAAGTGGCATCAACAGAGGTGAATATGGTGGAGCTAGGGATGTAGTTGGGGGTATCATTGATGGACTGTGTGTAATACTTTTAGTGCATGGTTTTACTGTATATTGTATTAGTATGAATCATTTCCTAATATGCACATTACCCAATCACTTCCTATTGGAGCAGATTCATTGAGAAGATATCACATTTATATCCATCAGTACATAGGAGAAAATAAAAAATCAGGCATGTATTATAGAATTGTGGACTATCCTCCAAGTTACAAATTTGGTTAACCACTATTTCATTTCCTTTTTCAACAAAACTTTGTGTAGGGGGTTGGTAAAACAGTACATATAATATACACTAAGGGGGGATTTATCAATGTATGTCTATGTGCAGCCACTTCACAGCCTTTTTTTTTTTTGGCTTTGACTTTGATAAATTTTGCACAAATGAAAAATCACCTCAGAACTTGCTGTAGGATAAATCTCCCCCTAAATGTGTTGTCAACAATTTAACTCATGGATATCAACCTTTCATTTAAAGGTGACACGTTTTGCCAGGAACACTCATTGGAAACAAAAAACTTAATGACATCATATACTATCCCTTTTGATGCACAAATGACAATTGTTCCATATAAATTGTGCTAGAATTGTGCCCTCTTGTATATATGTGAACATGGTACCCACTATGCGTGTATGTGCACCCATATACAGTAGAGGTGTTACTCTTGGTTAACAGAGGAATTTATATTTTCCAGGAATTGCATGTCGAAACAAGCCTTCAATATAATAAGTTGGAGAACTTTGAAGGGTATTTGCTAAAGGAACCATGAAAATTTTGTTTAATCTTTTGGCATTACGGTATAGAGCAGCAGAACTTAGCACCCTGATATTTAGTTTAGTGGAAATATTAATTATAAATATATTAGCATAAGTTGTAAATTATTGGTTGAAATCCCTGCTGATTCTGGGCTTAGAAGTCCAATGGTCTGTCCCGCTTAATGACTGACAGCCTTCTGTGTGAGCATGCATAGGTGGCTGCAATTACTGATTAGGACCGCCCATTGGACTCCTAAGCCAAGGATGGTCAAGGACTTTAATTAGCACATTAGTTATAATAAATCTTTCCCCATAAAATTATATATGAATCAGCTTGGCTCATCCTTCTCTATGGCAGGATGTATATAGATTAAACAGCATTTTTATGATGACAGGTTCTCTTTTAGAATACCTGACAATAACCAAACTATTTTCAATAGATCCTGTTCTGATAAGTCTTAAAGAGGGATACCGGAAGGAAACCAAAGCTACGTTCAAAGCACCAATGAGAGAGAAAAAGAGTTTAGTGGTGAATGGCATCGATCTACTAGAAAATGTGCCACCTCGGACTGAAAACGAAGTGAGTACTTACAAACATCTACTTAAAGGATATCTCTGGCAAAAAGAGGGAATTATTACTTAGAGGTAATTTGTTTTTCCTGAGTCCATCATGACAATACCACCATGAGATTATCCCCTGTAGCTCTAATAGGAACAGGAAACACAGAGAGGTTAAATAGACCCCTTCCCATCTAACCCTCAGTGGTTTTAAATTAACTAGAGCCTAAACAATACGTCTATAATACTTAGCCACATAGAAGGGCGGGAATTAAAGGGTGCTGTCATGATGGACTCATGAAAAACGAATTATCGGTAAGGAATAATTCCATCTTTTCACATCGCCATCATGACAGCACCACCATGAGACATACCAGATAAACAGGTGACTTTAGGGAGGGACCACACCTTGTAACACCTTCCGGCCGAAAGATAGATCTTGGGAAGATGTTACATTCAACCTATAATGATTAAAAGAAGGTTTGCGGAGATGACCATGTTGCCGCTCTGCAAATCTGTTCGATGGAGGCTGAGGCTTTTTCAGCCCAGGAGACAGCTAGCGCCCTAGTTGAGTGAGCATGAAGACCTCCAGGGACTTGCTTACTGGAAGATTTATAAGCCTCCTGTATAGCTATCTTCAGCCACCTAGAAATTGAATTTTTAGAAGATTTCTTGCGCTTATTGGGCCCTTGGAATTGAACAAAAAGGTTAGAATCCTTTCTCCAGGATTCAGTAATTTTCAAATAATGAATAACACATCTTCTCACATCAAGGTTGTGTAAGACTTCCTCCTTCTGATTTTTTGGATTATTGCAGAATGAGGGCAATATAACATCTTGAGATCTGTGAAAATTAGTGACCACTTTTGGAAGAAAAGCTGGAGGTAATTTGAAGATAATCCTATCATCCATGATGATGCAATATGGTTGTTCAATTGATAGAGCCTAAATTTCTCCTACTCTCCTCACTGAGGTTATGGCAACTAACAATGCAGTTTTGCAGGTCAATAATTTTAAAGAGGTCTCAGACAGAGGCTCAAAGGAATGTTTGGTTAAGGCAGAAAGGACTAAATATAAATCCCATGGGGGAGTCAGGTTAGATATTTTAGGTTTTAATCTAGAAATGGCAGAAAAAAAAATCTTTTTATCCATTCATGTTCAGCTAGAGAGGCATCAAAGTAACACCCTAAAGCTGCTGTCTGAACCTTTAAGGTACTGATAGAAGGACCTTTTTCGAACCCTTCTTGAAGAAAGTCCAGTATCTTAGGAATGTTTGGGTTCGGAATATAGGGTGGGGAAGGACCACACCATGAAAGGACCACACCATGAACCTTTTTTACTTTTTAGTAATGTATTAACCACCTTGCTAGAAAGTCCTTTCTTTAGTAGGATCTGCCTTTCAAGAGTTATGCTGTTAACTGTAGGTCTTCTAGGTCTTGGTAACATAGAGGTCCCTGCGTCAGAAAATTCTTTATCTGAGGAAGCCAGATCGGATCTGTTATAGAGAGGGGATTTAGGAGACTGAACCAACCTTTCTTGGGCCACCAAGGGGCTATGAAGATGACTTGAAGTTTCTACGCTTGGATCTTTTGAAGCGCCTTCAGGATGAGAGGCAGAGAAGGAAATGCGTAAGCAAGAGAAAAGTCTCAAACTTTTTGAAGAGCATCTACTACAAGAGGATTCTCTCTTGGATTGAGAGAGAAAAAGTTCTGGACTTTGCAATTTCTCTTGTTGGCAAAGAGATCTATTACTGGTTTCCCCCAAACTCTCACTAGAGACTGAAAGACTTGAGAATTTAATTCCCATTCCCCAGGATCCACTTAGGCTTAGGAAGTCTGCTTCCTGATTTTCTACACCCTTCAGATGAACAGCTGTAAGGGAAAGAACATTTTTCTCTGCCCAGATGAAAATCTTTGAGGAGAGATCTCTTAGAGGGGAGTGTCTTGTTCCACCTTGGTGATTGGAAAAAGCCACTGTGGTTACATTGAATAAACCTTTACATGAAGGTTTTTTAAGAGGTGTTCTGAAGCTCTTAATGCCAATAAAACTGCTTTAAATTGGAGGAATGACATCAGGTTTTCTGGGACCATGAGCCCTGAAGATGAAGATGATGATTTGTCGTCACTGTAACAGCAAGAGAGAGATTCTTTCTCTTCAGCCACCAAGCTAAGAAGGCTTTTACCGGATGAAGAATTTGCAACCTCTTCTGGGATCTGTCCCATACTTTCAGAATTAGGGATTGCAGAGGTCTCGAATGGCTTTTGGCCCACGGTACTGCTGGTATACAGGATGTCATTGATCCTAAGACTGACATGGCTGTTCTTATAGGACAAGAGTTTCTCCAAATCAGATTTTTTATTTTTAGCTGAAGGGAGAGAATCTTGTCTTCTGGGAGAAAGGTCTTTTGTTTCTCCGAGTTTAAGATCATGCCCAGAAATTACTTTTTCTTTGCTGGAATTAAATCTGACTTTTGCCAGTTTATGATCCAGTCGAGGTTCTGAAGACAAGACAGAGTCAGAAGGAGGTGTTGATAAAGTCTCCTTTGACTGAGCAATAATTAGTATGTCGTCCAGGTAAGGAATTGTTAAAATTCCTTTTAGTCTCAGATGAGCAATCACCTCTACCATTACCTTCGTAAATATCCTCGGGGCAGAGGATATTCCAAAAGGAAGGGCCTGAAATTGGAAATGGAGGGTCGAATGATTGTGTTGAATCACAAACCTGAGAAATTTTTGATGAGAGGGATGAATTGGCAAGTGGATGAAGGTGTCTTTTAGATCAATGGTACACATCCAGGAGACTCTTTGAATCAGAGGTATGGCTGTCTTCAGGGTCTCCATCTTGAACCTTTTGTAAGAAATAAACATGTTTGTATTTTTTAGATTTATAATAGTTCTGAATGTGCAGTTTGGCTTGGGCACCAAAAATAGATGGGAATAGTGACCCAGACCCTGTTCCAAGTTGGGGACCAGAATACCAGCTCCTAGAGACAAGAGATCCTTTATGCCTGAAAAAAGCCATTAGTTTAAGATGTCTGATCCGAGATCTGTAGAATAAAATCTTGGAAAAGGAAGGCTGATAAACTCTATTCTGTATCCCTGAGATATGGAATTTAGAATGAAGGGATTTTTAGTGATCTGAGACCATTGTTGTCTGAATAGAGACAATCCCCCCCCCCCACCCCCACACTAGACTGTCAATGCTTTTTGTTATCGGAATTGGGATTGAGGATAAAGTCTTTGCTTTTCCCACCTTTGGGATAGCTCCAGCGTCCTCCTTTACCTTTTACTTTATGTTCTTTGTTCTTATTACAGGAATGTTTTTATTTTGTTTAGGTCTTTTCTGGAAAGAAAAATCTTTTTTCCTGTCAGTTGCCTGTTCAAGAATTTTTTTCAAGAACCGAGCCAAAAACAAGATTACCCTGAAAAGGGATTGCACACATCTTGACCTTAGTGGTATCATCACTGCCCTTCTCACGGAATTAGATAAGGCTGGGTTCACACTACGTTTTTGCCATACTGTTTTCAATCCGTTTTAGTAGTCTTTTATTTTTATAAAGCAGTATACAAATCTAAAACTTGTATAGAAATTCAGGAGGCACTCACCACAGGAATATGTGCAGAATGGATTTTCTTTATTGCATTGTGCAGAAACAACGATAAAAACAGACCAATGCATCCACACTGGTCCGTTTTTATTGTTGTTTCTGCACGATGCAGTAAATACATTTTGCACATATTCCCGTGGTGAGTGCCTCCTGAATTTCTATACAAGTTTGATTTGCATGAACTTTTCCTGTTGGGATTGAGCACCTGGTCTGGGATTTGTCTGGCTATACCTTCCCAGCTAACGTGCTATTGTGGACTGTATAAAGGGTGCATACATGTAACTTGTAGAGACATTACTAGACTAAGATAATGGGAATTATGTTAGGAAAATCATAGAAATATCAAGAACAACATATTCCAATTGCATAAATTTATTTATTAACAACACTATAATAGTAGTAAGGGTGGTTTAAGACAATTAATATTTACATAAAAATGACATATGAAATTGGGAAGAACAGATCAGATGGGGACAGCTAGTCTTATCCCTATCTGTAATGCCTGCCTGTCAGTACTGTAGGTCTCCTGTCCTAGTGACCTGGGCCTACACCGGAACCTCCTGATAGACCCTAGGCTATGTAGGGGGCACAGATAATGATGATATACAAGTATAATAATTGCAGCAGGGAAAAACCCCTAAGGTTGGTGGTAGAAAATACAACCGCACAGATAAAACACATAGAGACCAAACATGGGGTAGATACAGAAGCAATAAGACCTGTGGGTATACAGTATAGTACAATATTCATATATCAGACATAGACAGTTGTCTGTACACCATAATTTTCGATTTTTGTACGCACCTTTTCAAGTATGTGATGTGATGGCACACAGCAGTTGTGTGCAGGGTCCCCACTGACCCCTCTCTAGGTATTCCTTACTGATCCCTGACGAGCTACCTGCAGTAATACAGAGTAGCGAAACGCATTGGATATGTATGGTTTTACTCACAGATGCATAAGGATACCCTAAATTATGCTGTACAGATGACTGTCTATGTCTATGACCCACAGGTCTTATTACTTCTGTATCTACCACATGTTTGGTCTCTATGTTATTTATCTGTGCGGTTGTATTTTCTACCCCCAACCTTAGGGGTTTATCCCTGCTTCAATTATTATACTTATATATCATAATTATCTGTGCCCCCTACATAGCCTAGGGTCTATCAGGAGGTTCCGGTGTAGGCCCAGGTGACTAGGGCAGGGGACCTACAGTACTGACAGGCACGCATTACAGATAGGGATAAGACTAGCTGTCCCCATCTGATCTGTTCACAATTTCATATGTCATTTTTATGTAAATATTAATGGTCTTGAACCACCCTTACTACTATTATAGTGTTGTTAATAAATAAATTCATGCAATTGGAATATGTTGTTCTTGATATTTTTTTGGACTGTATAAAGGAAAGAAGTGGAGGTGTAGCTGTGCTGGATACTCACCTCTTCTATATGTTAGGAATTATACACTGCTCAAAAAAATAAAGGGAACACTTAAATAACACAATGTAACTCCAAGTCAATCACACTTCTGTGAAATCACACTGTCCACTCAGGAAGCAACACTGACTGACAATCAATTTCACATGCTGTTGTGCAAATGTAACAGACAACAGGTGGGAAGTATAGGCAATTAGCAAGACACCCACAATAAAGGAGTGGTTCTGCAGGTGGTGACCACAGACCACTTATCAGTTCCTATGCTTCCTGGATGATGTTTTGGTCACTTTTGAATGCTGGCAGTGCTTTCACTCTAGTGGTAGCCTGAGATGGAGTCTACAACCCATACAAGTGGCTCAGGTAGTGCAGCTCATCCAGGATAGCACATCAATGCGAGCTGTGGCAAGGTTTGCTGGGTCTGTCAGCGTAGTGTCCAGAGCATGGAAACACTACCAGGAAACAGGCCAGTATATCAGGAGACATGGAAGAGGCCGTAGGAGGGCAACAACCCAGCAGCAGGACCACTACCTCCACCTTTGTGCAAGAAGGAGCAGGAGGAGCACTGCCAGAGCCCTGCAAAATTACCACAGGCCACAAATGTGTATGTGTCCACTCAAACGGTCAGAAACAGACTCCATGAGGGTGGTATGAGGGCCCGATGTCCACAGATGGGGGTTGTTCTTACAGCCCAACACCATGCAGGACGTTTGGAATTTTCCAGAGAACACCAGGATTGGCAAATTCGCCAGTAGTGACCTGTGCTCTTCACGGATGAAAGCAGGTTCACACTGAGCATGTGACAGACGTGACAGAGTCTGGAGATGCCGTGGAGAACGTTCTGCTGCCTGCAACATCCTCCAGCATGAGTGGTTTGGAGGTGGGTCAGTAATGGTGTGGGGTGGCATTTCTTTAGGGAGGCCACAAAGCCCTCCTTGCCAGAGGTAGCCTGACTGCCATTAGGTACCGAGATGAGATCCTCAGACCCCTTGTGAGACCATATGCTGGTGCGGTTGGCCCTGGGTTCCTCCTAATGCAAGACAATGCTAGACCTAGTCTGGAGTGTGTCATGAGTTCCTGCAAAAGGAAGGCGTTGATGCTATGGACTGGCCCGCCCATTCCCCAGACCTGAATCCGATTAAGCACATCTGGGACATCATGTCTCGCTCCATCCACCAACGTCACGTTGCACCACAGACTGCCCAGGAGTTGGCAGATGCTTTAGTCCAGGTGTAGAGACCACCCGCCACCTCATCAGGAGCATACCCAGACATTGTAGGGAGGTCATATGGGCATGTGGTTGCCACACACACACACACTACTGAGTCTCATTTTGCCTAGTTTCAAGGACTTTACATCCAAGTTGGATCAGCCTGTAGTGTGGTTTTCCACTTTGAGTGTGACCCAGAATCCAGACCTCCATGGGTTCATGAATTTGATTTCCATTGATCATTTTTGTGTGATTTTGTTGTCAACACATTCAACTATGTAAAGACGAAAGTATTTCATTTGATTAGATCATTCATTTAGATCTACGATGTGTTATGTTAGTGTTCCCTTTATTTTTTTGAGCAGCATATATACTTTTCAATGAAAGGAAGATGTTTGAAACGAGTAGCTGTTAAAGGGGTATGGATAGCTGAGAAACAAAAATCCGGCACATGCAGGACTAGGGTGAAGAGAGAAGGTAGGAGGGATACCGCTGTAGGCTGGAAGCGGGTGTGGATGTTGGTGGTGCCAATCACAAAAAGTATGCAATACGGGTAAAAGAATCCACTCACCGTCCACAATGCTTTATTCAGGTGCGTGTAGGCATACGGCAGCAGAGGCAGGGGCACACCGGGACAAGTTGTTTTGTGCGGTCTTGTGCTTCTTCAAGCCGGAGTGCAAAGTCCGCTATCGCAGTGACCCCTTAAAAAGGCGGCGGGCGGAGGACGTCATCATATACCGACATGCAATGAGTCATGTGATGTAATATCATGTGACTGCAACCAACCATGAAATATAAACAAACAAGTGTTTACAGACAGATGGGAAAGACAGAAAACTATAACAAACAAATGAAAACAATGAAGCAAGCTTATAGGAAGAGGCGCCCATTGGACTAAAAGAGCTGATGTGCCAAAGATAAAGAAATTAAAGAAACAGGGCTAATTCAATAAGGTGATTAAGCCCTAATGGTCCAGTGGCATCAAGCTCTAGAATCCAATACGCTTTTCTTCTAAGCAGGCAGGAGTGCCGATTGCCGCTGCTGGGAGGTTGATTTACTTTTTTGAGGCCGGCAAATGTCATAAGGTTGGCATTACTGTTGTGTACCTCTTTCATGTGGGCAATCAAGCAAGGAGCGCCAGAACCGATCCTTATGGACCGAACCTGCACACGAAAATGGACATGTAAAGGCCGGATGGTTTCGCCCACATAAAAAAAAGCCACAAGGGCACAGAATCACGTAAATAACAAAGGATGTCCAACATGTTATCAGATCCCTCACTGAAAAGAAATGGCTCCCCAATTTGAATGAATCTAATGCTATATTGTTAGAGCAAAAGGAACAAGTACCACAAGGACAGTTGCCAGTGAGACTCAAGTCGGTAAGCAATTTGCACCCTGGTTTAGATTTAACAGGACTTTTGAGCTTATCGCCAACAATCCTGTTTTTGTGATATGTGATTAGAGGAGAATTGAGAGCGATCTCTTTTAAATCGGGATCAGCTTCAATAATGTACCAGTGGTTCCTTATTGCTCTGGCTTCTGTCTCCTTCATATTTGAGTTTGCAAGTGAAAATATGAATATCTTCGGTTTTTGGTCGCATCGGTCCTTCGGTTTCAACAAATCTGCACGTCTTGCTACAGAAGCTTTTAGAAATCCTTCCTCAATAATTTTTTGGGGGTATTGGCTTTCTAATAGATGGTGTTTTAAGTCAGAGACCTGTTCTAGGAATACTGAATCTTCACTATTCACTTTTATTATTCGCAGAAACTGTGAATAGGGAATGCTCTGTTTTACATGTAAGGGATGGGAACTGTGAAAGTGAAGTAGAGAGTTACGGGCAATAATTTTACGGTAACACCTGTGTAGTTAATACGGAATCCACAACTTTAAGTTTGACGTTTAGAAAATCAATTTCAAGACCTCCAAATACAGATATAAAAAAAACATTTTCTTTGTTGGTGACATTAAGATGAGCAACAAAATTGTGAAACATGGACTCACAATTACATTGCAGCTTTCAAGGACGGCGAGGAACAGGTTTGCGTAAGTACAGGAGACCAGGGTGCCCATTGCAGTCCCGGTCTCCTGCCTATACCAGTCATCGCCGTCCTTGAATTAATTGTGGGAGAGGATGAAGAGAAGTGATTCACATATGAAATCAATGAACTCGTTGGTTTTGTCAGATTGATGAAGGAACTTACGGATAGCCTGTACACCCGCATCATGAGGGATGCGGGTGTACAACCTCTCTACGTTTATAGAAGTGAGATGATATGTTTCCTGCCAGTCAAAATGTGGCAGAGGCATACTTCCTATCATGCAATTAGAAAGACCGGCTGACAGTGATGGGAATGAAGTCTTTAGAGCAGTGCATTTTTTCCTTGGCAGACAAGGAATGCTGGTTATTTTGGACCATTAATTCATTGGAATCTTAGGACACTAGTAATCACACACCCAGAGGATTGCGCATGTATAAGACTCCCTCACAATTTCTTAACGACCACGAGTTCATGAGAGAATGGGACCAAGCTCATCTGGACCATGCAGCCAGACTTACTCGCATAGAGAATGCAGTAGTCACATCTGACCTCAGTAAGGCCAAAGCAGAATATTGCACCAGGGTCAGTGATATTGCATACAATGCCTTCCTCAAGAAATTAGAAAAGAAAGTGATAGTCATCCAATCAAAGGTGATGGAATGTAAACGTGAAAAAGACAAAGCAGATTACGACTCCTCACACGTCTTTATATGGAACAAAAAAAGGTAATAGACGTCGAAGTCCCCCGTTTAACCACAGAAGAGGCACTCCACGCCGCCAACCATCTGACTTCTGGACATCTGATTCAGAGGCGAGCTTATCTGATGAAGCAACAACGTCGCAGAAATCTGAAATCCCATCTACAGTAGAACAAGATAACAAGCCTCTTTCCATGGGTCACAGCCCTTTAGGCGAAGAACTCAGAAGGGCAGGGGAAGAAGAGAAGGAGGAGGACCACAGAAGAGAAAGGGCGTTACCTGGAATGACTAGAGACTTCCCACAATGTTGATAATGTTATAAATCTGACTGATGTCTCCCTCTCTTAGGATTGCATCTCCCTAATTGTCCAAAGGACTGAATTTTGGATTAAGTGAGACTATTAATTACACCCAGTTTAAAGTTGATTAATTAAAGGGAACTCGCAAAATGAATCTTCATAAGATCTTTCAGAAGAGTAGCCATCCACAAGGGTTCAAACCACATAAGGAAGGAGAAGTTCCTGCCACAATAGGTCCCTTAGGTTTCCCACCCATTCTAAATACCACCCCTCAGGAGTTAGAGGCCCTCAATACATTATGCCATTTAGCAGATGAAGAAGCTCCCGTCCCTACAATAGAGGTTTTGCCATTCAGAGGTGGTAATCCCTCTACGTACTCCCCCCCCCCCCCCCCCCCGTCCTGTCCTGGTGGGCAGTTCTATTGACCTGTTCACCAGGGAAGTGGAACGTGACGTTAGAGCATTGGTGTACCCCCCAACAAAAGAGCAACCTGTCTGTTAGAGAAAAGAGGGCACTAAAATGGCTAACCTCTAGACCTGACCTCAGAATTGTTAAAGGGTGGTAGCACCGTTGTGATGCATTCCACAATGTATGAAAGTGAGAAATCTCACTTGATAGGTGACACCCAGACCTATAAAAAAAAACTTAAGTCAGATCCCACTACTAAAACCATGAGCCAACTACGATCCTTCCTTAGCATAAAATGTGAATCAAGCATCATATCACAGAACAATGCAGAAAAACTTCTCCCAAAAAGCCCTTTACATGCTAAGTGGTACCTGTTACCTAAGGTTCACAAGTCGCAGAGCCAACCCCCGGCTGCCCTATGCTCCGTCCTGCAAAAAAAAAAAAATGAAAATAAACCATCTCTCACCTTCCTGGGTTCCCGCGGAGCGCCACTACAGCTGATCGGTCCTCCGGTCCATCTTCTTCATACTTCCGTGTGAACGAAGCATCACATGGCGCTCAGCCTATTATGGGTCGAGGCAGAACATCACGGCGGCCGGCGATAGGCTGAGCGCCATGTGATGCTTCGTTCACACGGAAGTATGAAGAAGATGGACCGGAGGACCGATAAGCTGTAGTGGCACTCCGTGGGAACCCAGGAAGGTGAGAGATGGTTTATTTTCTTTTTTTTTTTTGCAGCCCGGGCAGGACGGAGCAGGAGTACTCTGCACCAGAGTACTCCTTTAAACCCCTTTAGATTTACAGCCACTTATGTTAAAGATACTGGCGACCTTTTGACCAATCTCCAACATTTTGACTGGCAGGAAACATATCATCTCACTTCTATAAACGTAGAGAGCCTGCACACCCGCATCCCTCATGATGCGGATGTACAGGCTATCCGTGAGTTCCTTCATCAATCTGTCAAAACCAACGAGTTCATCGATTTCATACGTGAATCACTTCTCTTCATCCTCTCCCACAATGAATTCAAGGACGGCGATGACTGGTATAGGCAGGAGACCGGGACTGCAATGGGCACCTTGGTCCCCTGTACTTACATTAACCTGTTCCTCGCCATCCTTGAAAGCCGCTATGTATTTTCTACAAAAAATCCTTTTGTCAACGACATATTGGTCATATGGGAGGGTTCGGAGTCCATGTTTAACGATTTTGTTGCTCATCTTAATGTCACCAACAAAGAAAATATGTTTTTTATATCTGTATTTAGAGGTCTTGAAATTGATTTTCTAGATGTCAAACTTAAAGCTGTGGATTCCGTATTAACTATACAGGGGTAGCGCAAAAGTATTGCCCATAAGTCTCTACTTCACTTTCACAGTTCCCATCCCTTACATGTAAAATTGAACATTACCTATTCATAGTTTCTGCAATTAATAAAAGTGAAGAGTGAAGATTCAGTATTCCTAGAACAGGCCTCTGACTTAAAACACCATCTATTAGAACCAATACCCCCCAAAAAATATTGAGGAAGGATTTCTAAAAGCTTCTGTAGCAAGACGTGCAGATTTCTTGAAACCAAAAGGACCGATGCGACCAAAAACCGAAGAAATTCAAATTTTCACTTGCAAACTCAAATATGAATGAGACAGTAGCCAGAGCAATAATTTCACCTGCAAACTCAAATATGAATGAGACAGTAGCCAGAGCAATAAAGAACCACTGGTACATTATTGAAGCTGATCCCGATTTAAAGGAGATCGCAAAAATAGGACTGTTGGTGACGAGCTCAAAAGTCCTGTTAAAGCTGATAGAGGAAAACCAGGGTGCAAATGGCTTATCGACTTGAGTCTCACTGGCAACCGTCCTTGTGGTACTTGTTCCTTTTGCTCTAACAATATAGCATTAGATTCATTCAAATTGGAGAGCCATTTCTTTTCAGTGAGGGATCTGATAACATGTCAGACATCCTTTGTTGTTTATGTGATTCTGTGCTCTTGTGACTTCTTATGTGGGCAAAATCATCCGGCCTTTACATGGTCGTTTTCGTCCAGTCCATAAGGACCGGTTCTGGCGCTCCGCGCTTGGTTGCCCACATGAAAGAGATACACAACAGTAATGCCAACCATTTGAAATTTGACGGCCTCGAAAAAGTAAAACAACCTCCCAGAGGCGGCAATCGGCACTCCTGCCTGCTTAGAAGAGAGGCGTATTGGATTCTAGAGCGTGATGCCACTGGTTGGTTATGGTCACATATTACATCACATGCATGTCGGTATGTGATGACATCCGCCGTTTTAGCGGACTTTGCACTCTGGCTTGAACAAGCGCAAAACTGTGCAAAACAACTTGTCCTGGTGTGCCCCTGCCTCTGCTGCCGTATGCCTACACGCACCTGACTAAAGCATTGTGGACGGCGAGTGCGGTCTCTTTTGGATTCTTTTATCCGTATTGCTGTTAAAGGGGTGTTAACACCTTGTAACAAAGCACAGCTAGTAAGTAGCCTGCACATAATCCTGTGGTAAACACTGCATTGCTCAGCACATTGTATTGAATGTGCATGTATGTTACTACTTATGCTTGATGGTGCATTTCACCTGCTCACTTATCTATACCCTGCAGTTGCTGCGCATGTTCTATCGGCAGCAAGATGAGATCCGTCGTCTGAAGGAACAGCTGGCTCACAGAGACCTCAACATCCGACAACTGGAACTGGAGCTCAGAAACCTGAGGAATAGTCCAAAAGAGAGCTAGACATCCTCACCATTCCTAAAGAGATTATGTATTGTACCAGGGACAGACAAATTTTTCATGTATAAGAGCTCTTGAGGTTTCTGTATATAGACTAACTAGCCCTACAATGCCTTGCAAAGGCACATTAAGGCTTGTGTATCCAACTGCACTAATTGCACAGATTATCCATTTATCCGACAGGGTTCCTGCATATAACCAAATGGAACTTCCTCCTACACTTGCCTTAACCTTGCCATTTACAAGACCCCAATCAGTGCCCACTAAACCTAAATGGATTACTTCCAATAACTATATTCTTACAAGACACAATCAATCTTAGTGGGAGGAATCCATGGGTCTAATGTAGTAACTTCTTTCAATCTCCTCTTACCAGCGAGATTTGAGAAATATATTTTATATAACCAATGGCAATGAAGATTGATTCCTCCTTAAAGAAGCAGGGGTTTTTAGAAAACCATAAAGCCATAAGAATATTTGATATATGCTATAAGAAATAAAGCACTAGGGAGCTTCTCCCTCAATCTTCTACTTATGCATTCTCCACTCCTTCTCCTGTACCCTGTAGTGTTCCCCATTGAACCCCATTACACACATTCTCATGCTAGTTAGCTCACATCTCTCACTTCCAGCGGAGCACTTTAAATCTGGCGGACCTGACTCTAGCTGGTTGGCCTCTTATTTATTGCTAATCATCACTTCCTATGCAAAGTGAAATATTACAACCATTAACCTTCTAAACAGACATTGGACATTTATGACAAAGAATGTTCTGTAACTGATGCTGAAAATAAAGGTTGAAAGCTGATGTGCTTCTTCTAAAATGTAGTGTAAGGTATATGGCATTCATGTATGGCACTAAAGGTGCCCAACCATATTTAATAGTTGTTGGATGGACGTTCATTCGGCCATCAGCTATTCCTCCTGATATACATGAACACTTGGTTCCGCCATGTGTGCATGTTTTTTTTCATGGGTAAACAGGAAACTACAGCAAGACTCTTCTGGAAGCAGTTTCTCTCTCAAGTGAACAAAAGAGACTGGACCTTAAAATTCAATAAGCCCCACCCTTATCTAAGATCATCTGATATCTCTTACTATCTACAATATTGCAATGCAGCTAAACATGCCAAGTGTAATTGGAAGATAAAAATTCTTATTGTCTAAAAGTGTTGCTGCCATGAAATAAAAAAAATTTGACAAGTCATGCAAACATGTCAAACGTTGAGATTAGTTGGGGTCTCAGATAGGTATAGTTGGGTGAAGCATGCGGCTCAGCGGTCATTGCAGGAGATGTGCTCCATCATAGTCTATGGAGCCAGTCATCTGCAAAGTGACGGATTATGTTCAAAGCCAGGAAGTGAAACATGCCTTACCTAGCTTTACCCTTAGATCTTAGCACTGAGACCAAAAATGATCAAATCTTTTGACATGCCAAGGTATTTTTCATGACAGTCCAAGCTGGGATGGTTTTCAGTATTCATTGTGCCACCATAATGTGCATATTACATTACTGACTGATCCAGTAGGATCTGTCAACATTTATCTAATGGTCAGCAGTTGGCACTTCTGGTTTAAAGAAGATATAGGTTCTGAAAAAAATGCAATAAGTGGCATATGAAACACTTCAAAAATTTGTGTAATTCGAAAACCCTATGATTTACCTCTGTATTAGGGCTGGTTAACATCTATTCCACACCAGTACGCCAGGACATATGTTACGGTACTTAAATGTAAGCTGTGGTGTACCCATAGACTAACATCATGTAAAAGTATGTCAGTTTGGTTCTGTTTATGTCCCCTGTAGGTTTGTGTACCATTTTTTGTGGGGTAAAAAAGTTCTCCGTGCACTACTGTGGTGTAGTTTTTTTTTTCCCCATAGAGGTTTTTACATAGTTTAACAAATTAACAAATAAAAGGAGATGCCACAAAACATATGTAACATTGAGTTAAATTGGTCTTGTTTTGGTACATCCATTTGTGGTATAGATGTAAACCTAGCCTTAGAGGAAAACTGTTTTTTACCTTCATATTAACAGAGATTAAAATCTAGTGATTCTTTTTTTCTCTGGGAGATACCACCTGTAAGGGGAAGAAGCTGATTCTATATGGCATGTGGATGGCAGAGTTGAGCTTTGTGATCAAATATGGCCAGGATTAGCCTAAATCGCTAATCCATAGATTACAATGGGAGAACCAGTTCACCTATTTTTCCCTTAAATCCAGTAAAAGTGAATTACAATACCAGTGAATTAATTCACCAGTGGATGATAATGGACAGTGAATCAAGAAGTTACAAATCAAGAAAAAATATTTCCTCATGGACAGCAGAAGCCTGAACTTCATACAGAATATCTGTTATAAAATGACCCTTTATACTATACAGCCTAGCTAAAGGAGGAGGACACTGCTTTATGTAAAGTGTTAATCTGCTAGACTAGGATACAGCTACGTGTAAGGAGTAAATCTAAGCCTGCAGCAGCCAATTTTCACTTAGAACACACTGAAGAAAAAGTTTCTCTATTCCTGCTGCTTCAAAATACATTACATAACAAAAAATGTCATGTCATACTGCCCACAGCCAACCACTGGCGCAGCGATGGCCTGCCATGACCAGTGATTGGCTATGGGCAATATGACCCTCTGCACACCGAAATTACTCAGGGCCCAAGAGTCATGCTTTTTCATAGGAAGAGGATCGCAGCTGGTAACCGAAGTGGGACAGCGGATACGCACTGCAGGAGTGCTGGAGGTAAGTGGAGGTTTATTTAGAGAGAAATTTCTTCACTTTTCCTAATTAAATACATTTAAGAAAGGTTTATACTTTAGCCTTCTACTGATTCTTGAGGATTCCTCAGAGGAGATAAGTCATCTTTAAACTGTACCTCATTTCAGTATTATTTAAAAACTTACATGGTTCAGACACCTTAACCCTAAATAAGTGGTGACAGGGTGATTTTTAGTGCTATTACTGAACCCCTGAGATTCTCCATCATGGTACACAGCTATATTTTTCTCTTAATTTCAGGGGGCAGGACCAGAGCTAGGCTGTTTGCCAGATGTCCAGGCACAGTTACTTCCTCTCCCTTACTTCTCTGGCCAATCACAGATGTCATTGCTATCAGTGGTCAGTACATACAGTAATTCAGACAAGAGACAGATCATTTCGCCTATGTATTCTCAATTCTTGGGCAGGCAAGGAAATTGTGACATTCAATGAAAAATAAAGCAATACGCTTCAAAATCCTAGTAACAGGGAAAAAATGATTTCAGTTTATGTTATTTTAGTGTCCTGATTAAATTATGACTACTCATAACCGAAGTAGAACTTAAAGAGTACCTGTCACCAAATAAACTTTTCTAACTCAGGCTATGTTCCCTAACTACTCCTAACGACCCTCCCACCCCTAAAAAAAAAATTCCGAGCTTTAAAAAGCTCTGTATCATACCTTTCTTCTTCCTCTTAGTGCCATCTCCGAGCAGGAGAAAGTGGATGTTTCCCAGCAGATATGACATCACTGAAGCCTGCTGGGGGACCACTTCCGCCCATACATAGTTGCAGTGCTGTGAAGAATAGAAAGACCTAAAGCTCTGTGTAGCAGCTTTCAGTCTGTGCAGCTGTCAGTGAGGCTCTTTGCAGCTGTCAATCAAGCCCAGTGCAGAGAAACACTTCCTGAGTTTGGTCTCCTGCCATTACAAGCAGGAAACCAAAATCTGAGATTTTGACCAGACGGAATGTGTTCTGGTGTAATGAAGAATTATGTGTCTTGAAGAGTTCTGTGTCCCGAACAGCTAAGGAAAATGCTGAGTCGGCGGAGGCTGTAGAGAATTGTCCCCCTGATCTCTCATGGCCAGAGCGAACACAGAGATCAGGGAAGCGAGCATAGAGATCGGGGACATGTTAAAGGAAATATTCTGCTGCTGTGCTGCTGGTTTTCTGAAGGGGAAGCAGGGAGAGAGGCTGTAGAGAATTGTTCCCCTGATCTGTCCGCTCTGACAGCTTCCAGAGCGAGCACAGACATCGGGAAAAGCCGAGTACATGGGAGTGGAGGGGTTGCAGTGAACTCTGCTCTGACAGCTGCCAGAGAGCGAGCACAGAGATCGGGAAAAGCTGAGTACATGAGAGTGCAGGGTTTGCAGAGAATTGTGTCCAGGCTGCAAAATAGTGAGCAGAGCGAGACTCCACACCCCCCACCAACCAATAGTATGGGGCGGGTGTGTGCGCCTCACAGTGCCTGTGCTGACTCAGCATTTTCATCAGCTGTTCGGGACACAGAACTCTTCAAGACACATTATTCTTCATTACACTGGCCAAAAAGGGAGACCCCTGGTGGCCAGAAGTATACAGCAGAAAAACATAAAACTTTATTTTTTAATGGAAGCCAATTACAAAAGTTATTTATTTGGCATAAGGAATCAAATATTAACCCCTTGACAATGGAAGTAAATGTACGTCATGGTGCCATGGTACTTAACGCACCATGACATACGTTTACGCTCCGCCATGACCGCGAGCTCCAGCAGCCAGGGACCCGCCGGTAATGGCATACATCCGCAATCGCGCGGATGTCCGCCATTAAACCCTCAGATACCGTGATCAATACAAATCACGGCATCTGCGGCAGTGCGGTACTTTAAATGGATAATCGGATCGCCCGCAGCCCTGCCGCAGGGATCCCATCATCCAGCTTGGCAGCCAGAGGTCCCCTCACCTGGCTCCGGCTGGCTCCTGGGGTCTTCTGCTCTCATCTGAGATCGAGCAGACCAGAGCAGAAGATGACCGATAGCACTGAACAGTATTAGCAATCAAATGATTATAAATATTAAATTATTAAATATTAAATCTATAAATATTAAAATGTTTAAAAAAAAAAGGAAAAATGTAAAATAAAAAAGTAAAAAAAATTGAAAAATCCCCTCTCCAATAAAAAGGTAAAACGTCAGTTTTTCCCATTTTACCCCCCAAAAAAGAAAATTCCCTCCAAAAAAAATAATACACATATTTGGTATTGCCGGGTGCGTAAAAGTCTGAACTATTAAAATATATTGTTAATTATCCTGTACGGTGAATGGCGTAAACGTAAATAAATTTAAAAAGTTCAAAATTGCTGCTTTTTTTTTTCACATTTTATTCCCAAAAATATTTATAAAAAGTAAAACCTATGCAAAAGTGGTACTGATAAAAACTACAGATCATGGCGCAAAAAATGAGCCCTCATACCGCCCCATATACTAAAAAATTAGAAAGTTATAGGTGGTCAAAATAGGGCAATTTCAAACATACTAATTTTGTTAAAATGGTTTGAGATTTTTTTAAGCGGTACAATTATAGAAAAGCAAATAACATGGGTATCATTTTAATCGTATTGACCCACAGAATAAAGAAAACATGTCATTTTTACTGTAAAGTGTACAGCGTGAAAACAAAACCTTACAAAATTTGCGGTTTTCTTTTCAATTTTCCCACATAAATAATATTTGTTTGGTTGCGCCATACATTTTATGGTGCCCACTTTCTCCTCCCAGGAGCTCACACAGTGTATGTGCGGAAATGTGTGATACAGAGCTTTTTAAAAGGGTACTCCAGCACAAAACATCCTATCCCCTATCAAAAGGATAGAGGATAAGATGTTAACGCTTGGGACCACCGCGATAGCCGGAGCGGCACCCTGGTCATCCGTGCACCGAGTGAACTCTGCTCCATGCCGGATAACTGGCGACTACAGCCGCCACACCCCGTCCATTCAGGTCTATGGGAGGAGGCGTGACAGCTACATACTAGTCGCCATGCCCCCTCCCATAGACATGAATGAAGGGGGCGTGGCTTGATGTTACGAACACAGGAACTCCACACTCCCGTGTTTCAGATGCCGCTGCTGCCGACACAGAGGTTGTGGGGGTCCCCGCATGATCTAACATCTTATCCCCTATCAAAAGGATAGGGGATAACATGTTTTGCACCAGAGTACCCCTTTAAAGCTCAGAATTTTTTTTTAAAGGTTTACTCTGCTACCCAGCATCCAGAACATTGAGTTGTGAACGCTGTGTGCAGGCTTCCGTGTTCACGCCCGCACTCTCGTGACGTCACGCCCCGTCATGTGACATCACGTCCCGCGCCCTCAATGCAAGTCTATGGGAGGGGGCGTGATGGCCATCGTGCCCCCTTCCCATAGACTTTCATTGAAAGGGCAGGCCGTGACATCACGAGGGGGCGGGCGTGAACAGGGAAGCCCGCACACAGCGTTTGGAACTCAATGTATCGGACGCTGGGGATCGGAGTAACCCTTTAAAGGGCAGGAGGGGTGTTAGTAGTAGTTAGGGAATATAATCTGAGTTTAAGAAATATGGCTTGATGACAGGTACTTAACATTTTCCATAAATAGCACCACACTTGTCCTTAAGTTATTCCATTCACTAGCTGACTCTGGTCAGCTCATTTAAGTATCTGGGGTACAGCATGGGCCCCGCTGCAGTATGCCCAAACCTGTGCATGCACCCTTAGCTCTGTTTTGTTTTTCTATTACTGGATAACCCTATTAAAGTCCTGGAGTAACCCATAAAATACTACATTAAGGCAATGCTTCAAAGCAAATCCTTAATAAGTTTATGAATTTCTTCCCTTTTGAGGCTCTCACATGTTCATGTTTTGAGATGCAGTTTGGAAGTGACAACCAAGTCTGCTGCAGACACGGGTAGGGCTTGGTTACCTTGTGGTTTGCCATTGTTTTACCCTGTAATCCAGGTGCTGCTTTAAAGGGGTACTCCACTAGCCATCGTTCGTAACATTTAGTTCCAAACGCTGTGTGTGCGCTCTGAGGGGGTCGGCCATGCCCCCTCACGATGTGACGTCACGCCCCTCAATGCAAGTCTATGGGAGGGGTTGTGGAGGCCGCCATGCCTGACGTCATGAGGGGGTATGGTCAACCCCCGCAATGCGCACATACAGTGTTTGGAACTAAATGTTCCGAATGCTGGCCAGTGGAATACCCCTTTAACACCATCTCAAAATCTCAACAAACCTGTAGAAAACTTCAGTGTGTACGAGTCTCTTTATTTGCTCCAAATACCATATGTGGATGCAAGTTCCTAAATACGTGTTGTCTTTGAAGACTCCTAGCCGTTATAATCAATAGCTAAGACGATACAACATGCACAAAGGCTAGAGTCATAGTTGAACAACTCTATAAAAAACAACTTTATTGAAAATTTGCAGTGACAGACAGAAGTTGTATTTTCTGGGATTCCTGACAAAGGGGACGCCCCCTATAGTTTTCTAGTGATTTATAATACAGCTGGGTCACCAAAATCTAACTCAAACCCGATCGGTATGGACTCTTCGGACACACAGACAGAACCTCACTGAGTCGGAACACACATGACACATTGATTTCTGTGATTGCCTAAAGAAAATTACCAACATGCAGCATTTTTGTGGAAAGTCACTAACAAAAAAATAAATTAATTAAAAAAAACTTAATGGTTTCCTAGTGGTTGTACAGAATACAAGGTTAATGGATATACTGTATACATATAATGCTCCTAGGTTACTGGCTAGAACTATTTCAGTGTAAAGTTACATTTTTACCAATGATATAAACTGTTCCCATTACTCTAAAAGAGTACTTGCCATAAAGAACAAACATGCCTGTCCAGATTGTAACAGCAGTATGGTCTTATTTCCCACTATAACATTTTACTCTGCGGTCTGGCTTCTGTAGGGAACATCATTTTTTTTTATTTATAAATTTCTACAAACCTCTGTACAGTAGCAGACGCATGTGTGTAGGTGTATGTATAATTATATATATTTATACACACACCCCATCATACCACATATTCTGCTTGCATTCACAGAGTAGAACACATTTGCTGAATTTGCTATGTATAACATCTGCTCCTTATATTCTTTTATTCAATATATTATTAATAGCGCTCTATTCTAGCAGAGTATGATCAATCATGTCCTGAAGCCATTAAGATGCAATCTTACCAGCCATTTAAAGCCAGCGAGTCTTCTATAGGAAATATCCTGTGGTTCATAGAACAGGGCTCCATTCACATAAGTGTACTTACAGGTAACAGGTAACTAGGATATGTTTATGCTTACACGCCCACAATAGCAGTTTTTTTTTCACCATTAATTCTCAAAATACAAAACAAATATTGATGTAAATATGGATAAACAAATATTACTTTATCACATTCCATACACTTGTATGGATGCAATATCAGCTGTATAGTTAGATACAGAATGGCTTGAATACAGACTAGATAGCTTTCATATTGATGTCCATCAGAAGGTAAACTATTAGGATGGGACCACCAGGACTTCCACCAATAAGCAGATGAAAAGGCAGCAGTGCTTCAGCACCCCAGCCCCTTCAATGTTTGTCTAGGCACAGCGGCACTTCCTATTCATGCGGCTGTGACAGGTAGCCCTATTCTAGCTCTGCTTATCAGTAGGGTTCCCAAGGGTCGATCTCAAATGATCACACATTAATGGACTATTTAATGCGACCTGCCATAGCCAATGAGTAGGCATCTCCTTTACATTTACATGGGCCCTGGAAGTGGAGATTAAGGGGGCCTAGTGAGTGTCGGAATGGCAGATAGCATTTTGGTGAAGGGAGTAAATTGAATAGGTTGCCTGGTTCCCACAAGCCTCTACATGTGCCCTATTAGTGTATGAAGAAGTAATAGGGATTGACTAGCTGCTTTGACTGCTTAGGTCCAGTAAAAGCAATGAGATCTATTAATTTCAGTAGATATCATGTAATTCTTAAAAGGAAACAGTCAGCTGCCATTCATGTTTCAAACTGCTCACGCTGTTCAATATATGTAAGAGGCAAGTAAACCTTTACATATCTGTCTATGCTTCCATAAAACAGGAAAATGCTTTTATGCTATGGTGCAAAAAGAGGCGTTCTCAAGTCACTGACGTGCTGAGGGCTTGAACACCTCCATGATCCTCTCCTATTCCTGAATGACAGTCATGTGGAAGCAGAGCCCTGTTTCCAAACCTTAATCTAGCACTTACAAGTTGTGCTCAAGTGTGAGACTTAAGAAAACAGGGCTCGGCTTCCAGCTGACTGTCAATAAGGTATGAGAAGTGGGAGTGAGGAGGCTTTCCATCCCTCAGCACCTCAGGGGCTTGGGACCGCCTCTTTGCACCAGAGAATAGAATTTTTTTACATTATGGAAACACAAACAAATATATATACATATGAAAGGACTCCTAGTGAAATGTAATCTTTGGATATGGGATAAGTGTTCCTGCACTGGAGTACTCCTTTAAAATAAGTGTTGCCAAAAAAGGACACAATCCTTAGCTTAGAGTTTTCCAAACAGTGTGTCTCCAGCTGTTGCAAAACTAAAACTTCCAGCATGCCTGGACAGCCGTTGGCTGTCCAGGCATGCTGGGAGTTTTTTTTTTTTTTTTTACAACAGCTGGAGACACACTGTTAGGAAAACAGTGCCTTAGCTTTAATATTAATAGTCTAAATCTAGTAGTCATAATGAATTTAAGAGAATAACTCAATTCCTTTGCTCTAACCACATTTGATTATAATGGTTATTATATCAATGACGCTAACAACAACACTTTATTTGCCTTCATTCACATCAGCGTCATTGTATCCATTGTTCTGCTTCATCAAAGGAGCAAATATAAAAATTACAAAAAAGGTAGTGCTGGATCAGTTATATGACTGATACCAAAGGCACCCGACAGAACATAATGAGGTCTTTTATGTGGTCTGTCAGGTTTCCATTCATGGTGTCAAGTATAAGGCTGCATTCACACTTCGTTTTTATATTACGGGTGATGGATCCGACAAACCGGGCTCTCCCGTACCCCAGCCGGACAAAAGCTGAAATCCATTTACTTTAATGAGCCAACAGGAGTCAACCGTTGACTCTGGTTGGCTCATTTTTTACCCGTATAAGGTTTCCTGACCAGACCTAAAACTGTAGTATACTACGGTTTTAGGTCCGGTCACGAAACCGGATACGGGTCAAAAATGAGCCAACCAGAGTTACTGCTTGACTCCGGTTGGCTCATTAAAGTAAATGGATTTCAGCGCTGGTCCGGCTGGGGTACAGGAGAGCCCAGTTTGCCCCTCCCAAAGTCGGATCCGGCACCCGTAATGTAAAAACGAGGTTTGAATGCAGCCTAACTCCGAACAAAATCTCTGACGCTCAAAGAGGTGAGCATAACTATCGATCATCTTAGGAGTACTGATAACCAGATTGCCAAGAACTCTGAAAAAATGCATGTTTGGGGATGCTTTACACATACAGCTGACACACTATGGGTTAATAAGCTGGTATTTAGCTGGTAGAAGTGCATTGTCCACAGGACAACCTGTGTGTTTTTCAGTCCCTTAAAGAACTACTATCATGCAGGACAACTTATCCCCTATCCAAACGACAGGGGATGAGTGATGGCTGGGACCCCTTGCGATCTCCTGCACATCACCCCGGAAGTCCCCAGGAATGGAGAGTGTCGACCCGGGCACGAAACGACAGCCGACGCGCACCCTCCATGTAACGCTATAGGAGAGCTAAAGATATCTGAATGCTTTATCTCCGGCTCTCCTATAGAGATACATGGAGGGGGCGAAACACTCCATTCCTGGGGAGAGCCAGGGTGCCGTGCAGGAGATCGTGGGGAGGGAAGTGGGGAGTCCCAGCAGTCGAAACCCCCACGATTAGACATTTATCCCTTATCCAAAGAATATGTTGTCCTCCATGATAGTAGTAATTTAATCTCAAAAGATTTATCTACATAAAGACTGATTTTTATTAATGTATTTGCATGTGTTTGTCAAACAGCATCAACATTATTTGTTTTATTTTTTGGGGTTTTCATGTGATTTTTTTTTTTGCATTTTCTTTCACATAGGGCTTTAATTGTTTAGAGTTTTGTACTACAAATCAATTGCATATTCAGAAATAATCTCCTTTTATTTAGTGAAAAATAAGTTTAAAACTTTTTTTTTTAAATCACAAACCCCATAAATAGATCTATTTTTTTCTCTGCTATAGTCCACCATTAAGGTTATATATATTGAAATATAATTTTGGGGAATTATTTATTTTAGGATTTTTTCTAAAGATGTTATTTTATAAAAAGACGTTTAAGGGATTCATACACTACACATTTTCCCATATAATTGGAGTTGACATAGTAGCCTCAGTTACTTCATGTGACAACCGTCACGACCAGGGTATGTAGGTCTACTTAAAGGGAACCAATCATCAGATTTGACCCTACACAACACTTGGCAAAGCGTTTTATAGGGTAAAATCTTTATCCTCACCATCCCCGGGGGATGCTCCTGCCCCCAGGGATGGTGAAGATATGAAGTTATAAACTAGTCTCTGCCAGCCCCGCAAGTAGTCCCCTGGTTGGGGAGCTCCTCTTACCTAGTCCAGTGTCTTTGGCCGGCAGTGACGCCCCCACAGCTTGATTGACAGGCCACATCATCACTCTGCTCACTAAACAGACAGAGCAGAGCGATGACTCGGCCCGTCAATCAAGCTGTGGGGGCGTCACTGCCGGCCAAAGACACTGGACTAGGTAAGAAGAGCTCCCCAACCAGGTGACTACTTGCGGGGCTGGCAGAGACTAGTTTATAACTTCATATCTTCACCATCTCTCGGGGCAGGAGCATCCCCCGGGGATGGTGAGGATAAAGATTTTACCCTATATAACGCTTTGCCAAGCGTTATATAGGGTAGAATCTGATGATTGGTTCCCTTTAAACTCACGATGGGAGGCAACCTCATATTGACACCTTGTCATTACAGCAAACTGAAAGACCCCTTTAAAGTGGTTATCTCATGGATCATTTAAATACCACAATTCCTGAAGGGCTGGTCACAGCTGGTTTTAAGTAATCTGCAGTATATATATATATATATATATATATATATATATATATATATATATATATACACACACACACACACACACACATATATACACACACACACCTCTTATTTTAGCTTCCTTCTGTGCTGCTGGTAGGCTCTGGGCAGAATGAGTCTTCTTCACCCTCTGGCAGCTGACAGAACAGACCTTTCTTCCCCTACAGGAGTTGTCTTCTCAGCTATACTGTCATTCTACTGCAGAGGCTCTGCTCCTTCCCTGAACAGAGGATGAATATGCAGAGATCCGGGTACTGGCAGAGACTCGGCATGTGTCCATCCGCAGCTCATAAGGTGGACACAGACATTGCTACACACATGGGAGGAGATTTAGCAAAACCTGTCCAGAGGAAAAGTTGCTGAGTTGCCCATAGCAACCAATCAGATCGCTTCTTTAATTTTTTACAGGCCTTTTCAAAAAGGAAAGAAGCGATCTGATTGGTTGCTATGGGCAACTTTTCCTCTGCACAGGTTTTTATAAATCTCCCCCATAGATACTGCGGGGTTCACACTACATTTGTGCACTATTTTGCTGGGATACAGACAAAAAGGTGTGCCGACATTTACTGTGGTGGGCCAATTCCCTTTAATGTACTGAACACAATCTACAAGCAACTACATTCAATCTGTTTGATGAAAGCATACTATACTATTGTTTTGCAGCAGTCAAAAGCCACGAGTCCTACAAAATAAAACTAGTGCTGATCAGTCAGTGTCTGGGTGTTCAGACTCCTAGAATAAGCCAGGAGAGACAAACGCTGCTCTCCTAGTCACACCATTGCAGGAGACAAAGTCTAGAGTAAGTCTATGGAGCCCATGACCTGCAGAGAGACAGGGACAGCAGCACTTAGCTGAGCGATTGGTAGGGTCTGAATGCAAAGACCTGGACCAATCAAAATTTTTGAGGTCTTTATGCCAAGTCAAGTTTTTGCAATGATAGGATTGCGAAAGTGAATGAGCCCAACATAGGTCCACCTCAGTTTATGTCGGCATATCTTTTTGCCATTGTGACATTTACCAGCAACAAAAAGCCCAAACATAGTGGGAGCCAAACCTAAATGCAATAACTCTTCAGTAGATCATTTTTTAACAGCATGTAAATGGAAAACATTGTTAATTGTATGATCTATACCAGCGTTTCCCAACCAGGGTGCCTCCAGCTGTAGCAAAACTACAACTCCCAGCATGCCCGGACAGCCGAAGGCTGTCCGGGCATGCTGGGAGTTGTAGTTTTGCAACAGCTGGAGGCACCCTGGTTGGGAAACGCTGATCTATACAATGAATGATCTTTAATGATGGGAGTGGAGAACAGCAAATGAATGCCCGTTGGTCCTGATGTACTACACTGTCTTGAATAAAAAGCATCCTTGCGGTCTGTAGCACCTTTTAGAGTTCATCTTTTATATTCTAGCTTGCAGTTAGACTAAAAGTGGCCTTGTTATCTACATGCTTTTTATTGAGACAGGTTTCATACATGAGGTCCAATTTATCTTTAAGACTTGCTTAAAAGGCAGCTAAAAAAAGGGTACGGAGTAAAAAACGTAACCTTCAAAAAGAAAAAAATATTATAATAAAATTAATAACAACCACCAAAACAATTAGCAATGGGCATTGGAAAGACTAGGGCTGTATTGAAATAAGTGCTAGAAACACAAAATAAAACCTTATAATTAGAAAAAACTTGCAAGAACAGCAGTAAAAATACCAAGCGTGACTCTTCTGATGTGGTTTCTGTCCAGCACACGGCAACCTTACAACCGGGAGATAAAAGGTCAGGGAAATTCAAGGTAAAAACAGTCAAAAGTACAACAGGGTTTTCAAAAAGGTTCTTGGGGTTCAGTCCTCTTTGTCAGTCACAAGGCTCGCTCCTCATCTACCTTGTCCTGCGGATTAATCATCCTCTTCTCCTTCATCTTCAAGGTCCCGTTTTCTTTTCTGACCTTTTTCTGCTTTGAGGTGAGAAAAAGACATCAGTGGTGGATCAAAGACTGCTGAACTGTTGAGAACGCGTTAAAGGGGTATTCCGGCTTTATACATCTTATCCCCTATTCAAAGGATGGGTGATAAGATGTATGATCGCAAGGGTCCCGCTGCTGGGGACCCCTGCCATTTTGGTGCAGCCCCCAGTATTCTGTGCCGGGCGCTGCCTCTGAGATGGGGACGTGACTTCACAGCCACACCCCCTCCATTCATGTCTATGGGAGGGGGCGTGACAGCCTCACACCCACTCCCATAGACATGAATGGAGGGGGTGTGTGTGACGTCCCTAGGGGGCGTGGCCGTGATGTCACGTCCCTGTCTCGGAGGCAGCGCCCGGCACAGAATGCCCCAGCAGCGGGACCCCTGCGATCATACATCTTATCCCTCATCCTTTGAATAGGGGATAAGATGTATAAAGCTGGAATACCCCTTTAATATTAAAGTGTTACTGTCATTTGAAAAACTTGACACGTCTTGCAGACATGTCAAAAGTTTTAATCACTCGGTGTCTCAGCCCTAAGACCCCCATAGATTTTTAGATAGCTGCTGGTAACACATTTAAGTCCCCCCCTTGGCGCTCAGTCCATCTGATTGCAGGAGACATGTTCCATCATAAGCCTATGGAGCCCGACTCCTGCAATGAGACAGGTCTGTGTAACATGTAAAAAGTTATTTTTTTTCCTTAAATGACAGTAATGCTTTTATATATATTTTATGTATATGACAATTCTGCTACTGTGGAAAACTATACAATAGGTAGATGCTCTGCAGTAGTAAATGGGATTTTGTGTACATTGACCCCCCGACCTACGATGGCCCCGACATACGATAATTTCAACAAACGATGGCCTCTCAGAGGCCATCGCATGTTGAAGGCAGCATCAACATACAATGCTTTTGTTTGTCGGGGCCATCGCATAAACGGCGATCCGGCAGCACAGACTGCTTCAGCTGCCACCGTATAGCCGTTTAAGGTGCCCTGTGTGGTCCGCTGACGATCACTTACATGTCCATGGCGCTTCAGAGCGTCCTCTTCGGGATCCCCTGCATCGCCGGCGCTCTCCGTCGCCATCACGTCGCCACGCATGCCGTCCCGTTATCCAATAGGAGCGGCGTGCGTAACGACGTGATGACGGTGACGCGAGAGCGGCGACCCCGGGCAGCGGAGACGTTCCGGAGCGGCAGGGACACGGCGACAGCGATGGAGGGTGACATCCAGGGCAGCGGTGACGGTCCGGAGCGGTGGGGACAGGCGAGTATAACTGCCCATACTTTACATTGCACGGATCCCTCAATGGTTTCAACAAACGATTGTTCATTTGGAACGGATTACCATCGTATGTTGAGGGACCACTGTATTTCAATTTCCAGTATAAAATACTGTGCAACAGTTCTGTAATACATTAAATGCAGAGATAGCGTTCGGCACAGCACTGCTTATTGTGGTTTTGGCAAGTTCATATGCACCTGTGTTGGAAATGACGACTGCAGTGAATCCGAACTGGGGTGCTCAATTTATTGGAAAACAGTCCATATGAATGCAGCAATGAAAGAAGGTAAATGGCACTCACCAGTATCGTAGTATAACAAACTTATTTATTCCATAAAGAGCAGCATGGTAACAGACAAGGCAAGGGAGGACTTGGACGCCGTCCACGTAGCGGTGATAGCTATTTTGTGCGCGAGGCGCACTTCCTCAGACCACTCTGGTCTGAGGAAGTGCGCCTCGCGCACGAAATAGCTATCACCGCTACGTGGACGGCGTCCAAGTCCTCCCTTGCCTTGTCTGTTACCATGCTGCATTTTATGGAATAAATAAGTTTGTTATACTACGATACTGGTGAGTTCTGTAATACATATGTCTGACAGTCGCAAGCAATGTGTTACCTACTGTATTAGAGAAGGCGGTTTTAGGGTCTGCTCTCCACTCCTAAAGTAACACCTGGGCTATGTTTTGCAGTGCAGTTCAGCTCTATTAACCTTTAATATTTTAAAAACCTCATACATCACCTTTAAAAGGGTTTATCCTGCATTAAAAAACAGAGCTTATTTCTTCCAAAACAGCACCACGCATATCCTCAAAAACTAAGGAAAAAAGTGACAAATGTTTCTGGAAGAAAGCAGCTATGTTAACAAGATAACCCCTTTAAGCATTCAGTTTGCTTTCTGTTCTGCTGTGGAAACAATCTGTGCAGAAATGTAAACATTTTTGGTTATCCCCCACCCCCAGCTAATGCCTGACCTATTTCATTATAAATTTTTTTAAATTTATTTTTACAAATAATTTACTTTGCCACAATTGCACTTGGTCAATGCATTTCCACCACAGCCTATACCATCTGTATTATAGGGATTAGCCACGTACCATCCTGGTCAGCTTCATCCTCATCCCCTTCTTTGTCAGCTTCCTCATCCTCCTTTTGGAGCAAAAACAACAAATCAGATTAATGCTGGATTTCTGTGCTTCTCCAATGCAGATTAACCCCTCAAGTTCCTAGAGAAAACTAGTATGTAGTACTCAGGGAAAAACACATACTTTTCATTACTCCAGCAAAACCTGAATTTTTGGTATTTTTCAGTAATGTTTAGTTTTTTAAATGGAACTCTGCTGCACAGTTCACACAGCAGAATTTCCGCAGTGGAAATTCCAGATTCAGGACCTGCCCAAAAAAATTAAGATCCAACAGAAATCCAATGGACTGAATTGCATTTTATGGAACCGACACACGACCACGCGGTCCAACCACTAGTGATTTCAGCGGCGCCTTTTCCAGACAGAATCTTTGCCCGGAATAGGTCCAGGTGGACATTCAGCAGTGTGGACGGGTCCTTAAGAAGACAGTATAAACTTACATAAATGTTCCTCAAATCACTGAATGTATATTGTACATATAATTTATAGCATAGCTGGATAAAGCACTGCAACCGGCAACTGCAAACAATTGGTAAAGAAATACAATATCTCATGGAGAATTAATCTAAACCTATACATTATCATCTGTGTATATCAAAATAAAAAAAATACAAAAAGAAAAAAGCCACACCTCCTCTTCACCACTGACTTCCTCCTCTTCTCCCTCTTCTTCGTCGTCATCTTCCTCGCCCTCTTCACCCGGCGGAGCGTCCTCGTCATAGTCTTCCTCTGTGTGAGGGGGGGGCAGCCTCAGTCACCAACAGACTGGAGATGTGTGTAATTTAGTCTCCAGTCTGTGAGCCACAGACAGAGGGAGTAACAAACCATCAGCTAATACAGAGCATGTGATGGGTGTCCAGAATGCCAAGATACCATGTACATTAAAGGCTTTACATCAATGGGAAAGCCAAGAACCAATAATGATATACATTAAAGCAATGACTGGTAGGGGCTCAAGATGATCTACTTTCACATATGAGCAGGTTACCTTAAATGTTATTGTCATTTGAATAAACTTTTGACATGTTGCCCAAACAGGTCAAAAGTTTAGATCACTTCTAAGACCCGCTGCGATCGAGTGTTTTAATCATGTGAAGTGCTCCTCATCGTTCTTCACTCCCTGGCCGGCAGCTCCATCCGACCATTTCACTTGATAGACTTATGCAGTGAAAAGGTCAGGTTTGAGTGACCGCAAGGGACCGAGGTGCACGCCGCTGCACACTTCACCCAGCTGTAAGGCGTGTTCTGTGCAATCTAAACGTTTGACATATCTGGACAACAGGTCAAAAGTGTATATACATTAACTCTTTAAAAGAAAAAACATAGCTGTTTTTCCCCCCCAAAAAATCACACCTGTTCTCAGGTTGCACATCATATGGTACTGTAACTTTGCTCCATTCACTTCAATAGAATGGTGCTGCAATACCACACACAAACTGAGGACACGATTGGTGTGGTTTCTGTAAGAAAGCAGCTATGTTTTTCTAATACTGGATAATCCCTTTAAAGGGGTACTCCACTGGGAAAAAAAAAAAATTTCCAAATCAACTGGTGCCAGAAAGTTAAACAGATTTGTAAATGACTTCTATTAAAAAATCTTAATCCTTTTAGTACTTATCAGCTGCTGTATACTACAGAGGAAGTTCTTTTATTTTTGAATTTCTTTTCTGTCTGACCACAGTGCTCTCTGCTGACACCTCTGTCCATGTCAGGAACTGTCCAGAGTAGGAGCAAATCCCCATAGAAAACATATGCAGCTCTGGACAGTTCCTGACATGGACAGAGGTGTCAGCAGAGAGCACTGTGGTCAGACAGAAAAGTTTTCCAGTGGAGTACCCCTTTAAGTTGCCTTTTACACAGAACTGTCTGAAAGCCACTTTATACCTGTAGGAAAATGCAGGAGTCACCCCAATCTTTATTCTACATACGGAGAGGGCAGTGAGATTGTCACATTGTGTAACTTTACTTTGTCTCCAGTTTATATTAAATCTTTTCTCACAAAACTTTATATACTGTATACTCAATCTGCCCTACAACGAGTTGCCTGCTCTTTACCAGTGGTCTTCAGAGTGTGGCCCTCCAGATATCGCAAAACTACAACTCCCAATCTCCTGCAGCGTGCCCCACAGAGCCTTGAATAGGCAGGACATGTCGCGGCAATGTACCCACTGCCATGACGTAACCATACGTCCCAGGGAGGGAAGGGGTTAACTGTTTTACATAAAGAACTGTGTATGTGTACACTAGGGTTTACCGCTTTCACAGTATGCTGCATAGAATCCTAGCACACCTCTTAATATTTTTATGAATGAACTGTAATACCTTCAGTAAAATAGTATATTTAGTAAAAAGACAATTCTCCTTCATGCTACACACAGATAAATGTATCCTAGGGAAATAACGTGTTAAATATGACAGCAGTGAACTGAGTGATGGTTTCCAAGGGAACCAGTACATGTAATAAGGGAGAATATTTTTATACTGATGCACTATAGGGGCTGTCAATATAAAGTTAGAATGACTTCATTACTCCCCCGCATAGCATTATATTATCTTCTTTCATCGTCCAGATTCTTTAATAATGTATTATCCTGTGCACTCTCATGTCATACGCCTTCAGACGAGTGCTCTCTCCTTTCTAGCTTACTTCCGCCATCACTAAATACACCTCGAAGAGAATTTATGGCTACATCCCTGTGCAATGGATTCAAAAGACAAATTATTCCCTCTCTGCAGATCTCTCCCTGGTCTAATAGGCCTCTTGCACACTACGAGATTCCACACTGCAGAATTTCAAATTCCGGACTCTGCCAAAATAACGTTAATGTAAGTGTTAATTCTTTTGGCAGGATTCCATCTTGGACTGGTTTGGTGTCAATAGGGGCGGCACATGCCCGTTAAAACAGTCTCTCAGCCCAGAGTTCCTCCAGTGGAAATTCCGTAGTGTACAAGAGGCCTTACAATTGACTACATTTAAAAAGGGGAATATGGGGTACTGAACTTCTAACTATTCACTGGGGGGATAAGTGTATGATCGCAGGGAGTCTGACTGCTGAGAACCCCATAATGACCTTCTGTGCGGGGACTGGTTTACTTACCTGTCCTAGGCATGCTTTTGCCCCTACCATTCTGTACGAGCGCAAGTGACGGCACGCTCAACCACACACCGGCCGCAGTGATGTCCCGTCTTAGCGGGTGATTGGCTGAACAGGCCGTCATTTGCACTCGTCCAAGGAGGTGGGGGCCAGAGCATGCCCAGGACTGGTAAGCAGACAGAGGCCCTAAATTGCAGGGGTGCCAGCTTCAAACCCCACCGAGCCCCCCCCCCCCCCCCCACCACGATCAAATACTAATCTAATAAGTTAAGATCCCCAGACTACCCCCTTTAAGCGGTTTACCAGGCATTTTTCATTGATAGCCTGTCCTCATGTCTGATTGGTGGGATGCTGTCCACACCATCTTTTAGCTGTTCAGCCGAGCTGCAGGACAAGTATACACAATCAAAGGGGTCTGAAGCAGATGGCTCTGTTCATTCTGTAGTGGTAGCACAATTTACTTCAACGGAGCAGAGTTGCAGTAACCCAACACTGACACTACACAATTAACAGAGCCGTATGCACCTAGCTCCGTTTATTGTATATGTTCCGGTACCGAATCTCTGCTAAACAGCTGATCGGCAGTGATGTGGGCACCCCATGGATGACATTAAATCATCAATGTAAAAGTCCCAGAAATTAACCTTTAATTCCAACATGCCTCTGTATGTCACACGGACAAGGGTCCATAAGCCTTTAGTGGAGGTGTTTTGGAGGGATCCTTACACTGGATGACTGGTGATCCCTGTAGTTTTCCTACTGACATGCATCAGTGACTAGAGATGAGCGAACTTACAGTAAATTCGATTTGTCACAAACTTCTCGGCTCGGCAGTTGATGACTTTTCCTGCATAAATTAGTTCAGCTTTCCGGTGCTCCGGTGGGCTAGAAAAGGTGGATACAGTCCTAGGAGACTCTTTCCTAGGAATGTATCCACCTTTTCCAGCCCACCGGAGCACCTGAAGGCTGAACTAATTTATGCAGGAAAAGTCATCAACTGCCGAGCCGAGAAGTGTGTGATGAATTGAATTTACTGTAAGTTCGCTCATCTCTATCAGTGACCAGTGGCTCCCTATTATGAAGAATCTAGTGAAAAGCTCAACTTTCTGGACCAACACAAACATTTTAAGACATAATCAGTTTGGAGAGAGGGTAATACAAGAGCCCTTTATAAGGAAGCCTATAAAAATTCTAACCCATTAATATCAGGATCTGGGAAAGATGAGTTCTCCATTACTCACCATCCTCATCATCATCTTCATCATCTAGACCCTCCACATAGGCCTCAGCATCAGAGTCAGGGGCCTCCTTCTCATCGTGGTCATATCCATCTAGATAAGTGAGCTGGGGCAGGAGCTTGAAGACATTTTCTCGATAGTCCCCCAGGTTGGTGACCTCGCAGTTAAACAGGTCTAAGCTCTTTAGGCTCTCTAATTTTTTCTGAAGGTGAGAAAACAAAATGTTAGTGAAGGGGATAGGGACCTAAGGAGACTTCAGACAAAACTATTTTTTGTAAGGAATTAATCCAGGAATTGCTCTCACCAGAGGTTCTATTGTGCTCAGGTCCTTTATTCTGTTTCCACTTAGGTTGAGGTGTGTGAGGTTTGGACATTTTTCTGCCAGTACTTCCAGTCCTCCAGAGATGTTGTTATCGCTCAGCTCCAACTACAAAGAGAAAACATTGCTTCGTTTAATATGATGGCATAAAGATTATGACTATCTAACATGGAACATTAGTCTAACAAACATTTATAATATATTGATCCTGTTTTATATTTTAAATTAATTCTACCTAAAGTATATTATTATTATTGTCATGTTAATATCTTTAGCCGTTTGGACGTGATGCTGGAACATACACACACACACACATAGTTTTATTTATATACAGTAGATATAAAATACTCAATGTAGTGTTACTGGGCCTGATTACAAAATGCCAGCACCAGCAGATCTGATCACTTCCATTGACTTCTAAAATATAGCCATGCTGAATTTGGCCTAGTTATTCTGTAACATTCATTATTGAGTATGATGCTCCATTTATTCTGTTCTCCGTTTCCTCCACTAGGTGGCACTGTATTCCCCTGCTATATCAGACACTTAGATTAACCTCTTAAGGACGCAGGTCGTACCTGTCCGCCCTGCGCCCGGTGTTTAAAACTGGGTCACGCCATGACCCCGCATCACACCGGGTCGGTCCTGGCTGCTATTGATAGCCGGGACCCTGGGCTAATAGCGCGCGGCACAGATCGTTGTGCCGCACGCTATTAATCCTTCAGACGCGGCGATCAAAGTTGAAAACGAAAAGTAAAAGCTTCCCGGCAGCTCAGTCGAGTTGATCGGGACTATCCCGATAAAATCGCAATGTCCCGATCAGCTAGGACGCGAGCAGAAGTCCCCTTACCTTGCTCCGTCGCGTCCGATCAGCGTTTGATTGCTCCAAGCCTGAGATACAGGCTTGAGCAATCGAGCCCCTATTACGCTGATCCATGCAAAACTATGGCTTTCCAGGGATCAGGGTAAAACATCAGTGTGTGCAGTGTTAAAGCCCCCTATGGGAGCTATAACACTGCAAAAAAATAAAAATAATAAAAAGTTTATAAAGGTCATTTAACCCCCTTCCCTAATAAAAGTTTGAATCCCATAAAAAAAACTGTGTAAATAAAAATAAACATATAGGTATCGCCGTGTGCGTGAGTGTCCGAACTATAAAAATATATTGTTAATTAAACCGCACGGTCCATGGCGTGCGCGCAAAAAAATTTCCTAAGTCCAAAATAGCATATTTTTGGTCACTTTTTATATCATGAAAAAATGAATAAAAAGCGATCAAAAAGTCTGATCAATGCAAAAATGGTACCGATAAAAACTTCAGAACACGGCACAAAAAATGAGCCCTCAAACCGCCCCATACGTGGAAAAATAAAAAAGTTATAGGGGTCAGAAGATGACAATTTTAAACTTATAAATTTTCCTGCATGTAGTTATGATTTTTTTCCAGAAGTGCGACAAAATCAAACCTATATAAGTAGGGTATCATTTTAATCGTATGGACCTACAGAATAATGATAAGGTGTCATTTTTACCGAAAAATGTACTGCGTAGAAACGGAAGCCCCAAAAGATACAAAATGAAATTTTTTCTTCAATTTTGTCGCACAATGAATTTTTGTTCCGTTTCGCCGTGGATTTTTTTGGTAAAATGACTAATGTCACTGCAAAGTAGAATTGGTGGCGCAAAAAATAAGCCATAATATGGAATTTTATGTGCAAAATTGAAAGCGTTATGATTTTTAGAAGGTGATGAGGAAAAAAATGAAAATGCAAAAATGGAAAAACGCTGAGTCCTTAAGGGGTTTAAGGGGTACTCCGCCCCTAGATAGCTTATCCCCTATCCAAAGGACCTTGACTGCAGCACCCCGCTGTCATTACTGCACAGAGCAAACTCGCTCTGTGCATAATGACAGGTGATACAGGGGCCGAGGCATCGTGACGTTACGGCTCCGCCCCTCGTGATGTCACGGCCCACCCCCTCAATGCAAGCCTAAGGAGGGGGCGTGACGGCAGCCACGCTCCCTCCCATAGACTTGCATTGAGGGGGCAGGGGGCGACGCTGTGAGGGGGCGGGGCTATGATGTCACGAGCTCCAGTGTTCGGAAGAGTTTGTTCCAAACGCTGAGCAGTGGAGTACCCCTTTAATTAGTGAAACCTTCCATAAGCTGTCCGGGCATGCTGGGAGTTTTAGTTTTGCAACAGCTGGAGATGCACTGTTTTAAAAACACTGCTCTAGGGCATCTTAAAAGTTTTCTAAAGGGTCAGATATACTTTAAACAATAGGTTATTTTCTGATGACACATTCCATTTAAAGGAAAACTGTCACATATTTTCTCCCGCACTATCCACAGGTATTGGTGGATAGTGCGGGAGACGCTGATTAAAACGAGCCCTACCTTGGTCTGATCCGCGCCACCGTTCGCCCGCAATTGTAGTTTTAATCTCTGTGTATATCCTACTGTAACTGGCAAAGGCGGTGCTTCTGCGGGCTAACTGACACTGACGTCAGCGCCGCTCATGAATATTCATCCCTCCCTCTGGTTAGGAGCGGCGAAGAGAGGGAGAACAGTAGGGATGAATATTCATGAGCGGCGCTGACGTCAGTGCCCGTTAGCCCGCAGAAGCCCCGCCTTTGCCAGTTACAGCAGCATATACACAGAGATTAAAACTACAATTGCAGGTGAATGGCGGCGCGGATCAGACCAAGGTAGGGCTCGTTTTAATCAGCGTCTCCCGCACTATCCACCAATACCTGTGGATAGTGCGGGAGAAAATATGTGACAGTTTTCCTTTAATGTGTACCTCTATAGTTTGTTTTTATGTGTAAGTGAAGTAAGTTTAACATTCAAACAATCCACCCCCTACCACTACAGTTTTATGAAAAATTACTATGGTGCAGCACATTGCATAATGTTTCCAAATTCCTTTCATTGAGACTTAAGCACTGAAATACCTTTACCGAGTGTCTTCACTCCCTGCCACTCATAGCAGTGCATTAGGCGAGCCAGCTCCCTTGAATCACATAACGCTCTGTCTCCAAATGCAGTTACGAGCGGAGGGGAGCAGTGACAACTAATACTCTGTAAAGGTATGTCAACGCCAAAACTAAAGTGATTTAGAAAAATTACTGTTGTGCTGCACTATAATCATTTTTTATAGAACTGTAGAAGAACACTTAAAAAAAGACATCAAAATAACATAAACCATAGCCCCACCTTTTTCAATTTGTTTAGCTTTGGTAGATTGGCGACAGAGCTGAGGCAGACGTTGATTGTGCTCAAGAATTCCAGTTCTTCAAACTCATCCGTCAACCCTTCTATTTTTCCATCTTTTGACCGGCAGTTATCCAGGACAAGTTCTTTTACCTAAAAAGAAACATAGATCAAACAAGGTTAAACTACTGCACATGCCATCAGTATCTAGTTTTTACTTCATACTACAGTGATCTTCAACCTGTGTCTCTCCAGGGGTGGCAAAACTACATCCCCCTAATGTCCTGAGAGGCAGCTGTAGTGCCACAGGTTGAGGGGGAGACCATAGACATCACTAGATCCAGAGAATGTGTGTCCCCTTGGACGAGAGAAACTCTCTCTGATGTACGGAATAGCTACCACATACAAACTGTGAGACACGCTGGTTTTGGGCTTGTTCACATGAGCAGATTTCCTTTCCAACTTCCCACTGCGAGTTTGAAAGGAGGACCGTTCGAGTGAACGAGCACTTAGGGCAGTACTTCCCAAACAGTGTGCCTCCACCCATTGGGTGGAAAGACAGACTTAGGGTATGTTCACATGGTGGAATTTCCGAGTAGTATCTGCTGGAAAAATTCCACTTGAAAATTCTCGCGTGTCGGAAGGGAAAACAGCCGGCACTACTTAAACTAAGCCCCAAGGAGGAACGGAGAGGTACAGCAAAACAGGAGCCTGACAACAAAGACCCGTAACGGTGGTGCTCAGCACGGAAACAGCAACAGTTCAGCAAGAAGACAAGAAAGGATGAGGCGACACTCACCAGACAGGGAAACTTCTTTAATCACTCCGCAGTGACATCAAGCGGGATACAGGCGGGGTAGTGGGGTGGAGGAGGGATAGCCGGAACAAGTTGTTTCATGCGCCTTGCGCACTTCCTCTAGCCTTGCGTCACATCCGGATAGAGGAAGTGCGCAAGGCACACAAAACAACTTGTTCCGGCTACCCCATCTCCACCCCACTCCCCCGCCTGTATCCCGCTTGATGTCACTGCGGAGTGATTAAAGAAGTTATCCTGTATGGTGAGTGTCGCCTAATCCTTTCTTGTCTTCTTGCTGAACACTTGGAAATTCTGTTGCATTGTTTTCAATTAGATTCTACTGCAATGTGCACACAGCGGAAATTCCGATCTTTGCCAAAAGAATGAACATGTTAATTTTTTGGGCGGAATCTGCTCAGAAACGCATAGAGACAGTGCATTTCCAATCGGTCCTAGCACCGGCGGAACATGCTATTTGTGAACCAGGCCTTAAAGTTGGTTCAATCCACAGACGTCATCAGCAGCAGCTGCCAATCTATTAGGAACAATGGCAACTCGGCAGACCTGAAGAGAAGGATTAAGCATACTGGATTCAATATTGGGTTTTAAACTCTGCAAGAACTGCCTGGCAGCAGCTTATCCCCCCCTCCTCCAATAGCAAAATACATGCACACATGGCCAAGACAAACATGCTAGGTTATGTTTGCTATCTAATGTGTATGGACAGCTTAACTGTGGAATGCAGTGTAGTCTACGATCATACTACAGATGGCGGAGGCAGGCAACAATGCTCATTACCCAAACCCTGGCCGATCCAAACTTCTGACAAGTCAAATTTAATTATTATTATTATTATTATTTTTATTTTTTTTTATTGGTGACAGTGAACATTTAAACCACCTTTAGCACAAATATACTGCAAAAAGGAAAAAAAGGTGCATCTACTAGAAAAAAAACAAAAATATGGAATGGGACTGGACCGATAATCCCAGTAAAACGTGCCATTTTTACCACGATTTTGTAATTTGTGGCAAAGACACATGTGGTAATTAGCTGTGGTACTGCTAATTGGCCGCAGCGTGTAAACACAGAATAAGAAAGCCTGTTCATAGTTCCTGATAATTGGCCAGTGATCAGCTGAAGAACTGCTCGCCTGACAACTGACTAGTTTTGCTAGTTTGAATTCGTATTCATTAATCTTTTCCTTTGTGAGTCGTAGAGTTGAAGGAAGTTTTTCCATGTCACTAATGCATCACAGTCGCAAATATTGTACATTAAATATACTGAAAAAGTAGTTTGTGATCCATAACCAGAAATCCAGCAGGTTTGGATTTTCCGTCATATCAGTCACAACATAGTCCCTGTAGTAATGTGATCACATTTAGAAACATTACTTTAAAACATTGCACCCCAAGTAACTTATTTCAGCGTTTGGAAAATGTCAGCCCTTTCCATAAAGGGTTTACTATCTTTACAAAATAAAAAAAATAAAAAATAAAAATAAAAGGTTTTACTTACCTCTTTGCTAATCCCCTGTTCTGCCTCTGGTCAGCGCTTAAGTCTTACAAGATCAGTGGATGTTAGGTGACCACCACAGTAAATCAGCTGCCGAGGCTGCTGATTGGATGTTGCGGTCATGTGAGCACTGCTGTTCAGGTTACACCGGAGTGCCTACTGGAGAGATTGGGGGGGGGGGGGGGGGGGCGCGGCACTAATAATCATGACACATGTAGGGACATTAATGACTAATAATATGACGTCATGTTATGTGCAGTATCCTGGCTCCTAGATTTATCACAGATGTCTCAAGTAGAGATGAGCGAACATACAGTAAATTCGATTAGTCACGAAATTCTCGGCTCGGCAGTTGATGTCTTATCCTGCATAAATTAGTTCAGCATTCAGGTGCTCCGGTGGGCTGGAGACTCTCTCCTAGGACTGTATCCACCTTTTCCAGCCCATCGGAGCATCTGAAAGCTGAACTAATTTATGCAGGAAAAGTCATCAACTGCCGAAGTTCGTGACGAATCGAATTTACTGTAAATTCGCTCATCTCTAGTCTCAAGTCCTAGCTAGACTAGAGATGACGGGATAGGAGGACGGGATAGGAGGACGGGATAGGAGGTCGGGATGGGATTTGAAGTCAAAAGCTTCCTCCTTTGTTGATTTTCCTCCCCAACAAGGATTAGGAAGGAAAAACCGGGCAACGCCGGGTACTCAGCTAGTATATATATAAAACTCAATGTGTGTGTGTGTGTGTGTGTGTGTGTGTATGTTCTAGAATCACGTCCAAACCGCTAAACATATAAGTAACATGTGTGCCAGATTTCATGTTAATATGTCAACAACAAACATAGGTAATTTAACCCTTACCCACCCCCATTTGCCAGGGTCGGGGTTTTTATTTAAAGTCCCATACAAGTCTATGGGAAATGTATGTTACTGCATAACTTCCAAGTATTTCAATAATACTTGGTCACATGTAGTGCTGGGCGGTATGGCCTAAAATTAATATCACGGTATTTTTTTAATTATCGCGGTATCACGGTATTACCGTCTGTCTACACCCCCCACCCACCCCGCGAGCGGGGTCCCTATGCCCACTAGCGGTGTCAAATGTGCCCCCCGCGAGCGCGATCGCTACTATCACCGCTAGCGGGGTCCATGTGCCCACTAGCGGTGTCAAATGTGCCCCCCGCAAGCGCTACCATCACCGCTAGCGGGGTCCCTGTGCCCACTAGCGGTGTCAAATGTGCCCCCCGCGATCGCTACCATCACCGCTAGCGGGGTCCCTGTGCCCACTAGCGGTGTCAAATGTGCCCCCCGCGAGCGCTATCATCACCGCTAGTGGGGTCCCTGTGCCCACTAGCGGTGTCAAATGTGCCCCCCGCGAGCGCTACCATCACCGCTAGCAGGGTCCCTGTGCCCACTAGCGGTGTCACAAGGATGCCGAGCGCGGCTCTGTTCCCCGTCCCTGTCAGGGTACGGGAACAGATTTAAAAGCCTTGCACGCAACGTAGTACTGTGCATGCGCAGTACAACGCAAATAGCGTAGGGCTAACGCTAGGCTACTAGCGCTGCCTACGTTAGCCCTACGCTATTTGCGTAGGGCTGCGCCTGCGCAGTACTACGTTAGCCGCGCGCAAGGCTTTTAAATCTGTTCCCGTACCCTGACAGCTGACAGGGACGGGGAACAGAGCCGCGCTCGGCATCCTTGTGACACCGCTAGAGGGCACAGGGACCCCGCTAGCGGTGATGGTAGCTCTCGTGGGGGCACATTTGACACCGCTAGAGGGCACAGGGACCCCGCTAGCGGTGATGGTAGCTCTCGTGGGGGGCACATTTGACACCGCTAGTGGGCACAGGGACCCCGCTAGCGGTGGGGATTGATCGTGCACGCGGGGACACTGGCTGACAGGCGCAGCGGGGGGGGGGACACAGTAAATGGATTAGCTTCTGTGGCCCGATTCCGCTCTCGGAACCGGGCCAGAGAAGCACAACGGGACAAGTGAGGGTGCCGCGTTGGGCTCTATAATTCCTCCGGAGGGTGGGGGAGGGGCCCGACCGGTATAGCGGTATGGGCAAAAATCCATACCGTGGGAGAAAAAGAAAACGTTATCCGATTCATACCGGTATACTAGTCACATGTTACTTATATGTCAAATAAAAATATATAATAGTTAAATTAACCCCTAACCTGCCCCCATATGTGAAGGATGGGGTTTTTGTTTCAAGTCCCATACACGTATATAGGACTTCTGGTGCCTTACTCCACAAGCTCCGCTCTGCATCTCCTGGTGAATGTGTCCGGCTGGTAAACCCCACCCCATCTCACAAAGACACGCCCACCTTTTAAGCCACACCCCTTTTATTTTAAGATTACAATATCTTTTCCACAACGCAGCCCCACCTGAGGATTAGAAATGAGGATAAGCAATGGGGACGGGATATGAGGACAAAAGCTTTCTCCTTTGTTGCTTTTCCCCCCACAAGGATTAGGTAGGAAAAACCGGGCAACACCGGGTACTCAGCTAGTATCTCTCTCTCTATCTATCTATCTAAAACTCAATGTGTGTGTATGTGTGTATGTTCCACAAAAACTTTCAAACGGCTAAAGATATTAACAAGAAACTTGGCACACATGTTACTTATATGTCAACAACAAACATAGGATAGGTGATTTAACCCTTACTCACCCCCATTTGCCAGGGGCTTATGTTTAAAGTCCCATGCAAGTCAATGGGAAATATATGTTACTGCAGAACTTCCAAACGGCTGGAGATATTTCCATAATACTTGGTCACATGTTACTTATATGTCCACTTTAAATATAGGATAGTTAAATTAACCCTTAATTACCCCCATTTGTGAGGGTCAGCGGTTTTGTTTAAAGTCCCATGCAAATCAATGGGAAATGTATGTTCCCATATAATTTCCATACGGCTGGAGATATTTCAATACCTGGTACACATATTATGGGGCGGGATGGGAGGACGGGATGGGAGGTCAAAAGCTTCCTCCTTTGTTTATTTTCCTCCCCAACAAGGATTAGGAAGGAAAAACCGGGTAACACCGGGTACTCAGCTGGTATATATAAAAACTCAATGTGTGTGTGTATGTTCCAGCATCACTTCCAAATGGCTGAAGATATTAACCTAAAACTTGGCACACGTGTTACTTATATGTCAACAACAAACATAGGATAGGTGATTTAACCCTTACTCACACCCATTTGCGAGAGTCAGGTTTTTTATTTAAAGTTCCATAAAAGTCTATGGGAAATATAGATTACTGCTTAACTTCCAAACACCTGGAGATATATCGATAATACTGTCACATGTTACTTATATGTCCAATAAAAATATAGGATAGTTAATTTAACCCTAACCTACCCTAGGGTCTGGGTTTTTGTTTAAAGTCCAATGCAAATCTATGGGAAATGTATGTTCCAGCATAACTTTAGTACTGCTGGAGATATTTCGCTAATACTTGGTCACATGTAACTTATATGTCAAATAAAAATATGTAATAGTTAAATTAAACCCTAACCTACCCCATATTTGAAGGATGGTGTTTTTGTTTCAAGTCCCATATAAGTATATAGGACTTCTGGTGCCTTACTCCACAAGGACCGCTCTGTATCTCCTGGTGAATGTGTCCGTCACTGGCAAGCCACACCCTCCCCATATGGCATACACCATCTTGCAAAGCCATACCCCTTTTATTTTCAGCTTACAATATCTTTACCACAATTCAGCCCCACCTGGGGACGGGATATGGGGATGGGATTTAAAGGGGTACTCCCGTGGAAAACTTCTTTTTTTTTTAATCAACTGGTGCCAGAAAATCGAACAGATTTGTAAATCAGAGCAAAGTAGAAGAGTAGTCAGCTCACCCGGCCACCGCACGGCAATAAATCCTCCAAGGATACGAAGAAAGCAGGTAGATGCAAGCATGACGCGATTCAGGTCATGTGACCTTTCATCAGATGCATGGTGGGAAGCAGAGGGGTGGGGGAATATTTAATAGATTTGTAAATCACTTCTATTAAAAAATCTTAATCCTTCCAGTGCTTTTTAGGGGCTGTATACTAAAGAGAAATCGAAAAAAGAAATGCATTTCCTCTAATGTCATGACCACAGTGCCCTCTGCTGACCTCTGCTGTTCATTTTAGGAACTGTCCAGAGCAGGAGAAAATCCCCATAGCAAACATATGCTGCTCTGGACAGTTCCTAAAATGGACAGCAGAGGTCAGCAGAGCGCACTGTGGTCATAACATCAGAGGAAATGTATTTATTTTTTGTATTTAGGAACTGTCCAGAGCAGGAGAAAATCCCCATAGCAACCATATGCTGCTCTGAACAGTTCCTAAAATGGACAGCAGAGGTCAGCAGAGAGCACTGTGGTCATGATATAAGAGAAATCCAAAAAGATAAACAATTCCTCTGTAGTATAAAGCCCCTAAAAAGTACTGGAAGGATTAAGATTTTTTAATAGAAGTTATTTACAAATCTGTTTCACTTTCTGGCACCAGTTGATTAAAAATAAAAAGTTTTCCACAGGAGTACCTCTTTAAGTTTCAGGGGAAAGTTGTGAACATGGCCTTAGACTACAGAATCTCTGCCCGGACATATTCGAGGTAGAGATTCTGTAGGCTGGAGGTGCCGACTGAACTAGGTGTCCAAAATTATTTTAATTTCCACAGCGGAATTTTCCGCTGCAGAAATTCTGCAGTGTGCAAAAGTCCATCAGAACCCCATTGAAAGCAACGGGAGGCAACAGCACAGAAATTTTCAGCTCTGAAATTCCATAGTGTGAATGTATCCGTACCCTATGAGGAATGGGGTTGAGACAAAAAGCAGAAAATGCTTTATTGATTCAATGGACCAGCCATGTTTTATAACTAGAAGAGAGCACTAAAAGTGCATATGTTTAATGAGAACAATATGGCCTTAGACACCAGAAATGTAACCACCAGTCAATTGGTACTGTACACTAGGGGAACAAAAGGGGATATATGTATCAATGCTCTCCGACCAGAATATAATTGGGGTTTTGTGAGCTTTTTTTGTGTCATTTAAAATTAGAAATATTAATGACAATAACTCCACCAGGCTAACACATGCAACATAAAAATTAAAAAAACGTAAGCAAAAATAAGGCCCTGGCTTATTTACAAAAAAAAAAAAAAAAAAGTCAAAAAAATGTCAAACAAATGCCTGTTTGGGTATAGAGAACTATCAATAAAGGGGGAGAAGATGCTGGGGACCTTCCTGATGATTCATTGTTCGGGCAGCATAAAAGTAATGACAGGTCCCCCTTAAATAGCAGTGGTATATTTATCAGCCCTGTGCTGAGGGGTTACACATTACACACTCAGGGGCATGCTAGGCCTCTCAAACATGTGCACGTTTCTTTAGGTCTTTGGGAGCCAGTGCCATAGTCTGTGGGAGGGGGGGAAAAAAAGACAGGACAAAATAGAGCATCATGTCACCCTTTTTTGTCCAGTAAAAAACCAGTCGCTAGATCACGGAATCAGGTGACCGCTATAGATATTTAAAATACAAAAAAATTCTGATATATATCCAACAAGGCTTGCTGGGTAACCTCTAACAATGGGTTCACACGTTTTTTTTGTTTCCGTTTAACAAACATTTTACACACTTAAAAAAAAAAAAGGTAATAAATGCTGCTGTAAGTCCATTTCCCATAAAAAAAAATTAAATAAATGACCAAATAAAAGATTGCAACATATTTTTGTCGTACACGATACCATGTTCTCGTTTACAACAAATTTTTATGTACAGTAATGTGAAAGAGTGAAAAAGACAAAAACGCACACTATTTGTGTAGATGTTATATATGTTCCAGCTGAGTACCCGGTGCTGCCCAGTTTTTCCTACCTTATCCATGTGGGGGAGGAAAAGCAACAGAAGAAGGAAGCTTTTGTCCTCATATCCTGTCCTTAAATCCTGACCCCATATCCCTCCTCATATCCCAACCCCAAATCCCCTCCTCATATATAATCCTCATATCCAAACCTCATATCTCGACTTCATATCCCGTCCTCATATCCCGACCATATATTCCGTCCCCATATTCTGTCCTCATAGCCCGTCCTCAGGTGGGGCTGAATTGTAGTAAAGATATTGTAAGCTGAAAATATAAGGGGTGTGGCTTAAAGGGTGGGCGTGTCTTTGCAAGATGGGGTATGGCATGTGGGGAGGGTGTGGCTTGCCAGTGCCTGACACATTCACCAGGAGATGCTTGTGGAGTAAGGCACCAGAAGTCCTATATACTTGTATAGGACTTGAAACAAAAACCCCATTCTTCACATATGGGGGTAGGTTAGGGGTTAATTTAACTATTTTATTTGACATATAAGTAACTTGTGACCAAGTATTATCAAAATATCTCCAGCCGTACAAAAATTATGTGGGAACATACATTTCCCATAGATTTGCATTGGACTTGAAACAAAAACCCTGACCCTTGCAAGTGAAGGTAGTTAAGGGTTAAATTAACTATCCTATATTTTTATTGGACATATAAGTAACATGTGACCGAGTATTATCGATTTATCTCCAGGTGTTTATGCAGCATATATTTCCCATAGACTTGTATGGGACTTTAAATAAAAACTGACTCTTGCAAAAGGGGCGTGGCTTTGTGGGACTGGGCGTGATTTGCAAGCCTGACCATGCACAAAAAGGGTAGAGAATGAAAGGGGTGTGGCTTATATGTGGGTGTGTCTTTGTGAGATTGGGTGTGGCTTGCAAGCTGGATTGACACACTCACCAGGAGATACAGAGCGGAGCATGTGGAGGAAGGTACTGGAAGCCCCATATACTTGCATGGGACTTGAAACAAAAACCCATCTTTTATACAAGGGCGTAGGTAAGGGTTAATTTAACTATCATATCTTTTTATTTGACATATAAGTAATATGTGTACCAGGTATTGAAATATCTCCATCCAGCCGTACGGAAGTTATGTGGGAACATACATTTCCCATTGATTTGCATGGAACTTTAAACAAAAACCCTGACCCTCACAAATGGGGGTAGTTAAGGGTTAAATTAACACTCCTATATTTTAAGTGGACATATAAGTAACATGTGACCAAGTATTATCGAAATATATCCAGCCGTTTGGAAGTTATGCAGTAACATATTTCCCATAGACTTGTATGGGTCTTTAAACAAAAACCCTGACCCTGGCAAATGGGGGTGAGTAAGGCTTAAATCCCCTATCCTATGTTTGTTGTTGACATATAAGTAACATGTGTGCCAATTTTCATGTTAATATCTTTAGCGGTTTGGACGTGATGCTGGAACATACACACACACACACACACACACACACACACAATGGGGAGCTTTATCAAAGCTGTCTATGTCCCGCATCAATATAGACCAAACTACAAAGGGTTAGTCTGGTCTATTATGCGCCTACTTTATCAAAAGGCGCGTGGCTCTTGATAAATTCTGTGCACAGACTTCGGGATCTATGCGTTAGACTGTATCTAAACCTGCTTCAGCATGGTCAGACATTTCGGCGTACTTTCAGCCGATGTGACTTGTCGGTGAAAAGTTGCTTTTGATAAATTCAGCACCAATGCATTTTTTCCATCTAAAATAGACTAGAATGCATCATGTTCTAAAAATTCTCTAAAGCAAAAGTCGCACATATTTAGACTGTGACTTTCTGTGCGACAAATTTAGAGACAGGGAAAACCAGTCCAAATGCTTTGATAAATCTCCCCCAATGAGTTTTATATACCGTATATATACACTAGCTGAGTACCCGGCGTTGCCCGGTTTTTCCTCCCTAATCCTTGTTGGGAAGGAAAATAAACAAAGGAGGAAGCTTTTGACTTCATATCCCAACCAACTATCCCGACCTCCTATTCCGTCCTCCTATTTTGACCTCCTATCCCATCCACCTATCCCGACCTCCTATCCTGTCCTCCTATCTCGACCTCCTATCCTTATCTCGACCTCCAATCCCTTCCTCCTATCCAATCCATCTATCCCAACCTCCTATCTCGACCTCCTATCCCATCCTCATATCCCCTGCTCCTGTCTCGACCTCCTATCCAGTCCATCTATCCCAACCTCCTATCTCGACCTCCTATCCCGTCCTCCTATCCCGACCTGTAATATGTGTACCAGGTATTGAAATATCTCCAGCTGTACAGAAGTTATGTGGGAACATACATTTCCTATTGATTTGCATGGGACTTTAAACAAAAGCCCTGACCTTCACAAATGGGGGTAGTTAAGGGTTAAATTAACTATCCTATATTTTAAGTGGACATATAAGTAACATGTGACCAAGTATTATCGAAATATCTCCAGCCGTTTGGAAGTTATGCAGTAACATATATTTCCCATTGACTTGTATAGGACTTTAAACATAAACCCCGCCCCTGGCAAATGGGGAGAGTAAGGGTTAAATCCCCTATTCTATGTTTGTTGTTGACATATAAGTAACATGTGTGCCAAGTTTCATGTTAATATCTTTAGCCGTTTGGACGTCATGCTGGAACATACACACATACATACACGTTGAGTTTTATATATATATATATATATATATATATATATATATATATATATATATATATATATATATATATATAGATATATGTGCACATGATCTCCACCGTCCACATGGTGTATTTGTAAAAGTTTCCTGTTCCAATTGCTTTATTGTATACGGGGATCTTGTTTTGCAGGTGTACATAATGATATTCTTCTCCCTATAGCAGTGTTTCCCATACAGGGTGCCTCCAGCTGTTGCAAAACTACAACTCCTAGCATATCCGGACAGTCAGAGGCTTGCACTACTGCTGGGGGCACCCTGGTTGGGAAATACTGCCCTATAGGGCTTCTCTTGGTTGACTTGTGAGGTCTATACAGGAGGGTGCTGCTCCACCGTTGTCCCTTATGTGCCGTGTCTAAGCAACCGGAATGTATCTGGGTCACTGCAAAATGATAACGCCGCCAAGACGGTGAACTTCACAGCGGATGGGAGGATGAAGGGGCAGATAATTGGGCAATGTGGGGGCATGGGGGATGAGATGTCAGCAGGGGATGGAGCCATGACAGCTGACACCACAATAGCAGTGTTTTCCAACCAGTGTGCCTCCAGCTGTTGCAAAACTACAACTCCCAGCATGCCCGGACAGCCGAAGGCTGTCCGGGCATGCTGGGAGTTGTAGTTTTGCATCAGCTGGAGGTCTTCAGTTTGGAGACCAGTGACTTGTAATCTACAGCAGTGCTCCCCAACCTGTCACTCTCCAGCTTTTACAAAACTATAACTCCCATTATGGCTGCCAGGGCACGATGGGAAATGCAGCTTTACAACAGTGATCTATTTGTTTAAATATTTATTTAAATGTCCGTAAATAACGGTCGAACGATCTAATCGCACAATTCTATTCTATTAAAAACAAACGAGTAACTGACAGTAGTCCGCGCCCGTGCACACAGCCGTGCGATTCCGCCTCAAAACCGCCACATAGAAATAAAAACAAAAAATAAACAAATAAAACCACCTCCCCGGGAGACGACACATGGTTACTATGTATACACCGCGATGGGAAGAAACGCAACAGCCCGGCTACAGATCCCTGGGCCTGTACACACACAGCCCGCCGCGGGTCTCTGCTCCGCCCCACCCCTGAGCTGGTGCTCCTCCTCCCCCGTACGCTCGGCCTCCCCCGGGCAGCGCTCCTTACATCGGCCGGTGTCCGGTTCCGCAGCTCCAGGTGGATTCTCCTCTTCATGTCCATTTTAGCGGCGGCTGCTGCTGCTGCTTTGTCTAAGAATGGAGTTGTTCCCGTCGAGGTGACGTAAGGGGATCACGTGCTATCGACTGGTCACCTGATTAGCCTTTGCCACGCCCCCTTTTGCCCCCATTCAGTAGACGGCTTGCTGCTGGATGAGGTCGTGCGGGGATTGTGCGGCGTAATGGAGCAGGCGGGCAGGGTGGGAGCTGCTGCTGCTGGGGTAGACTGTACTGTACAGGGGCGGATAATGTCCTGTAAAGAGCCGTGTATAGGTGCTGCGGGGTCACCGTGTCCCGTAATGGACGCTAAATATCGTTTTCCCTCATTTACGCTGTGCACACTAACCTGCTAGCTCGCGGGGGCGGGGGAAAATACGACATTTGGTTGATTGGCGTCACGTCTGTCCAATCAGGTGGCATCTTCTTGTATAGACAGCCAATAGCGTCCTGTCCCGCTTCTTTAATAAAGTATGTGTGGGCTGAGGTGCTGCTAAGGTTCGGGGCTATTCCTGTAAGGATGGGAAGAGGGAGTTATTTAAAATATGGCGAATTCTGAGGAAGTGTAAATTTAGACAGGCAGGATAAGAGTGCTCCACATTTTTAACAATGGCTCAGGCTCTCTGACAATCCCTTGTGACATTGTGTAAGGCAACCCAAATTTCTGAGCTGAATTCCGTTTTTTTTTAATTCAGCACGAAAATTCAGGTGCTGCAGAATCCAATAGCTGTAACACCGCCACCGCCCGTGGTCTTTCTATAGGCTAAATCCTTTGGGTATAGCTGCCCATCCCTGTTGGCGTTTTATTTCTTTTAGAGCTGAAAGGCGATACATGTTATTATAGTGGTAATAGAGTGTACCAGTACTCCCTGGTCGCGCTCCCGCAGTTTGAAGCGCGCTCACGAGCTGAGTGAGGTAGGTTTAGATTGGGAGCCCCAATAGGGACAGGGACCAATTTGAGTGTACAGCGCTACGGAATCTGTGTGTGCTATATAAATGAATAAAGAGTTATTAGAGTGCATTCACATCACGATTTTACCATCCTACTTTTACTCACGATTTTTTACCTTCAAATCGTACAAATCTGCACGCCACGTCATATCCATTGACTTCCATTCAGTAATCATATCCAACACATGCATCAGTTTTGATCCGCAGCCAAATTTGCACTTTTTTAAGATCGGAGGTAAAATTGTGGTTGACCATGATTTTTCTCCCAGATTTTAAATCATAATTTAACAGTGTCCGATTTCTTTTTATCATTATGGTTTATGTAAATCGTATTGAATTGTGTGATGTGCGATTTCATCAGATTTATCACACAGAATTTTTTTTTTTACACATGGGTAGTAGCCTCGGAATACTCTGGAAAGTGCTAGAAACTTCAAAATTCTTCAAGATTTTTTTGTTAAAATCGGATAAAATTTTCTGTGCAACTTTGGTCGTCTCAAAGAGGTTATACTATATAATGCAAAAACAATTAAATGCTGAAAAAATGTAAAACATTGACACCTAGTGGTATAAAGTTAGTACTGGCTGAAATACAACAACAAAAATCATAAGTTCACCACTAACAAAGACAAATTACAGAAAAGACAACCTATTTACCCAGGAATATCAAAAACAGAGATGTCATTTCAATCCTCCATTTATTATTTTAATGGGATTACTTTGCAGCAGATTGTAAACAGACATTAATCTGGCCTGATATGTAGAAGTTTCAAAGGCAACCTGTCACCTGTTTCATGCTGTCCAAACCACAGGAAGCATGAAACAAGTACAGGCAGGGGGTGCAGGGACACTATAAATCTTACTTTAAAAAAGCCACCCGGGCCTGGGTAAGAAGTCACAGGGGCCGGTCCCTTGTGGCATTGTGCTGCCTAAGTCCAGGCTAACACTACGGGAATTCCACTATTTGGACTAAGGAATGGAATTCCCATTAGCATGCAAGGACATAACATGATAAGTGAAATTTAACAATTGCCTTTCACACACTGTATTAACCTATCTGTGTCACTGGGTCCTAATCTTTGCTCTCTGTCTGGCTCCAGAAGTTATAAACTACATTGCCTACTTCTGTGTGCTAAAAATCACAAAATAGACCTCCCAGGAGGGGCATGCAAGCATCCTAGGTTCCCCAAGCCCAAACTAAATACTGACCTTTCTAGATATGGCCTTAGATAACATCCTAACGTCAGGATATGGTCTATGATGTTCCTATAAGTGTAGGGGGTTTGATCTAAGGTTTCAACTCTGTGAATGGCCTTGAGTGGCCCAGCCAGAACCATAACTTGAACCCAAATAAAGATTCTGGAGAGACCTGCAAATGGCTTCCTCTGACAGTCCCCATCTTACCCGACAGAGCTTAAGAGGTTCTGCAGAGGACAATGGCAGGAAATCCCCAAATCCAGGCGTGTAAACCTTGTGGCATCATCCCCAAGAACACTGGAGACTGTAATAGCTGCCAAAAGGGCTTCAACTAGATATGGAGTAAAGGGTCTGAATACTTATGTCACTGAAATATTTTATTTTTCCTATTCAACAAGTTAGCAAAGATTTCTAATATTCTGTTTTTACTTTGTCACTATATGATATGGAGTACAGAGTGATGGGGGGGGGGCTTGAATCCTATTTTATTTAAGGGTGCAACAAAGGAAAATGTGAAATGGTGAGGGTCTTGGACTCTCTGGTCACATTGTAAATAGACATTCCAGGTCTCTGAATACATTGGATGCTTTGCTGTCATGACCAGACTTCTTTTGCACATTCACCAAGCTGTCATACATACAATGGCTGTATTGTCCCCATTTAATCAATGTTGGGCTTATATAACTGGAGCCATGTCACCTCCAACTGCATAGTCCCATTTACACAAGGGAGACTGATACAAGAAGAGAAGGATGCTAGTTCACCTGTAAGTGATTTTATTTTTGACTAATTTGATGGCAGTTCTACTGATGGATCATATTTGTAATATTATACATCTAATATGTAGAATTAATGCCTGTTTTGAGAAGAGAACCTGATGTATAAAGCGATAATGTTAAGATTTACCTTTACATATATTCTAAGACTGAGATTATCAAAACATTGTAAGGGTGGGTTCACACTGCGTTTGTAGTGTACGGGTGTCGGATCCGATTGGGAGGTGGGAAAACCATCCGCTCCCGTATCCCAGCCAGAACTCCATACATTTCAATGAGCCAAGCGGAGTCAAACGCTAACTACAGTTGGCTCATTTTTGCCCTGTATACGGTTCTCTAACCGGACCTAAAACTGTGGTATATGGGGTTTAATTAATATCAGTGAACAGTTGCACAGGGCACATCAGACAACACTGCGGATCGCAATGCTATGGCACCCAAGACATACAGTTGCAAGAAGTAAGTGAATCCTTGGATTTACCTAGAATTTTTCACTGATTACCAATAAAATGTGATCTGATCATTATCGAAGTCACAATTTACTGATTTAATTTCAAGAGATTATCTGGTCAAAACTGTTTTTGAATTTATGTGCCCAGGCTTTCAAATAAAAATAAACAGAGGCTTATATGTCACTCCCCTTTCTTTACCTGGCTCTGGTGACAGATGGTCCCGTCTGCGGCAGATGACACTCGGCTTCTCTTAGCAGCAGATCGTATTGTCTGCGGCTGACATAGCACACAATGCTGCACAGTGAGCAGATATGTGTGAATTTAATAATCTCTGGATCCCCCTCCCTTTCCCCCAAAAAAAAGAAAAATTTTCTCCATAAATGTGGTTCAGTTTACCGATTTTTCTGGAATGCCTTACACGCACAGCTCTCTTCAGGTCATGTCACTGCATCTACATAAGGTTAGAGTGTCCCTGTTATTTGGGGGGAAAAATGTGACATGTTGCAGACAGATGTTAAATGTTTTGCTTGGCTGATTGTTCAGACCCCCACTAATTGTTAGATATAACCAGGAGAATCTGGCGGCTTAGCACTTCTATCCCCAGATCCCTGTGATTGCTGTATTGTATGAGATGAGCCCCATAGACTTATAATGGTGCTTGTCACATGTAACAAATTTAGTTAGATTGCGTTTGTCTATAATTGTGACTTAGACAACAATCAGACTATATGACTACAAGGGATCTTAGCATTAAAGGGGTATTCCAGGCAAAACCTTTTTAAATATATATCAACTGGCTCCGGAAAGTTAAACAGATTTGTAAATTACTTCTATTAAAAAATCTTAATCCTTCCAATAGTTATTAGCTTCTGAAGTTTTCTGTCTAACTGCTCAATGATGATGTCACGTCACGGGAGCTGTGCATGATGGGAGAATATCCCTTGCATGATGGGAAAATATCCCCATAGGAACTGCACAGCTCCCGGGACGTGAGTCATCAGAGAGCAGTTAGACAGAAAACAACAACTCAACTTCAGAAGCTAATAACTATTGGAAGGATTAAGATTTTTTAATAGAAGTAATTTACAAATCTGTTTAACTTTCCGGAGCCAGTTGATATATAAAAAAATTTTTGGCCTGGAATACCCCTTTAATTGTATGATGTAGACATTGTGAAGCACTGTAGACATGATGTAGACATTGTGAAGCACTGTTATGTGGTTGCCATATTGTGCAGTATGCTATTTTTTCAGTGTATGGTGGTGGCCGCATTGTATTGCTCTGAAGTATGGTATTAAAAGTCCTGCTTTATTTTGATGACCAGTGATGACCACATAGTAACAATACATATAACTTGTACTAATAATCCATCAATGTTGAACAACATATTTTATAAAACTTGTAGCTAACATGAAGTGAACAATACAAGTTTATTGTTATATACACAATTTAGTAAATGGACGGGTCAGTTGTGCATCACTAAATAATAGTTGTGTCAATCCAGTCACTGTTCATAGATAGCCAGCACGGCACTGCATCCCTTTCTGAATACAGAACAATAGGGAAATAGCAGGTTTGGACTTAAAAATGCTGAAGGTGGTGCTCTGATTGGCAATAGTGCAGGAAGACGTCTTAAAGAAGCAGAAGAAAAAATCGGCAACTCACCGATTATCGTGCGAAACGGAGCTTGGTCGCCATCCTGTGTCCCCCCCACTACCCTCTTCTCATGTAACTTATTTGTGAGTATGCAATAAAAAGAAGAATTCAATCAGCTGGTTGCAGTGAGTTGCCGATTTTTTCTTCTGCTTCTTTAAGACGTCAATCCAGTCACTAGTCACACTGGTCACACATCAAGATATCACCATATTTTACCAGAATGTTGGGGAATTGTTTTTTTTTTTTTTGAAAGCCAAGTGTTCACCATGAATCACACTGGGGAGAACACACCATATATTACACAGATACCTTATACCACAAAAAAATAACACATCCTGAGGTCAATAGATAAAAATATGTCAACTGCGGTGAGTACCATACTGACCTATAAATCGAAGGGCTGCAGAAAAGGTCACTTCATCCAGTACATAGATCCACACTAGGATGGATCTACCCGGCAAAAGTAGCCCACTCATAGAAGCAACTCACGTGCAAAATTTTGTTCCGATCGGACATTATGCCTTTAATTGTGTCTATTCTCAATTTTGAAGCAAAGGATTATACCGAAATGATGACCTGGGATAATCCAGATGTCACATCACAATCCCTCCTGTTCTGCAATGTCTTTCATACAAACAACTTATAGACAAGCTTTCCCTGCCTGATAACACAGTGCCAGGGTGAAATCTATCTACTCTTTTATCCAGACAGGCTGTTACGCCAAGCGCTCCGGGTCCCCGCTCCTCCCCGGAGCGCTCGCTACACTCTCCTCACTGCAGCGCTCCGGTCAGATCCACTGACCCGGGGCGCTGCGATACCGCCTCCAGCCGGGATGCGATTCGCGATGCGGGTAGCGCCCGCTCGCGATGCGCACCCCGGCTCCCGTACCTGACTCGCTCTCCGTCAGTCCTGTCCCGGCGCGCGCGGCCCCGCTCCCTAGGGCGCGCGCGCGCCGGGTCTTTGCGATTTAAAGGGCCACTGCGCCGCTGATTGGCGCAGTGGTTCCAATTAGTGTTATCACCTGTGCACTTCCCTATATCACCTCACTTCCCCTGCACTTCCTTGCCGGATCTTGTTGCCATCGTGCCAGTGAAAGCGTTTCCTTGTATGTTCCTAGCCTGTGTTCCAGACCTCCTGCCGTTGCCCCTGACTACGATCCTTGCTGCCTGCCCCGACCTTCTGCTACGTCCGACCTTGCTTCTGTCTACTCCCTTGTACCGCGCCTATCTTCAGCAGCCAGAGAGGTTGAGCCGTTGCTAGTGGATACGACCTGGTCACTACCGCCGCAGCAAGACCATCCCGCTTTGCGGCGGGCTCTGGTGAAAACCAGTAGTGACTTAGAACCGATCCACTAGCACGGTCCACGCCAATCCCTCTCTGGCACAGAGGATCCACTACCTGCCAGCCGGCATCGTGACAGTAGATCCGGCCATGGATCCCGCTGAAGATCCTCTGCCAGTTGTCGCTGACCTCACCACGGTGGTCGCCCAGCAGTCGCAACAGATAGCGCAACAAGGCCAACAGCTGTCTCAACTGACCGTTATGCTTCAGCAGTTACTACCACAGCTTCAGCAATCATCTCCTCCGCCAGCTCCTGCATCTCCTCCGCAGCGAGTGGCCGCTTCTGGTCTACGACTATCCTTGCCGGATAAATTTGATGGGGACTCTAAGTTTTGCCGTGGCTTTCTTTCCCAATGTTCCCTGCACCTGGAGATGATGTCGGACCAGTTTCCCACTGAAAGGTCTAAGGTGGCTTTCGTAGTCAGCCTTCTGTCTGGAAAAGCCCTGTCTTGGGCCACACCGCTCTGGGACCGCAATGACCCCGTCACTGCCTCTGTACACTCCTTCTTCTCGGAAATTCGAAGTGTCTTTGAGGAACCTGCCCGAGCCTCTTCTGCTGAGACTGCCCTGTTGAACCTGGTCCAGGGTAATTCTTCCGTTGGCGAGTATGCCGTACAATTCCGTACTCTTGCTTCAGAATTATCCTGGAATAATGAGGCCCTCTGCGCGACCTTTAAAAAAGGCCTATCCAGCAACATTAAAGATGTTCTGGCCGCACGAGAAATCCCTGCTAATCTACATGAACTCATTCACCTAGCCACTCGCATTGACATGCGTTTTTCCGAAAGGCGTCAGGAGCTCCGCCAGGATATGGACTCTGTTCGCACGAGGCGTTTCTTCTCCCCGGCTCCTCTCTCCTCTGGTCCCCTGCAATCTGTTCCTGTGCCTCCCGCCGTGGAGGCTATGCAGGTCGACCGATCTCGCCTGACACCTCAAGAGAGGACACGACGCCGCATGGAGAATCTCTGCCTGTACTGTGCTAGTACCGAACACTTCCTGAAGGATTGTCCTATCCGTCCTCCCCGCCTGGAAAGACGTACGCTGACTCCGCACAAAGGTGAGACAGTCCTTGATGTCTACTCTGCTTCTCCACGTCTTACTGTGCCTGTGCGGATGTCTGCATCTGCCTTCTCCTTCTCTGCTGTGGCCTTCTTGGACTCCGGCTCTGCAGGAAATTTTATTTTGGCCTCTCTCGTCAACAGGTTCAACATCCCGGTGACCAGTCTCGCCAGACCCCTCTACATCAATTGTGTAAACAATGAAAGATTGGACTGTACCATACGTTTCCGCACGGAGCCCCTTCTAATGCACATCGGACCTCATCACGAGAGGATTGAACTTTTGGTCCTTCCCAATTGCACTTCTGAAATTCTCCTTGGACTTCCCTGGCTTCAACTTCACTCCCCAACCCTGGATTGGTCCACTGGGGAGATCAAGAGTTGGGGGCCCTCTTGTTCCAAGGACTGCCTAAAACCGGTTCCCAGTAACCCTTGCCGTGACTCTGTGGTTCCTCCTGTAACCGGTCTCCCTAAGGCCTATATGGACTTTGCGGATGTTTTTTGCAAAAAACAAGCTGAGACTCTACCTCCTCACAGGCCTTATGATTGTCCTATCGACCTCCTCCCGGGCACTACTCCACCCCGGGGCAGAATTTATCCTCTGTCCGCCCCAGAGACTCTTGCCATGTCTGAATACGTCCAGGAAAATTTAAAAAAGGGCTTTATCCGTAAATCCTCCTCTCCTGCCGGAGCCGGATTTTTCTTTGTGTCCAAAAAAGATGGCTCTCTACGCCCTTGCATTGACTACCGCGGTCTTAATAAAATCACGGTTAAGAACCGCTACCCCCTACCTCTCATCTCTGAACTCTTTGATCGCCTCCAAGGTGCCCACATCTTTACCAAACTGGACTTAAGAGGTGCTTATAATCTCATCCGCATCAGAGAGGGGGATGAATGGAAAACGGCATTTAACACCAGAGATGGACACTTTGAGTATCTGGTCATGCCCTTTGGCCTGTGCAACGCCCCTGCCGTCTTCCAAGACTTTGTTAATGAAATTTTTCGTGATCTTTTATACTCCTGTGTTGTTGTATATCTGGACGATATCCTGATTTTTTCTGCCAATCTAGAAGAACACCGCCAGCATGTCCGTATGGTTCTTCAGAGACTTCGTGACAATCAACTCTATGCCAAAATAGAGAAATGTCTGTTTGAATGCCAATCTCTTCCTTTCCTAGGATACTTGGTCTCTGGCCAGGGACTACAAATGGATCCAGACAAACTCTCTGCCGTCTTAGATTGGCCACGCCCCTCCGGACTCCGTGCTATCCAACGTTTTTTGGGGTTCGCCAATTATTACAGACAATTTATTCCACATTTTTCTACCGTTGTGGCTCCTATCGTGGCTTTAACCAAAAAAAATGCCGATCCCAAGTCTTGGCCTCCTCAAGCGGAAGACGCCTTTAAACGGCTCAAGTCTGCCTTTTCTTCGGCTCCCGTGCTCTCCAGACCTGACCCATCTAAACCCTTCCTATTGGAGGTTGATGCCTCCTCTGTGGGAGCTGGAGCTGTCCTTCTACAAAAAAATTCTTCCGGGCATGCTGTTACTTGTGGTTTTTTTTCTAGGACCTTCTCTCCGGCGGAGAGAAACTACTCCATCGGGGATCGAGAGCTTCTAGCCATTAAATTAGCACTTGAGGAATGGAGGCATCTGCTGGAGGGATCAAGATTTCCAGTTATTATTTACACCGATCACAAGAACCTCTCCTACCTCCAGTCTGCCCAACGGCTGAATCCTCGCCAGGCCAGGTGGTCTCTGTTCTTTGCCCGATTTAATTTTGAAATTCACTTTCGGCCTGCCGATAAGAACATTAGGGCCGATGCTCTCTCTCGTTCCTCGGATGCTTCTGAAGTTGAACTCTCTCCGCAACACATCATTCCTCCTGACTGCCTGATTTCCACTTCTCCAGCCTCCATCAGGCAAACTCCTCCAGGAAAGACCTTTGTTTCTCCACGCCAACGCCTCGGAATCCTCAAATGGGGCCACTCTTCCCATCTCGCAGGTCATGCGGGCATCAAGAAATCTGTGCAACTCATCTCTCGCTACTATTGGTGGCCGACTCTGGAGACGGATGTTGTGGACTTTGTGCGAGCCTGCACTATCTGTGCCCGGGATAAGACTCCTCGCCAGAAGCCCGCTGGTTTTCTTCATCCTCTGCCTGTCCCCGAACAGCCTTGGTCTCTGATTGGTATGGATTTTATTACTGACTTACCCCCATCCCATGGCAACACTGTTATTTGGGTGGTCGTTGATCGATTCTCCAAAATGGCACATTTCATCCCTCTTCCTGGTCTTCCTTCAGCGCCTCAGTTGGCTAAACAATTTTTTGTACACATTTTTCGTCTTCACGGGTTGCCCACGCAGATCGTCTCGGATAGAGGCGTCCAATTCGTGTCTAAATTCTGGAGGGCTCTCTGTAAACAACTCAAGATTAAATTAAATTTTTCTTCTGCATATCATCCTCAATCCAATGGACAAGTAGAAAGAATTAACCAGGTCTTGGGTGATTATTTACGACATTTTGTTTCCTCCCGCCAGGATGACTGGGCAGATCTTCTACCATGGGCCGAATTCTCGTATAACTTCAGAGTCTCTGAATCTTCCTCCAAATCCCCATTTTTCGTGGTGTACGGCCGTCACCCTCTTCCCCCCCTCCCTACCCCCTTGCCCTCTGGTCTGCCCGCTGTGGATGAAATTTCTCGTGATCTTTCCATCATATGGAGAGAGACCCAAAATTCTCTCTTACAGGCTTCATCACGCATGAAGAAGTTCGCGGATAAGAAAAGAAGAGCTCCTCCCATTTTTTCCCCTGGAGACAAGGTATGGCTCTCCGCTAAATATGTCCGCTTCCGTGTCCCTAGCTATAAGTTGGGACCACGCTATCTTGGTCCTTTCAAAATTTTGTGCCAGATTAATCCTGTCTCTTACAAACTTCTTCTTCCTCCTTCTCTTCGTATTCCTAATGCCTTTCACGTTTCTCTTCTTAAACCACTTATCATTAACCGTTTCTCTCCCAAATCTGTTCCTCCCACTCCTGTTTCCGGCTCCTCGGACATCTTCTCCGTCAAAGAGATTCTGGCATCTAAAAAGGTCAGAGGGAAAACCTTTTTTTTAGTGGATTGGGAGGGTTGTGGTCCAGAAGAGAGATCCTGGGAACCTGAGGACAACATCCTAGACAAAAGTCTGCTCCTCAGGTTCTCAGGCTCTAAGAAGAGGGGGAGACCCAAGGGGGGGGGTACTGTTACGCCAAGCGCTCCGGGTCCCCGCTCCTCCCCGGAGCGCTCGCTACACTCTCCTCACTGCAGCGCTTCGGTCAGATCCACTGACCCGGGGCGCTGCGATACCGCCTCCAGCCGGGATGCGATTCGCGATGCGGGTAGCGCCCGCTCGCGATGCGCACCCCGGCTCCCGTACCTGACTCGCTCTCCGTCAGTCCTGTCCCGGCGCGCGCGGCCCCGCTCCCTAGGGCGCGCGCGCCGGGTCTTTGCGATTTAAAGGGCCACTGCGCCGCTGATTGGCGCAGTGGTTCCAATTAGTGTTATCACCTGTGCACTTCCCTATATCACCTCACTTCCCCTGCACTTCCTTGCCGGATCTTGTTGCCATCGTGCCAGTGAAAGCGTTTCCTTGTATGTTCCTAGCCTGTGTTCCAGACCTCCTGCCGTTGCCCCTGACTACGATCCTTGCTGCCTGCCCCGACCTTCTGCTACGTCCGACCTTGCTTCTGTCTACTCCCTTGTACCGCGCCTATCTTCAGCAGCCAGAGAGGTTGAGCCGTTGCTAGTGGATACGACCTGGTCACTACCGCCGCAGCAAGACCATCCCGCTTTGCGGCGGGCTCTGGTGAAAACCAGTAGTGACTTAGAACCGATCCACTAGCACGGTCCACGCCAATCCCTCTCTGGCACAGAGGATCCACTACTTGCCAGCCGGCATCGTGACACAGGCCTTGCCGAAATTTGACAATAAGGGTCAAGAACGATTTTCTGTACAATCCAAGGCACATTTCCTATGTGTAATATGAAGCTTGTAGTGGAGACAAAAGATATTGGGGGGTATTTATCAATTTTGCCTGTTGACAGTTTCTTTTTACCCTTTTTTTTTCACTTTGGTTTTCGTGGACATGCACCAAATTTATCATTTGGTGCAAGTTGTTAGTAATTTTGGCTCAAATGTTGAAATCAGCTGTTCACAGCGCCTTTTACACAGAACTTACCGCCACAGAGGACAGCGTATTTGATTTACTATACCTATGTTGGAAACGGCTGTCTTGGTTTAATAATGGCATGTAGTCTCTGTTTATATTGATTAGGGATCGACCAAATATTGGTATGGCCGATATTATCGGCCGATAATCACGATTTTGGGCATTATCGGTATCGGCAATTATCTTGCCGATAAGCCGATAATGCCCCGCCCCCCGAACCGCCCCCACCGCACCGTGACCGCCACCCCCTCGACCCGCCGCACCCCCGACCCACCGCACCGCCGACCCACCGCACCACGTCGCACCCCCCACCGTGATGCTAGGCGGTATACCGGTATGGATTTTTGCCCATACCGCTATACCAGTCGGGCCCCTCCCCCACCCTCCCAGTCAATAAAAAAATTAAACTTACCCGTAATGGGGGTGGTCCGTCCATCCATCCATCGTTCCTGTAGTGTCCGGGGGCGTTCCGGGTGGAGGGTGGTCCGGTCCGGGCTGTACTTCTTCTCCGGGGGTCCTCTTTTCCCCCCCCCGGCAGGCTCCGGCCTAGTACGCTGCATAGACGCCGCTACGCCGTGACGTCAGGTGCGTCGCTGCGCACGGGCATCACTGCGCAGCGGCGTCTATGCAGCATACTAGGCCGGAGCCTGCCCGGAGTGGAGAAGATGACCGCCGGAGAAGAAGGACAGCCCGGACCGGACCACCCTCCACCCGGAACGCCCCCGGACACTACAGGAACGATGGATGGATGGCCCGGACCACCCTGACAGGTAGGGGGAGAGAAGCGGGTGGTGGCGGCGGCGGCCTATGGCCCCGCAAAAGCCACTGCAGATCATTGATTTAAAGCGCCCGCTTTAAATTAATGATCTGCAGCGGTGTCGCAGGGGGTTAAATAGCAGATAACTTATACCAGAATATCGGTATAAGTTATCGGCTATCGGCCCTAACCAGCACCGATTATCGGTATCGGCCCTAAAAAACCGATATCGGTCGATCCCTAATATTGATACCCCCTCTTGCCCCTTTATTCGTTGCCCCTGATGACGCTTGGTTTATAATAACTAATAACATAAGCAGAAACGCGTCGGGCTAATGGTCTACAGGGGATGTGATATATATATATATATTTATACTACTGCTGTATGATATCACAGTGTGTATCTGTGTTCACATAATTAACTGTGAAGGTGCAGAACGGGCTGCGTTTAGCATGCGTGTGATTATTTTTTTCTTTTGGTGGTAGTTTTTCCACGTATTGATTTTTGGTGAATTTTATCCAGTAACTAATTAAAAGTTATTTTTTAGCTGCACCTTTAACCCAATTTAATTTAAAAAATGACAGTGGAGAAGATGCGCCAAACTTTGGCGCAAAAAGACACTGCGCCAAAGTATTGCGCCAAAGTTACGTGAAAAAAAACACATAAATCCTTTGATAAATACCCCCCATTGTCCCATTGGAACCAAATTTTGCACGTGAGATGCCCTTGTGGGTGGGGGACTTTTGGACTTGTGGGTGGGGTGTTTGAATTCGATCATAGAAAATCAATAAAAAAAACAAGTGAGCCTAATTCACACAGTTCCACTGATGGTGTAGAAAGTCATTCTTATTGGTTTTAATATCTCTTGTTATTTTTGCATCAAAAACACCTAACAGCACAGTTCTCTCCTTACAGTTTGTGAGATGCTGTGAACATAGATACATTTGTCTATGAACACGTGTGCTCTAAACTCAAGTGGAACTTGTTCTACATTTGGGATTCATGAGAGAAGGAACATGTTCAACTCTATTATTACTCTAGATCACTTCAAAGCAAGCATGGATGTATGCGGAGGCCCTCCTGCAGGCTTGGAAACCGATCAGACCCCCCACAGTCACATTAGGGGGTGTAGATCTGGCACAAACTGCACTAAAGCAAACATTTTTGTGACTGTATCCCTCTCCTGGAGATACCAGGACTGTCACAACCAGATGCCTAATTCACATGTGCTTCTGACAGGACACAAGACATAATGGGCCGAGCCTCTGCTATGACAGGACACAAGACATAATGGGCCGAGCCTCTGCTATGACAGGACACAAGACATAATGGACCGAGCCTCTGCTATGACAGGACACAAGACATAATGGGCCGAGCCTCTGCTATGACAGGACACAAGACATAATGGACCGAGCCTCTGCTATGACAGGACACAAGACATAATGGGCCGAGCCTCTGCTATGACAGGACACAAGACATAATGGACCGAGCCTCTGCTATGGTGGCCATTACTAAAGTTTAATTGGCATTAATGACTGTCATCCTTCATATATTTTCTATAGTTATTATATTCCAGCTGATTTTAATTTAGAATTTCAGACTAATGTAGGAGTTATGGGGTTACTAGAAATGTTTTAGAAGATAACTAGAAAAGGTTAACGTGAACGTCCACTCTTGAACATAGTTTGTTTCCTATTAACCTCTTCAGGACATAGGGCATATGGATACGCCCTGCATTCCGAGTCCTTAAGGACCGAGGGCGTATCCATACGCCCGTGGGAATTCCGATCCCCACCGCTAGCCGATTGGGGACTGGAGCCGGATGCCTGCTGAAATCGTTCAGCAGGCATCCCGGCATATCGCCCAGGGGGGTCATTATGCCCCCCCATGTCGGCGATCGCCGCAGATCGCTGGACAATTCAGTCCAGCGATCTGCGGCGATTCCGGGTCAATCGGGTCTCCAGTGACCCGGTGCCCCGGAATTACTGGCTGTTCGGGGCCGTCTCTGACGGCCCCGAACAGCCAGAGCCTGCAGGGGTGAGGTGGCACTGGTGCCACCTCACGATCGCCCTGATTCGTCGACCGGATTACCGGCCGACCAATCAGGGCGTCTGCTGCGGGTGTCACTCCCGCACCTGCTCCGCCCCTCTTCCGGAGGACGTGAGCGGGTGCGGGACGTGCACCCCGGGTGCTGGGGACCCCGATCCCCGGCGTCAATGTTGGGATCAGGGCCCCAGGAGCAGCGGCGGCAACGGCGAGGGACTGACCTCATGCGGCTGGATCGTTGGAGGTGAGTGACAGCCTCCTGCTGTTGCTTAGCAACAGCTCCCAGCATGCAAAAAGGGCATGCTGGGAGCTGTAGTTATGCAACAGCAGGAGGCAGACCACCACAACTCCCAGCATTCCCTTATGGGCATGCTGGGACTTATGGTTTTGCAACAGCTGGAGGCACATTTTTTCTATGGAAAAGTGTACCTTCAGCTGTTGTAGTGGTGCATCTGCTGGTTGCATAACTACAACTCCCAGCATGCCTGTTGGCTGTCGGTGACTGCTGAGAGTTGTAGTTTTGCAACAGCTGAAGGCACACTGGTTGTGAAACTTAGAGTTTTTTTTTTACCTAACTCAGTGTTTCACGACCGGTGTGCCTCCAGCTGTTGCAAACTCCAACTCTCAGCAGTCAATGTACACCATGCACCGTACAAGCTGGGAGTTGTAGTTTTGCAACAGCTGGAGGCACACTGGTTGTGAAACACTGAGTTAGGTCACAAACTCAGTGATACATAACCAGTGTGCCTACAGTTGTTGCAAAACTACAACTCTCAGCAGTCACCGACAGCCAACGGGCATGCTGGGAGTTGTAGTTATGCAACAGCTGGATGTCCCGTCCCCCCCAATGTGAACGTACAGGGTACACTCACATGGGCGGAGGATTACAGTAAGTATCTTGCTGCAAGTTTGAGCTGCCGCAAACTTTCTGCTGCAGCTCAAACTGCCAGCGAGAAACTACTGTGAACCCCCGCCCGTGCGACTGTACCCTAAAAACACTACACTACACTACCAAAAAATAAAATAAAAAGTAAAAAAACACTACATATACACATACCTCGACACAGCCCCCCTCCCCTCCCCAATAAAAATGAAAAACGTCTGGTACGCCACTGTTTCCAGAACGGAGCCTCCAGCTGTTGCAAAACAACAACTCCCAGTATTGTCGGACAGCCGTTGACTGTCCAGGCATGCTGGGAGTTTTGCAACAGCTGGAGGCACCCTGTTTGGGAATCACTGGCATAGAATTCCCCTATGTCCACCCCTATGCAAGTCCCTAATTTAGGCCTCAAATGCACATGGCGCTCTCACTTTGGAGCCCTGTCGTATTTCAAGGCAACAGTTTAGGGTCACATATGGGGTATCGCTGTACTCGGGAGAAATTGTGTTACAAATTTTGGGGGGTATTTTCTGCTTTTACCCTTTTTAAAAATGTGAAATTTTTGGGAAAACAAGCATTTTAGGTAAAATTATATATTTTTTTTTTACATATGCAAAAGTCGTGAAACACCTGTGGGGTATAAAGGTTCACTTAACCCCTTGTTACGTTCCCCGAGGGGTCTAGTTTCCAAAATGATTGCCATGTGGGTTTTTTTTTGCTGTCCTGGCACCATAGGGGCTTCCTAAATGCGGCATGCCCCCAGAGAAAAATTTGCTTTCAAAAAGCCAAATGTGACTCCTTCTCTTCCGAGACCTGTAGTGCGCCAGCAGAGCACTTTTCACCCCCATATGGGGTGTTTTCTGAATCGGGAGAAATTGGGCTTCAAATTTTTAGGGGTATTTTCTGCTATTACCCTTTTTAAAAATTAAACATTTTTGGGAAAACAAGCATTTTAGGTAAAAATTATTATTATTTTTTTTTTTTTACATTTGCAAAAGTCGTGAAACACCTGTGGGGTATTAAGGTTCACTTTATCCCATGTTACATTCCCCGAGGGGTCTAGTTTCCAAAATGGTATGCCATGTGTTTTTTTTTTGCTGTTCTGGCACCATAAGGGCTTCCTAAATGCAACATGCCCCCCAAAAACCATTTCAGAAAAACGTACTCTCCAAAATCCCCTTGTCGCTCCTTCCATTCTGAGCCCTCTACTGCGCCCGCCGAACACTTTACATAGACATATGAGGTATGTCCTTACTCGAGAGAAATTGGGCTACAAACACAAGTAAAAATTTTGTCCTTTTTACCCCTTGTAAAAATTCAAAAATTGGGTCTACAAGAACATGTGAGTGTAAAAAATGAAGATTGTGAATTTTCTCCTTCACTTTGCTGCTATTCGTGCGAAACATCTAAAGGGTTAAAACGCTGACTGAATGTCATTTTGAATACTTTGGGGGGTGTAGTTTTTATAATGGGGTCATTTATGGGGTATTTCTAAGATGAAGACCCTTCAAATCCACTTCAAACCTGAACTGGTCCCTGAAAAATACTGAGTTTGAAAATTTTGTGAAAAATCGGAAAATTGCTGCTGACCGTTGAAGCCCTCTGGTGTCTTCGTCAATTTTATGATGCAGACATAAAGTAGACATATTGTATATGTGAACCAAAAAAAAATGTATTCGTAATATCCATTTTCCTTACAAGCAGAGAGCTTCAAAGTTAGAAAAATGCAAAATTTTCAAATTTTTCATCACATTTACGGATTTTTCACCAAGAAAGGATGCAAGTATGGACAAAAATTTACCACTATGTTAAAGTAGAATATGTCACGAAAAAACAATCTCGGAATCAGAATGATAACTAAAAGCATTCCAGAGTTATTAATGTTTAAAGTGACAGTGGTCAGATGTGCAAAAAACGCTCCGGTCCTTAAGGCCAAAATGGGCTCCGTCCTGAAGGGGTTAAAGGTCAATAGATGCAAACTTTTTTGCATCTATCGGTGTCCGGGCAAAACGGGGGAACCGTCCAGGGAGGGTCGGCGCCGAAGGTCCCTACCTGGATTCCGGATCGCGATCCTCCATGCGGGGATCCCCCACGTGCGGCGGCGGCTTCCGGGTCCTGCTAGGTGAGTTGTTGCCTAGCAACATCCGGAGGGCCACAGTTTACAGTGGTCTCTAAACCGTGGCCCTCCAGATGTTGCAAAACTACAACTCCCAGCATGCCCAGACAGCTGTTTGCTGTGTGGGCATGCTGGGACTTGTAGTTTTGCAATATTTAGAGGGGTTCAGGTTGTAGATCACTAAGTGGTCTCAAACTGTAGCCCTCCAGATGTTGCAAAACTACAACTCTCAGCATGCCCAGACAGCAGTTTGCTGGCTGGGCATGCTGAGAGTTGTAGTTTTGCAACATCTGGAGAGCCACAGTTTTGAGACCACTGGACAGTGATTTACAACTTGAACCCCTCTAAATCTTGCAAAACTACAACTCCCAGCATTCAGGAACAGCATAAGGCTGTCTTGGCATGCTGGGAGTTGTACTTGCGTGCCTCCAGCCATTGCATAACTACATCTCCCAGCATGCCCTTCCGCAATCAGTACATGCTGGGAGTTGCAGTTTTGCAACAGCTGGAGGCACACTGGTTGGAAAATACTGAGTTAGGTCATAGAACCTAACTCAAGGTTTTCCAGCCAGTGTGCCTCCAGCTGTTGCAAAACTACAACTCCCAGCATGCATGGTCTGTCAGTGCATGCTGGGAGTTGTAGTTTTGACCCCCCTCCCGTGTGAATGTACAGGCTACATTCACACTGGCGGCAGATTACAGTGAGTTCCCCGCTGCAAATTTGAGATGCGGCAAATTTTCCGCCACAGCTCAAACTCCTAGCGGGAGACTCAGTGTAATCTGCTGCCAGTGTGAATGTAACCTAAAAACACTACACTAACATAAAATAAAGAGTAAAACACTACATATACACACGTACACTGCCCCCCCCACTACCCCCCCTTCTCCAATAAAAATGAAAAACGTATTGTACGGCAGTGTTTCTAAGATGGAGCCTCCAGCTGTTGCAAAACAAAAACTCCCAGCATTTCTGGACAGCAATTGACTGTCCAAGCATGCTTGGAGTTTAGCAACAGCTGGAGGCGCCCTGTTTGGGAATCACTGGCGTAGAATACCCCTATGTCCACCCCTATGCAAGTCCCTAATTCAGGCCTCAAATGCACATGGCGCTCTCACTTTGGAGCCCTGTCGTATTTCAAGGCAACAGAATAGGGTCACATATGGGGTATCGCCGTACTCGGGAGAAATTGCCTAACAAATTTTGGGGGGCTTTTTCTCCTTTTACCCCTTATGAAAAGGAACAGTTGGGGTCTACACCAGCATGTTAGTGTAAAAAAATAAAAAATTTTACACTAACATGCTGGTGTTGCCCTATACTTTTCATTTTCACAAGAGGTAAAAGGGAAAAACGCCCCCCAAAATTTGTAACACAATTTATCCCGAGTACGGAGATACCCCATATGTGGGCGCAAAGTGCTCTGGGGGCGCACAACAAGGCCCAGAAGGGAGAGTGCGCCATGTACATTTGAGGTGATTTGCACAGAGGTGGCTGATTGTTACAGCGGTTCTGACAAACGCAAAAAAAAAAACACACCCACATGTGACCCCATTTTGAAAACTACACCCATCACGGAATGTAATAAGGGGTGCAGTGAGAATTTACACCCCACAGGTGTCTGACGGATCTTTGGAACAGTGGTCCGTGAAAATGAAAAATTTTGCACAGCCCACTGTTCCAAAGATCTGTCAGACACCAGTGGGGGGTAAATGCTCACTGTACCCCTCATTACATTCTGTGAGGGGTCTAGTTTCCAAAATGGTATGCCATGTGGGGGTTATTTTGCTGTTCTGGCACCATAGGGGCTTCCTAAATGCGACATGCCCCCCGAGCAAAATTTGCTCTCAAAAAGCCAAATATGACGCCTTCCCTTCTGAGCATTGTAGTTCGCCCGTAGTGCACTTCAGGTCCACTTATGGGGTACCTCCATACTCAGAAGAGATGGGGTTACAAATTTTGGGGGGGTCTTTTCTGCTATTAACCCTTGCAAAAATGTGAAATTTGGGGGGAAACCCACATTTTAGTTAAATTTTTTTTTTTTTTTTTTACATATGCAAAAGTCGTGAAACACCTGTGGGGTATTAAGGCTCACTTTATCCCTTGTTACGTTCCTCAAGGGGTCTAGTTTCCAAAATGGTATGCCATGTGTTTTTTTTTTGCTGTTCTGGCACCATAGGGGCTTCCTAAAGGTGACATTCCCCCCAAAAACCATTTCAGAAAAACGTACTCTCTAAAATCCCCTTGTCGCTCCTTCGCTTCTGAGCCCTCTACTGCGCCCGCCGAACACTTTACATAGACATATGAGGTATGTGCTTACTCGAGAGAAATTGGGCTACAAATATAAGTATACATTTTCTCTTTTTACCCCTTGTAAAAATTCAAAAATTGGGTCTACAAGAACATGCGAGTGTAAAAAATGAAGATTTTGAATTTTCTCCTTCACTTTGCTGCTTTTCCTGTGAAACACCTAAAGGGTTAAAACATTTACTGAATGTCATTTTGAATACTTTGGGGGGTGCAGTTTTTATAATGGGGTCATTTATGGGGTATTTCTAATATGAAGACCCTTCAAATCCACTTGAAACCTGAACTGGTCCCTGAAAAATTGCGAGTTTGAAAATTTTGTGAAAAATTGGAAAATTGCTGCTGAACTTTGAAGCCCTCTGGTGTCTTCCAAAAGTAAAAACTTGTCAATTTTATGATGCAAACATAAAGCAGACATATTGTATATGTGAATCCCCAAAAAATTATTTGGAATATCCATTTTCAAAGTTAGAAAAATGCAAAATTTTTAATTTTTTCATCAAATTTTGGAATTTTTCACCAAGAAAGGATGCAAGTTACCACAAAATTTTACCACTAAGTTAAAGTAGAATATGTCACGAAAAAATTATCTCAGAATCAGAATGATAACTAAAAGCATTCCAGAGTTATTAATGTTTAAAGTGACAGTGGTCAGATTTGCAAAAAAGGGCTTCGTCCTAGAGGTGAAAATGGGCTCCGTCCTTAAGGGGTTAAAGGGGTACTCTCCGATGGAAAACTTTTTTATTTATTTATTTTTTAAAATTAACTGGTGCCAGAAAGTTAAACAGATGTGTAAATTACTTCTATTAAAAAATCTTAATCCTTTCAGTACTTTTTAGCAGGTGTATGGTACAAAGGAAAATCTTTATTTTTTTATTTTATTTTTTGTCTTGTTCACATTGCTCTCTGCTGACACCTGATGCCCGTATTAGGAATTGTCCAGAGCAGGAGAAAATCCCCATAGCAAACCTATGCTGCTCTGGACAGTTCCTGACACGGACAGAGGTGTCAGCAGAGAGCACTGTGGACAAGACAAAAAAGAAAAAGTAAAGAATTTCCTCTGTAGCATACAGCTACTAAAAAGTACCAAAGGGATTAAGATTTTTTAATAGAAGTAATTTACAAATCTGTTTAACTTTCTGGCGCCAGTTCATTTAACCCCTTAAGGACGCAGGACGTAAATGTACGTCCTGGTGAGGTGGTACTTAACGCACCAGGACGTACATTTACGTCCTAAGCATAACCGCGGGCATCGGAGCGATGCCCGTGTCATGCGCGGCTGATCCCGGCTGCTGATCGCAGCCAGGGACCCGCCGGCAATGGCCGACGCCCGCGATCTCGCGGGCGTCCGCCATTAACCCCTCAGGTGCCGGGATCAATACAGATCCCGGCATCTGCGGCAGTTCGCGATTAAAATGAACGATCGGATCGCCCGCAGCGCTGCTGCGGGGATCCGATCATTCATAACGCCGCACGGAGGTCCCCTCTCCTTCCTCCGTGCGGCTCCCGGCGTCTCCTGCTCTGGTCTGTGATCGAGCAGACCAGAGCAGGAGATGACCGATAATACTGATCTGTTCTATGTCCTATACATAGAACAGATCAGTATTATCAATCATGGTATTGCTATGAATAGTCCCCTATGGGGACTATTCAAGTGTAAAAAAAAATGTAAAAAAATGTGAAAGTAAAAGTAAAAAAAAAGTGAAAAATCCCCTCCCCCAATAAAAAAGTAAAACGTCCGTTTTTTCCTATTTTACCCCCAAAAAGCGTAAAAAACATTTTTTATAGACATATTTGGTATCGCCGCATGCGTAAATGTCCGAACTATTAAAATAAAATGTTAATGATCCCGTACGGTGAACGGCGTGAACGAAAAAAAATTAAAAAAGTCCAAAATTCCTACTTTTTTAATACATTTTATTAAAAAAAAAATTATAAAAAATGTATTAAAAGTTTTTTTTATGCAAATGTGGTATCAAAAAAAAGTACAGATCATGGCGCAAAAAATGAGCCCCCATACCGCCGCTTATACGGAAAAATAAAAAAGTTATAGGTCATCAAAATAAAGGGATTATAAACGTACTAATTTGGTTAAAAAGTTTGTGATTTTTATTAAGCGCAACAATAATATAAAAGTATATAATAATGGGTATCATTTTAATCGTATTGACCCTCAGAATAAAGAACACACGTCATTTTTACCAGAAATTGTACGGCGTGAAAACAAAACCTTCCAAAATTAGCAAAATTGCGTTTTTCGTTTTAATTTCCCCACAAAAATAGTGTTTTTTGGTTGCGCCATACATTTTATGATATAATGAGTGATGTCATTACAAAGGACAACTGGTCGCGCAAAAAACAAGCCCTCATACTAGTCTGTGGATGAAAATATAAAAGAGTTATGATTTTTAGAAGGCGAGGAGGAAAAAATGAAAACGTAAAAATTAAATTGTCTGAGTCCTTAAGGCCAAAATGGGCTGAGTCCTTAAGGGGTTAAAAAAAAAAAAAGTTTTCCACCGGAATACCCATTTAAGGGGTTACAAGCACTGTAAGGTTTGGAGAGTCAGACTTGTGTTTATATGGGAATGTATTTAGTCAGGGCTAAAAAAAAGAAAAGAAAAAAGGAAGAAAGGTGTACTCACCTGCCCTGTTCCCCCACCAGTCCCACTGTACAGCACCTCCTTGTCTAAACATGAAAAAAGTACCTAGTCAATCACTATCTATTTCATGTGTAATATGCTATAGGTTGCTTAGGAAAAGGAAATCTAGTCATGCTTTCATATTCTAAACAGATCCATACATCCAAGTCTATATGGGCTGTGTATCAGCTGTTCTGTTTTATTTATTTATTTTAAATACCGTACTCTTTGGGGTTAAGTAATGTTACATGTTACATTTCTTGTCCTAGAATCATGAGTGCAGATGAGGATGCCAAGTGGCTGGAGTGGGTGACCAAGCAGTTTGAGAGTATTGCTGGAGAGGACAAAGAAATTGATCTTGAAGAATTCAAGACAGCTCTAAAGGTTAAAGAGGTTGGTCTGCAACTAAAACTGCTATAAACAAACTCAAGAGCCACCACATAATTCTTTAATAATAGCCTACATCAGTCTACAAGCCCATCAACAAGATACAAATCTTGCCACCATACCTAACCTATAGTTATACACATACTGTATATTACTGTGAACAGATGTCTTGTTGTTTCATAAGTTCTATGAGCACTTACTGTAAATGTGTGTTCCCCATGGCTGCCCTTCAGTAACTGGAGAACACTCTTTCTTTAAAGGGGTACTCCGGTGGAAAACAATGTTTTAAATCAACTGGGGACAGAAAGTTAAACAGATTTGTACATTACTGCTATTTAAAAATCTTAATTCTTCCAGTACTTATCAGCTGCTGTATGCTCCACAGGAAGTTCTTTTCTTTTTTAATTTTCTGTCTGACCACAGTGCTCTCTGCTGACACCTCTGTCCATGTCAGGAACTATCCAGAGCAGGAGCAAATCCCTATAGCAAACCTATCCTGCTCTGGACAGTTCCTGACATGGACAGAGGTGTCAGCAGAGAGCACTGTATTAAGACAGAAAATACATTTAAAAAGAAAAGAACTTCCTGTGGAGCCTACAGCATTTGATAAGTACTGGAAGGGTTAAGATTTTTTAATAGAAGTAATTTACAAATTTGTTTAACTTTCTTACACCAGTTCATCTAAAAAAAATAGTTTTCCACCGGTGTACCCCTTTAAGTAATGTAAATTAGAATGTGATCCTACAGTATTAGCCCCATGGGGACTAGTAATCTCAGCAGAAAGCTTAGTCTCCTAATGCATCAGTAGGTGCAGCCAATCCGCAACTGCCTCATGCTGCTGTTTAGAGGCAGATTAGATTTAGATTATTTTTGCACAGTCCTTTACTAAAATAAAAGATAACAGCACATTATACAATATAAAAAGCCATTTTTAATTGTCGGTCGAGTGATCATAGCTTAACAGTACAAGTCCCAAAAACGAAGTTGATCCCAAAAAGAAAGTTAACTTTACTTCTTATAAGTGACATGGGCGAAACTAAACTGGGCCTTAGCTGTAATATACTCTTTCGTGTGGCAGCTGCCCAAATAAATAAGCACATGTGTAACGCCGAGCGTTCCGGGTCGCGCTGTCCCCCTGGAGCGCTCGCGGCGTTCTGCTGACAGCAGCGCTCCGGTCTCTGTCTCTGATCGCGAGCGCTGCTGTGTTCGTGCCGACGGGGACGCGATCTGCGTAGCAGGTCATGTCCACTCACGGATCTCGCCCCGTTCCACTCACCCTCCTCCTCCGGTGTCGGTCTCGTCCCGGCGCGTGCGGCCCCGTTCCCTAGGGCGCGTGCGCCGGCTTTCTAAGATTTAAAGGGCCAGTGCACCGCTAATTGGTGCCTGGCCCAATCAATCTAATCACTTCCCCAACACATAAATACCCACTTCCCCTTCCTGTCCTTGCCGGATTTTGTTGCCTTGTGCCCTGAGAAAGCATTTAGTGTGTTCCCTTGCCTGTGTATCCAGACCTTCTGCTGTTGCCCCTGACTACGAACCTTGCCGCCTGCCCTGACCTTCTGCTACGTCTGACCTCGCCTCTATCTAGTCCTTGTGTACCGCACCAGTCTCAGCTGCCAGAGAGGTCGAGTCGCTACTGGAGGACATGACCTGGTAGTTACCGCCGCAGCAAGTCCATCCCGCTTTGCGGTGGGCTCTGGGGAACACCAGTAACTACTTAGAACCGATCCCCCAGTACGACCCACGCTATCGCCTCTCTGGCACAGAGGATTCACCTTCTGTGTCCTCACCAGCCGCCAGTCCGGATCCTGACAACATGTATAAAGTGAAGTTACATTGAGGGTGCATGACTTGCATGGAATCCTTCATGGAATCTCGTAGGTAAGAGGGAGTTTCCTCCACATAAGGCTGAAGAAACTGATATATATATATATATATATATATATATATATATATATATAGTAATAATCTGAATGTGATGGTATCTATAAAAATACGATAGGTCACTGTTTTACCCACACCCTGATGCTGGAGTTACATCTAAACCATTCCTTCCAGGACCCATGTATATTCAGTTTCAATTAGTTCTATTTTTGAGAATTCCTATATTCCACTAAACATCCTTATGTGCGTATATCCTATTACCCACATACAATACAATACCCCTGTTTTGTTGTGCATATTTTGGAAGCTTGAGGTTTGAGGCTTACTCCCCCCTAGATAAGTCCTGTAGAACACATTTTTACAATTACAGTATGCTCTAAATGTCACTTTGTTTCCAATTCTTTTTTTTAATCATATTTATTCATCTGGCATATGCTTTAATATACTCTTTTCTTCTCCATACTGTCACTCTTCTCATCCTTTTTTTTTAATTAATAAGATAGAAATAGACATCTATCGAAATACATCCCACTCGTCTTTCACCAGTTTCTGGATTTATAAGAGACATTATCCAAAATCCATGTCACTTTTTCCAAATAATAGCAGGATAGAATCATAAAAAAGATTCCTTTTATCAATATAAAACCAACTGCTGAAGAAGGAGTTAAAGGGGTATTCTGGCGATAGACATCTTATTCCCTATCCAAAGGATAGGGGATAAGAAGTCTGATCGTAGGGGGCCTGCCGCTGTGACCCCCGCAATCTCCGTGCAGTACCCGCATTAAATGCTGGGCTGCTGCTCCAGTCTCGGAAACCTCTGTGTTTCTGGGACTGGAATCATGCTGTCACACCACGCCCCCTCATGCCATCACGCCACGCCCCCTCCATTCATGTCTATGGGAGGGGACGTGATGGCTGTCACGCCCCCTCCCATTGACATGAATGGAGGGGGCGTGACGGGACGTCACATTTCCAGTCCTGGAAACACAGAGGTTTCCGAGACTGGAGCAACAGCTCAGCATAGAATGCGGGTGCTGCACAGAGATCTCAGGCCCCGCCGCAAACAGACATCTTATCCCCTATCCTTTGGATAGGGATGTCTATGGCCAGAATAAATAACCCTTTAAGGAAAACTTCGAAATGTGTTCAGTGCTGGTTTCTCTAGAAAGGTAAAAAGTCAAAACTTACTGACAGCTGTCAGGACATCTGTAACGGACCATCAGATGTTTTCCTGAATCTTTTTTCCACAGGATTGAGAAAAGTAAACGTGACTGGGGAATACTTTACATACTGTCAGCATTTATATTGGGGCTGCAACTGTATCTGCAACCCCAGTACTGTATTATTGTCTGGATATGGGGGCATACGGTCCCATGTTTCTGTGCACGTATTTGTAATCAGTCCCTGATGAGGTTACCTATTCAGGTGTACCGAAACACGTAGGGCAGGGCATTTTGCAGAATTTATACGCTTGACGGCCTGTGATATGACTGGGACTGGTCAGACTGGGTGATTTAAAGGCGTTCTGAAGACAATATAGTTAATCTCTTAACTGTGAGTTATTCCTGTGTCTCTTGTAGCAATGGAGCATCGTCATCCCTTGTTAATATATTATATCTTGCACTATTATCTATGTTTCTTAACAGCATATTTATTAAAAGTTAAGTTTTAGTCCACTCCCCCTTACCATTTTAAGACACCTGAGGGGTGTAGTTTCCATAATGGGGTCACATGTTGGTGTTTTTTTTGCGTTTATGCCAAACCGCTGTAACTGTGCAAATCACCAATTTAGGCCTCAAATGTACATGGTGCACTCTCACTCCTGAGCCCTTTCGTGCACCTGCAGATCGTTTTGTGTCATATGGGGCATTTCCGTACTCAGGAGAAATTGCGTTACAAATTTTGGGGGTCTTTTTCTCCTTTTACCTCTTGTGAAAATTTAAAGTATTGGCCAACACCAGCATATAATTGTAATTTTTTTTACACTTTACACTAACATGCTGCTGCAGCTACCAACTTTTCTTTTTAATAGGGGATAAAAGGAGCAAAATCTCCCCAAAATTTGTAACCGAATTTCTGTCAAGTACAGAAATACCCATATGTGGCCCTAAACTGTTCCCTTGAAATACGACAGGGCTGCGGAGAGAGCGCCATGCGCATTTAAAGCCTAAATTTGGGATTTGCATGGGGCGGACCCAGAAGCAAGCATGGCGTTTGCCTACTCCACCAAAAATACCCTATGGCAGTGTTTCCCAAACAGGGTGCCTCCAGCTGTTGCAAAACTCCCAGCATGCCTGGACAGTCAATGGCTGTCCAGCCATGCTGGGAGTTGTTGTTGTGCAACAGCTTGAGGCTCCGTTTAGGAAACAGTGCCATACGAGACGTTTTTTATTTGGGGGGGGGGGGGGACTGTTTAAGGGTGTGTATATGCAGTGTTTTACTCTTTATTTTGTGTAGGTGTAGTGTAGTGTAGTGGTGTGGTGTTTTTACAGTAAGTACACACAGATGAGTTTATGAATTTTTTCCTGCTACAAGTTTGAGTCAGGGCAGATTTTCCGAAACTCAAACTTGGAGTGGGAAACTGTAAAGCTGCCGTGTGCTCTAGCTGTTGCATAACTAAAACTTCCAGCATGCCCTTTGGTTGAACATGCTGGGAGTTGTACCTATGCAACAGCAGGAGGCACACAGGCCTCACCTCCTGCTGCCGCCTTGATGCTGCTGCTAGTCTCAGGGTCTCCATCCCGGCGCCTTCCTTCAGGGGCCTCCATTGCCGGTGAACACTGATGGGCAACCGCTCTCCAGACCAGGGGCAGAGCGGGTGCTGTCAGTGACACCGCCTAGCAGGAGCCCCAATCATGCTGTTCGCTAAAAAAAGTGTGTGGGGGGGTTCCTCCTGGGCGATGTGCTGGGATGCTTGCTGATAGATATCAGCAGTCATACCTGATAGATATCAGCAGTCATCCCGTTCCAATCACCGCCAAGTGCACGGCAGTGACCGGAAAAACAGAGGGCATACAGTTATGCTTTTCGTAAGTCCCAGGACGCAAGAGTGTACCTGTACGCCCTTCGTCCTTAAAGGCGCCATCCTTCAGGGGCCTCCGTTGCCGGTTAACACAGCAGTGGTAAAGGGGTTAATGATAAGCAAACAAGCAGTGTGTCCACATATTGTACCACCAGTGGTGTCACTTTCCCTCCTCCAGTGTCCAAAGGTTACAAACAGGTCGCATTACAAGAATTTGTTTTTGAAAAATCGCTGCAAAAATGGTGCAGTTTTACCGCGAATTTTCACAAAAATTGTTCTGGTAATGTGACCTGTTTGTAACCTGTGGACACTGGAGAAGAGAATGTGACCCCACTGGACTGCTACTAAACACATCTCCCAGCCCAAGGTTATACTGCTAGTAGGAGGGGAGAGAGTCAGGACGCAGTCACATAGCCTTACTCACCCTCATATGAAGCGGACACTGCTGTGTTCCCGGGAGGCCTGTCAGCTCTCGGCCCCGTCCTCTGTTGGGGCTGAGCCATATGTCAGGGACACTTCATCCCTGCTCTGCTGCTGCTTGTCTCTGCTAATGACACGCAGACCAGGAGCAGCGTAGGGGTATAATTACATAGAGAAAACAAGGGAAAGGAAGGTCCAGGGCTTCTTGAGGAGGCTTTCAACTGTATGGGCGAGTCGTCCAAACAGCTGAAAGTAGCACTTGTCTGACTGGGGATCCAGGACAAATGTCCTGGATCCTTAGAAGCTGCATTTGGCCCTTTACCCGGCCGGGCTCTCGGACCACGTCTGAATGGACCGGCCGGTCAGCCTGCCCCTACAAGATGTCAGAATAGCCTTCCAGAGCTGCTGTTTGAATTTAAACTGCCTCCGACCCTCATAGATCTTTGGCTTGAGGATGCTTCAAAGGTTCTCAAGGATTGAGGTCAGGGGAGGATGGAGGCCACACATGACTTTCTCTCCTTTTATCCCCATAGCAGCCATTGATGCAGAGGTATTCTTTGCAGCATGAGATGGTGCATGAAGATGATTTTATTGCGGAAAGCATAGTTCTTCCTTCTGTACCAGGGATGAAAGTGGTCAGTCAGAAACTCCACATTCTTTGCAGAGGTCATCTTTACACATTCGGGGACCCTAAAGGGGCCCACCAGCTTTCTTCCCAAGACTCCACCACCGCCTTGCTGACATCGCAGCCTTGTTGGAGCAGGGTGGCCGTCCACCAACCATCCACTACTCCATCTATCTGGACCATCCAGGGTTGCACGGCACTCATCACTGAACAGGACTGTTTGAAAATTAGTCTTAATGTATTTTTCTGCCCAATGCAGCCGTTTCTGCTTGTGAGCATTGGTTAATGGTGGCCAAATCGAAGGTTTATGCACAATTGCAAGACACTGGAGGACTCTACACCCTGATGTCTGAGGGACTCCAGAGGCACAGCAGCTTCAAATATCTGTTTGCTGCTATGTAATGGTATTTTAGCAGCTGTTCTCTTGATCCGATGCATGGATCTGGCAGAAATCTTCCTCAATGTGCCTTCATCTGCACAAACCCATCTGTGCTCTGAATCAGCCACAAATCTCTTAATAGTGCAATGATCACACTTAAGTTTTCATGAAATATCTAATGTTTTCATACCTCGTCCAAGGCATTGAACTATTTCACTCTTTTTGGCATTAGAGAGATCCTTTTTCTTCCCCATATTGCTTGAAAAGGGTGCTTAATAATGTGGAACACCCACCTTTAGTAGTTTTTCCTTAAATTGGGCTCACCCGGCAATCTAATTATCACAAGTGTCCGAGATTGTTTTCAGTGATCAAAAGAGCCATGAGACACAATGCCATCCATGAGTTAAACTGAAAAACTAAATATTTAATCTTTGTGACACTTAAATAGAATTTGCATAATAATTTAGAACATGGTGTACTCAAATTCACTTTACAGTGCTGAGAAGAGATCTAGCTTGGCTGAATATAATTTTTTTTAACTAGCGAGATATGTGAGTACATGAGGGATTACATGAGTAATGGTCTTCGGGTGATATTGTACAAATTGTTCTAAATTACTGATATGCATCTAGATTTTATTGACTGATAAGAACTTCTAACTTGGATAATAATTATAAGCTTACCTTGAACAAATGATAACCTTACTTTGCATTATCTCAATGCCTTATGGCATATTATGGATAAATTAGCTTATTTTGGACAATAGGTATATTTTGCAATATCTTGTGATCCTTTCCGAAGGATATCTTGTGACATATTGTGGATAAGTGACACTGAAAATTCTAAACGTCTACAATATTTGTCTATTTTTAGATATTGTCTAGAAGATCTAGGAAAGGCTTTTTTTTCCCTTAGATTCCCTTTTTATATTTTTTCTTTTTTTTTTATACTTGTGTACTTCTATGTTGTGTACATACACATCCATTACAACCAAAGACATTATTCATACTCACACATGATAATTCATTTCAGTTGTTTTTTAAGAATATTTTAATATAATAATGCAATTTTGAACATTCATCAAAGTGTTGTATGGCCTAAAAGTGTCAGCCATTTTTTTTCTTTGCTTTGCTAAATTTAGGAAAGTGTAGCACCCAGGAACTGGGAGTTGCCCCTAAAAGGAAGAAACATTGAGATGTATGGATCTTAGCAAACATTAAGGCTATGTTCAGATGGCAGAAATCAGTATAGATGCGAGAATTCCGCGTCCACATTAATTTGGCTGGAATTCCGCATCTTTATGCATCTATGCAGAATTCCGCAGAAGACTTTTAGGAATTTTAGCTGCAGGATATGCTGCAAAATTCTGCAGTGTAAATGGGACTGTGGAATCCCATTGAAGTTAGTAGGCTATAAACACATGTGGAATTTCCATGCAGATTTCCATGCAGAAATTCATGTTGAAATTCTGCCGTGTGAACATACCCTTAAAGAGGCCGTACAGCCCTGTACAGTAGCCTAAATTGTCTTGCAGGATCGCTGAAACTTTAAAAGTACGTGAATGTAACAAGGTTACCAGATGGAAGGGATAGCAAAATCCCTTGTCAACAAATATGAAAGTGAAATAAGTCCTATAGCATGTCACAATTTGGCTCACAGGTAGTGGATCCTCTGTGTCAGCGAGGGATTGGCGTGGACCGTGCTGGTGGACCGGTTCTAAGAGGCTACTGGTGTTCACCAGAGCCCGCCGCAAAGCGGGATGGTCTTGCTGCGGCAGTAGCAACCAGGTCGTATCCACTAGCAACGGCTCAACCTCGCTGACTGCTGAGAAGGCGTGGGACAGAAGGACTAGGCAGAGGCAAGGTCAGACGTAGCAGAAGGTCGGGGCAGGCGGCAAGGTTCGTAGTCAAGATGGATAGCAGGAGTTCAGGTAACACAGGCTTTGGACAACACTAAACGCTTTCACTGGCACAAGGCAACAAGATCCGGCAAGGGAGTGCAGGGGAAGTGATCAGATATAGCCAGGGAGCAGGTGGAAGCCAATTAAGCTAATTGGGCCAGGCACCAATCATTGGTGCACTGGCCCTTTAAGTCTCAGAGAGCTGGCGCGCGCGCGCCCTAGAGAGCGGAGCCGCGCGCGCCAGCACATGACAGGAGGGGCCCGGGACGGGTAAGTGACCTGGGATGCGATTCGCGAGCGGGCGCGTCCCGCTGTGCGAATCGCATCCCCGACGGCCATGTCAGTGCAGCGCTCTCGGTCAGCGGGACTGACCGGGGCGCTGCAGGGAGAGAGACGCCGTGAGCGCTCCGGGGAGGAGCGGGGACCCGGAGCGCTAGGCGTAACAGTACCCCCCCCTTAGGTCTCCCCCTTTTTTTTGTCCGACAACTGCTTTACCTGGGACGAGGACACCGGGAGAGAATGGAGGGTTTCCTCAAAGGCAGGCAATACAGCAGGAGTGGGAATGGGGAGGGAGGGCAGAGGGTGAAGCTTGGCACGGGACAGGGTGACACAAGGACGGGGGCCATGAGGAGGCACTGAGGCTTGCCTGACGGGACTGGGAGGGGGGGAGAGGCATCTCTTGTGGCAGGCAGAGTCCCAGTTCTTGATCTCCCCGGTGGTCCAGTCAAGGGTGGGAGAATGAAGCCGGAGCCATGGCAGACCGAGGAGGACCTCAGAGGTACAGTTGGGAAGGACGAAGAACTCAATCACTTCGTGATGGGGTCCAATACACATCAGGAGGGGTTCTGTGCGGTAACGCACGGTGCAATCCAATCTGACTCCGTTGACCGCGGAAATGTAGAGCGGCTTGACGAGACGGGTCACCGGGATGCGGAATTTATTCACCAAAGAATCCAGAATAAAATTCCCAGAAGCACCAGAGTCCAAGCAGGCCACGGCTGAGAGGGAGGAGTTGGCTGAAGGAGAAATCCGCACAGGCACCGTGAGACGTGGAGAAGCAGACTTAGAACCAAGAGACGCCACACCCACGTGAGCTGGGTGCGTGCGTGCGTTTCCCAGACGTGGAGGACGAATAGGGCAATCCACCAAGAAATGCTCGGTACTGGCACAGTACAGACAAAGATTTTCTTCCCTACGGCGATTCCTCTCTTCCTGGGTCAGGCGAGACCGATCCACTTGCATGGCCTCCTCGGCGGGCGGCCCCGACGTAGATTGCAACGGATACTGTGGGAGAGGTGCCCAGAGATCTAAGTCTTTTTCCTGGCGGAGCTCTTGATGTCTCTCAGAAAAACGCATGTCAATGCGGGTGGCCAAATGGATAAGTTCTTGCAGGTTGGCAGGAATCTCTCGTGCGGCCAGCACATCCTTGATGCGACTGGATAGGCCTTTTTTAAAGGTCGCGCAGAGAGCCTCGTTATTCCATGATAACTCGGAAGCAAGAGTATGAAATTGGATGGCGTACTCGCCCACTGAAGAATTACCCTGGACCAGGTTCAGCAGGGCAGTCTCGGCAGAAGAAGCTCGGGCTGGCTCCTCGAAGACACTACGGACCTCAGCGAAGAAGGACTGGACTGTGGCTGTGGCAGGATCATTGCGGTCCCAGAGCGGTGTGGCCCAAGACAAGGCCTTTCCTGAAAGAAGGCTCACTACGAACGCCACCTTAGACCGTTCTGTAGGAAACAAGTCCGACAACATCTATATATGCAGGGAACACTGAGACAGAAATCCACGGCAGAGTCTACAGTCCCCATCAAATTTGTCCGGCAGGGACAAGCGGAGGCTAGGAGCGGCCACTCGCTGCGGAGGAGGTGCAGGAGCTGGCGGAGGAGATGGTTGCTGCTGTAGCAGAGGCAGAAGTTGCTGTAACATGGCGGTCAACTGCGACAGCTGCTGTCCTTGTTGGGCAATCTGCTGCGATTGCTGAGCGACCACCGTGGGAAGGTCAGCGAGACTTGGCAGCGGCACCTCAGCGGGATCCATGGCCGGATCTACTGTCACGATTCGGCTCACAGGTAGTGGATCCTCTGTGTCAGCGAGGGATTGGCGTGGACCGTGCTGGTGGACCGGTTCTAAGAGGCTACTGGTGTTCACCAGAGCCCGCCGCAAAGCGGGATGGTCTTGCTGCGGCAGTAGCAACCAGGTCGTATCCACTAGCAACGGCTCAACCTCGCTGACTGCTGAGAAGGCGTGGGACAGAAGGACTAGGCAGAGGCAAGGTCAGACGTAGCAGAAGGTCGGGGCAGGCGGCAAGGTTCGTAGTCAAGATGGATAGCAGGAGTTCAGGTAACACAGGCTTTGGACAACACTAAACGCTTTCACTGGCACAAGGCAACAAGATCCGGCAAGGGCGTGCAGGGGAAGTGATCAGATATAGCCAGGGAGCAGGTGGAAGCCAATTAAGCTAATTGGGCCAGGCACCAATCATTGGTGCACTGGCCCTTTAAGTCTCAGAGAGCTGGCGCGCGCGCCCTAGAGAGCGGAGCCGCGTGCGCCAGCACATGACAGGAGGGGCCCGGGACGGGTAAGTGACCTGGGATGCGATTCGCGAGCGGGCGCGTCCCGCTGTGCGAATCGCATCCCCGACGGCCATGTCAGTGCAGCGCTCCCGGTCAGCGGGACTGACCGGGGCGCTGCAGGGAGAGAGACGCCGTGAGCGCTCCGGGGAGGAGCGGGGACCCGGAGCGCTAGGCGTAACATAGCATATGTTGTTGCAATTCTACGGTGTCCATTTTAGGACATCGTCAGCCGTAACTCTGTCCCGCATCAGGCGAAACAGCGTCCCGCCTCCTCCATCGGACCAATCTCCGTCAGGTGTCAACTCCCTCCTCCCTCTTCCATCATCCGAAACTCCCTCATCCAAAACTCTGTCATCTCTCAGACGAAAAACCTTCCTGCCGTGTAACAGAACCGAGTCAGTGTTGGCTCTCTGCTGTACATGCTATTTAGTGTCGGCTCTGTAGAACATGTAGTGTCTGTAGTACACTGTAGTACGACTCTGCTATACACTGCTGTGCAGTGACGGCTCTGCTATGCGGCAGGAAGTTGAGTCTGAGGGAGAATAGTCTGAGGGATGACGGTGTTATGGACGATGAAGTTTCGGATGAGGGAGTTGTGGCTGACGACTGACAGAGGATTGGTCCGAGGGAGGAGGCAGGACGCGGTTTCGCCTGACGGGGGACGGAGTTGAAGCTGATGACTGACAGCGACTGGTCTGAGGGAGGAGGCAGGATGCCGTTTCGCCTGACGCGGGACAGAGTTACGGCTGACGATGTCCTAAAATGGACGCCGTACAATACTATAAAGCCGGAGGTTAGGCAGATTGCAATAATTTAAACCAGCCCCACATAAAGGTCCTAAAGAGTAATAGTACACTGCTCAAAAAAATAAAGGGAACACTTAAACAACACAGTGTAACTCCAAGTGAATCACACTTCTGTGAAATCACACTGTCCACTCAGGAAGCAACACTGATTGACAATCCATTTCACATGCTGTTGTGCAAATGGAACAGACAACAAGTGGAAATTATAGGCAATCAGCAAGACACCTCCAATAAAGGAGTGGTTCCTCAGGTGATGACCACAGACCACTTCTCAATTCCTATGCTTCCTGGCTGATGTTTTATCACTTTTGAATGCTGGCAGTGCTTTCACACTAGTGGTAGCATGTGACGGAGTCTACAACACTTGTGTAGTGGCTCAGTTAGTGCAGCTCATCCAGGATGGCACATCAATGCGAGCTGTGGCAAGAAGGTTTGCTGTTTCTGTCAGCATAGTGTCCAGAGCATGGAGACACTACCAGGAGACAGGCCAGTACATCAGGAGATGTGGAGGAGGTCATAGGAGGGCAACAACCCAGCAGCAGGACCACTACCTCCGCCTTTGTGCAAGGAGGAGCACTGCCAGAGCCCTGCAAAATGATCTCCAGCAGGCCACAAATGTCTATGTGTCCACTCAAACGGTAAGAAATAGAGGGTGGTATGGGGGCCCGACATACACAAGTGGGAGTTGTGCTTACAGCCCAACACCGTGCAGGACGTTTGGCATTTGCCCGAGAACCCCAAGATTGGCAAATTCGCCACAGGCGCTCTGTGCTCTTCACAGATGAAAGCAGGTTCACACTGAGCACATGTTACAGACGTGACAGAGTCTGGAGATGCCGTGGAGAACGTTCTGCCTCCTGCAACATCCTCCAGCATGAATGGTTTGGTGGTGGGTCAGTAATGGTGTAGAGTGGCATTTCTTTGGGGGGCCGCACAGCCCTCCATGAGCTTGCCAGAGGTAGCCTGACTGCCATTAGGTACCGAGATGAGATTCGTAGACCCCTTATGAGACCATATGCTGCTGCGGTTGGCCCTGGGTTCCTCCTAATGCAAGACAATGCTAGACCTCATGTGGCTGCAGTGTGTCAGCAGTTCCTGCAAGAGGAAGGCATTGATGCTGTGGACTGACCCGTCTGTTCCCCAGAACTGAATCTGATTGAGCACATCTGGGACATCATGTCTCGCTCCATCCACCAATGCCACGTTGCACCACAGACTGTCCAGGAGTTGGCAGATGCTTTAGTCCAGGTCTGGGAGGACATCCCTCAGAAGACCATCCACCACCTCATCAGAAGCATGCCCAGGCATTGTAGGGAGGTCATACAGGCACGTGGAGGCCACACACACTACTGAGCCTCATTTTGACTTGTTTTAAGGACATTACATCAAAGTTGGATCAGCCTATAGTGTGGTTTTCCACTTTGATTTTGAGTGTGACTCCATATCCAGACCTCCATGGGTTGATAAGTTTGATTTCCATTGATAATTTTTGTGTGATTTTGTTGTCAGCACATTTCACTATGTAAAGACGAAAGTATTTCATACGATTAGTTCATTCATTCAGATCTAGGATGTGTTATCTTAGTGTTTCCTTTATTTTTTTTTGAGCAGTGTATATTTTAAAGACTAAAAAATAATAACATTCATTCTGCTCTGGATAGAATACGTGAAATAGTGAGATTATCCCTAAGACCAGAAGATGGCAGCATTGATGTAATGTGATTCTGAAAATAAAGCAAATGCTGTATTTGGCTGAAATCGAAACTTGGGCAATGTACTGGACGTAACTCACAACTCCCAATGCAGAATCTATAGTTTTGCTTCACATCCTGCTTTATTGGCAGGGGAATTATTGGGCCAACTCAGATACCAAGGCCCGGTACAACTTTAACTTCCCTCATGACCAGCTTTCACGCCCCCTCCCATAGGCTTGCATTGAAGGGCGGAGCGTGACATCACACGGGGGCGGGGGCGTGACGTCACACGCCGCCCGCCCTGTAGTCGCCGGCAATCAGTCCCGGAGTGATCCGGGGACTGATTACAAACGGGGTGCCGCGTGCAAGATCAGGGGGGTCCCCAGCGGTGGAACTCCCTCGATCAGGCATCTTGTCCCCACTCCTTTGGACAGGGGATAAGATGTCTAAGCACTGGAGTACCCCTTTAACTTTCTTGCTCCAGTTGATTTAAAGTAAATAGTTTTCCACTTTAATGCTGTTAAGAAATAAGAACATAAAGGCAACACATTGCTTTAAAGGAGAACTCCAGAATATAAAAATCGTCCCCCATACTGCCGGCAGTAAAAAAATAAAGATGTACATACCTTCCTTCGCTCCCCCGGGGCCTCCGGCAACCGGCTCCAGTCTCCGCCACGATCCGGTGGTCGGCAAGTGATACTGCACTCAGTCAATCACCGGCTGCTGCGAAGTCCCGGCTCGGCCGGCGATAGACTGAGCGGCAGGGTGACGTTTTCGGCCCCTCCAGCAGGTGCCGGTGTAGTGAGAATTTTGTGTCCTGAAGCGTTCTCACACAGCAGCTCAGCCAATCGCCGGCCGAGTCGGGACTTCACTGTGGCCGGTGATTGGCCGACCACCAGCAACCAGGAAGAGGATAGCGGCAGAGACCGGAGCCTGTTACCGGAGGCCCCAGGGGAGCAGAGGAAGGTATTTACATCTTTATTTTTTTACTGACGGCAGTATGGGGGACACTTTTTATATTCTGGAGTTCTCCTTTAAGTTGTGTAGTTACTTCTGCTGAAGTCAGGCCATGATTAATGGCTTTTAGTGCTAATGCTAGAAAAGTTCTCAACATACATGTAAAAAAGACTCTATGGGGTCCATTTATCAGGCAGAGGCCAAGAGAGTTTTGGCTTCTGCTTGGTCAGTATATGTCAATATTAAGTATGGAATAGTGTAATAGATTTCACTATTTCCTCAAACCGAATTCTTAAAAAAAAAAAAAATCTAGTAAAAGCATAACATTTTAGTCTACAAGTGACAGATATCATTGTGTGGCATTCATAACAGGTATCCCTTTTATAGAAATAACTGAGGCCATTATAGGGTATGGGTGACGGATGTGTTAAAGTGTACCTTTCATTAGCAAAAACATTTTATATAATGTAGAAAATAACATTATATATTTGTAATATACATTGCTTAAAAATTTGTATATTTTTGTCCCTTCAGCTATTGCCTGTTTGTCCTTGTGAGGAGTGCAAATACAGGAAGTGTGGGCAGGACAAGCAGGGCTCTGTGCACTGAGGACAAACAGTGCTCTGTACACTGAGGACAAGCAGGGCTCTGTGCACTGAGGACAAGCAGGGTTCTGTGCACTGAGGACAAGCAGGGCTCTGTGCACTGAGGACAAGCAGGGCTCTGTACACTGAGGACAAGCAGGGCTCTGTACACTGAGGACAAGCAGGGCTCTGTGCAGTGAGGACAAGCAGGGTTCTGTACACTGAGGACAAGCAGGGCTCTGTACACTGAGGACAAGCAGGGCTCTGTACACTGAAGACAAGCAGGGCTCTGTACACTGAGGACAAGCAGGGCTCTGGGCACTGAACACAAGCAGGGCTCTGTACACTGAGGAAAAACAGGGCTCTGTACACTGAGGACAAGCAGGGCTCTGTACACTGAGGACAAGCAGGGCTCTGTACACTGAGGACAAGCAGGGCTCTGTACACTGAGGGCAAGCAGGGCTCTGTACACTGAGGACAAACAGTGCTCTGTACACTGAGGACAAGCAGGGCTCTGTGCACTGAGGACAAGCAAGGCTCTGTGCACTGAGGACAAGCAGGGCTCTGTTCACTTAGGACAAGCAGGGCTCTGTTCACTTAGGACAAGCAGGGCTCTGTACACTGAGGACAAGCAGGGCTCTGTCCACTGAGGATAAGCATGGCTCTGTACACTGAGGGCAAGCAGGGCTCTGGGCAATGAGGCTGTATGAGACGTCCCTAGCTCACACAGCAGGATGACTGAAAAGCCTAGTAAAAGCATAACATTTTAGTCTACAAGTGACAGATATCATTGTGTGGCATTCATCACAGGTATCCCTTTTATAGAAATAACTGAGGCCATTATAGGGTATGGGTGACGGATGTGTTAAAGTGTACCTTTCATTATCAAAAACATTTTATATAATGTAGAAAATAACATTATATATTTGTAATATACATTGCTTAAAAATTTGTATATTTTTGTCCCTTCAGCTATTGCCTGTTTGTCCTTGTGAGGAGTGCAAATACAGGAAGTGTGGGCAGGACAAGCAGGGCTCTGTGCACTGAGGACAAACAGTGCTCTGAACACTGAGGACATGCAGGGCTCTGTGCACTGAGGACAAGCAGGGCTCTGTGCACTGAGGACAAGCAGGGCTCTGTTCACTTAGGACAAGCAGGGCTCTGTTCACTTAGGACAAGCAGGGCTCTGTACACTGAGGACAAGCAGGGCTCTGTACACTGAGGACAAGCAGGGCTCTGTCCACTGAGGATAAGCATGGCTCTGTACACTGAGGGCAAGCAGGGCTCTGGGCAAAGAGGCTGCATGAGACGTCCCTAGCTCACACAGCAGGATGACTGAAAAGCCAGGAGCCTGCACAGAGCCCTGCTTGTCCCGCCCTCACTTCCTGTATTTTGTCTCCTCACAGAAACACACAGACAATAGTTGCAGGGACAGCATTCTTTCACCTTAAAATATACAAATTTTGTAACCATTGTATATTACAAATATACATATAATGGTATTATCTACATTATATAAAAAGTTTTTGCTAATTACAGGTACACTTTTAACCAGTGGCCTCTAAATTGTGGCCCTCCATATGTTGCAAAACTACACCTCCCAGAATAGCTGGACAGCTGGGAGTTGTAGATATCTATCTCAGCTTAGTGTAATTCCAATAGGGCAATGGTCTCCAAAACTACAACTTCCAACATGCCCAGACAGCCAACAGCTGTCCGGGCATGCTGGTAGTTGTAGTTTTGCAACATCTGGAGGGCCACACCTTGGAGACCACTGTGGACTGTGCACTGAGGACAAGCAGGGCTCTCTACACTGAGGACAAACAGGTCTATGTACACTGAGGACAAAGAGGGCTCTGTACACTGAGGACAAACAGGGCTTTGTACACTGAGGACAAACAGGGCTCTGTACACTGAGGACAAACAGGGCTCTGTACACTGAAGATAAGCATGGCTCTTTGCAGTGAGGACAAGCAGGGCTCTGTACACTGAGGACAAGCAGGGCTCTGTACACTGAGGACAAGCAGGGCTCTGTGCAGTGAGGACAAGTAGGGCTCTGTACACTAAGGACAAGCAGGACTCTGTACACTGAGGTCAAGCAGGGCTCTGTGCAGTGAGGGCAAGCAGGGCTCTGTACACTGAGGACAATCAGGGCTCTGTGCACTGAAGACAAGCAGAGCTCTGGGCACTGAGGACAAGCAGGGCTCCGTGCACTGAGGACAAACAGGGCTCTGGGCACCGAGGACAAGCAGGGCTCTGTGCACTGAGGACAAGCAGGGCTCTAGGCACTGAGGACAAGCAGGGCTCTGCATACTGAGGACAAGCAGAGCTCTGTACACTGAGACAATCAGGGCTCTGTACACTGAGACAAGCAGGGCTCTGTACACTTAGACAAGCAGGGCTCTGTGCAGTGAGGACAAGCAGGGCTATGTACACTAAGGACAAGCAGGACTCTGTACACTGAGGTCAAGCAGGGCTCTGTGCAGTGAGGACAAGCAGGGCTCTGGGCACTGAGGACAAGCAGGGCTCCGTGCACTGAGGACAAGCAGGGCTCCGTGCACTGAGGACAAGCAGGGCTCTGGGCACTGAGGACAAGCAGGGCTCTGTGCACTGAGGACAAGCAGGGCTCTAGGCACTGAGGACAAGCAGGGCTCTGTGCACTGAGGACAAGCAGGGCTCTAGGCACTGAGGACAAGCAGGGCTCTGCATACTGAGGACAAGCAGAGCTCTGTACACTGAGACAATCAGGGCTCTGTACACTGAGACAAGCAGGGCTCTGTACACTTAGACAAGCAGGGCTCTGTGCAGTGAGGACAAGCAGGGCTCTGTACACTAAGGACAAGCAGGACTCTGTACACTGAGGTCAAGCAGGGCTCTGTGCAGTGAGGACAAGCAGGGCTCGGGGCACTGAGGACAAGCAGGGCTCCGTGCACTGAGGACAAGCAGGGCTCCGTGCACTGAGGACAAGCAGGGCTCTGTGCACTGAGGACAAGCAGGGCTCTGTGCACTGAGGACAAGCAGGGCTCTAGGCACTGAGGACAAGCAGGGCTCTGCATACTGAGAACAAGCAGAGCTCTGTACACTGAGACAATCAGGGCTCTGTACACTGAGACAAGCAGGGCTCTGTACACTGAGACAAGCAGTGCTCTGTGCAGTGAGGACAAGCAGGGCTCTGTACACTAAGGACAAGCAGGACTCTGTACACTGAGGTCAAGCAGGGCTCTGTACACTGAGGACAAGCAGGGCTCTGTACACTGAGGACAAGCAGGGCTCTGTACACTGAGGACAAGCAGGGCTATGTACACTGAGGACAAGCAGGGCTCTATACACTGAGGACAATCAGGGCTCTGTACACTGAGGACAAGCAGGGCTCTGTACACTGAGGACAAGCAGGGCTCTGTATACTGAGGACAAGCAGGACTCTGTACACTGAGGACAAGCAGGGATCTGTTCACTTAGGACAATCAGGGCTCTGTACACTTAGAACTAGCATGGCTCTGTTCACTTAGGACAATCAGGGCTCTGTACACGGAGGACAAGCAGGGCTCTGTACACTGAGGACAAGCAGGGCTCTGTACACTGAGGACAAGGAGGGCTCTGTACACTGAGGGCAAGCAGGGCTCTGGGCAAGAGGCTGTATGACATGTCCCTGGCTCACACAGCAGGATGACTGAAAAGCCAGGAGCCTGCACAGAGCCCTGCTTGTCCCGCCCTCACTTCCTGTATTTTGTCTCCTCACAGAGACACACAGACAATAGTTGCAGGGACAGCATTCTTTCACCCAAAAATATACACATTTTGTAACCATTGTATATTACAAATATACATATAATGGTATTATCTACATTATATAAAAAGTTTTTTCTAATTACAGGTACACTTTTAACCAGTGGCCTCTAAATTGTGGCCCTCCATATGTTGCAAAACTACACCTCCCAGAATAGCTGGACAGCTGGGAGTTGTAGATATTCTATCTCAGCTTAGTGTAATTCCAATAGGGCAATGGTCTCCAAAACTACAACTTCCAACATGCCCAGACAGCCAACAGCTGTCCGGGCATGCTGGTAGTTGAAGTTTTGCAACATCGGGAGGGCCACACTTTTGAGACCACTGTGTTAAATGAATGCCTAATAGTGACATCTCTCACCCATAGGCTATAATGGCAGCCTTAAAAAAAATCTCACAATATATCTGTTTGACACATCCTTTACATTGTTAGGGTAGGTCCACTGTCACTGTGCCGGACCAGTAGCAGAAAGGGGCAGCCATGAAGCTCCCATTGATCTCTTTGGGACTGCATGGAAAAGAAGTGAAATGTTCCACATCTCCTAATGAAGTGACTGGGAGCAGGTTTTTTTTTAGACAGAATTAGGGTACGTTCACATGTAAATCAATAGGCAGCAAAATCTGCAGCAAAAATATGCACATGTGAACGTACCCTAAGGCTATGTTCACAAGACAGAATGTCTGCACGGAAAATCTCTGCAGGCGCCGGCATCTCATAGATGGCTATGCATTCGTGCAGAGTCTGCAGAAAGAATGGACATGTCCATTCTTTCTGCGGGCACCGGAATTAGAATTTCCGCACAAGAGATAAAATTTATATCAAATCTGCTGCGGAATCCGCACAGAAACATACCATGATGGCATCCATCACAACCTCAATTCAATATATACCTTACGGCTGTCACGCCCCCACCCATAGACTTGCATTGAGGGGGCGTGGCCGTGATGTCACAAGGGACATGGCCAACCCCCGCAGCACGAAAACAGTGTTCGGAACATTTACTTACGAACGCTGGCCAGTGGAGTACCCCTTTAATATACATTAAACATATGCCAAAAATGCTGTGTGAACCCAGACTAACAGCTCATTACTAAAATCACCGTATTAGGATGAATTCACACGTGACTTTGTTGCAGCAATTTCTGCCACATTCATCCACTTTATTCAAGTGAATTTGCAGAAATCCACTAGCTTGCCATTTAGATGAATAAAACTGATTTTTGGAACTGACATTTGAATGGAAATGTCTGAAATAAATCTGCCATGATGTAGTGGAGCTAATCGGTTCCAGAAATAAACCTGCTGTGGATTTTATTCTGGAGCGTGGTCCTTAATCTGAGCAGATCTTTTTTTTAATTATTATTATTTATAAAATACCTCATTCACATGTATTGATAGCAGAACGTCATTGGATTCCTGAATGTGTGAACCTTGCCTTAGGACGAAGTTGATCTGAAGATATTGGGATGAACATACACCTACATAGCATCATCTCAGCAGATATAAGGGTATGCCTTTAAAGGGGAAAATGTTTTCAAATCAACTGGTGAAAGAAAGTTAAACAGATTTGTAAATAACTTCTATTTAAAAATCTTAACCCTTCTAGTACTTATAAGCTGCTGTATACTACAGATATACTACAGACAAATTTGTGAAGTTCTTTCCAGCCTGACAACAGTGCTCTCTGCTGACACCTCTGTCCGTGTCAGGAACTGTCCAGAGCAGGAGAGGTTTTCTGTGGGGATATTATTATAATCTGGACAGTTCCTGACACAGACAGAGGTGTCAGCAGAGAGCACTGTTGTCAGACAGAAAAGTCTCTGTTTTATACAGCAGCTAACAAGTACTGGAAGGATCAAGATTTTTTAATAGAAGTAATTTACAAATCTGTTTAACTTTCAGGCACCAGTTGATTTGAAAACTTTTGTTTTCTATTTGTTTCCACAGGAGTTCCCCTTTAAGTACATGTGCTAGTGTGTAGTGTGCAGAGCAGTGCACACAATTCTATAGGCATTACCACACAAGGTTCATAATGTATATTAGTTCCCCTAACAGGAAAACAATTATAAGTCAGTACATTTCATCTAATGTAATTCTTCCTTCAGTCTTTCTTTGCAGAGCGCTTTTTTGCCTTATTTGATTCAGACGGCAGCGGCTCCATCAGCTTGGATGAGTTACTGAAAGCTTTCAACCTCCTAATACATGGAAGTGATACTGACAAACTGCGATTCCTATTCCAAGTATATGACGTTGATGGTAATTGTATGGGGCTCTTGGGACTCCAATCTGTGTCAACAACATATTGCGATCAAAATTCAATATAACAGCAGATGTGCACCAAAATTTATGAATCTTATGTATACAAACAGTCTGAGAGTAGAAGTGTCCTTGTCCCTGTGGTCACTAGTTTAAGTTGCATTCTTCCAGTGTAGTTTAGAAATTGCTGGCTTTTTTGACACTTTTTCTGTAATAGTGATATAATATATGAGGCCCCTATGAGACTGACTGTATCACTAGGATCTTCTATCTATGTCCAAATGGTGAAGCTCTCATGGCTGTGAATTTGATGGGCTGTAAATGTGTCCTTCACTAGAAAAGTTTATTTGGTGACAGGTACCCTTCACCATATATACTCGAGTTTAAGCAGATTTTTCCAGCACAATTATTCATGCTGAAAATGCCCCCCTCGGCTTATGCTCGAGTAAAGAAAAAAAAATAAGTCGCTTCAGGCATATCGGTAGGGGTGGGCCGGGTCATCCATCTTCGCTGCAGGGACCATCCGCATTCTGGTGGGGAGGGTGAGCCGGTCTGGCGGTCCATCTTCACTGGGAGGCCTTCCTTTCTGCTCCGGGCCGCCCTGGACTAGTGACTTGCATTGACGACGACGCACAGGGACGTCCGTGCGCAGTGCTGCCCCTGCGCAGCGGCATCAATGCAATGTGTCTAGTCCGGGGCCGGCCTGGAGCGGACAAGAGGGCCTCCTGGTGAAGATGGACGGGCCGTCCATCTTCACCAGGAGGCCCTCTTCTCCGCTCCGGGCCGGCCCTGGACTAGACACATTGCATTGACGCCGCTGCGTCACCCTCCCCACTGGTATGCAGACAGTACCTGCAGCTACTAGGCAATAGGACCGAGAGAACAACATCTGGGAGGTGAGTACACAACGAGAGGGGGGGTCTGCATGATTACGGGGGGGCAGTCTGGATGATGACAGGGGTGCCTGGATGATGATGGGGGGATGATGACGGGGTGATGATGGCAGGGGGGGTCTGGATGATGACGGGGATGATGTATATCCCACCCTAGGCTTATGCTTGAGTCAATATGTTTTCCCTAGTTTTTGGGGTGAAATTAGGGACCTCGGCTTATATTCGGGTCGGCTTATATTCGAGTATATACGGTAACTCATTTCTTGGACTTACCTCTTCATGACAAATTTTAAGTAATTAGTTATAGGGATTTTCCAACAGTTCAAAAAGCAACAGTAGAAGCTACATGGATAGGAATTTAATGTGGATTGCTGCTGCGTCTGCCAAAGTGAGGACTATTCATTGTTTTAGTAGCTAAAAGAAGGATATCCCAGTTGAACAACCTTCACTGTGATGTCCTTTTGGAAAGAGGTTGCCATTTTAAAGGGGTACTCCGGTGGAAAACTTTTTTTTCTTAAATCAACTGGTGCCAGAAAGTTAAACAGATTTGTAAATTACTTCTATTTAAAATTTTTAATTTTTCCAGTACTTATTATCTGCTGAATGCTACAGAGGTAATTCTTTTCTTTTTGGAACACAGTGCTCTCAGCTGACATCACGAGAACAGTGCTCTCTGCTGACATCTCTGTCCATTTTAAGAACTGTCCAGAGTAGGGGAAAATCCGCATAGCAAACATATGCTGTTCTGGACAGTTCCTAAAATGGAGATGTCAGCAGAGAGCACTGTGCTCGTGATGTCAGCATAGAGCACTGTGTTCCAAGAAGAAAAAAAGGATTAGGATTTTTTAATAGAAGTCATTTACAAATCTGTTTAGGTTCCTCGCAATAGTTGATTTAAAAAAAAAAAAAAAAAAAGTTTTCCACGGGAGTACCCCTTTAACTAAATCCCTTTTAGTGAATAAATAATAGAATTCTATTGAAACCCAAATTACTGATCTTTTGGAATATTGTGATATATAAGTCATGGATGAGCCAAAAAAAAGTGAGAATTTTCCTTCTGATCCATGGGTTCAATAGGTATTATTTTTTGGGACCGTCCGCTGTTTGTGACTGTGCATGGTTTAAAGGCTGTAATAAACCTAGCCAAAGTAGTGTTCTCAAACCTATGACTGCCTCCCATTGGGGTGACATTGACTTCTGTTTAACACAGGCAGTGGTTCCATAGACCCAGATGAGCTACGCACAGTACTGAAGTCATGCCTGCTGGAAAATGCTATCTCACTACCAGAGGAGAAGTTAGATGATTTGACTCTTGTACTATTCCAGTCAGCTGATAAGGATAACAGCGGATCCATCACCTTTCAGGAACTCAAGGAAGAGCTGGAGCGTTTCCCAGAAGTCATGGAGAACCTTACAATCAGGTACCTGGATTTGCAATCAGTTTTATTTTAAACAAAGACATTACTATGGAACCAGAGGAAACATTGACTACTTCTTCCTTATTAAAATTTGTCCACTGAAAAGATTTACCACTGAAAAACCAAGAACAGCATATAGCATGATGGCGATGGTGGCCCACTTTGATCTGAGAATAAGTGTCCTTCCCCCTGCTTATATTCTCATTAACCCATGCCCTACCCTAGATCACTACTAGTTGAACAAATTCTAAAGTTCACATGTTAATAGGTTAACTACTTTATCCATGTTCTGGAATGGTTTTGTTCACTTTATCAGTGGAGAGGGCCGCTGCAAAGAGCATCTATGAAGATGTAACTTTTGGGTATGCTGGCAAAAGAAGATTACACATTGTTCTTGCACAGGGTCCTCAGTTGTCTGGTTACTGCTGAATGCTTATGGTACCTACAAATGTCCCTTGCTTGCAACACGTATCACAACTAATTGTATAAATAATATATCAAATATTTTATTGTCCTCTATTTTCCTCATCCATTTCAGTGCCGCTAACTGGCTGAAGCCTCCGACACTAAAAAAGAAGAATCACACACCCCGCTATCTGACCCGAGCTTACTGGCACAACAATCGCAGCAAGGTTCTGTTCATGTTCTCCTACTGCTGTGTAAACATACTGCTCTTCACCTTGGCAGCCGTCAATCATTCCAGTCTTGGTGGCTGGATCATGGTGGCCAAGGGCTGCGGTCAGTGCCTAAACTTTAACTGCACATTCATTGTTGTAAGTGATACATCAGACCATATTCAGGACCTGAGTGTTCTCAGCTGTCCAAAGATTTTATGTATAATCTTTTGTCTGCTGTCAGGTCTTGATGCTTCGTCGCTGTCTCACATGGCTACGTACTACTTTTATTACAAATTTCCTTCCATTGGATCAAAATGTTATCCTGCACGAATTGGTTGGATATACAGTATTTATTCTTACTGTGGTTCACACTGCTGCCCATGTCATAAATTTCAGTAAGTGGAAAGATACTTAAAAGGTTGAACAATTGGAAAATGTTACTTTGTTTTGCAACTTATACCTATGTCTCCTTGTAGTAAACAAGGCTATAAGCCCAGGCTCCTATACATTCTGGGAATATCTTCTCACTCTGCGGCCTGGTATTGGCTGGGTGTATGGCAGTGCCTCCATCACAGGAATATTGCTGCAGCTTCTCATCTTCCTAATGCTGGTGTGCTCCTGCACCTTTGTTAGGAAAGGAGGACACTTTGAAGTGAGTATTTTATTGGAAGAATTCAGTTAAATTAGCAAATAATTTAAAATACAGATTGCTATTGTCACGATGCCGGCTGGCAGGTAGTGGATCCTCTGTGCCAGAGAGGGATTGGCGTGGACCGTGCTAGTGGATCGGTTCTAAGTCACTACTGGTTTTCACCAGAGCCCGCCGCAAAGCGGGATGGTCTTGCTGCGGCGGTAGTGACCAGGTCGTATCCACTAGCAACGGCTCAACCTCTCTGGCTGCTGAAGATAGGCGCGGTACAAGGGAGTAGACAGAAGCAAGGTCGGACGTAGCAGAAGGTCGGGGCAGGCAGCAAGGATCGTAGTCAGGGGCAACGGCAGGAGGTCTGGAACACAGGCTAGGAACACACAAGGAAACGCTTTCACTGGCACGATGGCAACAAGATCCGGCAAGGGAGTGCAGGGGAAGTGAGGTGATATAGGGAAGTGCACAGGTGAACATACTAATTGGAACCACTGCGCCAATCAGCGGCGCAGTGGCCCTTTAAATCGCAAAGACCCGGCGCGCGCGCGCCCTAGGGAGCGGGGCCGCGCGCGCCGGGACAGGACCGACGGAGAGCGAGTCAGGTACGGGATCCGGGGTGCGCATCGCGAGCGGGCGCTACCCGCATCGCGAATCGCATCCCGGCTGGAGGCGGTATCGCAGCGCCCCGGGTCAGTGGATCTGACCGGAGCGCTGCAGTGAGGAGAGTGTAGCGAGCGCTCCGGGGAGGAGCGGGGACCCGGAGCGCTCGGCGTAACAGTACCCCCCCCCTTGGGTCTCCCCCTCTTCTTAGAGCCTGAGAACCTGAGGAGCAGACTTTTGTCTAGGATATTGTCCTCAGGTTCCCAGGATCTCTCTTCTGGACCACAACCCTCCCAATCAACTAAAAAAAAAGTTTTCCCTCTGACCTTTTTTGATGCCAGAATCTCTTTGACGGAGAAGATGTCCGAGGAGCCGGAAACAGGAGTGGGGGGAACAGATTTGGGAGAGAAACGGTTGATGATAAGTGGTTTAAGAAGAGAAACGTGAAAGGCATTAGGAATACGAAGAGAAGGAGGAAGAAGAAGTTTGTAAGAGACAGGATTAATCTGGCACAAAATTTTGAAAGGACCAAGATAGCGTGGTCCCAACTTGTAGCTAGGGACACGGAAGCGGACATATTTAGCGGAGAGCCATACCTTGTCTCCAGGGGAAAAAATGGGAGGAGCTCTTCTTTTCTTATCCGCGAACTTCTTCATGCGTGATGATGCCTGTAAGAGAGAATTTTGGGTCTCTCTCCATATGATGGAAAGATCACGAGAAATTTCATCCACAGCGGGCAGACCAGAGGGCAAGGGGGTAGGGAGGGGGGGAAGAGGGTGACGGCCGTACACCACGAAAAATGGGGATTTGGAGGAAGATTCAGAGACTCTGAAGTTATACGAGAATTCGGCCCATGGTAGAAGATCTGCCCAATCATCCTGGCGGGAGGAAACAAAATGTCGTAAATAATCACCCAAGACCTGGTTAACTCTTTCTACTTGTCCATTGGATTGAGGATGATATGCAGAAGAAAAATTTAATTTAATCTTGAGTTGTTTACAGAGAGCCCTCCAGAATTTAGACACGAATTGGACGCCTCTATCCGAGACGATCTGCGTAGGCAACCCGTGAAGACGAAAAATGTGTACAAAAAATTGTTTAGCCAACTGAGGCGCTGAAGGAAGACCAGGAAGAGGGATGAAATGTGCCATTTTGGAGAATCGATCAACGACCACCCAAATAACAGTGTTGCCACGGGATGGGGGTAAGTCAGTAATAAAATCCATACCAATCAGAGACCAAGGCTGTTCGGGGACAGGCAGAGGATGAAGAAAACCAGCGGGCTTCTGGCGAGGAGTCTTATCCCGGGCACAGATAGTGCAGGCACGCACAAAGTCCACAACATCCGTCTCCAGAGTCGGCCACCAATAGAAGCGAGAGATGAGTTGCACAGATTTCTTGATGCCTGCATGACCTGCGAGATGGGAGGAGTGACCCCATTTGAGGATTCCGAGGCGTTGGCGTGGAGAAACGAAGGTCTTTCCTGGAGGAGTTTGCCTGATGGAGGCTGGAGAAGTGGAAATCAGGCAGTCAGGAGGAATGATGTGTTGCGGAGAGAGTTCAACTTCAGAAGCATCCGAGGAACGAGAGAGAGCATCGGCCCTAATGTTCTTATCGGCAGGCCGAAAGTGAATTTCAAAATTAAATCGGGCAAAGAACAGGGACCACCTGGCCTGGCGAGGATTCAGCCGTTGGGCAGACTGGAGGTAGGAGAGGTTCTTGTGGTCGGTGTAAATAATAACTGGAAATCTTGATCCCTCCAGCAGATGCCTCCATTCCTCAAGTGCTAATTTAATGGCTAGAAGCTCTCGATCCCTGATGGAGTAGTTCCTCTCCGCCGGAGAGAAGGTCCTAGAAAAAAAACCACAAGTAACAGCATGCCCGGAAGAATTCTTTTGTAGAAGGACAGCTCCAGCTCCCACTGAGGAGGCATCAACCTCCAATAGGAAGGGTTTAGATGGGTCAGGTCTGGAGAGCACAGGAGCCGAAGAAAAGGCAGACTTGAGCCGTTTAAAGGCGTCTTCCGCTTGAGGAGGCCAAGACTTGGGATCGGCATTTTTTTTGGTTAAAGCCACGATAGGAGCCACAACGGTAGAAAAATGTGGAATAAATTGCCTGTAATAATTGGCGAACCCCAAAAAACGTTGGATAGCACGGAGTCCGGAGGGGCGTGGCCAATCTAAAACGGCAGAGAGTTTGTCTGGATCCATTTGTAGTCCCTGGCCAGAGACCAAGTATCCTAGGAAAGGAAGAGATTGGCATTCAAACAGACATTTCTCTATTTTGGCATAGAGTTGATTATCACGAAGTCTCTGAAGAACCATACGGACATGCTGGCGGTGTTCTTCTAGATTGGCAGAAAAAATCAGGATATCGTCCAGATATACAACAACACAGGAGTATAAGAGATCACGAAAAATTTCATTAACAAAGTCTTGGAAGACGGCAGGGGCGTTGCACAGGCCAAAGGGCATGACCAGATACTCAAAGTGTCCATCTCTGGTGTTAAATGCCGTTTTCCATTCATCCCCCTCTCTGATGCGGATGAGATTATAAGCACCTCTTAAGTCCAGTTTGGTAAAGATGTGGGCACCTTGGAGGCGATCAAAGAGTTCAGAGATGAGGGGTAGGGGGTAGCGGTTCTTAACCGTGATTTTATTAAGACCGCGGTAGTCAATGCAAGGACGTAGAGAGCCATCTTTTTTGGACACAAAGAAAAATCCGGCTCCGGCAGGAGAGGAAGATTTACGGATAAAGCCCTTTTTTAAATTTTCCTGGACGTATTCAGACATGGCAAGAGTCTCTGGGGCGGACAGAGGATAAATTCTGCCCCGGGGTGGAGTAGTGCCCGGGAGGAGGTCGATAGGACAATCATAAGGCCTGTGAGGAGGTAGAGTCTCAGCTTGTTTTTTGCAAAAAACATCCGCAAAGTCCATATAGGCCTTAGGGAGACCGGTTACAGGAGGAACCACAGAGTCACGGCAAGGGGTACTGGGAACCGGTTTTAGGCAGTCCTTGGAACAAGAGGGCCCCCAACTCTTGATCTCCCCAGTGGACCAATCCAGGGTTGGGGAATGAAGTTGAAGCCAGGGAAGTCCAAGGAGAATTTCAGAAGTGCAATTGGGGAGGACCAAAAGTTCAATCCTCTCGTGATGAGGTCCGATGCACATTAGAAGGGGCTCCGTGCGAAAACGTATGGTACAGTCCAATCTTTCATTGTTTACACAATTGATGTAGAGGGGTCTGGCGAGACTGGTCACCGGGATGTTGAACCTGCTGACGAGAGAGGCCAAAATAAAATTTCCTGCAGATCCGGAGTCCAAGAAGGCCACAGCAGAGAAGGAGAAGGCAGGGGCAGACATCCGCACAGGCACAGTAAGACGTGGAGAAGCAGAGTAGACATCAAGGACTGTCTCACCTTTGTGCGGAGTCAGCGTACGTCTTTCCAGGCGGGGAGGACGGATAGGACAATCCTTCAGGAAGTGTTCGGTACTAGCACAGTACAGGCAGAGATTCTCCATGCGGCGTCGTGTCCTCTCTTGAGGTGTCAGGCGAGACCGGTCGACCTGCATAGCCTCCACGGCGGGAGGCACAGGAACAGATTGCAGGGGACCAGAGGAGAGAGGAGCCGGGGAGAAGAAACGCCTCGTGCGAACAGAGTCCATATCCTGGCGGAGCTCCTGACGCCTTTCGGAAAAACGCATGTCAATGCGAGTGGCTAGGTGAATGAGTTCATGTAGATTAGCAGGGATTTCTCGTGCGGCCAGAACATCTTTAATGTTGCTGGATAGGCCTTTTTTAAAGGTCGCGCAGAGGGCCTCATTATTCCAGGATAATTCTGAAGCAAGAGTACGGAATTGTACGGCATACTCGCCAACGGAAGAATTACCCTGGACCAGGTTCAACAGGGCAGTCTCAGCAGAAGAGGCTCGGGCAGGTTCCTCAAAGACACTTCGAATTTCCGAGAAGAAGGAGTGTACAGAGGCAGTGACGGGGTCATTGCGGTCCCAGAGCGGTGTGGCCCAAGACAGGGCTTTTCCAGACAGAAGGCTGACTACGAAAGCCACCTTAGACCTTTCAGTGGGAAACTGATCCGACATCATCTCCAGGTGCAGGGAACATTGGGAAAGAAAGCCACGGCAAAACTTAGAGTCCCCATCAAATTTATCCGGCAAGGATAGTCGTAGACCAGAAGCGGCCACTCGCTGCGGAGGAGGTGCAGGAGCTGGCGGAGGAGATGATTGCTGAAGCTGTGGTAGTAACTGCTGAAGCATAACGGTCAGTTGAGACAGCTGTTGGCCTTGTTGCGCTATCTGTTGCGACTGCTGGGCGACCACCGTGGTGAGGTCAGCGACAACTGGCAGAGGAACTTCAGCGGGATCCATGGCCGGATCTACTGTCACGATGCCGGCTGGCAGGTAGTGGATCCTCTGTGCCAGAGAGGGATTGGCGTGGACCGTGCTAGTGGATCGGTTCTAAGTCACTACTGGTTTTCACCAGAGCCCGCCGCAAAGCGGGATGGTCTTGCTGCGGCGGTAGTGACCAGGTCGTATCCACTAGCAACGGCTCAACCTCTCTGGCTGCTGAAGATAGGCGCGGTACAAGGGAGTAGACAGAAGCAAGGTCGGACGTAGCAGAAGGTCGGGGCAGGCAGCAAGGATCGTAGTCAGGGGCAACGGCAGGAGGTCTGGAACACAGGCTAGGAACACACAAGGAAACGCTTTCACTGGCACGATGGCAACAAGATCCGGCAAGGGAGTGCAGGGGAAGTGAGGGGATATAGGGAAGTGCACAGGTGAACATACTAATTGGAACCACTGCGCCAATCAGCGGCGCAGTGGCCCTTTAAATCGCAAAGACCCGGCGCGCGCGCGCCCTAGGGAGCGGGGCCGCGCGCGCCGGGACAGGACCGACGGAGAGCGAGTCAGGTACGGGATCCGGGGTGCGCATCGCGAGCGGGCGCTACCCGCATCGCGAATCGCATCCCGGCTGGAGGCGGTATCGCAGCGCCCCGGGTCAGTGGATCTGACCGGAGCGCTGCAGTGAGGAGAGTGTAGCGAGCGCTCCGGGGAGGAGCGGGGACCCGGAGCGCTCGGCGTAACAGCTATTCAGCAGAATTACATGTATGGGTACTGGGTACTTTTAGGACCACCACGGATCCTAAGACAAAAGTTGCATGAATGGCGCTCACTGCACATATGCGGAAGGTGCTTCATTCATTTGGTGATGTCACCTCTACCAGTTTGTTATTCCCTATCGTATATCTTAAAACTGAGATTTGACCTCCATAGAGTTACTGTTTTATTTCCCTTCCACAATAATTGTAACATTTCTGTAGATTTTAGGGTACCAGTGATAAACTGATGTATACTTAACACATTTCTGCTTTAGGTATTTTACTGGACACACTTGTCTTACATCTGGATCTGGATTCTATTGTTCCTCCATACACCCAAATTTTGGAAATGGTTTCTAGTTCCAGGACTCCTATTTGTGATGGAGAAAGTATTTGGAATGGCAGCATCACGTATGGGTGGCCTGTACATTGTAGAAGTCAACTTGTTACCCTCAAAGGTGCTTTGTTTATGCTAATGTCTCTACATTACCTTTCACTGAAACATTTACATTGTACATCATTCACACATTTTTTTTTATCTGTCTTCTAAATACAGGTGACACATCTTGTTGTTAAGAGGCCGCCATCCTTTCAGTACAAGCCTGGTGACTATGTATACCTGAATATACCAGTTATTGCCAAGTACGAATGGCACCCATTCACCATTAGCAGTGCCCCTGAGCAGGAAGGTAAGATACCCAACAGTATTTATCTCCTGTCTGCACACTGAACAGTTTAACCTGGACCAGGACCACACAAAATCTTGGGATTTTATATCTGGCCATTCAGTAAATAACTTTTTTGCACCAATGCAGTATAAGGGTAGGGTCACAAACAGCCCATCCGCTGTGTATTATAAGCTGCGGATGCATTTTGGGTGACCCTACCCTCTGTTTTTTTTTTGTTTTGTTTTTTTGCAGGACAGGATGTAGTTTCTACATGTACCATTTTGGGGCAATTATATGTTAGCTTTACATTTTTATAATTACATTTTGTGGGCAGCTTTCCCAGCCAAGTATTCTTTACATTAAATTTGGGGACAAACACAAAAATGCAATTCTGCTAAGTTTTTTTTTACTTTATTCATCATTGAGCTACAGTAAATGTGTCTATTTAAAGTACATGTTGGATGTTATTTATATAGGGGTTATAAAATTGTATATATTGTTTTTTTGCAATCAAAAGATATTGTAGATACTGTTTTTAATCCCATAAAGAGAGTTTTATTAAACTGGTATTCACAACTACAAGGTCTCCCCCCCCCCCCCACCTTGTACAGTGTCATGATCTGACTTGATCTTACTGAGAAGATTAAAGGGATTGTCCACATTTGAGTTATAAAAGTGGCAGTGGTAGTTCTCCTCCGAGTACAACTGCGTGAATGCTAGAAAGCAAGCAACATAAATTAAGATAGTCTTCCTAATATATTTGACAAATCTATATCAGCTATATTATACCTCTAAATATAACAACAGGAGGTTGATATGTTTCACACCTCTAGTTAGAAGCAACAAAAAGAAGGTGAGATTTTTCCATGAGAATATGGAAAATACCAAATTCTAACACTTCTGATTCATTTCTCCCAACAACTATGTTAGAATGTAAATTGAAAAAAATACAGTGAATTTTGTCATTGTTTACTTGCTGTTGGTCAATACTGTTAAAATCCAAGGCTATTCTCTTTCTTTCCTAAGCTTTTGTGTCACCATTTTCCCTGTAGATACCCTATGGCTACATATCCGTTCATTGGGACAATGGACAAACAGTTTGTATGAATATTTTTGTTCCCCAGAGACTGCCAAGAGATATCATAATAAAAAATGTGTTCAAAATATGAAGAAGAAAAAGCATCAAAGCCAGGTATGAAAAATAACACAATGGCCCTGATTTACTAAAGTCCAACTGACTTTTTTTCTTGGTTTCTGCGCCCAAATTTTACTTCGGACACAACCTACACTACACTTTTGAAAACACTCGGAGTGTTTTTTTTTTTTTTTTAAACTCTGAAATGGGCGTGGTTAAACAAAAAATGGGCGTGTTCCCAACAAAAAGCCGAAAATACTCAGAGTACTTCAAAAATCACTCCAAAAAAACCATGAGTTTGGCTCACAGAATAACTGACAGCCAAGAGGACGAGTGAAAATCAAAAAATGGAGTGATTTGTAACAAGGGACTGTTTACCATTGTGGTGTGTTAAAGTAACTTGTTTTCTAACCTGAAAACATTTTGTACAGTTAAACACTTTTATGAATAAAATATTGAATGCTTTTGTGATAGTTAATGTATAATTTTTTTTTCTTTTTAACACATTTGCAATATTAGGTTTAAATCAATTTAACACCCAAGCTGATAAACAAGGATAATTGTTTGAAAAATTATAATACATGAATACTTTTGATTCATGAAAACATTTTTAAACAAACATGTCTAAACCATTTTGACTCGCACAACTAATTTATTTAGCTCGGAGTTTGTGCGACACAATTGACTAGTGTGACAGAAAAAAAACCTGCGACAGAAAAAAAAAGGAAATCTGCGACAGAATAGTAAATAAGCCTGAAAAAAAAGACGAGTGATATTGAAATCACTCCAGAATAAACACTCCACTCTTAGTAAATCAGGGCCAATGCCTTGCTTTGCCCTCCGTGTTAACCCAATATCCCTCTGCCCAACACACCTTTTTAAATGAAGTTGTTCCCACATACAGAGCTCAGGAATGAGACCTGTGACTTTGCAGACTCCCTGACTTTGCAGACAGGCTAGCATTAGTCAGACCAGAGGCCAATAAAAGATCCAGTGAAATGCAGAACAGCCTTTGTACAACTTATCCTTTCTGGACAATACTCTCTTCTTGGAGGTTTTAAGGGAAAGTAGCGGATGAATCCTCACATCATGGACTGAAACTAGACTTTAGGAAAGTAACTTTTGGAAACAAGTGGTACTTGACTGGAGCTTACTAAAGATGTGTGCTTCTAGCAATAGCCAGGCTGTAACTACTCTGGCTAACTTAGGTCCACCTGTTTTAGCTGGAGACAGGGCAGAGTTGGAACTGGCTCCTGCATCTATTAGCCAGAAGTCAACATGTGACCAAATCAGCAATTTGGCTGTATATAAAATGCAGTGCATTTAAGACATGTTCTTTGCACCTCATTTTTATGGACATTATAATTACAGCGGTAATTGTCGAGGCCGGACATTGCTGCGGCCGGCGTTTAGCTGAACCACAGTGTGATGTGGGTCCCAAACCAGGAAGAAGACTGGGGACAGAGGACAGGAGACCAATTCTAGTGGCACCAGAGGAGTTATAGTTTGCTATTTTAATGGGGGCAGCCCAAGCATATGGTTTACATAAAAAAATTGGAGTATGCCTTTAAGATATGAAACCTAAGCTGTAAATGGTTGCTATGGGAAAATCACTCCAGTTTTTGTGTCAGACAGATTGATAAGATTGCAAAACAAAAAAAACAAAAAAAAACAATCACAGTTTAGCTTGGCCTTACTTACTATGGGCAACATCAGACAGTTCTGGGTCCAGGGAGATATAATAGAAGATAATAAATCTGGGCCACTGAGTGTTTACTTTAGAGCAAAAAAGTTGCAGTGAAAGTGACGGACCTGCCCTGTGATAACTTCTAAATCTGGCCCGTTCGACTTTTATGAGACTTTTTACAAAAAGTCGCATTTAGTAAATTAGTCACCACTGCACAAAGTGATCTAAATAAGATCACTTCATGGTCAGGAAATTTAAAAGGTCTAAATGAAATGTCACAGAAAAAGTCACATGGGGCCAGCCTGCGACTCTTCCTGCAACAAATTTAAACCAAAAAAGCAGTCTTAACGGATTGATAAATCGCCCTCATAGTCCCCTTTCTATTCCCTGTTAATTTTTTCAGGAACATCTATTCAGCGGAACAATTGCCAATAACACAGATGACCAGATTGAACTGACGTCCTACAAACCATGTAGAAGCCAGCCAGGGGATGAAATCCGCATCAGCTTGGAGAAATGTGGAAGTACCCAGGGTCACAATGTAAGACTATTAGACACCCACACATAATACAATGGTCCACACAGAAGACACTAAGTCATTTTTCGAGCCCCTAATCAGCCTATATATTTCTGAAGTCACGACACCCAACGTTTGCATCTTTCTCCAGGGTATATTGCTTTCTGCGCTGGCGAATCCAGAAGCATTTTGTGAGCACAATGCGGACACAGTTTTTTAAGGAACACAGTTTACGCACCGATTTCTGACATGCAACTTTTGCTAAAGTGGCACAGTATTTCGCAACGGCCACTCCAGAGGCTGATAAGGGTGCTTTCTCACCTGGCGTATATGCAGCGTATTTGACGCTGCAAAAAATTTGCGGCAGGAGCGGGAAATACGTTGCGTATTCCTCGCTCATTTATACACACAGGGCTGTCTGGCAGCAGCCCTATGCGTGTAGTGAGTTTTGGAGGCAGAGCCGCGCGTCACAGTCACACCGGCACACGCCCAGCCTCTAAAACTCACTACACGCATAGGGCTGCCGCCGGAAAGCCTTGTGTGTATAGTGAGCGAGGACAAATTTTGCGCAGCATGAAATACGCTGCATATACGCCAGGTTGGAACGCACCCTTAAGGCGCATGCATCTTGATAAATGCTGACTAATTGAGCCTGCGATGTACAGGTGAAAAAAAAGTTGCTTATGGTAAATTACCTCCTAAGTCAGTGTTTCCCAACTGGGGTGCCTCCAGCTGTTGCAAAACTACAACTCCCAGCATGTCCGGACAGCCAAAAGCAGCTGGAAGCACCCTGGTTGGGAAACACTGTCCTAAGTGTACAACTTATTTGTATGTATCTTATAAACCTTGTGCCACCTAAAGAATAATACAAATTTTAATCCTTTATAAATGATTTAAAGAAGTTATCGAGTCTAAAAAAAAAGTATCCCTACAGGATAGGGGATAAGTGTCTGATTGCGGGGGTCTGACCACTGGGATCCCCGCTATCTCCTGCCCCGCGCTCCAGCTCTTCCTATGCGCGGAGTGATGACAGAGGGGTGGTTGACATGCCCCCTCCATGCATCTTCTTGGGAGAGCCAGAGATAAAGGGGGTTATTTATCAATAATGGTCTTGGCTAGATCATTTTTGTTGTTTGTCTAGATGCGGATTTATTGGCGGTGCTGCTCCAAATTTATGATATTGTCGCAGTGACCATGATAAATTTTCCGCAAATCTGCACCCAGATCATTTTCTACCGCCTCTTTCAGATCATGTCTACCCTGCTTCTGAGGAGCTTGTTTGTCTGTGTGTTTGGCTTTATTTGTTTAAGTTTTAATTTTAAGGCAAATTAATGTCTAAAAGAAGGTCTGCAAAGAGAGTCTCACTCACATTTGAATAGTGGTTTACCTTGCCGCAGACCAGGGAACCTTTCACCTTTCACCTTTTTTATTTTGTTATGTTATCATCACTTTGTCGGATATTTTTTTTAAACTTGGGCACATGAAATTGTGAGATGTTGGCAATTGCTGACAATCTTATTGTTTCTTCCATCTTTACCATTCTTTTTTTGTACCTTAAAAAATGTATCTGATTGTTTCATATGGAGAATTGTTTTACTTTTCCTTTGCATGTTTTTTTTAATTTTTAACTTTTTATGTCTTTAAACGTTCTTATTCTCTACCTTATTCTCTCCCTCTCCCTCCCTCTCTCTCTCTCTCTCTCTCTCTCTCTCTCTCTCTCTTTCTCTCTCTCTCTCTCTCTCTCTCTCTCTTTCTCTCTCTCTCTCTCTCTCTCTCTCTCTCTCTTTCGCTCTGGGTGATGATTTTTTATTTTTGGCAAACAGACAGGAGTAATAATCTTTTTTAGACCTGGTCAGGAGATGGTCTAGATTTGCGTTTTTTTTTGAGCCAGTTGGGGCAAAATTTGTGCAAAAATCTAAAACACGCAGATAGTAAATTTGTGACCACTGCATCCGTCACTTCAAAAAATGGTCTAGCAGCACCAAAAGGTCAAAAGGACGGATTATAGAATTTAGAAAGAAAACACAATGGGGGAGATTTAACAAAACCTGTGGAGAGGCAAAGTTGACCAGTTGCCCATAGCAACCAATCAGATCGCTTCTTTCATTCTTAACAAGGTCTCTTAAAAATTAAAGAAGCAATCTGATTGGTTGCTATGGGCAACTGGGCAACTTTGCCTCTCCACAGGTTTTGATAAATCTCCCCCAATTAGCGCAAAAATAACAGAAATTCCCAAATGTAGATGTTACGCCGAGCGCTCCGGGTCCCCGCTCCTCCCCGGAGCGCTCGCTACACTCTCCTCACTGCAGCGCTCCGGTCAGATCCACTGACCCGGGGCGCTGCGATACCGCCTCCAGCCGGGATGCGATTCGCGATGCGGGTAGCGCCCGCTCGCGATGCGCACCCCGGCTCCCGTACCTGACTCGCTCTCCGTCGGTCCTGTCCCGGCGCGCGCGGCCCCGCTCCTTAGGGCGCGCGCGCGCCGGGTCTTTGCGATTTAAAGGGCCACTGCGCCGCTGATTGGCGCAGTGGTTCCAATTAGTCTGATCACCTGTGCACTTCCCTATATCACCTCACTTCCCCTGCACTTCCTTGCCGGATCTTGTTGCCATCGTGCCAGTGAAAGCGTTTCCTTGTGTGTTCCTAGCCTGTGTTCCAGACCTCCTGCCGTTGCCCCTGACTACGATCCTTGCTGCCTGCCCCGACCTTCTGCTACGTCCGACCTTGCTTCTGTCTACTCCCTTGTACCGCGCCTATCTTCAGCAGCCAGAGAGGTGAGCCGTTGCTAGTGGATACGACCTGGTCACTACCGCCGCAGCAAGACCATCCCGCTTTGCGGCGGGCTCTGGTGAAAACCAGTAGTGACTTAGAACCGATCCACTAGCACGGTCCACGCCAATCCCTCTCCGGCACAGAGGATCCACTACCTGCCAGCCGGCATCGTGACAGTAGACAGACAAAACTAATAGAATACAATGATACATAACCCACAAAATGTTCTAATATCTCTGGCTCTTCCATAGAAATGCATGGAGGGGGTATATAGGCCACCGCTTCGTGCCATGGTCAACACACTGCATTCATGCGGAGATCCAGGGTTCCATGCAGGAGATCGTGGGAGTCCCAGCAGTTAGATGCCTCGGGATCTGATACTTATTCCCAATTTACTTTTTTTTTCCGAATGGACTACTAACATAAAATGTATCTATAGGTAAATAAGCCTTATTTTGTCTTTTAGAACTTTTAGGCATCAGGGGTTTAGAACAGAGTTTCCCAGATAGGGTTATATGGAAATCTGGGGTGTCATTGTATTTTTGTATGTTGTATATTAGTGAACCAGTAGTTGTATCAGATTGTTAGGAGGGCAGATTATTTCCGAGGTTTCTCCATGGTAGAAAAAAAGTTTGGGATTTACTGGTATAGATTATATCTAATGCCCTCAGGGATGGTGTTAGGCTGTGTTCACTTCACACAGCGGAATTTCCGAGTGGAATTCCACAGGAATATTTCGCTCGGAAATTCCACTGCAGCAGAGTCCTTGGTTTTAATGGGATTTTGCTGTGGAAATCTAGATTCCAGCGTTACGGTGGATTCCGCTCGGAAATGCATTGCGGTCTATAAGACTGCGCACTTCCGAGCAATCCTAGCACCTGCTGGAACATTCAAGTATGTGGAATTCTGCAAATATTCAGCCGTGTGAACATGGCGTTAGATTGGTAGATGAAAGGATTACCAATAATCACATACAGTCATGGCCGTAAATGTTGGCACCCCTGAAATTTTTCTAGAAAATTAAGTATTTCTTACAGAAAAGGATTGCAGTAACACATGTTTTGCTATAAACATGTTTATTCCCTTTGTGTCACACCAAACTCCAAAAATGGGCTGGACAAAATTATTGGCACCCTTAAAAAATTGTGGAAAAATAATATTGTTTCAAGCATGTGAGTCTCCTTTAAACTCACCTGGGGCAAGTAACAGGTTTGGGCAATATAAAAATCACACCTGAAAGCAGATAAAAAGGAGAGAAGTTCACTTAGTCTTTGCATTGTGTGTCTGTGTGTGCCACACTAAGCATGGACAACAGAAAGAGAAAAGAACTGTCTGAGGACTTGAGAACCAAAATTGTGGAAAAATATCAACAATCCCAAGGTTACAAGTCCATCTCCTGAGATCTAGATTTGCCTTTGTCCACAATGCGCAACATTATCAAAAGTTTGCAACCCATGGCACTGTAGCTAATCTCCCTGGGCATAGACGGAAGAGAAAAATTAAGGAAAGGTGTCAACGCAGGATAGTCCAGATGGTGGATAAGCAGCCCCAAACAAGTTCCAAAGATATTCAAGCCGTCCTGCAGGCTCAGGGAGCATCAGTGTCAGTGAGAACTATCCATTGACATTTAAATGAAACGCTATGGCAGGAGACCCAGGAGGAACCCTGCTGACACAGAGACATAAAAAAGCAAGACTACATTTTGACAAAATGAACTTGAGTAAGCCAAAATCCTTCTGGCAAAAAGTCTTGTGGATAGATTAGACCAAGATAGAGCTTTTTGGTAAAACACATCATTCTACTGTTTACCGAAAACGGAATGAGGCATACAAAGAAAAGAACACAGTACCTACAGTGAAATATGGTGGAGGTTCAATGAGGTTTTGGGGTTGTTTTGCTGCCTCTGGCACTGGGTGCCTTGAATGTGTGCAAAACATCATGAAATCTGAGGATTACCAATGGATTTTGGGTCGCACTGTACAGTCCAGTGTCAGAAAGCTGGGTTTGCGTCTGAGATCTTCCAGCAGGACAATGACCCCAAACATACTTTAAAAAGCACCCAGATATGGATGGCAACAAAGTGCTGGAGAGTTCTGAAGTGGCCAGCAATGAGCCCAGATCTAAATCCCATTGAACCCCTGTGGAGAGATCTTAAAATTGCTGTTGGGAAAATGTGTCCTTCCAAAATGAGAGACCTGGAGCAATTTGCAATGGAAGAGTGGTCCAACATTCCGGCTGAGAGGTGTAAGAAGCTTATTGATGGTTATAGGAAGTGACTGATTTCAGTTATTTTTCCAAAGGGTGTGCAACCAAATATTAAGGGTGCCAATAATTTTGTCCAGACCATTTTTGGAGTTTGGTGTGACATTACGTCCAATTTGCTTTTTCCCCTCCCTTTTTTAGTTTAGTTCCAATATACACAAAGGGAATAAACATGTGTATAGCAAAACATGTGTTACTGCAATCCTTTTCTGTGAGAAATACTTCGTTTTCTGCAACAATTTCAGGGATGCCAACATTTACGGCCATGACTGTATACATGGCTTCATACCTATAGTGTATGTTAGTTCTTCCTAATCAGTGACTCCGCAGTTGCAAATTGACAACCCCCATCATGCACTGAGGGATACAGGATTAGGAACATTAATGTATGATATCAATGAAGGCTGAAATGTTTTTTCTTTATAACTGGGTTTGGAAATCTAACTGAATAATTAGGTTAATTTTGTGTTTTTAATCCCCTTTCAGGGTGGGGAAAATCATCAGATATGTAATATAAAGGTAAGAATTATTAAGCCACAAACAACATATCTGACAGCCTTTCTGTGCTTGAGAAATACCTAGTGGTGTGAATAAATGAGGTACATGTGGTTCCCTCATGCTGTTTCTACAGAATATTATACTCTTTGAAATGTATTAATTATTTTTTTTTAAAATCAACTGGTGCCGGAAAGTTAAACAGATTTGTAAATAATTTCTATTAAAAAATATTTACCCTTCCAGTACTTTTTAGAGGAAATTATTTTCTTTTTTAATTAATTTTTTATCTTGTTCACAGTGCTCTCTGCTGACACCTCTTTCCATGTCAGGAACTGTCCAGAGCAGCATAGGTTTGCAATGGGGATTTTCTCCTATTCTGGACAGTCCCTGATACAGGCATCAGATGTCAGCAGAGAGCACTGTGGACAAGACAAAAAAGAAATTCGAAAATAAAAGAATTTCCTCTGTAGCATACAGCTGCTAATAAGTACTGGAAAGGTAAAGATTTTTAATAGAAGTCATTTACAAATCTGTTTAACTTTCTGGCACCAGTTGATTTGAAAAAAATGTTTTCCACCGGAGTACCCCTTTAAGTGTCAACCAGAATTAGTAAAACAGAGCTAATTTCTTTAAAAATAAACACCACTCTTGTCAGTTCCATCGAAGTTAACCCCTTAAAGGGGTACTCCGCCCCTAGACATCTTATCCCCTATCAAAAGGATAGGGGATAAGTTGTCAGATCGGGACCCCCGGGATCTCGACTGCAGCACCCCGCTTTCATTACTGCACAGAGCAAACTCGCTCTGTGCGTAATGACAGGCGATACAGGGGGCCGGCGAAGCGTTACGCCATGGCCCCGCCCCTTGTTACGTCACTGCCCGCCCCCTTAATACAGGTCTATGGAGGTGGGTGTGACGGCCGCCACGCCCCCTCCCATAGAATTGTATTGAGGGGGCGGGCCGTGACTTCTCAAGGAGGCAGAGCTGTGATACAACGATGCTCCGGCCCCTATACTGCCTGTCATTACGCACAGAGCGAGTTTTCTCTGTGCAGTAATGAAATCGGGCTGCTGCAGCCGAGATCCCGGGGGTCCCCAGCGGCGGGACCCCCACGATCTGACTTCTTATCCCCTATCCTTTTGATAGGGGGATAAGATGTCTAGGGGTGGAGTACCCCTTTAAGGACCGAGTGTTTTTCAGTTTTTGCACTTTTGTTTTTTCCTCCTTACCGTTTAAAACTCATAACTCTTTCAATTTTGCACCTAAAAATCCATATGATGGCTTATTTTTTGTGCCACCAATTATACTTTGTAATGACATCAGTCATTTTACCCCCAAATCTATAGCAAAACGGGGAAAAAATTTTTGTGCGACAAAATGGAGGAAAAAACAAAATTTTTGGGGGCTTCCGTTTCTACGCAGTACATTTTTGGGTAAAAATGACACCTTCTCTTTATTCTGTAGGTCCATACGGTTAAAATGATACCCTACTTATATAGATTTGATTTTGTATTACTTCTGAAAAAAAATCATATCTACATGGAGGAAAATGTATACGTTTAAAATTGTCCTATTCTGACCCCTATACCTTTTTTTTTTTTTCATGTACGGGGCGGTATGAGGGCTCATGTTTTGCAAGTGATCTGAAGTTTTTATCTGCACCATTTTTTAAAAAGTATATAAAGTTACCAAAAATACGCTATTTTGGAATTTGAAATCTTTTGGCGCGTACACCATTGACCGTGCGGTTTAATTAACAATATATTTTTACAGTTCGGACATTTACACACGCAGCGATACCACATATGTTTATTTTAATTTTTATTTACACAGTTTTTTTCTTTTTTTTATTGGGAAAAGGGGGTGATTCAAACTTTTATTAGGGAAGGGGTTAAAGGGGACTATAACATGCAGTACATTGATTCAATACCATGATCACTACCTTTGCATCGCAATGCAGTGATCAATGTTATCGGCGGTTGATTGCTCAAACCTGGATTTCAGGCTTGGAGCAATCAATCGCCGATCGGGCGTGCAGTAGGCAGGTAAGGCACCCTCCTGCTGCGTTCTAGCTGATCAGCCTGACTGAGCTGCCGGGAAGCTTTTACTTTATACTCGGCGATCAACTTTTATCGCCGTGTCTAATGAGTTAATGCCGGACACCAGCCTGATCGGTGATGTCTGGCATTAGCCATGGGTCCTGGTTGCTTATAGCAACCAGGACCCACTGGGTATGATGCGCGCTCATCTGCTGAGCGCGCATCATACATCGGGAGCTACATATGGACGTTTATAAACGTCCATATGCGGCAAAGGGTTAATGGAGCCAAGTTGTAATACCACACACAACTTGATGACAGATGTGGTGCTGTTTTTGGAAGAAATTAACTCAGTTTTTTAGCTCCAGAAATACCCCTTTAAAGCTGTACTTTGGTGCAGGGACACTTAAAGCATTACTGTCATTAGTAAGAAAATAAAAATAAAATGCTCAAGACAGTGTCGTAATATGCCCTAAGTCCTGAATGTATAATAATATGCATGTGTTAATATGTAAAATTCCTTTTGATCAATGTATTACTGTGATCAGTTTTTTTGTACTTCTCTTGGAGGCTGGGGCCATTTCTCCAGATGCATGATGAGCTCCTTTCCTCCTCACTCCTCCTTCCCTTGTCATGAGGTCTGCACAAACATTTTTAGATTTGCAAAGCTTTTTACCTAAAGTGCATGCTCTATATAACCCTAATGCAGCCATGTGAAACCTTTATGGTGCAACACAAGAAATAAGTTCATAAAATGACCAAAGTGAAAGCATTTTGCATATAAATAAGTATTGAGCACCTTGTTGCTTGACAGTGTGCATAGAAATGCTTCTCTTCTGAAAAGACTGCACACTGGTGTTAGGGTGGACCCATGCAGGATCTCATTCATTTAAATGAGCCGACTGGAGTCATATAGTGACTTTGGTCAGCTCATTTTTGCACTGCATCAGTTTTACTGCCAGCATACCATGGGTTTCAGTCCGGCCACAAAACTGCATATGGTGCAAAAATGAGCCTACCGGAGTCAGCGGGAGTTCATAGGGGGAGGGAGGAGATAGGGGTGTACTTTGGCCCATTTTTTTTCCCACTTTTACATATATTCACTTTATGTTTAGCATTTTCCCGCATAAAACACCTGGGGGCATTTTATTACTAAAATACATATTTATTATTGCTGATTTTCTCTGTAATTGGGGCTATATAGCCCCTTGACATTGTCTGCAGAGAGGATCTGGGGCTTCTAAGACCCAGCAGCTCCTGCAGGTATCCAAGATTAGCGATCACATGATCACCTGGCCAGAAAGCAGAATTGCTTCCTGCTGAGCTGTATACACAGAGCTCATTGATAGCTGTGTATACAGCGATTGGTAAGACATCCATCTCTCCGCTGTAGGAGTAGCATGATTTCCATATAGCTACAATACCTGCATGGCCATTTTAGAATGGTTAATCACTGACCGCCCAAACATTTACAGGAGGTCAACGAGTGGTTAAACATATTTTTAGTAATAATTGTAATTTTTTTTTTTTTTTTCATTTTTCTATCTATATTTTAAAATAATGCTGTGATTTTGCAGTTTTCATTGTGGCCACTAATCCTAAAGCTTAGACTTCCTGTTCTGTACAGATCCCTTTCCAGCAGCATTTGCATTATCATTACAGACCAGTATACAGATAAGACAATAGATGATTTTCACAGTTTAGCCACCCTTTAGACTGACCTCTGCTGATTCATGCCAATGGACAGCTCCTGTTGCCTATGTCTATGGGGTTAGCCATAAAGCATATTTTTTAAAACGCTGTTAAAAACTGTTCAGGAGAGATGACTGCCTCCGTACTAATGTGCAAAAAAAAAATCTATATAAATCTGCTATATAAAAATTAAATTAAAAAAAATGTAAATTAAAAAATAGATACAAGGAAAAAAGAATGATGCATTCACTTTAAAGTTTGTGCATAGGATCTGTCATAAATATGATCAGTGATGGTCTGACTGCTGGACCCCGAAGATCATAGTAAAAGCGGAGAGGCGGCAGTGCATGCATGCCTTCATTGCATCAACTAGATACAGAAACGGCTGGTCATTCTCATTTGTCACTATCTGTATTGCTGGCATTCTGTAGTTCAGAGTGAACCTGTATGTGCGTCAGCCTGTCTGCTAAAAAAAGGGGACGAAGGTCATTGAAGGCAATGTGTGAGTAAGGGCCAAAATGTATCTATACCATGGAGTCCTTAGTATCTGTTTTGTGTCCCAAGCGTTATGGTATCTAAAAATCCTTAGCACGTGTATATTGACCATCCTTGTGTTATATACTACTAGCATGTTTTTTGTATGTTATTTCACATTTCTTATGTCTGCAGTGTTATATTGATGGTCCATTTGGAACTCCAAGCCGGAGGATCTTCACCTCGGATCATGCAGTGTTGATTGGGGCAGGGATAGGAATAACCCCATTTGCTTCAATTCTGCAAAGCATCATGTACAGGTATATATGCAACAAAGTGCCCTAGGACTCATTGTAAAGGGGGGGGGTGGGGTAAGTATTTAATTGTAGGGTATAACTCCACTACAAGGTATAAAGGAGTTTTAATATGGAAAATTATGCTCAGGTAACTAGATTATAAAGTAGATATGCGGAAACTGTTTTTATGGTTTAAAGTGGTGGAAAACAATTTCTTTTCAGATCAACTGGTGCCAGAAAGTTAAACAGATTTGTAAATGACTTCTATTCAAAAAATCTTAACCCTTCCAGTACTTATCTGCTGCTGTATTCTACAGAGGAAGTTGAGTTTTTTCTTTTTTTTCTTCAGTATGACCACAGTGCTCTCTGCCGACACCTCTGTCCATGTCAGGAACTGTCCAGAGCAGGATAGGTTTGCTATGGGGATTTGCTCCTGCTCTGCACAGTTCCTGACATGGACAGAGGTGTCAGCAGAGAGCACTGTGGTCAGACTCCTCTGTAGTATACAGCAGCTGATAAATTCTGAAAGTATTAACCCCTTAAGGACTGAGGCCGTACCCATACGCCCCCGTTTTAGAGTCCTTAAAGGGGTACTCTGGTGGAAAACATTTTTTTTTTTTTAAATCAACTGGTGCCAGAAAGTTAAACAGATTTGTAAATGACTTCTATTAAAAAATCTTTACTTTTTAGGAGCTGTATGCTGTAGGAAATTATTTTTCTTTTTGAATTTCTCTTTTGTCTTGTCCACAGTGCTCTCTGCTGACACCTGATACCCGTATCAGGAACTGTCCAGAGCAGAAGAAAATCCCCATTGCAAACCTATGCTGCTATGGACAGTTCCTGACACGGACAGAGGTGTTAGTAGAGAGCACTGTGGACAAGACAAAAAAGAAATTAAAAAAGAAAAGAATTTCCTCTGTAGCATACAGCTGCTAAAAAGTACTGTTTTAAGTCTGTTTAACTTCCTGGCACCAGTTGATTTAAAAAAAAAAAAAATGTTTTCCACCGGAGTACCCCTTTAAGGACTGAGGCTGTATGGATACGCCCATTGGAATTCCGGTCCCCGCCGCTAGCCGGTCGGGGACTGGACCGGGATGCCTGCTGAAATCATTCAGCAGGCATCCCGGCACATCGGGAGACCCCCCCCCCCATGTCGGCAATCGCTGCAAATTCCCAGTCAATTCAGATCGGCGATCAGCGGCGATTACGGGTGTCCAGTGACCCGGAAAATAAGGGGCGATCGGGGCTGTCCAAGACACCCACGAACCCCCTGAAGGAATAGGAGCGAGGTGGCAGGGGTGCCACCCATCCTATCCCTGCTATTGGTAGGTCAGAAGCGACCAACCAATAGCAGATCGGGGGCGGTGGGTTAAGGTTCAGTTTCCCCGTTCTGCCCACCCACAGTAGTCCGGGCAGAACGGGGAAACTGTCCTGTGACTGGCACTGGAGGTCCCTTACCATCAGCGGCGATCGGCGGCAGCGGGCGGCGATGATGTGCGGCTGGCTCCCTGGTGCAGACTACAGAAGCCAGTGAGTTGCCTAGCAACATCTGGAGGTTTACAGTTTACAGGTTTACAGTGGTCTCTAAACTGTAGCCCTCCAGATGTTGCAAAATTACAACTCCCACCATGCCCAGACAGCTGTTTGCTGTTTGGGCATGCTGGGATTTGTAGTTTTGCAACAGCTGGAGGGCTACAGTTTGGAGATCACTGTGCAGTGGTCTCTAAACTGTGGCCCTCTAAATCTTGCAAAACTACAACTCCCAGCAGGCACGAACAGCAAACAGCTGTCTCGCCATGCCGGGAGTTGTAGTTGCGTACCTCCAGCTGTTGTATAACTACATCTCCCAGCATGCCCTTCGGCGATCAGTACATGCTGAGAGTTGTAGTTTTGCAACAGCTGGAGGCACACTGGTTGAAAAATACTGAGTTAGGCAACAGAACCTAACTGAAGGTTTTCCAACCAGTGTGCCTCCAGCTGTTGCAAAAGTACAACTCCCAGCATGCATGGTCTGTCAGTGCATGCTGGGAGTTGTAGTTTAGCAACAGCTGAAGGTTTGTCCCCCCCCCCCCCCCCCCCCCATGTGAACGTACAGGGTACATTCACACTGGCCAGTTTACAGTGAGTTCCCTGCTTTAAGTTTGAGCTGTGGCAAATTTTCCGCCGCAGCTCCAACTCCTAGCGGGAAACATATTGTACGGCAGTGTTTCCAAAACGGAGCCTCCAGCTGTTGCAAAACAACAACTCCCAGCATTTCCGGACAGCCAGTGACTTTCCAGGCATGCTGGGAGTTTAGCAACAGCTAAAGGGAATCACTGGCGAAGAATACCCCTATGTCCACCTCTATGCAATCCCTAATTTAGTCCTCAAATGTGCATGGCGGTCTCTTACTTCGGAACCCTGTCGTATTTCAAGGAAACAGTTTAGGGACACATATGGGGTATTTCTGTAATCGGGAGCAATTGAGTTACAAATTTTGGGGGGCATTTTCTCCTTTTACCCCTTATGAAAAGGAAAAGTTGGGGTCTACACCAGCCTGTTAGTGTAAAAAAAAAAAAAAAAATGACACTTACATGCTGGTGTTGCCCCATGCTTTTTATTTTCACAAGAGCTAAAAGGAAAAAAAGACTGCCAAAATTTGTAACGCAATTTCTCCAGAGTACGGAAATACCACATATGTCGATGTAAAATGCTCTGCGGGCGCACAACAAGGCTCAGGAGTGAGAGCGCACTATGTACATTTGAGGTCTAAATTGGTGATTTGCACAGGGGTGGCTAATTTTACAGCGGTTCTGACATAAACGCAAAAAAATAAATACCCACGTGTGAACCCATTTTGGAAACTACACCCCTCACGGAACATAACAAGGGGTATAGTGAGCCTTTACACCCCACAGGTGTTTGACGAATTTTCGTTAAAGTTGGATGGGAAAATGAGAAAAACATTTTTTTTTTACTAAAATGCTGGTGTTACCCTTAATTTTTCATTTTCACAAGGGAAAATATGAAAAAATCCCCTCAAAATTTGTAACCCCATTTCTTCTGAGTAAGAACAAACCCCATATGTGGATGTAAAGTGCTCTCTGGGCGAACTACAATGCTCAGAAGAGAAGGAGCGACATTGGGCTTTTGGAGAGAAAATTTGTCCGGAATTGAAGGCCATGTGTGTTTACAAAGCCCCCATAGTGCCAGAACAACATGTGACCCCATTTTGGAAACTAAACCCCTCACAGAATGTAATAAGGGGTGCAGTTAGCATTTATGCTCCACAGGTGTCTGACACATTTTTAGAACAGTGTTCCGCATCTCTGCAATAGATAGGACGATCGCATTGGGTGTCAGGAGTTTCAAAGTTAGAAAATTTAGCAAAATGCTAAATTTTCATTACATTTTGGATTTTTCACCAAGAAAGGATGCAAGTAATGACGAAAATTTACCACTATGTTAAAGTAGAATATGTCATGAAAAAACAATCTCGGAATCAGAATAAACGGTAAAAGCATCCCAGAGTTATTAATGCATAAAGTGACAGTGGTCAGAATTGCAAAAAAGGGCTGAGTCTTTAAGGTGAAAAAGGGCTCAGTCCTTAAGGGGTTAAAGGTATACTCTGCCCCAGACATCTTATCCCCTATCCGAAGGATAGGGCATAAGATGTCTGATTGGGGGGTCCCACCGCTGGGGACCCCCACGCGATCTCTGCAGCGGCACCCTGCTGTCATCACTACATAGCAAAATGGTTCTGTGCATAATGACAGGCAATGCAGGGGACGGAGCGTTGTGATATCAGGGCTCTGTCCCCTGTGACTTCACGTCCCTCCCACTCAATACAAGTCTATGGGATGGGGCATGGCGATCATCATGCCCTCTCCCATAAACTTGTATTAAGGTGGCGAGGCATGACATCACGGGGGCGGAGCCGTGACATCATGATGCTTCGTCCCCTGTATTGCCCGTCATCACGCACAGAGCCAGTTTGTTCTGTAGTGATGACGGCGGGGTGCCGCTGCAGAGATCAGCGATCGGATAAGATGTCTGGGGCGGAGTACCTCTTTAAGATTTTTTTATAGAAGTAATTTACAAATCTGTTTAACTTTCTGGAGCCTGTTGATATGAAAATAACATTTCCATTGGAGTACCCCTTTAAATGTAGTTCTAGTTATTTTAAACATACTTAGTTTGTTTTAAAAGTTTGTCTTTTTTTTTATAAGTAGTACAGTACTAGTAAAACATGTAACCATGGGTATGATTATAATCGTATTAACCCACAGATTAAAGAGAACTTGTCATTTTTACCATAAAGTGTAATGCGTAAAAACGAAACACCACAAAATTTGCAAAATTGCGTTTTTATTTTTCATTTCCCCTCACAAATAATTTTGTTGTTGTTGTTGTGCTATACATGTTATGGTGTATTGAAAGGTCAGGAGAAATAATCAAAAAGCAAAAAAATTAAATTTGCTGTGTCCCAAGGGCAAAATGGACAACATTTCTTTTGCCTTTGGCTGTCCAGGCAGGCTGAGAGTTGTAGTTTTGCACCAGCTGAAGGTATTCTGATTATAAAATACCGATCTAAGGTGTATGGCAGCCTTCTGACTTCTCGGTGGAGAGAAGGTTCGGACATGTTGAATTGTTTCCACCTGTTTCATTTGGTTTTGAAGGGATAAGGTTCATACGGCGGAAATTTTGTGATTCAAATTCCATTCTTCAGACCTTGCTACAGAATTTTTGCAGTTTTGTGGAATTTGAGCAGAATTGTGGCAGAATTTCTGTGTGCTCAAAACACAGAATTCTGGCGAAATTCGAAGCCCTATTGACTTCAGTGGGATTTTGCCAGAATTCTACTAAATTTAAAGTCGTGTTCAACGTTGTTGCAGAATCCAGAAAGCAAAAATTCTGCTGTGTGAATGGGACAGCAGAATCCCCATTCAATTTAATGTGCAGTAAATTTTGCAGAATTCTGCTCTGAAATTCTGCTGTATGAACATAGCCTAAGCCAGTTTCAGAGGAGTCTGGCTACAGCTTACCCCTCTCCAAAGAGAACACATGAATGTTCGCCACAGCCAAAGGAAGATCACGACTGTCATTTGGCCAACAATTATTAAAAATCTATGGCCACCTTTAAGGGGATGTACAGTAAAAAAAAAAAACTTATCCTTTAGAAATGAATGGATGAGGTAGCCCTCTGCAGTTGTAGGATTCGCAGAGAGTTTTCGGCCCCATTCTGGAGATCACAGGGGGACCCAGTGGTTGGATTCCCTACGATCAGACACTTATACCCTATCCTGTGGATAAGGAATAAGTTGTTTTTCACTGGACACCCCCTTTAACTGTATGCTCCACAGTTTGTAGGGTTTACTATGTTTCTGTCAGAGACTCCTGTCTAAGTTTAAAACGTGTTGCACATTGAAAAATCATAAAAACTTTCTAAGATGTCTTGATGATTTGTGAAGATTGCTTTTCCGAGGGTTTGGTTTGGCAGCCCTCCAGGAAAGTGGCCTTTATACATTAGTCTGTCCTATTTTTTTAGTGAATTAACCCTTAACAAGAAACACAGTTTGTCTTTACATGGCTTATTAAAATAATGTAATGCCATTAGAGTACAAAGAGCATATAAAGCTGCTGTATACAATCGTCCCTTGTGTTAAGGCCTATAGGGAGGAACTGTATTTCTGAGCGCCGGATGCCAATATACTGAGTGCATTGTATGCTTGAATAAGTACAAAAAAAATGTTTAGAGCTTTAAGCAGCTTTCTACTTTAGCAATTAAATATCAGGTTGTCATCTTAACATATTGCATATTGTTATGTTCTATTCATATGTGGCCATACAGTTTGAACAATGCAAACTTATAAGTACACATTTTTATACATTTGCACTGTATAAGATTAGATCCTTAGAACATTTTTTTCCAAACAGTGTGCTTCCAGCTGTTGCAAAACTACAACTCCCAGCATGCCTAGACAGCCTTTGGCTGCCTGGCCATCCTGGAAGTTGTAGTTCTGCAACAACTGGAGGTACACTGTTTGGAAAACAACTGCCTTAGAACCTTCTAGGGACACAAGAGTGGAGTATACCCAGTCTTAGGTGGTTTCAGATGAGTGTAATACCTTATATTTATGTGTCAGTATTATAAACACAAGTGCCTGCCTGCACAGACAACATTATAGGGATCCTACCGGCTTTACAGGCATAGAGCAGACTAGATGGACCGTGTGGTCTTTTTCTGCCATTAATGTTCTATGTTTATATGTCTATATGTCTCTAACATTTTTTTGATCTGGCAGATATCGAATGATGAAACAGAATTGCCCTAACTGCAAGTACTCCTGGTGTGAGACATTGAAAGGCAATGAGATGACGCTCAGAAAGGTAGGACGGGCTACATGAGTTGTGTGAAATGTGCTGTATTACCTTAATCAATAAATGGGACAATCCCTGTCCTTATGTCCTATTTGGACATCATAGAGGAAAATACCATGATCGGGACCACCATGTTAGGTCTTGCTCGGGAGGACTTAGCACAATTATCCAATACATGGCTGAACAATTTTTGGTAAAGGGGTACTCTGGAAGAAAAAATATGTTTTCAAACCAACTGGCTCCAGAAAGTTAAACAGATTTGTAAATTACTTCTATATAAAAATCTTAATACTTCCAGTACATATCAGATGCTGTATCCTTCAGAGGAAGTTGTGTGGTTCTTCCCATTCTGCCCACAGTGCTCTCTGCTGAAACCTCTGTCCGTATCACACACTGTCTGGAGCAGGAGAGGTTTGCTATGGAAATTTGTTCCTGCTCTGGAAGTTCCTGACATGGGCAGAGGTGGCAGCAGAGAACACTGTGGTCAGACTACACAACGTCCTCTGGAGCATGCAGCAGCTGATAAGTACTGGAAGGATTATACAGAAGTAATTAACAAATCTGTATAACTTTCTGGCACCAGCTGATTAAAAAAAAAATTCTTCCAGAGTACCCTTTTAAGTTCAGGCCATGTTATACCACAGTTCTCCTGTAGTGGCCACTGCAGCAGGACTGTGCAGTCTGACAGCTCATTGCTTTGGGTCCTCATTGTCCGAAGGGGTTAGCCAAAAATGCAAACTTAAAAAAGAATCTAAATACACTTCTCAAAAAAATAAAGGGAACACTAAGATAATACATCCTAGATCTGAATTAATGAACTAATCGTATGAAATACTTTCATTTTTTACATAGTTGAATGTGCTGGCAACAAAATCACACAAAAATGATCAATGGAAATCAAATGTATCAACCCATGGAGGTCTGGATATGGAGTCACACTCAAAATCAAAGTGGGAAACCACACTACAGGCTGATCCAACTTTGATGTAATGTCCTTAAAACAAGTCACAATGAGGCTCAGTAGTGTGTGTGGCCTCCACATGCCGGTATGACCTCCCTACAACGCCTGGGCATGCTCCTGATGAGGTGGCGGATGGTCTCCTGAGGGATGTCCTCCTAGATCTGGACTAAGCATCCGCCAACTCCTGGACAGTCTGTGGACATGATGTCCCAGATGTGCTCAATCGGATTCAGGTCTGGGGAATAGAAGGGCCAGTCCATAGCATCAATGCCTTCCTCTTGCAGGAATTGCTGACACACTCCAGCCACATGAGGTCTAGCATTGTCTTGCATTAGGAGGAATCCAGGGCCAACCGCACCAGCATATGGTCTCACAAGGGGTCTGAGGTACTCATCTCGGTACCTAATGGTAGTCAGGCTACCTCTGGCAAACACATGGAGTGCTGTGCAGCCCCCCAAAGAAATGCCACCCCACACCATTACTGACCCCCCGCCAAAGCGGTCATGCTGGAGGATCTTGCAGGCAGCAGAACGTTCTCCACGGCGTCTCCAGACTCTGTCACGTCTGTCACATGCACTCAGTGTGAACCTGCTTTCATCTGTGAAGAGCACAGGGCGCCAGTGGCGAATTTGCCAATCTTGGTGTTCTCTGGCAAATGCTAAACTTCCTGCATGGTGTTGGGCTGTAAGCAAAACCCCCACCTGTGGGCGTCGGCCCTCATACCACCCTCATGGAGTCTGTTTCTAACCGTTTGAGTGGACACATGCACATTTGTGGCCTGGTGGAGGTCATTTTGCAGGGCTCTGGCAGTGCTCCTCCTGCTCCTCCTTGCACAACGGTGGAGGTAGCGGTCCTGCTGCTGGGTTGTTGCCCTGCTACGACCTCCTCCACGTCTCTTGATGTACTGGCCTGTCTCCTGGTAGCGCCTCCATGCTCTGGACACTACTCTGACAGACACAGCAAACCTTCTGGCCACAGCTCGCATTGATGTGCCATCCTGGATGAGCTGCACTACCTGAGCCACTTGTGTGGGTTGTAGACTCCGTCTCATGCTACCACTAGAGTGAAAGCACCGCCAACATTCAAAAATGACCAAAACATCAGCCAGGAAGCATAGGAACTGAGAAGTGGTCTGTGGTCACCACCTGCAGAACGACTCCTTTATTGGGGGTGTATTGCTAATTGCCTATCATTTCCACATGTTGTCTGTCCCATTTCCACAACATCATGTGTAATTGATTGTCAATCAGTGTTTCTTCCTGAGTGGACAGTGTGATTTCACAGAAGTGTGATTGACTTGGAGTTACATTGTGTTGTTTAAGTGTTCCCTTTATTTTTTGAGCAGTGTATAATTTTGTGGCATATAAATATTTTATACCACTGTACTCCAGCATGGACATTGAATATTAGATAACATATGCAACATGCAGATGCCATGTTCTTATACTTAATATACTGTACAATCTACACTCATGTACAGGAATGCAGAGGTGACCTTGACTGTACATAAATGTACATAAAATAAATATCATGTCCTGTCTGTAGGTGGATTTCATCTGGATAAACAGAGACCAGAAATTCTTCGAATGGTTTGTCAGTCTGCTAACCAAGCTTGAGCTGGACCAAGCTGATGAGGAGCCGGAGGGTAAGCAGGTCTGGCAAGGACCAGATACATCATCTATATCCTAGAGACCTGCACTGCCTATGACAGAGTTTCCCAACCAGGGTGCCTTCAGCTGTTGCAATCTACAACTCCCAGCATGCCCAAAGGCTGTCTGGACATGCTGGGAATTGTAGTTTTGCAACAGCAGGAGGCACACTGTTTGGGATGCACTGGCCTATGCCATGCAGATTAGGATATAATACATAATTGTATTCTGTGTTTCTAAAAGATCATTTTAAGGGGTTTTAAAGGAGTACTCCTGGATGTTAAAATTGTGTCCCATACTGCCGGCAGTAAAAAAAATAAAGGCATACATACCTGCCGCCGCTCGCCCGGTGCCTCCAGTAACCCCTTTTGGCCTCCGCCGCGATCCTTTTTCTGGTTGCCGGTGAGTCATACTGTCACCAATCACCGGCCGCAGGGAAGTCCCACCTCAGCCGGCGATAGGCTGAGCAGCACTGTGACGTTTACGGTCCCAAAACTTGTGCCGGGCCGAAAACATCACATTGCCGCTCAGCCTATCACTGGCCGAGGTGGGATTTCGCTGCGGCTGGTGATTGGCTGAGTGCAGTATGACTCACCAGCAACCAGGAAGAGGATCGCGGCGGAGGCCGAAATGGGTTACTGGAGGCACTGGGGGAACGGTGGCAGGTATGTATCACTTTATTTTTTTTACCATTTAACATCCCGGAGTACTCCTTTAAGTCTTACACTGGGTATCACAAAACCCTACCAAACTCTGAAAGCAAGTCTGTAATATGTATCTGTATGTGATGCTCCAGTTGTTACAAAACTACGATTCCCATCATGTTCTGATTCATATTTAAAAAATAAATAAATAAAAAAGAGCTCTGACCTCCCATAAAGATATATGTTGAGATTTCTGGTTGGAAGACTGTGGCTCCCATAATCCCCTAGGCTCTTGAGCAGGGCCCAATTGGCACCTGATCAGTTCACCTCTTTTATGGGACTTAAAGTGGTATTCCAGGACTTTTTCTCTTCAGCCTTTGAGCTTATAACCTATGTGCACCGATTTGACCTCTTTTCAGTCCTTTTATTTTACTGTTGTTTCTGATCTTTCCCTGCATTCCATGTGGCAAGAGGCAATATGTGTCTATGCTGCAGTGGTTGGGTGGATAGCATTACTTTAAATTACTTTGAATAGGCCCTTAGAAGTAAAACATCACAAAGGGGAAAAAACACCAAAAACAGGGACAAAAATGTGATAAATGACTCTCAATGTAAATAAGTAGGAAGCCGCATGTTTGGCACACAACGTTAATAAATAGATTAAAATGCATTTCCCATACTTTTTTTTATACCACAAGTTATACAAAAATTCAATAGTAAATAGGAGTCAATATCTATGTAAAGATGTTAAAGGATTTATGTATTAACACCGTACACTCTTTACATGTGCCTCACAGGTGTCCTACAAGCATTTTATCTAATAAAAGGTTTCTTCCTTATTTACTTGGTGGACATGTGATGACTATATTGTTCTCCTAATATACAGGCATAACACAACACTGCAATGACCATGTTCATTTTCCGTAAAAGATTCTTTTAATTCACAAATCCATTCTCAGCCCCATACTGATCAAGTGTAAATGTGCAGATCTAAAACAAAAGAAGCATGAAAATCTTTACACAAATAGCGTGTCATGCCCTTGTATATGTGCCAGTCAGTTACACGTTCTGTAGCCATGATGACAGTACAGTGTAGCCATGATGACATTCTAACAATATAAATCAATCAATCTGCTTCTATAGCTCAGAGTATTGCTGGCATGTATGCAATGTCCCCCATTATGCATGCAGACATAGGCTTTTTCTTATTGTTATATGACCTGCAGGACTGTCTCACTAGAGGTGGCTTTGGACGTCTGCCAAGTTGCTGAATGTTTTATAGCCAGTGCTCAATCTGAAGTTTTACTAGGAAAACAAATACCGTATATACTCGAGTATAAGCCGACCCGAGTATAAGCCGAGACCCCTAATTTCAACCCAAAATCCCAGGAAAAGTTATTGACTCGAGTATAAGCCTAGGGTGGGAAATACCTCATCCCCCCCTGTCATCATCCAGACCCGTCATTAACATCCTCATCATCATCCCCTTGTCATCATCCCACACATCCCCCCTTCATCATCCCCTTATCATCCCACACATCCCCCCTTCATCATCCCCTTATCATCCCACACATCCCCCCTTCATCATCCCCTTGTCATCATCCCACACATCCCCCTTCATCATCCCCTTATCATCCCGCACATCCCCCCTTCATCATCCCCTTATCATCCCACACATCCCCCCTTCATCATCCCCTTATCATCCCGCACATCCCCCCTTCATCATCCCCTTATCATCCCGCACATCCCCCCTTCATCATCCCCTTGTAATCATCCCACACCCCCCCTTCATCATCCCCACCCCCCTTCATCATCCCCACACCCCCCCCTTCATCATCCTCTTCTCATCATTCGCCCTCAGTGGTCTTCAACCTGCGGACCTCCAGAGGTTTCAAAACTACAACTCCCAGCAAGCCCGGGCAGCCATCAGCTGTCCGGGCTTGCTGGGAGTTGTAGTTTTGAAACCTCCGGAGGTCCGCAGGTTGAAGACCACTGCGGCCTTCAACATCATCCAGCCCCTCTCACCCCCTTTAGTTCTGAGTACTCACCTCCGCTCGGCGCTGGTCCGGTCCTGCAGGGCTGTCCGGAGAGGAGGTGGTCCGGTGAGGAGGTGGTCCGGGCTGCTATCTTCACCGGGGGCGCCTCTTCTCCGCGCTTCCGGCCCGGAATAGAGGCGTTGCCTTGACAATGACGCAGAAGTACGTTGGCAATGAACGCACCTCTGCGTCGTTGTCACGGCAACGTGACTATTCTGAGGCCGGGCCCGAAGCGCTTAGAAGAGGCCTCCCCGGTGAAGATAGCAGCCCGGAACCAGTATCCCACCGGACCACCTCCTCTCCGGACAGTCCTGCAGGACCGGACCAGCGCCGAGCGGAGGTGAGTACTCAGAACTAAAGGGGGTGAGAGGGGGCTGGATGATGTTGAAGGCCGCAGTGGTCTTCAACCTGCGGACCTCCAGAGGTTTCAAAACTACAACTCCCAGCAAGCCCGGACAGCCGATGGCTGCCCGGGCTTGCTGGGAGATGTAGTTTTGAAACCTCTGGAAGTCCGCAGGTTGAAGACCACTGCGGGTGGGGGAGTTCACTCGAGTATAAGCCGAGGGGGGTGTTTTCAGCACGAAAAATCGTGCTGAAAAACTCGGCTTATACTCGAGTATATACGGTACCTATTTCTTTTTCACAGGCAGATTTCTAGAAATGCATATGTACATGACATCAGCCCTCGGCAAGAATGACATGAAAGCCATTGGACTACAGATGGCACTGGACCTTCTTGCCAAAAAAGAAGAAAGAGACTCTATCACAGGACTAAAGACCCGAACCCAACCAGGACGTCCAGACTGGAATAAGGCAATCTTAACTTCTTATGTACTATAACATTTTTGTTAGTCTTTCTTGTTATTCCAATATATGTGTTTTATTATTTTAGGTTTTCCAGAAAATAGAACAAGAGAATAAAGGGAAAGTGCAGGTCTTCTTCTGTGGATCTCCTGCCCTGGCTAAAGTCATTAAGGCTCATTGTGAACAGTTCAACTTCAAATTTTTCAAAGAGAATTTCTAGAATTTGTCTTGCTTTACACTGTTATACAAGTCAAAATAAATGAACCTAAATAGGTACTCTATGGTGTGCTCTTTCAAAGGGTGTCTGTATGTCGTACATGTGCTGACCACAATAAGGCTAGAATTCCACTGAGGTTTTTGCCCTGCGTTTTTTTTGGCTTAAAAATGCCAGAAAAACTGCCACTGTTTTTCCCTGCGTTTTGGCATTTTTTTCTGGCATTTTTTCTTGCGTTTATACCTTTGTTTGGAATTTCCTTTTTTTGGCCCCTTTGCCGTTTTTTGTACAAAATTAGTTGGGTACCAAAAAAAAAAAAAAGGATGCAGTATGGATGTAAAAATTTTTATTTAACTAAATGTTTTTTTTATAACAAAATTGTAATAATTTTTTTTATAAAGTGTGTGTGTGTGTGTTTAACTGTTCCATGATGGGAGTAGTAGTGCCTGTACTAATAGACATACCGCCCCGGGTGTCAGTCTGACACCCGATGCGATCGTCCATAATATAGCAGAGATGCGGAGCAGCTCTATACAGCGCTCGCATCTCTGCACTATACTCCAGCCAGTGATGTGAATAGAACATCACTCATTTATATTTTCTGCCCAGAGTGATGATTGGCCGGATGGTTGCAGCCAATGAGTGAGTGGCTGGCCAGAGTATAGTGCAGAGATGCCAGCGCTGTATACAGCCACTCCATCTCTGCTATAGAAAGGACGATCACAGCAGATGTCAGTAGTGATGCCCGCTGTGATCTGTTCTTACCTGCAGGTACTACTGCTCCCAACATGTAGCACACTCTGTTCCATGCTGGGAGCAGTAGTACCTGCATTAATAGACAGATCGTAGCGAGTGTAACTTCTGACACCCGCTGCTGTCTATCAATGCAGGTACTACATCTCCCAGCATGGAGGAGAGTGTGCTCCATGTTGGGAGTAGTAGTACCTGCAGTTAAGAACAGATCACAGCGGGTGTTACTACCGTCATGCGCTGTGATCCTCCTGTATAATGTATAGATGCAGCCGGCCGCTCTTCTCTGGTCCCCTGCACTGCCGTACATATACACATATTCATATTTCCCACAGAGACTTGTGATTGTCTGGAACCATCTGGCCAATCACAGCTCTCTGCGGGAAATATGAATAGGTGTATATATATACGTCAGTGCAGGGGACCATAGAAGAGCGGCTGGCCACATCTATACATTATACAGGAGGATCGCAATGGGTGATCTGTCTATTAGCACAGGTACTACTACTCCCATCATGGAACAGTGTGTTCCATGCTGGGAGTAGTAGTACTACCTAAAAAATTTTGGAAAAAAGTGAAAAACACGCACACACTACATTTTTATTATTGTCGGCTACATTTTTTGTGCTTTACCCGCCCACATAAATTGATCCCTGTTTAAAAAGTAATAAAAATTTTGTAATAAAAAAGATACATTTCGTTAAATACAATTTTTTCCTTCACTACTGTATCTTTTTAATTTATTTTTTTATGGTACCCTACGAAATTTTAATAAAAAAGGTATCTCCATCACTTTTTCGGATCGCTAAAGTCCAAAAAAGAATAAAAACCGCCAGAAAAATGTCAAACTAGGTTTTGTCGGGCGTTTTGAAAATCCAGCCTCTGAGGACAAAATTGCTGAAAAACGCCAAAAGGATTAAAAAAACGTCAAACTGAAAAGATGGGGGATGCAATGGGGCAGCGGCGGTGGTTGGACTAAGGACCGGCAGGGGGAGAGAAGCGGGTGGAGGAGGCGGTCTCTGGCCCCGCAAAAGCCACTGCAGTTCATTGATTTAAAGCGCCCGCTTTAAATCAGTGATCTGCAGCCGCTTTTTCGGGGCCATGGAGGGGTGTGGAGAAATAGCCGATAACTTATACCGGAATATCGGTATAAGTTATCGGCTATCGGCCTGAAAGGCCACAGATTATTGGTATCGGCCCTAAAAAAAAAACAATATCAGTCGATCCCTAATTTCAAGTGCTGGATCATCGTCCTTCTGTTCTACATTGGAGTGTCCTGCTGGGCACAGACCCGTGCACTACTACACGGTGGTGAGCTGGAATTTCTCATACTTCGTGGACTTGGTTATGTGAGATACTGTATGTGCTTGGGATGCACTTGTCTTGGAGGATGCCAGCCTTCTCCTTAGGGTTTTTGGATTTATGGTCAAAAGCATATTGTGCCCTATAATAATGCACCAGCAGATGGTAATCCAGCATGCTTAATGTAATTATTGATGCCAATGAATATCAATACAGTTGACAGCACATGGCTATACGCCTCTGTAGCTGCTTAGATTGCTTAGTGGGTAATCCGGCTCTTTCTCCACAATATGGTAGAATACTTGTATACTTAATGTTATTGGCCGTCGTCTCTATAATCCAGAAAGCTCTCCAGCTGCACATCTCTTTATTACTGTGTGATATCTGTATTATGATTGTAGGCAATGTGCTGTCCTGGAATTCCCTATGCCTGCAGCTGCTGCCGCCTCTTATCGCTTGCTCATTGGCAGATATGCCAGCATCCACTCTTGTGAAGGGGTAGAGAAAACCTGAGAACCCCGACAAGTGCTTATGTCTTTTGCTGTTGTCCTCCCAGTGGTCCCCTTCAATGTCTTTAGTTAGACAGAAAAATAACAAGTTACTGCTAACAATCCAATTTACAAAGCATGACTCGTCACTTCATCGGTGTCTTATCTGCTCACACAGGCTCACAGGATTGCAAATCTGTCTCACAGGGGCATCCATAACCAAGGCGGCTTTGTTTATGTTAGACAAAAAGCAATGTAAAAAGGGAAGCCATTTATAAAGACATTTTAATGTCCGTAAAAAAGAAAAGCTCTGGTTTACAGTAAAAGGGGCATCTCAGCAATAATGAATAGAACTTGTAAAGAAGCTGTCTGATTTAGAAAAACTATACCCTGCTACAGAAATAATAAGGGGGCATCAAGGCCTTTATTCATTTACAACAGCAGAAAGCAACTACAAAGAGTGTCCATTTCTCTGGAGGACTCTGCCTGTCCATGTATAACTTATATGGCCAATTGATTTGAATGAGCACCACTATGTAATACTTTATTTGTTCTGTGGTGGCGCTGCAGGGAAACTGAACACTTGCTGCTAGGTTTACTTTACAGACAATAGCTGATCACTGGGTGGGTGACTCCTAAACCATGTTCACATGGCTGAAAATGGAAGGAATGTTCGCACATTTGCTTGATTTGGCGGCACTAGGACTGTCTATGAAGACGGCACATTTCCAAGTGGAATCCGCATAAACATTGAATGGTTTAATGTTTCTGTAGATGCCAGAATTGGGATTTCCGTGGCCTAAACATCTGCCGCAGAAATTCCACCATATGCACAGTAAAATCAATGGGACTTCACCTTCACCGTTCTTGATTAGGAAGGATTTAGGAGACCTCCCCCCAGAAGCCCCAACCTCAAAATTTCACACATTCTACTGGAGTCTCTGCTGTGGAAGTGAATTCTGTATCAATCAAGAACTCAGAATTTTGGACGAGACAGGTAAGATTATGGTATAGCACCTACGCTCAACCTATGGTTTCCATATCTACTTCTTGTAGAGAATCTTTATTTTCATAATTCCAGAAATGTTTCCACTATCATTCTACGATTGCTGCCTCCCAGAAATTCATCACAGAATAAACTTGACTAGCAAGCTCCCAAACCATTTTAATATCCTGCAGAAATCTTCTTTACAGTTGTACTGAACCACCATAGAATGTATTTCTACCATACATGGGAATACAATGGATTTAAAGGGGTACTCCGGCACTTAGACATCTTATCGCTCCGGGTCTGATTACTGTCGATCACGGGGCTAGAGCATTGTGACGTCATGGCTCCACCCCGTGTGACGTCACGCTCTCCCCCTCAATGCAAGCCTATGAGAGGGGGCGTGACAGCTGTCATGCCCCCTCCCATTTGCTTGCATTGAGGGGCGGAGCGTGACATCACACGGGGCGGAGCCGTGACGTCACAATGCTCCGGCCCCGTGATCGACAGTAATCAGACCCGGAGCGATAAGATGTCTAACCGCCGGAGTACCCCGGGGACTGATTTTAACGGCGGCAGGACCTCCGCGATCAGGCATCTTATCCCCTATCCTTTGGATAGAGGATAAGATGTCTAAGCGCCGGAGTACCCCTTTAAAAGCAATTATATCTTTTAGTTAGGAAGTTCATTACTCTTAACACAAAGACACTTTTATATATTTTATTTTTGATCTAAAAGGAATTTTCCTGAACTTCACCTATATGGTATATCCTTAGATATTTGGAGAACGGGGCAACACCAAGAAAAGACCTTCACAAGGGAATGTCACATCGGTCCTACTTCTGGGAATTATGGTGTGGGGTTGCATTATGTACAGTAGCTGGACTTCTCTAGTCTTCCTTCCAAGTGCACTAACAGCTCCACATTACATTGATTTGGCTTTGGAACTAGTGGTACAGCCATATCTCCAAAATGTCCCAGAAGCCATTTTTGAACATGACAATGTAAGGCTGCATGTTGCCCGTGGCCTAAATATGCTACCATGGCCTGCATCATCTCTAGAACTGCCTCATATCTGAGACATCATTGGTTTGTAATTGATAAAGGAGCAGCAGATCTTGATGAGTGCATTCAGTGGGGAAGAACATTCCTCAGACAACCATTAATAACTTTATTGATAGCATGCCAATGCAGTCGTACTCAATACTAAATAAATATGTTTTGAGTATTTTGTTTCCATTTCCAATAATTTGCATATCATTAGCATGTCTTATATCCTGTGATTTTTATTTATTTTTTGTTATAATTCCACAACTTTTCCTTTTTTCAATGTTGAGGAGTGTAGTTCAAACCTTGCATTGTGGTATGGATCTTTAATCTATCCATCTGTAACAACACTGGCTGGTCACTAGATGGCAGAACTGGCGTTCATTTATAGTAATCTTTTCTGGGTTCTAACTGTGGCTCTCAGTTCTCAGATACCTCCAGGACTTACAGTATGGCTGAACAGTATGACACGCAGGCAGTAACAAGAAAAACATACAAAGTACGTGGCAGGTAAAAATAACAAGGATAGCAACTCATCCATAGATAACAGGATTATGAATAAATAACAAAACAAATTAGGGTTCATGATGATGATAAGAAATAGAAGAAGGAGATGAACAGAACTAATATAACAGATCCTAGGTAGCTATCCCCAATATTGCCCTAGATCTTTCCATTAACTCCATTGCCTCACTATGATAACCCAGACTGAAAACTAGGAAGAGCAACAAGCAGGCACAAGAGCCCAAAGACAAAAGCAAGAAAACGACATCACAGAAACCAAACAGCAGTAACCTAACAATAAGAATACAAGAACTACACAAGGAAACCCACACAAAGCATACACTATAATCCACACAGAACTGTAAAACCCAGGCTATTAATAGACAGGCTAACTAAACTATCTGCACTCTGCACTAGAGCAGTCAAGTCAAGATCAGCTGATCAGCAATGAGACAATTGAGAAAAGGATCAGCAATGAGACAATTGCATAGCAATTTCCCCCAACATCTAGTTGACAGAAGACAACATATAAGGCTGATCTATTTGTGTCATTTGTCATTAAACAGTACTTTTTTTTTATCTTAGGGAACCACTGTAGGGTTAAAGGGGTACTCCAGTGAAAAACTTTTTTCTTTTAAATCAACTGGTGCCAGAAAGTTAAACATATTTGTAAATTACTTCTATTAAAAAATCTTAATCCTTCCAGTAAATATTAGCTGCTGAATGCCACAGAGGAAATTCCTTTCTTTTTGGAACACTGATGACATCACGAGCACAGTGCTCTCTGCTGACATCTTTGTCCATTTTAGCAACCAAGCATAGCAGATGTATGCTAAGGGCAGCATGGTGGCTCAGTGGTGAGCACTGCTGCCTTGCAGTGCTGGGGCCTTGGGTTCAAATCCCACTAAGGACAACAATAAATAAATAAAGACTTATTATTATTATTATTATTATAATAACATCAGCAGAGAGCACTGTGCTCGTGATGTCATCAGAGAGCATTCCAAAAAGAAAAGAATTTCCTCTGTAGTATTCAGCAGCTATTAAGTACAGGAAGGATTAAGATTTTTCAATAGAAGTAATTTACAAATCTGCTTAACTTTCCGGAGCCAGTTGATTTAAAAGAAAAAAGGTTTTCACCGGAGTACCCCTTTAACTAGAGGAAAATGCATAATTCAACAATGCATTATTGTCTGTTATTAAATAAATATACATGTACTTTCATACAGCTATAACTGTTCTGTACTTTTTCCAGAAGGAGTTGGCATATGTATTACCATATGAATGCAACCTTAGAAGGGTTTAAGATAGAAAACACAGATGCATTTTAATCTTTGTATTAGGTTTGCAAGACCAAGAACCCTCCAACATAGGTTCGCATAGGACATTTTTTTGTATAGATTCAACACTCAACAAAGGAATTTGCTCTCAAAGGGTATGTTCACATGGGCGGATTTATTTGCGGGTTTCCCACTGCGTATTTGAAAGGGGGTGGGCTCTTTGCGGTTGTCCGCAGCATATTTCCTGCTGCAGAATATCCACTGCGGGAAATTCGCTCCAAGCCCCATTGAAGTCAGTAGGGTCTGCGGCGGATTTTCCGCAGCGGAAATGACGCAGCGGAAAATCTGCTGTGGACAACCGAGAAGAGCCCGCCCCCTTTTAAATACGCAGCTGAAAACCCGCAAATAAATCTGCCCGTGTGAACGTACCCTAAGGGTGAATTCACACGTTCAGTATCCTGCACAGATTGGATGATCAGGATTTTCTGCTGCAGATTTCAATGTAAATTAAATGACTGAGCACAGCTTCTAATCTGCAGTTACAAATCCTGTGCATCAAATCTGCACAGGATCCTGTACATGTGAACGTACCCTAAAAGGAAGTGATCGTCTTTGTGAAGTCTTTAGGGCAATGATCTGCTGCAAAACTACAACTCCCATCATGCCATAATAACTTGCAAGCTGGTATGATGAAAGTTAGAGTTTTGCAAAAGCTACAGGTTGAGGAACAATGTGTGGTAAGCCAGAGGGGTAGTGATATAGGGGTGTTGCAATGATGCTACAGGGTCTGGTGGTATTAACCCTTGGTTTGTTGTGACGCCAGGGTGGGGTTGTTTTGTATAGAAGGCCCTGCAGACAACCAGTCCACAAACGGCAGGATAATAAACGGAATGTCCACAGCAGATTTTATGAGATATCTGGAACTTTTACTGAACTTCTTATGCCAACAGTCTTTACAATTAAACAGTTTCTCTTGAGGTAACCGGGATGCAGGTTCCTCACAGGCTTTGCTGGGACTAATAGTCTTGAGCTTTAAGCAGGCCACTTTGCTACTAATTGTAGGATTTGGGTTGAATAGTAATCACAAATAATTTGTAGATAGAGCTTTATAACTCACGGTTTTAGTGGCTGCTGGATCATTAGGTTTTGGCCTAGTTGAGATGAGTTGAGATATGCTGATTGTGCTTGCTTTGGATCCGGGAGATAAGAGCAGGAACAAGAGCAGGAACCAAGAGAGAGAATTTAGTGACTGCAGCCCCTTATATATCAGAGGGGCTGGACTAATCCCATTGGTTGCAAAGCCTGTAGTTTCTGAACCCAGAGAACTCTGGGTACATCACATGACATCATCACATGGCCTAGGAAGGTCCTATACATTTGTACAACCATTATAATAAATCACATGACCTAGGAAGGTCCTATACATTTGTACTACCCCAATATACATATTGTACAATATACAGGAACACATTTATACGAGGTGAACAAGGGGCAAGCCCCGCAGGAGAGCCCTGTGGAATGGAGGGACTCTAACTGAGGGGACTTAAGACAGGGACAGGACAAGGTACTGTACTGGGACACCACAAATGCTTAAAGGGGTTGTCCGTGGAAAGTTTGCATTTCATTATTGTGCCCAGGCTGTCTAATAAAAGAGCTTACTCTATCTTTGCCTCCGATATCAGGATGCTCTTTCTGCAGCATGTGACATTGGATTCTGCCAGAGCTGCAGATTGTAGTGTCTACAGCTTAGGTAACTGACAGTGCTGCTCAGCCAATCACTTACTGAGGCAGAACACCATTGCTGCCAGTGATTGGCTGAGTGACACTGTGATGTCCCGCCTACAGCTCCAGGAAACAGAAGATGAGCGGAGACCTAGTCACAGACAGAGTGCCCTCATATCGGTGGATATGAGGGAACAAGGAGGTGAGTTAAAGCTTTTATTGCTTTACTGGGCAGCCTGTGCCCACCAATTGTAAAATAAAAAATTTCGCTAGACAACCCCTTTAAAAGAGTTATCCAGTGAAACTGTTTATAAATATATATATATATATATATATATATATATATATATATCAACAAAAGAAGAAGGTCCGTCATGTTAGGTGGTGGATAAAATAAGCTTTCCTTTAGTCACAAATCTTGACACGATTCACATACAGAAAAGGTCTGACGCGTTTCACCTACGTTGAGGCTTAATCGTAGACTCAGACTTGAGTCTATGATTAAGCCTCAACGTAGGTGAAATGCGTCAGACCTTTTCTGTATGTGAATCGTGTCAAGATTTGTGAATAAAGGAAAGCTTATTTTATCCACGACCTAACGTGCCGGACCGTCTTCTTTTGTTGATTGGACTTTTGGCCGAGGGCGGTACCGGCCGGTCCCGGGCACAGGTGAGCAATCTGGATGTTCAGTGAGAGCGGTCTCCACAGTCTCCATTGCATATATATATATATATATATATGTATAGGACAAAAGAAAAACAGGCGTCCTGCACTCACCGTCCAAATTCTCATAATACGGCTCCCATCTCGGGCTGGTCAACCCGGCATGTCAGGCAGAGATAATGTGGGGCGCTCAGAGGCGACTGTGGGGCCGGAAGAAGCACACCTGTGTGCGTGAAATCGCCGGCAGTCGCCTCTGAGCGCCCCACATTATCTCTGCCTGACATGCCGGATTGACCAGCCCGAGATGGGAGCTGTATTATCAGAATGTGGACGGTGAGTGCAGGACGCCTGTTTTTCTTTTGTCCTATACTTGTATTGACTGGGTCTCCTATTGTCCTAGCACCGCCGGCAGCTGATTCGATCTGGTTATTTGCCCGAATGTTACACTATCCATCTCGAGGAGCTGAATTCACACAGGTATCAGTGCCACTACATTTGTTTCTTTCTTTGTGGATTTAGAGAGACAGTTTTCTTCCTACTGGGTTTTTATGTATAAAGTATTATACAAGTTTTTTGGTGCCTGTTCTTTAATCCCTTAAGGACTCAGGGTTTTTCCATTTTTGCACTTTCGTTTTTTCCTCCTTACCTTTTAAAAATCAGAACCCTTTCAATTTTCCACCTAAAAATCCATATTATGGCTTATTTTTTGCGCCGCCAATTCTACTTTGCAGTGACATTAGTCATTTTACCCAAAAATGCACGGCGAAACGGAAAAAAATATCATTGTGCGACAAAATCGAAAAAAAAACCCGCCATTTTGTAACTTTTGGGGGCTTCCGTTTCTACGCAGTGCATATTTCGGTAAAAATTACACCTTATCATTATTCTGTAGGTCCATACGGTTAAAATGATACCCTACTTATATAGGTTTGATTTTGTCGCACTTCTGGAAAAAATCATAACTATATGCAGGAAAATTTATACGTTTAAAAATGTCATCTTCTGACCCCTATAGCTTTTTTATTTTTCCACAGGGCGGTATGAGGACTAATTTTTTGCGCCGTGATCTGAAGTTTTTATCGGTATGATTTTTGTTTTGTTCGGACTTTTTGATCACTTTTTATTCATTTTTTTAATGGTATAAAAAGTGAACAAAATACGCTTTTTTGGACTTTGGAATTTTTTTGCGCGTACGCCATTGACTGTACGGTTTAATTAATGATATATTTTTATAGTTCGGCCATTTACACACGCGGCGATACCACATATGTTTATTTATTTATTTTTTTACACTGTTTTATTTTTTTTATGGGAAAAGGGGGGTGATTAAAACTTTTAGGGAAGGGGTTAAATGACCTTTATTAACACTTTTTTTTTACATTTTTTTTGCAGTGTTATAGGTCCCATAGGGACCTATAACACTGCACACACTGATCTCCTATGCTGATCACTGCCGTGTATTAACACGCCTGTGATCAGCATTATCGGCGCTTGACTGCTCCTGCCTCTGACACCGAGGAGGCAGGTAAGGGCCCTCCCGGTGTCCGGTCAGCTGTTCAGGACACCGCGATTTCACCGCGGTGGTCCCGAACAGCCCGACTGAGCCGGGGTCACTTTCAGTTTCACTTTAGAAGCGGCGGTCAGCCTTGACCGCTGCTTCTAAAGGGTTAATACCGCACATCGCCGCGATCGGCGATTTGTGGTATTAGCCGCGGGTCCCGGCCGTTGATGAGCGCCGGGACCGACGCGATATGATGCAGGATCGCGGCGCGATCCCGCTTCATATCGTGGGAGCTGGCGCAGGACGTAAATATACGTCCTGCGTCGTTAAGGGGTTAAAGAGTACCTCTCATCAAATAAACTTTTAATATATTTTAGATTAATGAATGTTGAATAACTTTCCAATAGCATGTTAATGAAAAATATGCTTCTTCCTATTGTATTTTTCCTGATCAGTCCTGTCAGCAAGCATTTCTGACTCATGCTGGAGTCCTAAACACTCAGAGCTGCCAGCCTGCTTTGTTCACAGCCAAACAGGCTGTGAACAAAGCAGGCTGGCAGCTCTGAGTGTTCTCCTTTGTGAACAAAGCAGACTGGCAGCTCGTAGTGTTTAGGACTCCAGCATGAGTCTGAAATGCTTGCTGCCAGGACTGGTAGGGAGACCCCTAGTGGTCATTTCTTCAAAGTGGGAAACTAAATAGAAAGAAGCATATTTTTTAATAACATGCAATTGTAAAGTTATTCTGCATACATTAATCTATAATATATCAAAAGTTTTTTTGATGAGATGTACCCTTTAAATTCCCTCATACGCCCCACTATTTATGGGTTCAGCTTTATAATGCTGGCAATTGTTTAACATGTTAAATATAAAGCTTTATTTATGCTTATCTTCCAACGTGCTGTGTTATCAAGCTTATCTGAAGTAGTTAGTGCTCCAAACCATCTCACGAAGTCTTGCATAACAGCTAATGACAAATGGTTCCTGACTCAGCTAGTGCCCACCAGTTTTTCTCTTTTCTAACAAGCGAGATTCACGGTTCTTGGTTGCGGCATAAGTTACGCTTCCAATGACAATATAAAGAGTTACAGCATGAACAAAGTTTGGGTCACAGTCACATATCAATGCAGACCTGGGCCACAGGGGAAAATCAGTGTGACAGAAACAAGGTCAATAGCAGAGGGTCACATAGTTCTAATGATATAAATGCACAGTAATACAATACCGAAACCCATAGGGATTCTTCACACAATAACCTTCATGTTGAAGTCTGTTGTTTTCTTATCAATTGATCTACACGGAACAATTGTTTAAAGGAAATTTCCCCCTGTAGGATTTGATTTACTATGGCTGTATGTGCTAATGCGCCGGAGTTCATCTGTAATTAACCCTTCTCATTCACAGAGGCTATAATATTTATGACCTTGACCCAAGCATCTACATATCTGCCAACTTCTCTCTCTTCTTGCAATTCTTGGCAGTGGGATATAACTGGCAGGGTAAAGGCGGTGATTATTATCGGCATTAATAACAGCAGCCTTTGTGGGCACCACTGTGTGCATATTACTAAAGTTTTCTGATGAGAAAATGACATACAGTGGTCCCTCAACATATGATGGTAATCCGTTCCAAACGGACCATCGTTTGTTGAAACCATCGTATGTTGAGGGATCCGTGCAATGTAAAATATAGGACAGTGGTCTACAACCTGCGGACCTCCAGAGGTTGCAAAACTACAACACCCAGCATGCCCGGACAGCCGTTGGCTGTCCGGGCATGCTGGGAGTTGTAGTTTTGCAACATCTGGAGGTCCGCAGGTTGAAGACCACTGGTATTAAAGGTTGTACTCACGTGTCCCACGTGTCACCGCTCATCACCGCTGCCTTGGATGTCGCCGCCCATCGCTGTCGCCGCGTCCCCGCGGTGTCCCCGACGCTCCGGCAAGGCCTCTGCTTCCAGGGCATCGTCGCTCTCACTCACCGCCATCATGTCGCTACGTACTCCGCTCATATTGGATGACGGAACGGTGTGTGCAGCGGCGTGAAGACGACGATGGAGAGCGCCGACGATGCAGGGGATCCCGAAGAGGACGCGCCAGAGCCCCGAGGACAGGTAAGTGATCGTCGGCGGACCACACGGCGCACCGTAAACGGATATCCGGTGGCAGCTGAAGCAGTCTGCGCTGCCGGATAGTGGTTTATGCGATGGCCCCGACATACAAAAGCATCGTATGTTGATGCTGCCTTCGTATGTTGATGCTGCTCTGAGAGGCCATCGCATCTTGAAATGATCATATGTCGGGGCCATCGTAGGTCGGGGGGTCACTGTACTTAAAGAGGGGCTGTGGTTAGTGCATACAAATGTTGTAGCCTCTGGTGCCCTGATTCCAACGCTGTGTTTATCATGTTGCTGCGCCCCACCGTTCCCAGATATAAGGAGGATTTTTCTATTTTGTTGACTTAACTTTTCCCTTAAAGAGGTTATCCGCCATAAGATGATTTTAGTACTTACCTGTCCGTGCTTGTCTTGGGGCCAAATGGCTATGTTGTGAGATTACCATAACACTTTCACTATCTGTTTGTGAACTGGCTATTTCCTGTTGGAGTTTGTTCTCTCAAACTACAAATCCCATAGTTCCTTCTTTGTAAGTATAAGGTCATTTTTCCTGCTCCCACACATCAGCCACCCTACCCATGGAAATACACCTGTGCTGCCTTCAATGCAATAGACCAGTGTTTTCTGACTAGGGTGCCTCCAGCCGTTGCAAATTCTTGCAAAATGATCTCCCTCCCACCCAGCGGTTGCTCCACCCATTGAAGCAAAGACAGGCTCCCTCTGAACACCTGAATAGTGATGTAATGTCTCGAGCCGCACTGCAACCTGGGAAAACCTGAGATGACACTCGTTTTGTATGCTGTTAAAAATAAATGTAGGGGCAAAAATCACAGAAGAATTGCCAGACCACCATGAAACACAGGTACAGACACTATATTATGAACTACACTAACTTTACAGCCCCAGAAGCATAGTCAAATAAAAAAAAATCCCAGGATACTGCTTTAATAGTCAGATGGGTGGGAACTAAAAAAAAAATCATGTGTCTGCTCTGCTCAGGGGGTATAAGCCTGATTCACACTTCTTCAGGTTGGCTGTCCGAACATGCTGGGAGCAGCCGCGTAGCGGAGGCCCCCCACAGCCACTAGGTAGGGGCCATCAGCCACCCCAAATATAAAAATCCACTTATTTTTTTCTCTCAAACCCCCCTTCACACCACAACAGGAGATTACATGGGGAGGAGGTTTGTTACCGTTTGTCACCCCAGTAGTAAGGAGATTACATGAGGAGGGGGTTTGTTACAGTGTGTCACCCCAGTAGTAAGGTGATTACATGGGAGGAGGTTTGTTACAGTGTGTCACCCCAGTAGAAAGGTGATTACATGAGGAGGAGGTTTGTTACAGTGTGTCAGCCCAGTAGTAAGGTGATTACATGAGGAGGGGGTTTGCTACAGTGTGTCACCCCAGTAGTAAGGTGATTACATGAGGAGGAGGTTTGTTACAGTGTGTCACCCCAGTAGTAAGGTAATTACATGAGGAGGAGGTTTGTTACAGTGTGTCAGCCCAGTAGTAAGGAGATTACATGAGGAGGGGGTTTGTTACAGTGTGTCACCCCAGTAGTAAGGTGATTACATGGGAGGAGGTTTGTTACAGTGTGTCACCCCAGTAGAAAGGTGATTACATGAGGAGGAGGTTTGTTACAGTGTGTCAGCCCAGTAGTAAGGTGATTACATGAGGAGGGGGTTTGCTACAGTGTGTCACCCCAGTAGTAAGGTGATTACATGAGGAGGAGGTTTGTTACAGTGTGTCACCCCAGTAGTAAGGTAATTACATGAGGAGGAGGTTTGTTACAGTGTGTCAGCCCAGTAGTAAGGTGATTACATGAGGAGGAGGTTTGTTACAGTGTGTCTCCACAGTAGTAAGGTGATTACATGAGGAGAGGTTTTGTTACAGTGTGTCACCCCAGTAGTAAGGTGATTACATGAGGAGGAGGTTTGTTACAGTGTGTCAGCCCAGTAGTAAGGTGGGTGTGCCAAAAGGTTGAATTCAAGGGGTCGGCAAAATTAGTTTTTGCCTAGGGTGCACACTTTCGAGGACGTGGATGCTACAGCTCCGATCCACATATCTTCAGGCGCTTTTTCCCTGGTTCCCCAGCAAAATGATGGAGAAAGAGCAGGTACGGCGCTGCTGGGCATGGAGACGGGATCCAAAGAGGTCTACTCAGCTTCAGGTACTGCACTCCTTCCCCACTACACCTCTTTGTAACCCTCTGTCACCCCTGTACACTCCTCTGTCACCCCTTAAATATAGGTATAATACTATTAGGGTAGGGTCACATGTAGAGGATCTTCTGCATATATGATGCGCACTGTTTGAAGCTGCAGATTTTAATCTGTGTTCAGTCAATTAAGATCCTGTACGTGTGACCCTACCCTTAGTATAGATAATTCCTCTTCTATTAACTCTGTTAACCCCTTAAGGACCGAGGGTTTTTCCGTTTTTGCATTTTCATTTTTTTCCTCCTTGCCTTTAAAAAATCATAACTCTTTCAATTTTGCACCTAAAAATCCATATGATGGCTTATTTTTTGCGCCACCAATTGTACTTTGTAAAGACATCAGTCATTTTGCCCAAAAATCTACGGTGAAACGGAAAAAAAATCATTGTGAGACAAAATTGAAAAAAAAACCCGCTGTTTTGTAACTTTTGGGCGCTTACGTTTCTACGTAGTACATTTTTCGGTATAAATGACACCTTATCTTTATTCTGTAGGTCCATACGATTAAAATGATACCCTACTTATATAGGTTTGATTTTGTCATACTTCTGGAAAAAATCATAACTACATGCAGGAAAATTAATACGTTTAAAATTGTCATCTTCTGACCCCTATAACTTTTTTATTTTTGTGCGTATGGGGTGGTATGAGGGCTCATTTTTTGCGCCGTGATCTGAAGTTTTTAACGGTACTATTTTTGCATAGATCAGACTCATTGATCGCTTTTTATTCATTTTTTCATTATATAAAAAGTGACCAAAAATGCACTATTTTGGACTTTGGAATTTTTTTGCGCGTACGCCATTGACCGTGCGGTTTAATTAACAATATATTTTTTATAATTCGGACATTTCCGCATGCGGCAATACCATATATGTTTATTTTTATTTACACTGTGGTTTTTTTTATGAGAAAAGGGGGGTGATTCAAACTTTTAATCGGGAAGGGGTTAAATGATCTTTATTAACTTTTTTTTCTCACTTTTTTTTGCATTGTTATAGCTCCCATAGGGACCTATAACACTGCACACACTGATCTATTACACTGATCACTGGTTTCTCATAGGAAACCAGTGATCGATGATTCTGCCGCTTGACTGCTCATGCCTGGATCTCAGGCACTGAGCAGTCATTCGGCGATCGGACACCAGGAGGCAGGTAGGGGCCCTCCCGCTGTCCTGTAAGCTGTTCGGGATGCCGCCGCTATCAGGAACAGCCCACTGAGCTAACCGGCATACTTTCACTTTCACTTTAGGCGCGGCGTTCAACTTTGAACGCCGTGTGTAAAGGGTTAATAGCGTGCGGCACCGTGATCAATGCCTCGCGCTATTAGCCACGGGTCCCGCCCGTTGTTAGAGGCCGGGCCCGACGCGCTATGACGCGGGGCCACGGCGTGGCCCTGCGTTATAGATCGGGAGCGGACACATGACGTTCCAGTACGTTATGTGTCCTTAAGGGGTTAATACTATCAGTATGAATAGAGGAGGAATGGGGGCATTTTTCTGTACCAATAGTATTTTATATATCTGGGCACTCTGCAACAAACCCATGGAGTGCAGAACCTGCACATTTATTGAGAGTTTAGTAACATATTATCAAAACCTGTGAAGCGGTAAATAGGAGCAGTTGCCCATAGTAACCAATCAGATTTTTTCACTTTTCAGAGACCTATTTAAAATTGAAAGAAGCGATAAGTTTGGTTGCTATGGGCAACTGCACCACTCTTTGTCTACACAGGTTTTGGTAAATCTCCCCCTATATATTTTACACTACAGTAGAAAGAAGATGGAAGACGACACTCCAATGATGTGGTGTCCAAAATGCGTAAAGTTTTATTGGCCCATTAATATACAAGGTGATGCGACATTTTGACCTGACAAGCTCTTTCTCAAGCATCACCTTGTATATTGTTTGGCCAATAAAACTTCACACTTTTTGGACACCACATCATTGGAGTGCCGTCTTCCATCTTCTTTCTACTTGGTCAAGCTTGAGGACTGGCACCCACGGACTTGAAAGTCCCTAACACTGCGCTATTCCATACCTCCTTTCTATATATTGTACACTACAGTGATATTTAAAAAAAAAATTTGAATTACTTACAGATGCTCTTCATACATCCAAAGAAAATGCCTATGGGCAGTACATATCAGTACATGGGCGGGGCAATTTGGTATGGGTGGGGTATATTGGCATGGGTGTGGCAAACCTTGTGGAGGAGGAACTTAGGGGGCCTCCTCAGCAGGTCTCCCCAAATTTATTGTTACCCCACTGGCTGGGAGTTGTAGTTTTGCTACAGCTGGAGGGCCGCAGGTTGGCCATCTAGGTAATAATGCTGAGTTGAAGCTCTTGGCTTTGGAACACCATAGATCTTAGTAGGTATCTGGCATAGAAGCACTGTTGCAGGGAACCAGATGTTGTGGTTCCCTCCTCAATAACAAAGATCATTCCAGATTTTTCTATAGGGCTCTAAGAAATTTTGTTGCACTTCTAGTTAAAGGGGTATTCCAAGAATGTTTTTTTTTATTTGACTATGCTACAGGGGCTGTAAAGTTAGTGTAGTTCATAATATAGTGTCTGTACCTGTGTTTAATGGCTGGTCTCACAATTCTTGTGTGATCATTGCCCTGATGTTTATTTTTTTGAGTGTTGCTGTGTAAGAGGGGGCGTGAAAGAGGAGTTTCAAAAACTGGAGTTTGAAAGCAGGAGGTTGAGATCGCTGTGAATTTTCATTTTTGAACCCACAAGGTCTACAAAAAATTTTAAGTGTCATTTTGACTGTCTGTTTTTTCCTATACATTTGTGAAATCCCCATAATTAGATGGCCTCCATGTTGGAAAATGCAGTCCAATGTACATCCTGTTCAATGTATGCAATCCTTGAACAACAGTTTGAGGGTGCATATTGTTGTGCGAGATGTGTGCTAGTTGTCCGTTTGGAAGCCCAGATCCTGCATCTAGAGGGGCGACTGGCAACAATGAGAAGCATTAACAACATGGAGAGGAGTCTCCTGCTCACTGAGCAGGCACTCTCGGGAATAGAGGTGGGGGAGGACAGTGGGACGGAGTTGCAGGACAGTCAGGCAGTTAGCTGGGTTACAGTTAGAAAGAGGGGTAGGGGAAAAAGTGTCAGGGAGGCTAGTCCTGAACTGGCACACCCCAACAAGTTTGCCCGCTTGGCAGATGAGGGGGATGCCATTACAGAGCTAGCAGAACTGCAGCAGGATACCGCCTCTGACCGCCAGGGGGGTGTCTGCTCCAGTAAGGAGGGAGGGAGGAGTACAGGGCAGGCCAGACAGGTACTAGTGGTGGGGGACTCAATTATTAGGGGGACAGACAGGGCAATCTGTCACAAAGACCGGGATCGACGAACAGTGTGCTGTCTGCCTGGCGCACGAGTTCGGCACATCGCGGATCGGGTTGACAGGTTGTTGGGCGGGGCTGGAGAGGACCCAGCAGTCATGGTACATATTGGCACCAATGACAAAGTAAGAGGTAGGTGGAGTGTCCTTAAAAATGATTTCAGGGACTTAGGCCGCAAGCTTAAGGCAAGGACCTCCAAGGTAGTCTTTTCTGAAATACTACCAGTACCACGAGCCGCACCAGAGAGGCAGCGGGAGATCAGGGAGGTAAACAAGTGGCTCAGAAGCTGGTGTAGGAAGGAAGGGTTTGGGTTCATGGAGAACTGGGCTGACTTCGCTGTCGGTTACCGGCTCTACCGTAGGGACGGGCAGCACCTCAATGGGGAGGGTGCAGCTTTGCTTGGGGAGAAGATGGCTAGAAGGGTGGAGGAGTGTTTAAACTAGGGACTTGGGGGGAGGGAACCTACAGCAAAGAGGGGGAAGATAGTGTAGATAGAGAGGTGGGAATTATAAATGTACCTGGGGGTGGAGCGGAGGGAGGGGTTAGAATAGTTAATAGGAATAGGCTTCATAGGAAAATAAAACTTACACCCTTGAATCCCATTAACCCCAATAACATAAAGGATGGAAATGTAAAGTGTATGTTCACAAATGCCAGAAGCCTAGCAAATAAAATGGGGGAGCTTGAGGCCTTGATACTGGAGGAACATATTGATATAGTTGGGGTCACTGAGACATGGCTGGACTCCTCGCATGACTGGGCTGTCAATCTGCAGGGGTTTACATTGTTTCGCAAGGATAGAATGAACAGAAAAGGTGGTGGAGTCTGTCTGTATGTAAGATGTGGTATGAAAGTCAGTGTGAACGATGCCATAGTGTGTGATGATTCTGAGGATGTGGAATCATTGTGGGTAGAATTACAAAAGGAGGGAAATACTGAAAAAATAATATTTGGGGTAATCTACAGACCCCCTAATATCACTGAAGAGATAGAAGTTCGGCTTCATAAACAAATAGAGAGGGCCGCCCGGGCAGGTACAGTGGTAATAATGGGAGATTTTAACTATCCAGATATAGATTGGGGTCCGGGGTTGGCTAAAACTACAAAGGGGCGACAATTCCTAAATTTATTGCAGGATAATTTTATGGGCCAGTTTGTGGAGGACCCAACAAGAAGTGATGCCTTGTTGGATCTGATCATTTCCAACAACGCAGAGCTGGTTGGTAATGTAACTGTGCGGGAAAACCTTGGTAATAGCGACCACAATATAGTTACTTTTGACTTAAAATGTAGAAAACAAAGACAGGCGGGGAAGGCAAAAACATATAACTTTAAAAAGGCAAATTTCCCTGGGCTGAGGGCTGCACTACAGGACATAGACTGGGGCGAGGTGTTCTCAAACACTGATACAGAAGGTAAATGGGACATCTTTAAATTAACTCTAAATAACTATACAGCTAAATATATACCAAAGGGGAACAAATATAAACGATTGAAACTAAATCCTACATGGCTGACACATGATGTTAAAAGAGCAATAAACAGCAAAAAAATAGCCTTCAAAAAATACAAATCTGATGGGTCAGCGATAACATTTAAACAGTACAAGGAGCTTAATAAAATCTGTAAAAATGTAATAAAAACAGCAAAAATTCAAAATGAGAGACAGGTGGCCAAAGAAAGCAAAACTAATCCTAAATATTTTTTTAGATATATAAATGCAAAAAAACCAAGGACAGAGCATGTAGGACCCCTTAATAATGATAATGGGGAGGTTGTCACAGGCGATCAAGAGAAGGCGGAGCTACTGAATGGGTTCTTTAGTTCTGTATACACTATGGAAGAAGGAGCTGACATTGGCCAGGTCAGTGCTGGTAACACATCATGTAATGTACTGAACTGGCTTAATGTAGAGATGGTACAAGGTAAGTTAAGTGATATAAATGTAAGCAAATCCCCAGGACCGGATGGACTACACCCAAGAGTTCTTAGAGAGGTAAGTTCAGTAATATCTGTACCCCTGTTCATGATATTTAGAGATTCTCTGGTGTCTGGTATTGTGCCAAGGGACTGGCGCAAGGCGAATGTGGTGCCAATCTTCAAAAAGGGCTCTAGGTCTTCCCCAGGAAACTATAGACCGGTAAGTTTAACGTGCATTGTGGGTAAATTGTTTGAAGGACTTATAAGGGATTACATACAGGAATACATAGGGGATAATTGTATTATAAGTGATAGCCAGCATGGGTTTACTAAGGATAGAAGTTGTCAAACCAATCTAATTTGCTTTTATGAAGATGTGAGTAGAAGCCTTGACAGAGGAATGGCTGTGGATATAGTGTTTCTGGATTTTGCTAAAGCATTTGATACTGTCCCTCATAGACGTCTGACAGGTAAGTTAAGGTCTTTGGGTTTGGAAATTTTAGTTTGTAACTGGATTGAACACTGGCTCATGGATCGTACCCAGAGAGTGGTGGTCAATGATTCGTACTCTGATTGGTCCCCGGTTATTAGTGGTGTACCCCAAGGTTCAGTACTGGGACCGCTGTTGTTTAATTTATTTATCAATGATATAGAGGATGGTATTAACAGCTCTGTTTCTATCTTTGCAGATGACACCAAGCTTTGTAGCACGGTACAGTCTATAGAGGATGTGCATAAGTTACAAGATGACTTGGATAGACTAAGTGTCTGGGCATCCACTTGGCAAATGAGGTTCAATGTGGATAAATGTAAAGTTATGCATCTGGGTACTAATAACCTGCATGCATCGTATGTCTTAGGGGGGATTAAACTGGCAGAGTCACTGGTAGAGAAGGATCTGGGTGTACTTGTAGATCAAAGACTACAGAATAGCATGCAATGTCAGGCTGCTGCTTCCAAAGCCGGCAGGATATTGTCATGTATCAAAAGAGGCATGGACTCAAGGGACAGGGACATAATACTCCCCCTTTATAAAGCATTGGTACGGCCTCACCTGGAATATGCTGTTCAGTTTTGGTCACCTGTCCATAAAAGGGACACTGCGGAGTTGGAAAGGGTGCAGAGACGCGCGACTAAACTAATATGGGGCTTGGAACATCTTAGCTATGAGGAGCGATTAAAGGAGTTACAATTGTTTAGTCTTGAGAAGAGACGTTTAAGGGGGGATATGATAAACGTATATAAGTATATTAATGGCCCATACAAAAAATATGGAGAAAAACTGTTCCAGGTTAAACCCCCCCAAAGGACGAGGGGGCACTCCCTCCGTCTGGAGAAAAAAAAGTTTAGTCTCAAGGGGCGACACGCCTTCTTTACCGTGAGGACTGTGAATTTATGGAACGGTCTACCTCAGGAACTGGTCACAGCAGGAACAATTAACAGCTTTAAAACAGGATTAGATACATTCCTGGAACAAAATAAGATTAATGCTTATGAAGAAATATAAAATCTCATCCCTTCCCCAATATCGCGCCACACCCCTACCCCTTAATTCCCTGGTTGAACTTGATGGACATATGTCTTTTTTCGACCGTACTAACTATGTAACTATGTAACTATGTAACAGTGTATAAAATTAGTGTTGTCTCAGGTTTTCCCAGTTTGCAGTGCCGCCCGAGACATTACATCACTAGTGAAGTGATAAAAGGGAGCCTCCGATTCAATAGGTGGAGCGATTGCTGGGTGTGGGGGAGATCGCTGCAAGGAATTGTCCCAGGTGTGGTTTAACGGGTGGGAAGGCTAATGTGAGGGAGGGAAAAAAGTTAACTCACACTTACAAACAAGGAATCCTGGGACTTGTAGTTGGAGGGAAAGAACTCCAACATAAAATAGCCATTTCACTAAAAGAAAGCTGCAGTGTTATGGTGGACTCACAACATAACCGTAACATCCGCGCTCCGGCCAGACACGCTGGCTGTGAGCGCTCTGTTATGTCCCCGCTGCCGGCAGGGCTGGGATTCCCATCGCGTGACACGCTCGCATGCAAATCCCAGCCCGTCACTCACCTCCCTGTACTCACAGCCCCTGTGCATGTGCCCCCGCCTCCTAGGGCGCAAGCGCGATGGAGCTCTCACTCTTAAAGGGCCAGTGCTCATTTAGTCGTGTCTACACCTGCACCCTGGTCCTTAAATATCAGCTCCTCCCTTGCTTCCCTGCCGGATCTTTGGTTGTCTATTGCCATAGTGAAAGTTCTGTGTCTCTGTTACTGTGTACCTGTTCCTTGCTATGTTTCTACCCTGCACCTGTGTTCCTGCCCTGACCTACTGCCATCTTGCCACGTCCTGCCAGTCTTCTTCTGTGTCACTCCACCTCCCAGCTACCTGTGTGGACGGGTCGTGCCAGGGGTAGCGACCTGGGTGCCGCCTGCCACAGCAAGACCATCCCGCTTTGCGGTGGACTCTGGTGAAGACCAGCGGCACCTTAGACTCCGCTCCCTAGCACGGCTCCCGTCATCATCCACACAGGCCCAGAGGATTCACCCCCTGCCGTGACATAACAGTAAGATCTGGCCATGGATCCCGCTGGGGTGCCTTTGCCAGATGTCTCGGATCTTTCCACCGTCATGGCTCAACAGTCGTAGCAGTTAGCCCGTCAGGTGCAACAACTGAATCAACTCACTGCCATGGTGCAACAGCTTCGTGCCGCTCATCAGAAACAGCAGCAGCCACCTGTTCCAGAGCCTCCTCCTGTGTCTGCAGCTTCTCCTGGGACCAAGCTTCGTTTGTCCTTGCCTTCTAAGTATGACGGAGATCCCAAGCTGTGTAGAGGCTTTGTGACACAATGTTCTATCCATCTTGAACTCATGGCGGATCTGTTCCCGACAGAGCGTGCTAAAGTGGCGTTTGTGTTCAGTCTACTCTCTGGAAAAGCTTTGGCCTGGACTACTCTTCTCTGGGATCGTAGAGATCCAGTCTTCTTGAACCTCTCAGGCTCCCTTGCAGAATTTTGCAATGCATTTGAAGAACCCGCGCGAGCCTCCTCTGCCGAGTTGGCTCTACTGGACCTCTGCCAAGGGAACGAGGCCTTGTGTGCTACCTTTAAAAAAGGACTTTCCTCTCGAATAAAGGATGCTCTCGCTGCATGAGATTCTCCGACTAACCTGAGCAAACTTATCCATTTAGCCACTCAAATAGATGTGCGTTTTGCCGAGAGGCAGGAAGAACTTCCTTTGGAAAAAGAAGTCTTGAATTGGGGACATTCTTTCTTCCCAGTTGGTCACCTTAGAAGACGGAAGACTCCATGACAGAAGCCTACAAGTCCCTTACAGCCTTTGCCCATTCCAGATACCCCTTGGTCTCATGTAGTGGGGAACTTTTTGAGTTCCAAAGAAGAGGGGGAGGCCAAAGGGGGGGGGGGTACTGTAACATCCGCGCTCCGGCCAGACATGCTGGCTGTGAGCGCTCTGATATGTCCCCGCTGCCGGCGGGGCTGGGATTCGCTTCGCGGGACGCGCCCGCATGCGAATCCCAGCCTGTCACTCCCCTCCCTGTCCTCGCAGCCCCGGTGTGCGTGCCCCAGCCTCCTAGGGCGCGCGCGTGCCGGAGCTCTTACTCTTAAAGGGCCAGTGCTCATTTAGTCAAGTGTCTACACCTGCACCCTGGTCCTTAAATATCAGATTCTCCCTTGGTTCCCTGCCGGATCTTTGGTTGTCTATTGCCATAGTGAAAGTTCTGTGTCTCTGTTACTGTGTACCTGTTCCTTGCTACGTTCCTACCCTGGTGAAGACCAGCGGCACTTTAGACTCCACTCCCTGGCACAGCTCACGTCATCTTCCACACAGGCCCAGAGGATCCATTACCTGTCGTGACCATAACAATAGCCATTTAGCTCCAAGACAAGCAGGGATCCTTCCTTAGTATGTCCATTACTGTCTGGCAGGTAAGTACTAAAATCACCATATGGTTACTATCCACTTTAACAGAAAAGTACACAACTGAAATCTAATTTTTACATTGCAGTTTATTATTTGAGGCTGCTGTACAGCTTTGCTCTGCACACTAGTGTCAAACATTGGTATCCTATCCTTAGATAAGCAATTGCTGGCAGCAACATATTCCCCTATCGTGGAAACCAGCATATCTTGCTGACATAAGCATGCATGTTTGGGAGCAAACCAGGTAACATAGCTGCCAGCTGATCAAACATTGATTAACATCTTATGAATGTTTATGGTCAGCATTAGAAGTATGACCTGCAAATGTTATTGTAACAATAATGGTGCAAATGTAAATTACATTAGACAGTTTTTACACATAGACACATTCTTCTGCCCCAGTATTGATAAACTTACACAAGAGTTTCCCAACCAGGGTGGCTCTGGCTGTTGCAAAACTGAAACTCCCAGCATGTCCAGACAGCCTTTGGTCTTTTACAAGCCTTGTTTTGGGAGGTGCACATGTAGAGTTAATATGGGAAGATGCCATGATCTGTCAGCCATAGCCACTTGGGAGTTAATACAATAAGGCAGTGAGTAATATCACCGCCATCTGCTTGTTTCTTCTGAGTTCTTGAGAACATATGAATTTTTCATCTGGCTGTGAAAAGTATCAGTTCATGGTGAAACTTGCTATATGATTCTGCATACAACTAAGACACATTTATACATGTAATTTCTATACATGAAATGTGTTGGGGCTGTTCACACGAAAATAGACAGGAATGTGGAAACGTTTTACACCTCTACTTATAGAGCAGAAATCGCATATATACATGAATTTGCAGTATATATGTGCAGTAGGGCTATGTGCACACAGCAGAATTTTCGTGTGGAATTCCGCATTGGAATTCTGCATGGAGATCCCGCAGCAGCAGAATCCCATTGTGGTGTTGGATGGAGTAATGTGTGTATTAACCTCTTCGTGATGCCAGGACATGGTTGACCTATACACCACCGAAGGTAGACCAGCTTCACCTGTGCCAGACACAGGGCAAATAATCACTCCAACGCAAGGTTACGGTTAACTGGTATGCTTTACTGATGTAGAAAAGGTATTAAAGTCCATACAGCTCAGAAAGACACTAAGGAGATGCAGGGTATACTTAGGGAAGCTTATCGGTTTGCTGGGACCTGTAGTTGCAATTGTATTGACTGATGCAGCCACACTGGAATTTTGTAGTTGATAGACTGACTTGACTGACTACTTGGACTGGACTTCAGCAGAATCCCCAATAGGTTTAGTTCCTACCGTAGGCTTTGACTTTCACCGACACTGCAGGGGTTGACAAAGTAGAAGGGTGGTTGCTGGACTAAGCCTCCTTCAGGAGAACTCCACAGACTCCTCAGGCTTGTCTTTACTGTACCTCAGTTTCAAGAGCACTAAAGAGAGCTAGAGCTCAAGAGAGCTATCTGAACCCTGACCTCACTATATAAGGGGGACAGTTTAGAGAGATCCCATTGGGTAGATAAGTCACCTGTTCGCCTTGCCTACTCCCATAACAACAAAGGTTCATTGGCAACAATACATTTCTTAAGGAAATAGTGCAAATAAAACACAATATATTAACTCTTACATAACAATAAATCCTTTAGTGCAATATAAAGAGTTCTAGGGAGAGGGGACCCATGATGGACATTGAACAGAATCTCCCTCACAGGATGGGCAGGAGTGCAGAGGAGCACGTGACTCAGTACTGGGTCACCCAAAAACTCCCCCTCAGGAGAAAAGCCATCCTCCGCATAACATCCTGGAGGGCAGATGTAGTGAAATGGCCTAATGGGCCGGGATTAGAACAACAAAAATAGTTCCTGGGGCATTGGTTGGAATGTCCTTCTCAGGTCTATATACAGTGTCAAGAGTTCATGTGGCACTTGTACAAATGTCCTTATATACTCCACTGGATGAAGAATGGGATGAAAGTAACGGTTGCTGTAACTGCTTTGTTGTGAAGGGTCCTATGTACCTTTTGTTGTACTGTCACTTAACCCTTTAATACTGTTACTGACATTTAGAGTATATGAACATTTTTACGTACTGACTAGATATAAACCATATACACATTAGACACACTGATATTTCTATGACATGACACATTTTGGATTGGCTGCCAGAGGCTTTCTACCCAGATGCCTTTGCTAACGGGGCCCATCGGCTTGTTTGCTACTTCTCCCTGTAACACAATATTATGAAATATACAGACAATATATTAGACAATGACATATATACAATGACTTTCCACCTTACATGCTACTTTACGTTATCAGGTGCTCTCTGTGGCCACTCAGAAAACCCTGTGCACAGTGGAAAGGAAAAACAGTTAGTACTGACATGGACTGAAGTATATACATATTGACTTATGAGGTAGCAGTCCTGACTGAAGACATTTTTTGTACTGTACATTAATTCACTATCTGTACACAATAGGAAACATAGGCATTTCTGACTATGCATGAAATTAGTTAGCATATAGACATTGGTTTCATGTTTGATACCTTGCAGGTAGACCGCTGAGACCTGCACAACACCACCTCTTGAGGAACTGGATCCGGAGGGAGATCCGTAAGTGCAGTGGGTGTTTCTTCTACTTGAACAGGAACTTCTTATGCAGGGACCATTTCTTCTAATTGAATAGGTACCACTGCTGGCACTCTGCGAGTAGGTAAATAGACTGGAACTAGAGGGGACAAGACAGGAGCTGGAGGCTGACAGATGTAAGTCGGCTGTGTTTGAGAAAACATGGGGATGTCTATAGAAGGATGTATCCCTTCACCGGGAACATATTCGCAAACAGGTGCCACATGTGGGGAAGGTGTTGATTGCACAAGCACTGGCAGATCCTCCTTCAAGCTGATTTTGAGGTGATTCCTGTGGTCGACCTGTGGTTCACGATTAGGCTTTCACACTTCATAGACATCAAACTCAGGGTAGGGAATAGCCGTTATCGTGTAGGGCTCAGTCTCCCAGATGGAGTCCAACTTGTCCAATCTCGGATATTTCTTTAGCCATACTTTGTCGCCTACAAGTAAGGGTTTGGCCACTGCATGGCGAATGTAGTCATCCTGTTTCCTCTGTCGAGCTTCCTCCATCTTTTTTTGACCATCTCATGGGCCTCGTGGATTCGCCTTTGGGAGAGTTGTCAGCTGGGGCTTGCAGCCCGAAGGTTCGGTCCTTAGGCAGCTTCCATGCCTTCCCATCATCAAGTAGAAGGGCATGTACCCAGTGGAACAGTGGATGGTGTTATTGTAGATTTCTCAGGTAACAGTTGAGGCCACTCCTCATGACATGACACAGAGGCTGCTCGCAGCATGTGGATGAACACTTGATTAATCCTCTCACACAACCCACTTCCTTGGGGATGGTAGACGGTAGTCCTGAGCTTCTTACAATAGTAAAATTGACAGAGTTTTTGGAATAGTTGGGCCTCGAAGGCCAGCCCACGGTCAGTTAAGACGGACTCTGGACACCCCAGCATTTGCACTCACTTGGAGTTGAACATTTGGGTGGCCTTCTTGGCTGTTAGATCCTTGACTGGAACAATGACAACCCACTTGGAGAAGTGGTCGACCATGGTGAGAGCATAGGTGTACCCGGATCGGCTAGGAGCCAATTTCACGTGGTCTAGTGTGACCAACTGGTTAGGTCTGTTACTCTTGATGGGATGGAGTGACGCCCTCGCGTCCTTACATCCATTTGGTAACTGTCAGGATTCGGCAGGCTGGAGGTGGATCCTCTGTGTCAGAGAGGGATTGACGTGAACCGTACCGGTGGACCAGTTCTAAGTTGCTACTGGTATTCACCAGAGCCCGCCGCAAAGCAGGATGGTCTTGCAGCGGCGGTAGCAACCAGGTCGTATCCACCGGTAATGGCTCAACCTCTCTGACTGCTGAGATAGGTGTGGTACAAGGCATTAGGCAAGAGCAAGGTCGGACGTAGCAGAAGGTCAGGGCAGGCAGCAAGGATCGTAGTCAGGGGCAACGGCAAGAGGTCTGGAACACTGGCTTGGGACATACAATGAACGCTTTCACTGGCACGATGGCAACAAGATCCGGCAAGGAAGGGAAGGGGAAGTGAGGTTATATAGGGAAGTGCACAGGTGAATACACTAATTAGAAGCAAGCGCCAATCAGCGGCGCACTGGCCCTTTAAATCGCAGAGAGCCGGCGCGCGTGCGCCCTAGGGAGCGGGGCCACGCACGCCGGGACAGCACAGACAGGGAACGAGTCTGGTAAGCGGGCCGGGATGCGAACCGCGAGCGGGCGCGTCCCGCATCGCGAATCGCATCCCGACTAGGGACATTATCGCAGCGCTTCCGGTCAGCGGGTCCGACCGGGGCGCTGCGAACAGGAAAACGCCGCGTAACAGTACCCCCCCTTGGGTCTCCCCCTCTTTTTGGAACCCGAAAACTTGTGAAGGAGGTCCTTGTCGAGAATGTTATCCTCGGGTTCCCACGACCTCTCCTCAGGGCCGCAATTCTCCCAATCTACGAGAATTTTTTTTTTACCTCTGACCGTCTTAGATGCGAGAATTTCTTTAACCGAGAAGACATCTGAGGACCCGGAGACAGGAGTAGGAGCGACAACCTTGGGAGAGAAGCGGTTAAGGATAAGCGGTTTAAGGAGAGAAACATGAAAAGCGTTAGGAATACGGAGAGAAGGGGGAAGAAGGAGTTTGTAGGAGACAGGATTGATTTGGCAATTGATTTTAAAGGGTCCAAGACAACGTGGTCCCAGTTTATAACTGGGGACACGGAAGCGGATATACTTGGCGGAGAGCCACACTTTGTCTCCAGGAGCAAAGACAGGAGGAGTTCTTCTCTTTTTGTCGGCATGCTTCTTCATCCGGGATGAGGCCTGTAGGAGGGATTTTTGAGTCTCTTTCCAGATGGTAGAGAAGTCCCGGGTAACTTCGTCAACAGCAGGCAAACCAGAAGGCGTGGGAGTGGGGAGGGGGGGAAGAGGGGGACGGCCGTACACCACAAAGAACGGGGATTTAGCGGAGGATTCAGAGTCTTTGAAATTGTACGAGAATTCAGCCCAGGGTAGAAGATTGGCCCAATCATCCTGGCGGGAGGAAACAAAATGTCGCAAATAGTTACCAAGAACCTGGTTAACTCTCTCTACTTGCCCATTGGATTGGGGATGGTAGGAAGACGAGAAATTTAATTAGATTTTTAGTTGATTACAGAAAGCTCTCCAGAATTTCGACACAAATTGAACGCCTCTATCCGAGACGATATGCGTGGGAAGCCCGTGAAGGCGAAAAATGTGCACAAAAAATTGTTTTGCCAACTGTGGCGCAGAAGGAAGACCTGGAAGTGGAATAAAGTGTGCCATCTTGGAGAAACGATCAACGACCACCCAAATGACTGTGTTGCCATGGGATAAAGGCAGGTCCGTTATAAAGTCCATGGCAATCTGAGACCATGGTAGTTCAGGGACAGGCAGAGGATGAAGGAGGCCGGCAGGCTTCTGGCGTGGAGTCTTGTCCCGGGCACAGACTGTACAAGTCCGAACAAAATCAGCAACATCTGCTTCCAGGGTAAACCACCAATAAAATCGAGAGATGAGTTGGATGGACTTCTTGACGCCAGTATGGCCGGCGAGGTGCGAGGAGTGTCCCCACCTGAGGATCTTGAGGCGCTGGCGTGGAGGGACAAAAGTCTTTCCAGGAGGTGTTTGTCTAATGGAAGCTGGGGAAGAGGAGATCAGACACTCAGGAGGAACAATGTGTTGCAGGGGGGCTTCCGTTTCGGAGGCATCAGAGGAACAAGAGAGGGCGTCAGCCCTAATGTTTTTGTCAGCAGGGTGAAAATGAATCTCAAAGTTAAAACGGGCAAAAAACAACGACCACCTAGCCTGGAGTGGGTTCAGCCGTTGGGCAGACTGAAGATAAGAGAGATTCTTGTGATCTGTGTAGATGATAATTGGGTATTTGGAACCCTCCAGCACCCTCCAGCATTCCTCGAGGGCTAGTTTTACGGCCAGCAGTTCTCGATCACCAATGGAGTAGTTTTTTTCCGCCGGAGAGAAGGTCTTAGAAAAGAAACCACAAGTAATGTTATGTCCAGAAGAGTTTTTTTGTAGGAGTACAGCTCCGGCTCCCACTGAGGAGGCGTCTACCTCCAGTAAGAAGGGTTTAGATGGGTTGGGTCTGGAGAGTACAGGAGCAGAAGAAAAGGCAGTTTTGAGACGATTGAATGCCTCGTCCGCTTGGGGAGGCCAGGACTTAGGGTTGGCGTTTTTCTTGGTTAGGGCCACAATTGGAGCCACAATGGTGGAAAAATGTGGAATAAATTGTCGGTAGTAATTGGCAAACCCCAAGAGGCGTTGGATAGCTCGGAGTCCGGAGGGGCGTGGCCAATCTAACATGGCTGACAGTTTGTCTGGGTCCATTTGAAGTCCCTGGCGGGGACTAAATATCCTAGGAAGGGAAGAGATTGGCATTCAAAGAGACATTTCTCCATCTTGGCATATAATTGATTGTCACGGAGTCTCTGGAGCACTAGACGGACATGACGGCAGTGTTCTTCGAGGTTAGAAGAGAAAATCAAAATGTCGTCCAAGTAAACCACAACACAGGTATATAACAGATCACAAAAAATGTAATTCACAAAGTCCTGGAAGACAGTAGGGGCGTTGCAGAGCCCAAAGGGCATAACCAGATATTCAAAGTGTCCGTCTCTGGTATTAAATGCGGTCTTCCACTCATCCCCTTTCCTGATGAGGATGAGATTATATGCACCTCTTAAATCCAATTTGGTGAAGATGTTAGCGCCAAGTAGGCGGTCAAAGAGTTCCGAGATAAGAGGCAGGGGATAGCGTTTTTTTATAGTGATCTTATTAAGGCCGCGGTAATCGATGCATGGCCGTAAGGAACCGTCTTTTTTGGAGACAAAGAAGAACCCCGCTCCGGCAGGGGAGGAAGACTTGCGGATGAATCCCCTTTTTAAATTTTCTTGGATGTAATCCGACATGGCTTGTGTCTCAGGAGCTGACAGAGGATAGATCCTGCCCCGGGGTGGAGTAGTACCAGGTAGGAGATCAATAGGGCAGTCATAAGGCCTGTGAGGAGGCAAAGTCTCTGCTTGTTTTTTGCAAAAAACATCGGCATAGTCCAAATAGGCCTTGGGGAGACCTGTATAGGAGGAGCCACAGGGGTTTGACTGGCGGGACTGGGAGCAGACGTGAGGCATTTTTTGTGGCAAGAAGCACCCCAGTTCTTGATTTCCCCGGTGGTCCAGTCAAGGGTAGGGGAATGGCGTTGGAGCCAAGGCAGTCCGAGAAGAATTTCAGAAGTGCAGTTAGAGAGGACCAGAAATTCAATTTTTTCGTGATGAGGTCCAATGCACATCAACAGGGGTTCTGTGCGGTAACGCACAGTACAGTCCAATCTTTCTCCATTAACTGAAGCGATGTAGAGAGGTCTGGCGAGACTGGTCACTGGAATGTTGAACCTGTTAACGAAAGAGGCCAAAATAAAATTTCCTGCAGATCCAGAATCCAAGAAGGCCACAGCTGAGAAGGAGGAGTTAGAAGAAGAGATCCGCACAGGAAAAGTAAGACGTGGAGAAGCAGAGTTCACACCTAGAGCTGTCTCACCTTTGTGCGGAATAAGAGTGCGTCTTTCCTGACGTGGAGGACGGATAGGACAATCCTTCAGGAAGTGTTCGCTACTGGCACAGTACAGGCATAGGTTCTCATTGCGGCGGCGTGTCCTCTCTTGTGGTGTCAGGCGAGACCGGTCTACTTGCATAGCCTCCACGGCAGAAGGCACAGGAACAGATTGCAGAGAGAAGAGAGGAGCCGGGGAGAGAAACCGCCTAGTGCGAACAAAGTCCATATCCTGACGGAGCTCCTGGCGTCTTTCGGAAAAGCGCAATGCGGGTGGCCAAATGAATAAGTTCATGCAGGTTGGCAGGGATTTCTCGTGCGGCCAGCACATCTTTGATGTTACTGGATAGGCCTTTTTTGAAGGTGGCGCAGAGGGCCTCGTTATTCCAAGATAATTCAGAGAGTACGAAATTGGATGGCGTACTCGCCTACAGAAGAATTACCCTGGACCAGGTTCAGCGGGGCAGTCTCGGCAGAAGAAGCTCGGGCTGGTTCCTCGAAGACACTACGAACCTCAGCGAAGAAGGACTGTACAGTGGCAGTGACAGGATCATTGCGGTCCCAGAGCGGTGTGGCCCAGGACAGGGCCTTCCCAGACAGGAGACTAACCACGAAAGCCATCTTCGACCGTTCAGTTGGAAATTGGTCCGACATCATCTCCAAATACAGGGAACATTGCGAGAGAAAACCACGGCAAAGTTTAGAGTCCCCATCGAATTTGTCCGGCAAAGATAAACGGAGGCTGGGAGCGGCCACTCGCTGCGGAGGAGGTGCAGGAGCTGGCGGAGGAGATGGTTGCTGTAGTTGTGGTAGAAGCTGTTGTAGCATAACAGTCAGTTGAGACTGAGACAGCTGATGGCCTTGTTGCGCTATCTGTTGCGACTGCTGGGCGACCACCGTGGTAAGGTCAGCGACAACTGGCAGCGGGACCTCAGCGGGATCCATGGCCGGATCTACTGTCAGGATTCGGCAGGCTGGAGGTGGATCCTCTGTGTCAGAGAGGGATTGGCGTGGACCGTACCGGTGGACCGGTTCTAAGTTGCTACTGGTATTCACCAGAGCCCGCCGCAAAGCAGGATGGTCTTGCAGCGGCGGTAGCAACCAGGTCGTATCCACCGGTAACGGCTCAACCTCTCTGACTGCTGAGATAGGTGCGGTACAAGGCATTAGGCAAGAGCAAGGTCGGACGTAGCAGAAGGTCAGGGCAGGCAGCAAGGATCGTAGTCAGGGGCAACGGCAAGAGGTTTCACTGGCACGATGGCAACAAGATCCGGCAAGGAAGGGAAGGGGAAGTGAGGTTATATAGGGAAGTGCACAGGTGAATACACTAATTAGAAGCAGGCGCCAATCAGCGGCGCACTGGCCCTTTAAATTGCAGAGAGCCGGAGCGCGCGCGCCCTAGGGAGCTGGGCCGCGCGCGCCGGGACAGCACAGACGGGGAATGAGTCTGGTAAGCGGGCCGGGATGCGGGCCAGGATGCGAACCGCGAGCGGGCGCGTCCCGCATCGCGAATCACATCCCGGCTAGGGACATTATCGCAGCGTTCCCGGTCAGCGGGTCCGACCGGGGGTGCTGCGAACAGGAAAACGCCGCGGGCGCTCCGGGGAGGAGCGGGGACCCAGAGCGCTCGGCGTAACAGTAACATTGCAGACAGAGCATTCACTGCACCATTTCTCGACATCACTCTGCATCCCAATCCAGTAGTATATTCTCCGAACTGCGGCTTCCATCTTATGGACTCCGAAGTGTCCCGACTGGTCATGGAAGGCATTGAGAAACATCGCTGCATCTCTTCTGGGAACCAGAATCTGATGTAGTCATTCACCGGAGACCGGATCCAAAGAATTGCGATATAACAGTCCTTTGTTCACAAACAGCCGTTTCCTCTGATGCCACAGTTGTTTCAATTCATAGTCACAATGGGCACGCCGAAGTTGGGTCGGTAACTTCTTCGCCAGGAGATAATCCATCAAGTCTCCCATTACTTGGCTTTCATCTTGCAAAGTCTTCCAGGTATAGAGATTCTCTTTCTCCACCTTCTCTGGCCTTGATTCACCCTTGACAAGTGTAGTGACAACATTTTGATGGATGAACCGCTGATAAAACGGAGGCATCTCCACGTTCTCCCACTCGTCTTCTTGGGGTGGCTTTTCGCCTGGGGTCATCCGAGATAGCACATCGGCATTGACATTTGACTTACCGCTTCTATACTTGATAGTGAAGCTGTAGTTGGCTAACCTCGAAGCCCATCGTTGTTCAAGAGCACCCAGTTCAGCAGTGTTTAAATGTGCCAAGGGATTGTTATCGGTATAGACTGTAAATGGCGTGACTGCCAAGTAATCTTTGGATTTCTCTGTCACAGCCCATACCAGGGCGAGAAGTTTTAGGGCGACTCGCTCTTGAACATGTTGGACTTGGGACAGGACAGCTCCTAGGCCTTCAAAGCTGGCATCAGTATATAGCTGGAACGGCTGACTGTAGTCCGGATACGCCAAGATAGGTGGCTCTGTCAGCAGACGCTTAAGAGCTTGGAACTCTGTCTCTTGCTCTTCGGCCCAATCAATGGGTAATATTTCATTATAATTCTCCTTCGCCGTCCCCAGCAGGAGAGATGTAAGGGGTTCTGCAATTTGGGCGATGTGTGGGATAAAATGGCGGTAGTAGCCAGCGAATCCCAGGAAGCTCCTGACATCATTCACCGTGCAAGTTGTAGGCCAGTTCTTGACAGCATTCACCTTTTCAGAATTTGGCTGAATTCCCTCTCAGCTTACAACGTGGCCCAAATAATGGACATGGGGTTTAAGCAAGGACACTTTGACAGCATGATATTCAGCCTGTGTTTGATCAAGACTTGAAAGACATCTGACAGATGACTGAGGTGTTCCTGGTAAACTTAGAATACATGATGACATCATCCAAATACAATAAAACACTTTGGAAGTTCAGATGTCCCAGGTACCTTTCCATCAGACGCTGAAATGTAGCAGGGGCATTGCACAGCCCAAACGGCATACTTTTGAACTCGAACAAACCCATGGGTGTCACGAAGGCGGTCTTCTCCCGATCCTCTGGGGTCATAGGCACTTGCCAGTACCCGGTAGTTAAGTCCAGGGTGGAGAAGGAAGCAGCAGACGACTCCTTAATTCGTGGTATGTCCTTATGTGTGACATTGTTCCCTGTTTCCTGTAGTGGACACAGAAAGGGATCGTTCCATCCTTCTTGACTGGGACAAGTGGCACCGCCAAGGGACTCTGGCCTTCTTGAATCACATCCGCTTCCTTCATGTCAGCCAGCATTTTCTTGACAGTTTGATACATGTGTTGGATCATTGACATTTTCCCGTTGGGTGCTTACTGAAGGCTTCATGGTGTTACGCCGAGCGCTCCGGGTCCCCGCTCCTCCCCGGAGCGCTCGCTACACTTCCCTCACTGCAGCGCCCCGGTCGGTTCCACGGACCCGGGGCGCTGCGTTACTACCTCCGGCCGGGATGCGATTCGCGATGCGGGTAGCGCCCGCTCGCGATGCGCACCCCGGCTCCCGTACCTTACTCGCTCCCCGTCAGTTCTGTCCCGGCGCGCGCGGCCCCGCTCCCTAGGGCGCGCGCGCGCCGGGTCTTTGCGATTTAAAGGGCCACTGCACCGCTGATTGGTGCAGTGGTTCCAATTAGTGTTTACACCTGTGCACTTCCCTATATCACCTCACTTCCCCTTCACTCCCTCGCCGGATCTTGTTGCCCTAGTGCCAGTGAAAGCGTTCCTTGTGTGTTCCTTGCCTGTGATTCCAGACCTTCTGCCGTTGCCCCTGACTACGATCCTTGCTGCCTGCCCCGACCTTCTGCTACGTCCGACCTTGCTTCTGTCTACTCCCTTGTACCGCGCCTATCTTCAGCAGCCAGAGAGGTTGAGCCGTTGCTAGGGGATACGACCTGGTCACTACCGCCGCAGCAAGACCATCCCGCTTTGCGGCGGGCTCTGGTGAAAACCAGTAGTGACTTAGAACCGATCCTCTAGCACGGTCCACGCCAATCCCTCTCTGGCACAGAGGATCCACTACCTGCCAGCCGGCATCGTGACAGTAGATCCGGCCATGGATCCCGCTGAAGTTCCTCTGCCAGTTGTCGCTGACCTCACCACGGTGGTCGCCCAGCAGTCACAACAGATTGCGCAACAAGGCCAACAGCTGTCTCAACTGACTGTTATGCTACAACAGTTACTACCACAGCTCCAGCAATCATCTCCTCCGCCAGCTCCTGTACCTCCTCCGCAGCGAGTGGCCGCTTCTGGAATACGACTATCCTTGCCGGATAAATTTGATGGGGACTCTAAGTTTTGCCGTGGCTTTCTTTCCCAATGTTCATTACACTTGGAGATGATGTCGGACCAGTTCCCCACTGAAAGGTCTAAGGTGGCTTTCGTAGTCAGCCTGCTGTCTGGAAAAGCCCTGGCTTGGGCCACACCGCTCTGGGACCGCAATGACCCCGTCACTGCCTCTGTACACTCCTTCTTCTCGGAAATTCGAAGTGTCTTTGAGGAACCTGCCCGAGCCTCTTCTGCTGAGACTGCCCTGTTGAACCTGGTCCAGGGTAATTCTTCCGTTGGCGAGTATGCCGTACAGTTCCGTACCCTTGCTTCAGAATTATCCTGGAATAATGAGGCACTCTGCGCGACCTTTAAAAAAGGCCTATCCAGCAACATTAAAGATGTTCTGGCCGCACGAGAAATCCCTGCTAACCTACATGAACTCATCCATCTTGCCACTCGCATTGACATGCGTTTTTCCGAACGGCGTCAGGAGCTCCGCCAGGATATGGACTCTGTTCGCACGAGGCGTTTCTTCTCCCCGGCTCCTCTCTCCTCTGGTCCCCTGCAATCTGTTCCTGTGCCTCCCGCCGTGGAGGCTATGCAGGTCGACCGGTCTCGCCTGACACCCCAAGAGAGGACACGACGCCGCATGGAGAATCTCTGCCTGTACTGTGCTAGTACCGAACACTTCCTGAAGGATTGTCCTATCCGTCCTCCCCGCCTGGAAAGACGTCCGCTGACTCCGCACAAAGGTGAGACAGTCCTTGATGTCTACTCTGCTTCTCCACGTCTTACTGTGCCTGTGCGGATGTCTGCCTCTGCCTTCTCCTTCTCTGCTGTGGCCTTCCTGGACTCTGGATCTGCAGGAAATTTCATCTTAGCCTCTCTCGTCAACAGGTTCAACATCCCGGTGACCAGTCTCGCCAGACCCCTCTACATCAATTGTGTAAACAATGAAAGATTGGACTGTACTATACGTTTCCGCACGGAGCCCCTTCTAATGTGCATCGGATCTCATCACGAGAGGATTGAACTGTTGGTCCTCCCCAATTGCACTTCTGAAATCCTTCTTGGACTTCCCTGGCTTCAACTCCATTCCCCAATCCTGGATTGGTCCACTGGGGAGATCAAGAGTTGGGGGCCCTCTTGTTCCAAGGACTGCTTAAAACCGGTTCCCAGTAAACCTTGCCGTGTCCCTGTGCTTCCTCATGTAACCGGTCTCCCTAAGGCCTATATGGACTTTGCGGACGTTTTTTGCAAAAAACAAGCTGAGACTCTACCTCCTCACAGGCCTTATGATTGTCCCATTGACCTCCTCCCGGGCACTACTCCACCCCGGGGCAGAATCTATCCTCTGTCCGTCCCAGAGACTCTTGCCATGTCTGAATACGTCCAAGAAAATTTAAAAAAGGGCTTTATCCGTAAATCCTCCTCTCCTGCCGGAGCCGGATTTTTCTTTGTGTCCAAAAAAGATGGCTCTCTACGTCCTTGCATTGACTACCGCGGTCTTAATAAAATCACGGTTAAGAACCGCTACCCCCTACCCCTCATCTCTGAACTCTTTGATCGTCTCCAAGGTGCCCATATTTTTACCAAACTGGACTTAAGAGGTGCTTATAATCTCATCCGCATCAGAGAGGGGGATGAATGGAAAACGGCATTTAACACCAGAGATGGACACTTTGAGTATCTGGTCATGCCCTTTGGTCTATGCAACGCCCCTGCCGTCTTCCAAGACTTTGTTAATGAAATTTTTCGTGATCTACTATACTCCTGTGTTGTTGTATATCTGGACGATATCCTGATTTTTTCTGCCAATCTTGAAGAACACCGCCAGCATGTCCGTATGGTTCTTCAGAGACTTCGTGATAATCAACTCTATGCCAAAATAGAGAAATGTCTGTTTGAATGCCAATCTCTTCCTTTTCTAGGATACTTGGTCTCTGGCCAGGGACTACAAATGGACCCAGATAAACTCTCTGCCGTCTTAGATTGGCCACGCCCCTCCGGACTCCGTGCCATCCAACGTTTTTTGGGGTTCGCCAATTATTACAGGCAATTTATTCCACATTTTTCTACCATTGTGGCTCCTATTGTGGCTTTAACAAAAAAAAATGCCGATCCCAAGTCTTGGCCTCCTCAAGCGGAAGACGCCTTTAAACGACTCAAGTCTGCCTTTTCTTCGGCTCCCGTGCTCTCCAGACCTGACCCATCTAAACCCTTCCTATTGGAGGTTGATGCCTCCTCAGTGGGAGCTGGAGCTGTCCTTCTACAAAAAAACTCTTCCGGGCATGCTGTTACTTGTGGTTTTTTTTCCAGGACCTTCTCTCCGGCGGAGAGGAACTACTCCATCGGGGATCGAGAGCTTCTAGCCATTAAATTAGCACTTGAGGAATGGAGGCATCTGCTGGAGGGATCAAGATTTCCAGTTATTATTTACACCGATCACAAGAACCTCTCCTACCTCCAGTCTGCCCAACGGCTGAATCCTCGTCAGGCCAGGTGGTCTCTGTTCTTTGCCCGATTTAATTTTGAAATTCACTTTCGGCCTGCTGATAAAAACATTAGGGCCGATGCTCTCTCTCGTTCCTCAGATGCCTCTGAAATTGAACTCTCTCCTCAACACATCATTCCTCCTGACTGCCTGATTTCCACTTCTCCAGCCTCCATCAGGCAAACTCCTCCAGGAAAGACCTTTGTTTCTCCACGCCAACGCCTTGGGATCCTCAAATGGGGTCACTCCTCCCATCTCGCAGGTCATGCGGGCATCAAGAAATCTGTGCAACTCATCTCTCGCTTCTATTGGTGGCCGACTCTAGAGACTGATGTGGTGGACTTTGTGCGAGCCTGCACTATCTGTGCCCGGGATAAGACTCCTCGCCAGAAGCCCGCTGGTTTTCTTCATCCTCTACCTGTCCCCGAACAACCTTGGTCTCTGATTGGTATGGATTTTATTACTGACTTACCCCCATCCCATGGCAACACTGTTATTTGGGTGGTCGTTGATCGATTCTCCAAAATGGCACATTTCATCCCTCTTCCTGGTCTTCCTTCAGCGCCTCAGTTGGCTAAACAATTTTTTGTACACATTTTTCGTCTTCACGGGTTGCCTACACAGATCGTCTCGGATAGAGGCGTCCAATTTGTGTCTAAATTCTGGAGGGCTCTCTGTAAACAACTCAAGATTAAATTAAATTTTTCTTCTGCATACCATCCTCAATCCAATGGACAAGTAGAGAGAATTAACCAGATCTTGGGTGACTATTTACGACATTTTGTTTCCTCCCGCCAGGATGACTGGGCAGATCTTCTACCTTGGGCCGAATTCTCGTATAATTTCAGAATCTCTGAATCTTCCTCCAAATCTCCGTTTTTCGTGGTGTACGGCCGTCACCCTCTTCCCCCCCTCCCTACCCCCTTGCCCTCTGGTCTGCCCGCTGTGGATGAAATTTCTCGTGATCTTTCCACCATATGGAAAGAGACCCAAAATTCTCTCTTACAGGCTTCTTCTCGCATGAAGAGATTCGCAGATAAGAAAAGAAGAGCTCCTCCCATTTTTTCCCCTGGAGACAAGGTATGGCTCTCCGCTAAATATGTCCGTTTCCGTGTCCCGAGCTATAAGTTGGGACCACGCTATCTTGGTCCTTTTAAAGTTTTGTGTCAAATTAATCCTGTCTCTTACAAACTTCTTCTTCCTCCTTCTCTTCGTATCCCTAATGCCTTTCACGTCTCTCTTCTTAAACCTCTCATCCTCAACCGTTTTTCTCCTAAATCTGTTCCTCCCACTCCTGTTTCCGGCTCCTCGGACATCTTCTCTGTCAAAGAGATTTTGGCCTCTAAAAAGGTCAGGGGAAGAACTTTTTTTTTAGTGGATTGGGAGGGTTGTGGTCCAGAAGAGAGGTCCTGGGAACCTGAGGACAATATCCTGGACAAAAGTCTGATCCTCAGGTTCTCAGGCCCCAAGAAGAGGGGGAGACCCAAGGGGGGGGGTACTGTTACGCCGAGCGCTCCGGGTCCCCGCTCCTCCCCGGAGCGCTCGCTACACTTCCCTCACTGCAGCGCCCCGGTCGGTTCCACGGACCCGGGGCGCTGCGTTACTACCTCCGGCCGGGATGCGATTCGCGATGCGGGTAGCGCCCGCTCGCGATGCGCACCCCGGCTCCCGTACCTTACTCGCTCCCCGTCAGTTCTGTCCCGGCGCGCGCGGCCCCGCTCCCTAGGGCGCGCGCGCGCCGGGTCTTTGCGATTTAAAGGGCCACTGCACCGCTGATTGGTGCAGTGGTTCCAATTAGTGTTTACACCTGTGCACTTCCCTATATCACCTCACTTCCCCTTCACTCCCTCGCCGGATCTTGTTGCCCTAGTGCCAGTGAAAGCGTTCCTTGTGTGTTCCTTGCCTGTGATTCCAGACCTTCTGCCGTTGCCCCTGACTACGATCCTTGCTGCCTGCCCCGACCTTCTGCTACGTCCGACCTTGCTTCTGTCTACTCCCTTGTACCGCGCCTATCTTCAGCAGCCAGAGAGGTTGAGCCGTTGCTAGGGGATACGACCTGGTCACTACCGCCGCAGCAAGACCATCCCGCTTTGCGGCGGGCTCTGGTGAAAACCAGTAGTGACTTAGAACCGATCCTCTAGCACGGTCCACGCCAATCCCTCTCTGGCACAGAGGATCCACTACCTGCCAGCCGGCATCGTGACACATGGTACCTCTTTGCTACATTCACAACTCCATTAACTTGGTTCCTAGGGGTAGTAGCGTCCCCTACCTGGCGCTGCACCAACCAGGGCTCTGGGGGACCAGTAATGGATCCACCGGCGACTTGAGCCGCTCGCTGTTGGGCCGCCAGACGTTCATTCATGATATCTCTTGACTCAAGGAGGTACAACTGGGCCACTGAAGAATACTTGGGCAAGACAGTAGCGGAATCAGACAAGTTCACTAATCGTACTGGTACTCATCCATTTGAAACAGTGACAAGACTTCTCGCAGCCCGGACTAAGGGATGGTCTTCCAGCTGCATGGGTTCCAGCAGGGGCTGATAATCACGATTCTTGACTCCGGGACGTACATGGCACCATATGATGGTCTCAGTGTTGAGTTGCAAGGTCACCGACCTGATGTCTTGGACTCATGCTCGGCATATCTCGCCTTGTTTGTTGGCAAACTTATGCTCCGCCTGTAGGACTTTCAGGTGGTGCTGCACAGCCTGCAGGTCTGAGGGGGGAATATTGGGAAGAGAGGCATACAAGGCATCTAAAATCATATATGTTCATCCCCAGTATGAAATCAGCAGATGCCTTATCTGTCACATTGGTTACAAGCTCTCCCTGCCCTGTAAGTACATGGTTATCCAATTGAATGGTTGGCTCCCAGTATTCATGTCTGGGGACTGGTTGCCCATTACCCGCAATGACTCTGAAATCAACATCATCAGGCTCACACAATAGACTAGCATCCCAATGTTGATAGAAAACACATATGGTAGACACTTGTGACCCTGTATCTATCAGCACCTCTAAAAGTACAACTTCTAAAACAACCGTTACAAGGGGGCAAGAGGTGACATAAAGTGAGAGTCCTGACTTAGATCGTTCGGGGGATGGATCTGATGACTGTTCTCCTGAGGGCTGGTCCTCGACCTCAGGGTGAATCCATTTAACTCCCACCACTGCATTTTCCAATGTCCGGGCTTATTACAGTAAGTGCAAAAGGGTCTCTGAGTCCCAGAATACCTACTGGATGGAGGATTACGGTAACTGGAATTGCGGGGGCCAGGAGCAGGGGGAGGTTTCCTAGGTAAGGACTGTTCACAGGAGAGTGGAGCAGGCTGGGTGGCGAACTCCTTGACAGCTTTAGTCAGTTGTTCAATGTCCTGCCTAACACTCTGTAAATCCAGAATTGTGGTGACTGGCAGGGTAGGTTGCACTGGGGCAGGGACAGGTGACTGGTATGATATGGGCCTGGCCGTCGCCCCTAATGGTTCCTGAACAGGTGTAAGGGGAGTAAAAGCATCTTCTAATTCAGTCCCAGACTCTATTACTTGTATTGCCAGTCTTTTAAAGGCAGGAAAAGACATGTTAGTGTTCTGTACTGCTAACATTCTCAATTGGGCCTTGTTCCACTTGTTATGAGCCCATCAATAAACCTGTCCATTAACACTTTGTTGCCCTGCTCGGGAGTTATACCATCTAGTCTCTGGACAGTCTCTAGGGCATTCTGTAGGGCTACAGCATAAGCTCTCAGAGTCTCACCTGGCTTTTGTCGCCTTTGATACAGCCGACTTGAAGTAGAAGCATGATTGCTGGACTAGGCCTCCTTCAGGAGCACTCCACAGACTCCTCAGACTTGTATTCACTGTACTTCAGTTTCAAGAGCAGTAAAGAGAGCTAGAGCCCAAGAGAGCAAGTTGAACCCTGACCTCTCTATATAAGGGAGACAGTTTAGAGAGATCCCATTGGGTAGATAACCTAGAGAAATCACATTGGGTAATTCACCATGCATACTCCCCTAACAACAAAACACTCACACAGTGTCCAGCTCACCACTCCCCGTCTCAGTGCACGGAAACGTGTGGACTCCACGTACAAATGCAAACTTGGCAAGAAAAGAAAGTCCAGCACTGCAGGTCCAAAGCAAGGAAGCCGTTTTATTGTATAAGAACACACGGACACCAAACGTGGATCACGTGGATCACAAAATTCACCATGCATACTCCCCTAACAACAAAGGTTCCTTGACAACAATACATTTCTTAAGGCAACAGTGCATATAAAACCCAATATATTAACTCTTAACATAGAATCATAGAAACATAGATTGTGTCGGCAGATAAGAACCATTTTGCCCATCTAGTCTTCCCAATAATCTGAATCCTATGAATAGTCCCTGGCCCTATCTTATATGAAGGATAGCCTTATACCTATCCCATGCATACTTAAACTCTTCACTGTATTTGCTGCTACTACTTCAGCAGGAAGGCTATTCCATGCATCCACTACTCTCTCAGTAAAGTAATACTTCCTGATATTACTTTTAAATCTTTTCCCCTCTAATTTAAAATGATGTCCTCTTGTGGTAGTTCTTCTTCTTTTAAATATGCTCTCCTCCTTTACCGTGTTGATTCCCTTTATGTATTTAAAAGTTTCTATGATATCCCCTTTGTCTCTTCTTTCTTCCAAGCTATACATGTTAAGGTCCTTTAACCTTTCCTGATAAGTTTTATCCTTAAATCCATGTACTGATTTAGTAGCTCTTCTCTGAACTCTCTCCAATGTATCTATATGCTTCTGGAGATACGGCCTCCAGTACTGCGCACAATACTCCAAGTGAGGTCTCACCAGTGATCTGTACAGCAGCATGAGCACTTCTCTCTTTCTACTGCTTATATCTCTCCCTGTCTTCCTACCTTTAAGTCTTCCGAAATAATTACTCCTAAATTCCTTTCCTCAGACACTGAGGTCAGGACTGTCAAATATTCCATATTCTTCCTGAGGGTTTTTACGCCCCAGGAGCATTATTTTGCTCTTATCCACATTAAATTTCAGTGTCGAGAGATCTGTCCATTCTTCAACTCTTACATAATAATACATCCTTTAGTGCAATATAAAGAGTTCTAGGGAGAGGGGACCCATGACGGACATTGAACAGCATCTGCCTCACAGGATGGGCAGGAGTACAGAGGAACATGTGACTCTGTACTCTGTAGACTCTGTCTATTCTTTCTGCAGAGTCCGTACAGAAATGCATTGCCGTCTATGAGACAGCGCATTTTCGAGCAGTCCTAGCACCAGCATGTTCTGACAGTGCTCCACTGTCAGGGGAATGTCCGCATGAAGATTTTACGTGCGGACATTCCCCTGTGTGAACATAGCCTAAGCCATTATGAATGTACAACAAAAGTGGGGGCATATTCAAAAACCTGTATAATGTATTTAACCCATTAACAACAATGGACGCAAATGTACGTCATGGTGCCGTGACGTACATTTACGCGCCGCCATGATCGCGAGCACCGGAGCGGTGCTCGCGTCATGCGTGGCAGGTCCCGGCTGCTATCAGCAGCCAGGGACCCACCAGTAATGGCGGATATCTGCGATCACGCGGATGTCCACCATTAACCCCCTTTGATGCCGTGATCAATACAGATCACGGCATCTGCGGCAGTGCGGTACTTTGAATGGATGATCGGATCGCCCGCAGCGCTGCCGCGGAGATCCGAACATCCAGCATGGCAGCCGGAGGTCCCCTCACCCGCATCCAGCTGTCTCCCGGGTCTTCTGCTCTGGTCTGAGATCGAGCAGACCAGAGGAGAAGATCACCGATAATACTGATCAGTGCTATGTCCTATACATAGCACTGAACAGTGTTAGCAATCAAATGATTGCTATAAATAGTCCCCTACAGGGACTATTAAAGTGTTAAAAAAAAAAGTAAAAAAATTTAAAATAAAAAAGTAAAAAAATGTGAAAAATCCCCTCCCCCAATAAAAAAGTAAAACGTCCGTTTTTTCAAATTTCCCCCCCCAAAAAGCGTAAAAAAATATAATTAATACACATATTTGGTATCACCGCATGTGTAAAAGTCTGAACTATTAAAATATATTGTTAGCTATCCCGTACGGTGAATGGCGTAAACGTACATTTTTTTTTTAAAGTCCCAAAACTGCTGCTTTTTTGTCACATTTTATTCCCAAAAAAATTTAAAAAAAATGTATCAAAAGTAAAACCTAAGCAAAAGTGGTACTGATAAAAACTACAGATCATGGCGCAAAAAATTAGCTCTCATATCGCCCCATATACGGAAAAATTTGAAAGTTATAGGTGGGCAAAATAGGGCAATTTTAAACATACTAATTTTGATAAAATGGTTTAAGATTTTTTTTAAGCGGTACAATTATAGAAAAGCATATAACATGGTATCATTCTAATCGACCCACAGAATAAAGAAAACATGTCATTTTTACCAGAAAGTGTACAGCGTGAAAACAAAACCTTCCAAAATTTGCAAAATTACGTTTTTCTTTAAAATTTTCCCTCATAAATAATATTTGTGTGGTTGCGCCGTACATTTTATGGTAAAATAAGAGATGTAATTACAAAGTACAATTGGTGATGCAAAAAACAAGCCCACATATGGGTCTGTCAGGCCCATCGCTACAGGACAGGCAAACCAAGCAATTTCTTGGGGCCCCGAGCTGGCTGGGGGGCCCCGAGCAGAGCCGGTGCTTGCCCGTCCTGTAGCGACGGGGCAATTTCCCCCATCACTATTAATTACATCCCTGTGTCCCGAAAATCTTTTAACTTAGAAAACGCAGAGGCCGACGGGAAGTAGCGCCCATGGCAACAGAGCGGAGCGGTGAGGAGGACGCGCGCGCATGGTAGGTAAGTGAACAGCGGGCAGCGGCACGTCATCTTCAGTATTCCGGCCACCGCTCCGGGGTCACGATCATAGGCTATGGGCCATAGCAGTAGATCGTGACCCCGGAGTGGTGGTCGGAATACTGAATAGGGGCAGTAAACGGGCATACAGCCTCCAACCATACACTGTATATGGCTGAAGGCTGTATGTCTGTGGGGGGAACATACTGCACCTAATGTGGGGGAACTGTACTGCACCTAATGTGGGGGACTATATACTGCACCTAATGTGGGGGAACTATACTGCACCTAATGTGGGGGACTATATATTGCACCTAATGTGGGGGACTATATACTGCACCTAATGTGGGGGACTATGTACTGCACCTAATGTGGGGGACTATATACTGCACCGAATTTGGTGGAACTGTACTGCACCTAATGTGGGGGACTATATACTGCACTTAATATGGGGGAACTATATACTGCACCTAATGTGGGGGACTATGTATTGCACCTAATGTGGGGGACTATGTACTGCACCTAATGTGGGGGACTATGTACTGCACCTAATGTGGGGGAACAATACTGCACCTAATGTGGGGGAACTATACTGCACCTAATGTGGAGAACTATACTGCACCTAATGTGGGGGAGCTATACTGCACGTAATGTGGGGGAGCTATGCTGCACCTAATGTGGGGGAGCTATACTGCACCTAGTGTGGGGGAGCTATACTGCATCTATTGTGGGGGAGCTATACTGCACCTAATGTTGGGGAGCTATTCTGCACCTAATGTGGGGAGCTATTCTGCACCTAATGTGGGGAGCTATTCTGCACCTAATGTGGGGAACTATATACTGCACCTAATGTGGGGAACTATATACTGCACCTAATGTGGGGAACTATATACTGCACCTAATGTGGGGGAACTATATACTGCACCTAATGTGGGGGAACTATATACTGCACCAAATGTGGGGGAACTATATACTGCACCTAATCTGGGGGAACTATACCGCACCTAAGGTGGGGGAGCTATACTGCACCTAATGTGGGAGGAACTCTGCTGCACCTAATGTGGGGGGAACTCTGCCGCACCTAATGTGGGGGGAACTCTGCCGCACCTAATGTGGGGGGAACTCTGCCGCACCTAATGTGGGGGGAACTCTGCCGCACCTAATGTGGGGGGAACGCTGCCGCACCTAATGTGGGGGTTCTCATATTAACGTTCGCTCAAGTCACGCTCCCAGAATTCACGGGCCGGCGTTACTACGTCCTGACACCGGCCCTAGAGCGTGACGTGCATGAACATCAAGGGGGGGGCCCTCCATGTCCATTTTGCTTGGGGCCCCCAAATTCCTTCAAACGGCCCTGGGGTCTGTGGATGGAAATATAAAAGAGTTAAAAAAGGAGGAAAAAACTAAAAGGCAAAAATAAAATTGGTCTGGTCCTTAAGGCCAAAATGGGCCTGGTCCTAAAGGGGTTAATTTAAATCACGCTTTATTTTTTTCTCACCACATTTTCATAGCTCACTTGTTTTGCTTTGAAAATATGTGAGGTTTTGTTTTTGCGCCACTTTTAAAGAAATAAAAAAGCAAAGATTTTTAAATACTGAAAAAGATATACTTGTTGTGGAGGTAACGGAAATATTTGTAGGCTGTGTCCAACATTGCTGTGTTTTTAAAAATTTTTCCAAAACATGCCATTTTTGCAGAGATTTCAGTCATTTGCCTAAAAATTTGGCAAAGACGTATGTCGTATTGTGACAGTACTGCAAAACAGCCAAACATGCCTCCAGTTCACAATACGCCACAACAGATGGTATGCTCAGACCCCATTTAATACATTTATTTTGAAAATATTTATAGTTGTATTATCAAGTTGCAATGTCAAGTTAAAAAATGTGCTACATAATATTGGAAAAGTTTTTAAAAAAAATACAAAAATGTTTTTCTTGCTATTTTCACACCTTTACAAAGGTAGCATAAATTTTATGTCAGAATTTTCATGTAAACACGAAAATGAGTTTTTGAACATTTCCTGTGATCTAGACTAAGGGTGAGATTTATCAAAACCTGTGTAAAAGAAGAGTGGTGCAGTTGCCCATGGCAACCAATCAGATTGATTCTTTCATGTTTCACAAGTCTCTTTAAAAATGTTCTCAGGGGCACTGTACAGTTTTTGATAAAAAAAAATCCCCCTAAATCTGCACCTTGCCCGCTTTTGCAAAACTGGAGTGCATGGTGTAAACCCGGGGTCCTCAAACTTTTTAAACGGGGGGCCAGTTCACGGTCCCTCAGACCGTTGGAGGGCCGGACTATAGATATCAAAACACTTATATATCTTATTAGTGGACTACCACTTTAAGTATGCAGCACAGTACCCCCCACATTAGGTTGGCAGTATAGATCCCCCCACATTAGGTTGTAGTTCCCACACATTAGGGTTGGCAGTACAGTTCCCCCACATTAGGGTTGGCAGTAAAGTTCCCCCCCCCATTAGGTGCAGTACAATTCCCCCACATTAGGTGCAGTACAATTCCCCACATTAGGTGCAGTACAATTCCCTCACATTAGGTGCAGTACAATTCCCCCACATTAGGTGCAGTACAATTCCCCACATTAGGTGCAGTACAATTCCCCCACATTAGGTGCAGTACAATTCCCCAACTTTCAGTGCAGTACAATTCCCCCACATTAGGTGCAGTACAGTCCCCTCACATTAGGTGCAGTATAGTCCCCCCACATTAGGTGCAGTACAATTTCCCCACATTAGGTGCAGTATAAGGTTCCCCCACATTAGGTGCAGTATAATGTTCCCCCACATTAGGTGCAGTATAGCTCCCAACATTAGGTGCAGCATGTTCCCCCACATTAGGGGCAGTATAAATCCCCCAAATTAGGTGCAGTATAGCTCCCCCAAATTAGGTGCAGTATAATGTTCCCCCACATTAGGTGCAGTATAGCTCCCCACATTAGGTGCAGTATAGATCCCCAAATGAGGTGCAGTATAGTTCCCCACATTAGGTGTAGCATGTTCCCCCACATTAGGTGCAGTATAGATCCCCCAAATTAGATGCAGTATAGCTCCCCACATTAGGTGCAGTATAATGTTCCCCCACATTAGGTGCAGTATAGCTCCCCACATTAGGTGCAGTATAGTTCCCCCACATTAGGTGCAGTATAATGTTCCCCCACATTAGATGCAGTATAATATTCCCCCACATTAGGTGCAGTATAATATTCCCTCACATTAGGTGCAGTATAATGTTCCCCCACATTAGGTGCAGTATAGCTCCCCACATTAGGTGCAGTATAATGTTCCCCCACATTAGGGGCAGTATAGCTCCCATTAGGTGCAGCATGTACCCCCACATTAGGTGCAGTATAGATCCCCCAAATTAGGTGCAGTATAGATCCCCACATTAGGTGCAGCATGTTCCCCCACATTAGGTGCAGTATAGTTTCCCCACATTAGGTGCAGTACAGTTCCCCCACATTAGGTGCAGTACAGTTCCCCCACATTAGGTGCAGTATAGCTCCCCACATTAGGTGCAGCATGTTCCCCCACATTAGGTGCAGCATGTTCCCCCACATTAGGTGCAGTATAGATCCCCCAAATTAGGTGCAGTATAGCTCCCCACATTAGGTGAAGTATGTTCCCCCACATTAGGTGCAGTATGTTCCCCCACAGACATACAGCCTCCAGCCATACAGTGTATGGCTAGATGCTGTATGCCTGTGTTCTTCCCCCACTTCAGTGCTCCGATCACCGCTCCTCCTGTCCGGACATAGCAGTAAGTCCCGGGACTGAAGGAGCGGGGTGGTCGGAGCCCCCAAGCTGCCAGGAAAATAAAATCTGCCAGGAAAAAAAAAAGTGGAAACTTTGTCCCCCAGTATCTCTTATATTTTCTTCAGCAGTTTTCCTCTTGTTTATTCAACATCTAATTGTCAGTTCTTCCCAAATTCCAAAAGGAACAGAGACTAGGTGCTATGGTGTTCTTCCATACCGAGGCACAATAATCTTATATAAGGTGCTCAGCCAAGTTACAAAGATAGAGAATGAGGGTTCTGCCTAGTGTAGAAAGACATACTATACAAAACTTTAGAAAAAGCAACATACTATATAGCACACACCTACAGCAATTCAGTTTGAATACATTTTATTACAAAATTACATACACAAATTAGTTAACAAAAAATCATTTAAAAAGCCTATTTAAAGTTTTTACCACAACCTGAGGGGGCCATGGACAACACACAAACTGTACAATAAGCACCACTTGTGAGGGGGTCCATAGCCCCCTCAGGTTGTGGTATAAACTCCCATAATGAGGAGCCCTCCCCCCAACCAACAATTCTGAGAGCATGATAAATACACCATACTGTCATGGCTTCCTTTAAAAATGGAAGCCATATGAATGATATAGATAGAACTTAAAGGACAACTGTAGTGCAAGACTTTTATATATTGCTGTGCCCAGGCTGCAAAAATAAACAAAATAAACTTTAACTCACCTTCCTACGTTCCCCCATCGATCCGGTACCGGCCTCACGGTCCAGCGGTGCTAACCTCATTCAACTTCCTGGGGACGGAGACGTCACAGAGCCGTTGGCGTATCACCGGCCGCAGCGATGTCCCACCCCGGCCTGTGATACGCTGAGAGCACTGTCATGTAAGAAGCCGGCCAGAGCTCCTTACTTGACAGTGCGCTAAGCCTATCACCGGCTGGGGTGGGACATCGCTGCGGCCGGTGATACGCCAACGGCTCTGTGACGTCTCCGTCCCCAGGAAGTTGAATGAGGTTAGCACCGCTGGACCATGAGGCTGGTACTGGATCGATGGGGGAACATAGGAAGGTGAGTTAAAGTTTATTTTGTTTATTTTTGCAGCCTGGGCACAGCAATATATAAAAGTCTTGCACTACAGTTGTCCTTTAAATTCATTAAATAACAAAAATAAATAAATAAAACAACAAATGCAAATGGTCTATTTGTGTATGCAACTTGTATCTAAACCTCAATGTAATCTGATCCTGCAGCAACACTTTCATTTGCCTCCTCGATATGACTGCAGGATCAGGGTTTGCTGGTAGTCTGAAACAGTGAAGAGGTGATGTGTTCACAGAATAGTAGATATTTTTTATTGATACATATTGGGGGCAAAAGTACAGTATATTGAAGAGACAGCCTCTAATAACATTGTATGTGAATTTGTGTTTGGATCTAAGGTAGTGGATTAACTAAAGTAATGCCATCCACCCACCCACTGCAGCATAGCTACACCCCCTGGAGACCATGACATACTGTCTCGGGCGCATGGAATGCTGGTTAAATGGAACCAATCATCAGATTTTAGCATATATAACGCTCGACAACACGTTATATATGCTAAAATCGTTATCCTCACCATCCTGGGGGATGTTTGTGCCCCCAGGGATGGTGAAGATATGAAGTTATAAAATCCCCCCCCCCCCCCGGCCGCCCAGCAAGTAGTCCTCCAGGCGGGGACTTACACTTACTAGTTCCTGTTTCTCTGGCCGTGGCCCTGCCCTGATGGCTTTAATGGCGGCTTGCGTCATCGCTCTGCTCCCTTAGCAGACGGAGCAGAGCAGTGACGCGCGCCGTCAATCAAGGCGAGGGGGTGGGACCATGGCGACGGGAGCTAGTAAGTGTAAGTTCCCGCCCAGGGGACTACTTGCAGGGTGGCTGGGGGGGACTTTATAACTTCATATCTTCACCATCCCTGGGATGGGGAGGAGAACGATTTTAGCATATATAACGTATTGTCGAGCATTACATATGACGAAATCTGCTGATTGGTTCCCTTTAAGGTCAGAGACAACAGTAAAATAAAAAAACTTGCTTCTGGGTGTATGTCCTGTGCATTAAAAAATGAGACAAAGCGGCACGAGGTGGTAATAGAAGCATATTACACAGTATTACACCTTGGCATCATAGGCTAAAAGGCTGAAGAAACAAAATCCTGGAATACCCCTTTAATATGTGTAATTCTTCAGAAGAGTGGCTACATGAGAGGACACCTTTTTTGTCTTCTTCCAATATAGATAGCATGAGTCTAACCTGCCCCAAGCTGCGTTGCAGTGATACACTATATGACAGCTGTGCAGGCGGATGATCCTGATGACTCTCAGACAGATCCCAGCAGCTCGGGATGATGCCACTTGCAGCATAAACAGACATAGTAATTATAACCCATGTGCTGGTGCAGAAGGCCTGCTTATTAATCTGTCAGGTCTGGGAGTGCAGGAGAGAAGACGTGCACATGTTTCCATGGAGACATGACCTAAACATCTCGCATGGATTCTGTTGTCAAATCAAGTGTATAGAGAGATAACGCTTAGCGTTCATTTATAGTCAAGCAATGAAACCCACTGCACCAAAAACAAATAATAAATGCCCACATAATATGTAACCACTTACAGTATGATGTTTCCAGGCTTTATCTTTCCATCTCAAAAATTTCTTCCCAGATATCTGATCTTTCTAAATCTCCACGTCTGAAGCAGTCCAGACACAGTCTACGCACCACCTGTTATGTGACGCCCCTCCGATCTCAGGAACCCCGCTGGATCTACACGTTTTCTATGCCAACGGAGCAAAAACACATCCTTAAAGGAATTTCCCAACATGTGCCTATTCTGAAGTGTCTATTCTGAACAATTGTAACTTGAAATCACACTCAACATACAATGCTACAGACAGTCCAAATGTGTGAGACATGTCAATGGCTGGAAGAACTGACCAATCAGAATGGGCGTTCACTGGTAAAGCGCCTGTAATACTGAAGTGCATGCACTGACTGGCTGTCTGGTAGCGCCCCTACAGTACAAGGTGTTCTGTATGTTCTGTACTACTTTTTACTTGTGCCAGGGTTAGCTGATTCTTTGGACACCAGGTGAGGGCCGCTCCATTTAACTTTTTTGGGACACTGTGTGTACTGTTCAGGACCCTAAAGAAGCTCCTGTCCTTTACGTAGACACTAATTTACAGCTTTCGGCAGCAATTTTGTACTTTTATATGTAAGGACTTGCTTTATCTGTATTAGTTATTTCCTTTTTTTTTTTTCTATTCACATTTTGAGGGCTTTAGAACCAGTTATGGTCTCAACATACAATGGTCGTCCTGGAACCAATTAATATAGTAACATGAGGTAACATGAGTAACATGACCACTGTAGTCTCTGAGGCTAAGTTTTGACTTGGTTTTTTTCTTGCCCAAATAAAATTTTACCTGTGTTTGACGTTTTTGCCTTTAAGTGGAAATTGCATTTTTTTTGCCCGTTTTGGCATTTTTCAAAAATTTGTTGGGTACCAATTACCAAAAAAAGTTAAAATAAAAAAAGGATGCATTAGGGATGGAAAAAGGTGTATTTAACAAAAATTTATATTTTTTTATAACGAAATGTTTATACATTTTTAAATAGGGATCAATTTATGTGGGCGGGCAGGGAACTAAAAATGGAACAGACAATAATAAAAATGTAGAAAGGGGCCATTTAAATGTTAAAAAAAATTATATATATTTTTTAAATTAATTTAGTTTAACTTTCTATTAGTAATGTATTTTAATAACGTGTTGAATAAAGTGTGTGTTTTTCACTTTTTTTCTTTACTTTAATTTTTTTAGGTAGTACTACTACTCCCAGCATGGAACACACTGTTCCATGCTGGGAGTAGTAGTATCTGTACTAATAGACAGATCGCCCCGGGTGTCACTTCTGACATCCGATGCGATCTTCATTTATATTGTAGAGATGCGGAGCGGCTTTCTCCTGTGCTCAAATCTTTGCTCTGTACTCCGGCCGGCCAGTGATGTGAATAGAATTCACATCACTGATTCATATTTTCCGCCCAGAGTGATGATTGGCCGGATGGTGGCAGCCAATCACCAGTCTCAGCGGGAAATATGAATCAGTGATGTGAATTTCTATTCATATCACTGGCCTGCCCCGAGTATAGTACAGAGATGCGGAGGGCAGTAGAAAGCCACTCTGCATCTCAGGGATGAAGGATGAAGGACAATTGCAGCGGGTGTCTGGAATGACACCTGCTGTTATCTGTCCTTAACTGCAGGTACTACTGCTCCCAACATGGAGCACACTCTGCTCCCTGTTGGGAGCTGTAGTACCTGCTTTAATAGACAGATCGCAGCCAGTGTCATATTTACGGAAGGGACAGATGCCCAGAACTTGAGAGAGATAAGAGGGAAGCCTTTATATTTTTACATGTAGTTGTATTTAGCTTACAGAGGAAGGTGCTATGTAAGCTAGATAGAGACAAGCAGCCACTGCATTATGGCAAAGAATGGGTTACATCACAAAAGCAGCACTGGTCTAAGTCATGAACTGCTGATAATGACTAAACAGTGGCAGAGAGGTTCATAGCAAGGAAGAGATTGCAAAACAAAAGCAGCCATGGTCTAAGCAGTGATCAGAGCTGCTGCTAATAAATAAAGGAAGGAGGGAGAGAGGATTACATTCAGGAGGGAGCACTGTGTACATAGTAAGAACACAAGTATTTATGGAAGGTACCGATGCCAGCACTTTATGAGTGGTGAGAGATAAGAGGGAATCCTTTTTATATTTTTACATACAGTTGCATGTATACAGTCCAGGCTCTCTCCTGTGCATAGCGCTAACTAAGCCCTGCTGCCATGTCCTCTGTTCCTTTTAGGTCTCTCTGCTGCTAGACATGAAATTTACCGTATAAATATGTAAAAGATCACATAGACTATCACTTGGAGGTTAGGTGCTTGAAACAAAAGTGACAGCAACCGCTCTCCAGATAAGAAGAGAGATGCAAGAAAAGAGCTTTCCTTGATCCAGCCTTTCTAGTGGGAGGAAGAGATCAGTGAGAAGTTGTGAGAAGAGTGTAGTCTAGGACAGTTTGAAAATAAAAAAAGCTCCTTCCAAGAAGTCAATCCCCGACACAAAGCCTAGTCTTAGTCTCAGAGGAGAGAAGGGAAGAAAAGTTCATCTTGTGGTTAGAAGTTGAGTAAGTGCCCCATAGTTGCATACTAGTACCTAAGTAGGCTTCTGGCAAGCCCTACTACAGTTTGACTTCCAGGTTACTAATCTTCAGATCTATCCCCCCAGAGTTGGATATTGCAGTACCGATGAGACAAGTGTTTTTCTGCCTTAGAACTTTGCTTTGACTAAGGGTGCATTCACACCACTTTTTGTACATACGGTGACTCCGGTCAGGTCATTAAAGTAAATGGAGTCACGGGCTGATCCGGCCGGGGTACGGGAGCGCCCGGTTTGCCCCTCCCCCGCCGGATCCGGCAGCCGTATGTACAAAATGTGGTGTGAATGCACCCTAAGAAACATGAGAAAAACTGAAAGACACTGAAACTGAGAGAAAATCAGTTACAGTCTCCCTCCAAAGGAAAGTCATAGGACTAGAAAGAACAAGCGCTAAAGTAAAAAAAAATAAAATAAAAGACCAGCACGCAAACCCTAGGACAAAACACACACCTTGGGTAAACCCTGCTTTAGCCGAGACTACACTTGCTTGAATCCATGTACAAAAATTGTGCCTCTACTCTGGATGATTTCTACTAACTCCCAGGAAAGATAACTGTGAGTTTTCAAGTTAAACCTGTGTCTGGCTTCCTTTTTAGCACAAGACCATGAAGAGCAACCCAAAACACCACTAGCCAGCCATGCACATGTATTATCCCCAGGTGGGATAAAAACCAGCCCTGGAAATTATTGCATACCAGCCGCACAGCACTGCGTCATCGTGCCAGCCAATGGGCATCGAGCGCAGGCTGATCACTTTACGTGGATATATATATATATATATATATATATATACACACACACATACCTATATTAATGTGTGTGTATGTATATATATACAGTGACCCCCCGACTTATGATGGCCCCGACATATGATCATTTCAACATATGATGGCCTCTCAGAGCCCATTGTATGTTGAAGGCAGCATTGACATATGATGCTGCTGTGTGTCGGGGACATCATACAAACAGCTATCTGACAGCGGTGACAACTTCAGCAACTGACAGATAGTTGTTTAATGTGCCCAGTATGCCCCGTTCTGCCTCCTGTTACTCACATGCTGTCCTGCTAACTCACGCAGGCTTCCACTGTGAGCTCCGTGTAAGCCCCGCCCCCCCAGTGCAGCCATAGCCAATAGCTGCAGCATCTTGCTGCAGGCATCCAATGAGCTGCTGGCTGCCCTCCCCTTCCTTTCCTATAGAGCTGTAGTCGGCAGGATCGTAATGGAGGACATTCTGTCCCCCCTGAAGGTATTTAAAGAACTGTACAGTACTGTATGCGATGTCACACATCACATACAATACATATACACACTATACACCCCATACATCAATGTTTCCCTATCAGTGTGCCTCCAGCTGTTGCAAAACTATAACTCCCAGCATGCCCAGACAGTCAATGGCTGGACATGCATGCTGGGAGTTGTAGTTGTGCAACAGCTGGAGGCACCCTGGTTTGTTAAACACTCCCCATACACTCCACATACAATGGTCATCCCAGAACCAATTAGCAGTTTCCCATAGAGATATGTATTCAACATACAATGGTTCCGAGGCCCCAGAACCAATTACCATTTTTACATAGACATATGTACTCGACATATGATGGTTTCAACATATGATGGTTCTCCTGGAACTAATTAATATCATATGTTGAAGGACCACTGTATATATATATATATATATATATATATATATATATATATATTATCTTACCAATATACCAAACTACCAATTAGTTTGGTAGTTTGTCCCCATATTAGCTAGGCAGGAGCATAGTAGATAGTCACCACATTAGGTGTAGGCAGTATAGTTCCTCCACATTAAGTGTAGGCAGCAGAGTTCCCCCACATTAGCTAGGCAGCAGTAGTCCCTCACATTAGGTGCAGGCAGCAGAGTTTCCCCACAGTAAGGGTGGGCAGCAGAGTTTCCCCACAGTAGGTGTAGGCAGCAGAGTTCCCTCCTCAGTAGGTGTAGGCAGAGGAGTTCCCCCCACAGTAGGTGTAGGCAGAGGAGTTCCCTCCCACAGTAGGTGTAGCCAGCAGAGTAGCCCCCCCAGAGTAGGTGTGGGCAGCAGAGTCCCCCCCCCCCCACAGTAGGTGTGGGCAGCGGAGATCCCCCCACCCCCACAGTAGGTGTGGGCAGCAGAGTCCCCCCCACCCAGTAGGTGTGGGCAGCAGAGTTCCCCCCACAGTAGGTGTGGGCAGCAGAGTTCCCCACACAGTAGGTTTGGGCAGCAGAGCTCCCCCCCACACAGTAGGTGTGAGCAGCAGAGTTCCCCCCCTCACAGCAGGTGTGGGCAGCAGAGTTCACCCCCCAAAATTGGTGTGGGCAGCAGAGTTCCTCCCCCCACAGTAGCTGTGGGCAGCAGAGTCCCCCCCCCCCACAGTAGGTGTTGGTAGCACAGTAGGTGTGGGCAGCAGAGTCCCCACCACAGTAGGTGTTGGCAGCAGAGTTCCACCCACAGTAGGTGTGGGCAGCAGAGTTCTCCCCCACAGTAGGTGTGGGCAGCAGAGTTCCCCCCACAGTAGGTGTGGGCAGCAGAGCTCCCCCCACACAGTAGGTGTGAGCAGCAGAGTTCCCCCCCCACACAGCAGGTGTGGGCAGCAGAGTTCACCCCCCAAAATTGGTGTGGGCAGCAGAGTTCCTCCCCCCACAGTAGGTGTGGGCAGCAGAGTTCCCCCCCCACAGTAGGTGTGGGCAGCAGAGTTCCCCCCACAGTAGGTGTGGGCAGCAGAGCTCCCCCCACACAGCAGGTGTGGGCAGCAGAGTTCACCCCCCAAAATTGGTGTGAGCAGCAGAGTTTCTCCCCCCACAGTAGGTGTGGGCAGCAGAGTCCCCCCCCACAGTAGGTGTTGGTAGCATAGTAGGTGTGGGCAGCAGAGATCCTCCCCCCACAGTAGGTGTAGCCAGCAGAGTAGCCCCCCCAGAGTAGGTGTGGGCAGCAGAGTTCCCCCCCCACAGTAGGTGTGGGCAGCGGAGATCCCCCCACCCCCACAGTAGGTGTGGGCAGCAGAGTCCCCCCCACCCAGTAGGTGTGGGCAGCAGAGTCCCCCCCCACAGTAGGTGTGGGCAGCGGAGATCCCCCCACCCCCACAGTAGGTGTGGGCAGCAGAGTCCCCTCCACAGTACGTGTTGGTAGCACAGTGGGTGTGGGCAGCAGAGTCCCCCCACAGTAGGTGTTGGCAGCAGAGTTTCACCCACAGTAGGTGTGGGCAGCAGAGTTCCCCCCACAGTAGGTGTGGGCAGCAGAGCTCCCCCCCCTAAACAGTAGGTGTGAGCAGCAGAGTTCCCCCCCCCACACACAGCAGGTGTGGGCAGCAGAGTTCACCCCCCAAAATTGGTGTGAGCAGCAGAGTTCCTCCCCCCACAGTAGGTGTGGGCAGCAGAGTCCCCCCCCCACAGTAGGTGTTGGTAGCACAGTAGGTGTGGGCAGCAGAGTCCCCCCCACAGTAGGTGTTGGCAGCAGAGTTCCACCCACAGTAGGTGTGGGCAGCAGAGTTCCCCCCCCACAGTAGGTGTGGGCAGCAGAGTTCCCCCCACAGTAGGTGTTGGCAGCAGAGTTTCACCCACAGTAGGTGTGGGCAGCAGAGTTCCCCTCCACAGTAGGTGTGGGCAGCAGAGTTCCCCCCACAGTAGGTGTGGGCAGCAGAGCTCCCCCCCCTAAACAGTAGGTGTGAGCAGCAGAGTTCCCCCCCCACACACAGCAGGTGTGGGCAGCAGAGTTCACCCCCCAAAATTGGTGTGGGCAGCAGAGTTCCTCCCCCCACAGTAGGTGTGGGCAGCAGAGTCCCCCCCCCACAGTAGGTGTTGGTAGCACAGTAGGTGTGGGCAGCAGAGTCATCCCCCCACAGTAGGTGTGGGTAGCAGAGTCCCCCCCCCCATACAGTAGGTGTGGGCAGCAGAGTTCCACCCCACAGTAGGTGTGGGCAGCAGAGTTCCCCCCCCCACATTAGGTGTGAGCAGCAGAATCCCCCCCCACCCACAGTAGGTGTGGGCAGCAGGGTCCCCCCCACAGTAGGTGTGGGAGCAGAGTCCCCCCCCCCCCACAGTAGGTGTGGACAGCAAAGTTCCCCCCCACAGTAGGTGTGGCAGCAGAGTCCCCCCCACAGTAGGTGTGGGCAGCAGAGTCCCCCCCTCTCCACAGTAGGTGTGGGCAGCAGAGTCCCCCCCCCCACAGTAGGTGTGGGCAGCAGAGTTCTCCCCTCAAACAGTAGGCGTGGGCCGCAGAGTTCCCCCCACACAGTAGGTGTTGGCAGCACAGTAGGTGTGGGCAGCAGAGTTTCCCCCCCCCCACAGTAGGTGTGGGAGCAGAGTTCCCCCCCACAGTAGGTGTGGGCAGCAGAGTTCCCCCCATAGTACGTGTGGGCAGTAGAGTTCCCCCCCCCACAGTAGATGTGGGCAGCAGAGTTCCCCCCCCCCCTCATAGTAGGTGTGGGAGCAGAGTTCCCCCCCACAGTAGGTGTTGGCAGGACAGTAGGTGTGGGAAGCAGAGTTCCCCTCCCCACAGTAGATTTGGGCAGCAGAGTTCCCCCCCACAGTAGGTGTGGGAGCAGAGTTTCCCCCCACACTAGGTGTGGGCAGAGCAGAGTCCCCCCCCCACAATAGGCGTGTGCAGCAGAGTTCCCCCCACAGTAGGTGTGGGCAGCAGAGTTCCCTCCCACAGTAGGTGTGGGCAGCAGAGTTCCCCCCACGGTAGGTGTAGGCAGCAGAGTTCCCCCCACAGTAGGTGTGGGCAGCAGAGTCCCCCCCTCAGTAGGTGTGGGAGCAGAGTCCCCCCCCCCCCAACAGTAGGTGTTGGCAGCACAGTAGGTGTGGGCAGTAGGTGTGGGAAGCAGAGTCCCTCCCACAGTATGTGTGGGCAGCAGAGTCCCCCCCCCCCACACACACACAGTAGGTGTGGGCAGCAGAGTTCCCCCCACAGTAGGTATGGGCAGCAGAGTCCCCCCACAGTAGGTGTTGGCAGCACAGTAGGTGTGGGCAGCAGAGTCCCCCCCCCCAGAGTAGGTGTGGGAGCAGAGTTCCCCCCCCCTCCCACAGTAGGTGTGGGCAGCAGAGTTCCCCCACAGTAGGTGTGGGCAGCAGTGTTACCCCCAGAGTAGGTGTGGGAGCAGAGTTCCCCCCCACAGTAGGTGTGGGCAACAGAGTTCCCCCCAAAGTAGGTGTGGGCAGCAGAGTCCCCCCCACAGTAGGTGTGGGAAGCAGAGTCCCCCCCCACAGTAGGTGTGGGAGCAGAGTCCCCCCCCCCACAGTAGGTGTTGGCAGCACAGTAGGTGTGGGCAGCAGAGTTCCCCCCACAGTAGGTGTAGGCAGCAGAGTTCCCCCCACAGTAGGTGTAGGCAGCAGAGTTCCCCCCACAGTAGGTGTAGGCAGCAGAGTTCCCCCCACAGTAGGTGTAGGCAGCAGAGTCGTTATCCCCCCCCCATTCCCTCCCCTCCCCAGGATGTAAAAAAAATGGTGCTCACATGATGATGTCCAACGCAAAGATCTCAGGCAGCAGTGGACAGCATCTTCTATCCTTTACAGTGCACGCGCCATAGAGTGATGTCATCGGTGCCTGCACTGCAGGGGTAGAGGTCACTTCTCCTCTCTGTGTAGGCCGCAGATGCGGCTCACACAGAGAGGAAGCAGTGTCTGCCTGGCGATCCAGGACCAGTGTCAGCGATTTAATTGGGTGGTGTAAGAGGGATTTTTTATCATTATTTTCGGTCTAGTGTAGACAAATAGTGATTTTATAGATAATCCTACCACCCGCACGTCTCGGTTCGTGACACCCTCCTTGATAAAGCCACATGCAGTGGTGAAACATGTAGGAAAAAGGCAATGGTAGGTTTTAACAGCAATCATTTCAGTGGTTAGTTTAGTGCAAAAAGTTGATACATACAAAAAAAATGGTGTAACTAGTGTTTACATATCAAAAGGATAGGGGATAAGTGTCTGATCGTGGGGACCCCCCTGATCTTCTGCACAGCACCACTGCATTCCCCATGTATCTCTATGAAAGAGCTTCAGATACAGCACTTGGCAGATGTAGGTGGCTGCTTTGTGCAGGGGTCAACGTGCCTTGTTCCTGGAGACTACCGGGGTGCTGTGCAGGAGATCATGGGGAGTCCGAGTGATGGTTGGACCCCCCCCCCCCCCCACCACCACCATTATAAGACACCTATCCCCAATCCTTTGGATAGGGGATAAGTGTTCGTGCACTGGAGCACTGCTTTAATAACATTATGATTTACTGTAAGATACCTATATGAAATAGATCCTGGTTGTACCCAGTGAAGATCGGCTCCCTTCCTGATTAGTTTTATCAGAAGCGGTGCACCTGCTAAGAAAGACCACTCAGACACCTGTCAGCTGAGTTGATACTTTCTTTATTAAACCAGGAAGAGACTGTACAAGGTATATATAGATTATAGTGACGTCTTCAAAAGGGGTTGTATAAATTGGGTGTTAAAAGCACTTTATTGGTTAAATCTCCTTCTGCGTATTCCTTATCTCTATCACATTCCAATCCAGGACGCCATCTTCCACGCTCCATGGAGGGAGGGAGCATTTCAGGTGGAGAAGGAGGGAGCAGTTTAGTTCAGTGAAGACTTTGGTATGCAGTATAGGAAAAATAGGCATTTTAAAGGGTAGCTCCCACCATCCTTTTTTTTTTTTTCTGTCCCTGCCTATTGCACATCTATCCCTAACCCCCTCCCTGCTTTTAATTTTTCTTTTTACTATATTAAAAATGCCTTTTTGTCTGCCTGGTAGTGTGCTCACTACCAGCCAGACTTCCCCAGAAGGCACATGTCACTGATGCCTGCTGGGTGGGGCTTCCGCCCTTAGTTCATCTACACAGGGTGCCTCCAGCTGTTTCACCACTACAACTCCCAGCTTGCCCTGACATCTATTGGCTGTCAGGGAATGCTGGGAGTTGTAGTAGTGAAACAGCTGGAGGAACCCTGTATAGATAAACTATATGTTAGTGCTATGCGGCGCTACGGCGCTACCCCATTCCCTCCGTCACCCCCCCCCCCCCCCCAGCATACCCCGTTCCCTCCGTCACCCCCCCCCCCCCCCAGCATACCCTGTTCCCTCCGTCACAAACCCCCCCCGCCCCGCATACCCCGTTCCCTCTGTTCTGATACTGCAGAGTCCGGCAGCGGGCGTGCAGTGGCAGCGGCGGCAATGACATGTGCTGGAGGAGTGTCCTCCCAGCCAGTGGCCAGGGGAGCCAATGCGGTCGCTCCCACCTGTCTGATTGACAGGCAGGGAGCGAGCGCAGTGTAAATGAATTGGGACCGATTTCCCGGCCGCAATCAGTCCAAATTCAGGCGTGACGTCAAGCCGTGCTGCAGCCGGCCACTAGGAGGGAGACCCCTAGTGGCCGGTTTTCAAAAGTAAAATTCACCTATAAAATTTAAAAATAAATAATGAAAATATATTACAGATGTGTTGTAGTACATAAGTACTACAACATATCAAAAAATAAAGTTGGTGACAGTGCCCATTCAATATTAGTATTTATATTAATACATGCTAATCCACTACATATATATACCCCGATTATGATTTAAGTGCATAAGTTGCTAATATTAATTACACATTTAATTGTAGATTGTCAACAGTTGGAGGACCCCTGGTTGGGAAACACCTTTATAATGACTATATATGCCTTTTGCTTGCTCTTGACTAGGCTAGGTTGTCTTCTATACCAGTTTTCCAACCAGGGTGCCTCCAGCTGTTGCAAAACTACAACTTCCAGCATGCCCGAACAGCCAAGGGCATGCCGAGAATTGTAGTTTTGCAACAGCTGGAGGCACCCTGGTTGGGAAACCTTGTTCTATACACAGAACATGTGTAAACTCTCCAGATGTGGCAAAACTACAACTCCCATCATGCATCCACATGATACTTGTAAAGCCACAGGTTAGGGTACACTGTGCTTTAGGGAATGAACCTTCTCATTTCCGCGCCTTTCATTCACAAATGATTTTATAAAAAAATAAAAATAATCTCAGCTGACGGCGGTGACGTAAAACTCCAAACATCCCTTCCCACGTTTGCGATTCAAGCCTCGTTCCAGGCTCGTCTCGAATCTCTGGGCGGGGCCAAGTAGTTTCTTACCTTCCAAAGAAGGTGTCAGTTTCGCCTTCTGATTGGCTGCGCAAGGAGGTGAGAAACCCACGTGAACGACGATTCTTCTCGCTGATTGGCTGTTTGTGACGCACGGCTCTGCATCTGATTGGACGGCCTTTTCACTGTGGCCGGGAGGGGATCTTGTGATTGGTTTATTAAACCCCCCCCCCCTCCTGAAGATTAGTACGGACTCGGTCTAGGAGGTGAGGCCCGGGAGACAGAAGCGGATCCGGCATAGGGAGCTGACCGGTCCCGGAGCAGAGGTTTGTGGAGCGTTACGTTACGTTGCGTTTATTTTTTTTTTTCATAACCGTATTCATATCGGCTTCAAAACGCAGTGGTCGTGTGTGTATAGGGTTCTATATGAGCTGGGGGTCAGTCTCTGTGTATATTGTGCAGTAGATCGCCGATCTCTTCATGCACCGAGTATATAGGAGCAGATCTGTTTGCATTGACAAGTCCGATGCCCACAATTACTTTGGGCAAATCAGATTGGAGGATCGGGCAAATCAGAGTAAAGAATCGGGCGACCTCATTTCCTATTGTAATCTATGGCTAGTAGATTACAAATCCACATACAGTATATAAAATTAAGATGCAGCAACCTTACATACCAATGGTCTCCAAACCGTGGTCCTCCAGATGTTGCAAAACTACAACTCTCAGCATGCCCGGACAGCCAATGGCTGTCCGGGCATGCTGAGAGTTGTAGTTTAGCAACATCTGGAGGACCACGGTTTGCAGACCACTGTTCTATACAGTCATAGTGATGGCCTTGTGTGCATTGTGTTCTCCAGCTATTACAGAACTACAACTCCCAGCATGCCTGGAGAGCCAACAACTGCCCGGGCATGCTGGGAGTTTTGCAACAGTTGGATGCCATATTGTTGTACCGGACACAACCAATCAGATTGCTTCTTATATGGTGTTTTTAAAAATGAAAGTAGCAATCTGGTTGCTATGGGCAACTACTCAACTTTTCCTCTGCACATGTTTTTTTTTATAAATCTCCACCGGAGTCCTGGAAATGGTCCCAATACACCAGACCGCGATGATGGTGAAAACGTCCCTGTCAGGGGGGATTATGGATGTGCTGTTTATGGTTCACGTAAGGTTGTACAGCGTGACCATAGACATCGGAGCCATTATGCATTAATGACTCCTGCTTTGGTATTTTTCTCCTTTCAATCTTAAATATTTTAAATATACATTTTTTTTTATTTTTATTTAAAATGTAAATCTTTCATTTAACATTTTTTAATTTTAAATCTTTAAATTCTTAAATGTTAAAAATGTTAAAAGGAAGAATTTAACAAAGGTATATGCACACTTGGTGGATTACTTTCTTGAAAAATCCCAACCAAATCTGTTTAGGTGCATGTACCCCCAAGGCTATGTTCACATGGCGGAATTTCCAAGCAGAATTCTGCAAAATACAGTGCGCATAGGGGGAGATTTATCAAAAACTTGTCCAGAGGAAAAATTGCGCAAAGCAACCAATCAGATTGCTGCTTTCATTTTTAACAAGGCCTCTGCAAAATGAAAGAAGCGATCTGATTGGTTGCTATGGGCAACTGGGCAACTTTTACTCTGCACAGGTTTTGATATATCTCCCCCCAAAAATGTGCAACGGATTCCACTGTCCCATTCACACAACCAAATTTTGTAGAACTCCGCTTGGAGTCCGGTTACAGTTAATGGGAATTTGAAATTCCGCTAGAATTCTGTGCAAATTCAGCAAATCTGCATAAATTCCACTTTCTGCTTTTCTGCACAGAATTTATGTGGAAAAGTAGAATTTCCGCTTCTGCTGTGTGACCATAGCCTAAGGCCGAGTTCACGCAAGAGAATCTCCAGCCGGAAAACTTTTGACTAGCGCGCAGCCAGCGCCGACTGATTTTCGGATCGCACAGACATTGCCGTCCCCATAGACAGCAGGTCTGCGGAGTGGAAAGCCGCCAGAACGTTGAACAAGTTCAATGTTCTGGCGGAATTTTTTGGAGTGGGTTTTCCGGGTGGAAATTCCACCTCGAAAACTCTGCAGCGGAATCCCTTTGCCAGCAATTGGACTCTACTGCATCGGAATTTCAAAACGAAATTCCACTTGGAAACTCCGTAGTGTGAACCTGGCCTAAGGGTAAGTTCACACGCGCGAGTTTTCCGCTGCGTATTTGAAAGTGGGCGGGCTCTTCTCGGCTGTCCGCAGTAGATTTTCCGCGGTGGAATTTACGCTGTGGAAAATCCACCACAGTCCCTACTGACTTCAATGGGGCTTGCGGCGGATTTTCTGCAGTGTACATTCCGCCGTGGAAAATCTACTGCGGACAGCCGAGAAGAGCCCGCCCACTTTCAAATACGCAGCGGAAAACCGGCTAAAAAATCAGCGCGTGTGAACGTACGCTTAGAGTGTATTCGCACAGGACTGAAATTATGCAGATTTTCAGTTCCCTCTTGAAGTTGATTGAGAAGATCTGCAACAAATCTGCTTCATATCCGCCATATGTGAAAGAGGCAGGAATGGGGCTATTAAAGGGGTATCCAGCCCATAGAAACCTTATATCCATAGGATCTCCAGAAAAGACTCTGATTCTCCCTGTAGTTTGAAGAGCGGGGTCCCAGAGGTCTGACAAGCCATGAAGTGATGGTATATGGCTATGACGGTGTTCTCCAACCTGTGGCTGTACAATTGCCATCATTGCCTGACACCAGAAGGCTGTTGAGGAATGATAGGAGTTGTATGGTGGGGGGGCTTGGGTTTCTTGCAGCAGATTTTCCATAGCAGAAAAAATTGGGTCTTCTGTTGATTGGAAATTTTCTGCTGCGGGTAACCTTCCCATGTGAATGTACCGTTACAACAGTGTGTGTGTTTTTTTATTTTATTTTATTTTTTTTTTTCACAAGACAAAATTTGGCAGCAACATTCTGGAGCGCAAACTGTTAAGACAGTCCGGTTCACTTTAGTTAAATCAGGGCCGTTGCCTTTGATGCGATTTTGCAAAATTGCATCGAAAGCCGTAATGTGACTTTGTTGTGTGAACAGACCTGTAGCTTTTGTGGGTTTTATAGACGTGAATTTGTTTGTGGATGAGAATTGCTGTGCTGCGCGGTTTAGTCAGAAATGAGCAAATGCTGCTCCAGGCCGCGGTACCCTCTATCTTACGTGCTCTTCTCACTTGTTGGGACACGCTGTTAGAATGGAATTAAATGGTAAAATTAATCACGGCTCGGACGTGTAGTCACAAGAAGTGACCAGAACTAACCTTGGGGACTGAGGAGAAGCACTGCCTGTGAATGAACATAAGCAGAAACATATAGGACTGATAGAAGACGTGGTAATGTTTAGGGGGGGGGGGGGGTCCTGTGGATCTATGATTTTGACAGTGTTGTTGTGCTGGTTTTGGATGCCCCATACCATTTCCAGGACAGCAGTGCCAAGCAATCCATGGAGAAGACTTTGGTGACAAGGGGCTATTCTTGCTATCAGAATCCCAACGCACCATCAGGTTCTGCTTTTACGCTGCATTCACACCACGTTTTTGCAATACAGTTCCTGTATACGGTTTCAATTTGAAAACCGTATGCATTGACTCTCCATTGAAAACCGTATGCCAAACGATGCACCCGGTTGCATCCATTTTGCTTCTTGTACGTTTTTTCCCTTACCCAAAAACCATAGCCTACCACTGTTTTTCGTCTGGGTGAAAAAAAACGTATACAGTGTTTTTTAACATGGAAATCAATGGGAACTGTACAGAACCGTATGTGCGTATGGTTCCATCCGGTTTGCATCATACGGTTTTTGACTTTGCAGTTTTCTTTTTTTTTTTTTTCTTGGAATTTCAGTCAAACAAGGGAAACTTTATTCATAATAGAGTGAAAGGTTAAAAACGTATACAGATTTTTCTTTAAAAAAAAAAATTGTATGCAATCGAACATCATTTTTCAAACCGTATACGGGTTAAAATTTGTACACACGTTTTGATACAGTTTAGTACGGTTTTGAGTAGGGATGTCCCGATACAGATACTAGTATCAGGACCGATACCCAGCATTTGCATCATATCGGGGACTCCTTTAATCTCCCCAATACCATGTCCGATACCTGCTGCAGTGCGGCCCGGCTCCAGATTTATTTATTTTTAATGCAAAGTCTGCCCAATACTTGCACAGATAGAAGCCTTAGGATGTAGAGTTGCATAACTGGGTAGATTTGGCATTCAAGAGCCTAGCTCAATGTTTCCCAACCAGGGTGCCTCCAGCTATTGCAAAATTACAGCTTCTTCTTAAGAAATTTTCCATTCTAAAGTTAGTGATGATCAGTATTTTTGTGCCTTTAAAAAAAAAATTTATTTTTATTTTAGCTAAGCAGGAAATTTGGTCACCACTTTCCTGTGTTTTTTGGAGAAGAGCCTTATATTTTCGGTTCTGAGAATTAGTATGAAACATTTCAGCACAGTAAGGAGCGGTGTTGTTTGCTTCCAGTCAACCAGCCGCCACGGTGCGGTGTGAATGACCTCACATGGCAAATAACACAGCAGTCCGAGGGCGAGCGGCTGACTATGCTCCACTCATCTACTAGTATTTTGACCTGAGTCCGTGTTTATTTTTTTGTTCATTTTACAGTGTTCAAAGGGTTACTGACCGAAAGTGAAGAAACACTACCAGTCCCAGAATAAAGAGAATTTATTGGAAGTACAACTGTATATTACTCGTAATATGGGTGCCATCAAAGCTTCCTTGGCATCCAGCTTTGTTGGGATCAAGAATGGCAAATCTTCTTAGGCAACGATCTGGGAGAAAACCCCTATAAGGGCTTTTGCATTGGTCGTATTACAGTTTTATTCAGCACTAGCGCCCCCTAGAGATGTGTAAGACCTCTTAGGCTGGGTTCACACTGCGGAATCTCTGGCCAGATGAAAACTGGATGGAGATTTTGAGTGCGGCCAATCAGTTGGCGCTAGAACTGCAAAGATATTGCCGTCCCCATAGACTCTGTCTGCTGGGCGGAGATCCGCTAGAACATTGAACGAGTTCAATGTTCTGGCAGAATTTTTCCAGGGAATTTATTTCCGGGTGGAATGTCTGCCTGGAAAAATCCGCAGTGTGCACTGTGCAGTGGAATCCCATTGCCAGCAATGGGACTTTGCTGCTGCAGAATTTCAAAACGGAATTCCGTAGTGTGATTCCGGCCTTAGGGTGCCTTCACACGGAGTAAATGAAGAGTAATTCAGGCTGAAAAATTTACGGGCGGAAAATATATATTTTTTCCACGGGAAATTTGTGCGCAATTTGCGCGGAATCGCGCGCGGACATGGGGGAGAAAGAAGTGAAGGGTTTTTCAGCCATTTCCGCGCGAAAACTGTCGGGCGGAATTTTTTTTTTACCATTGACTTCAATTGGTTTCTGCTAGCGGATTTCGCTTGAAGAATGAACATGCTCTTTCTTCAAGCAGAGCGGAATTCAGCGTCGGAATTCTGCTAGCAGAATTTCCGCAGTGTGAATAGGACAGCGGAAAAAACATTAAAGTCAATGGGCAGAGGAGATGTGCATTAATTTGGAGCGGAGAATTCAAGAGGAATTACTTGAGTAAATTCCTCTTGAATTACTCCGTGTGAACGGGCCCTAACTGTACCTCTCTATTCTGACAAACATTACTGTGCACGCTCCATCAGATGCCATATGTCTTGAGGTATTCTCTAGAGATGAGCGAACTTACAGTAAATTCGATTCGTCACGACCTTCTCGGCTCTGCAGTTGATGACTTATCCTGCGTAAATTAGTTCAGCTTTCCGGTGCTCCGGTGGGCTGGAAAAGGTGGATACATTCCTAGGAAAGAGTCTCCTAGGACTGTATCCACCTTTTCCAGCCCACGGGAGCACCTGAACTAATTTATGCAGGAAAAGTAATCAACTGCCGAGCCGAGAAGTTCGTGACGAATTGAATTTACTGTAAATTCGCTCATCTCTATCTCTAACCTTTCAACTAAATTTGGATAAGTCAATGGTGCAATGGAATATGGAAAACTTTGTAATTTTATTAAGAGGGAAAATGCCCCTTTCTTATGCCCCCCCCCCCCCCCCCCAGAGTTAGAAAGAGACACAGAGAGAACATGCTGTAGGCTCTAGTAAGTGTTAAAGGGGTTATCCAGGCAAAAACTTTTTTTTTATATATCAACTGGCTCCTGAAAGTTAAACAGATTTGTAAGTTACTTCTATTAAAAAATCTTAATCCTTCCAATAGTTATTAGCTTCTGAAGTTTTCCGTCTAATTGCTCAATGATGATGTCACGTCCCGGGAGCTGTGCATGATGGGAGAATATCCCCATAGGAGCTGGACAGCTCCCGGGACGTGAGTCATCAGAGAGCAGTTAGACAGAAAACAGCAACTCAACTTCAGAAGCTAATAACTATTGGAAGGATTAAGATTTTTTAATAGAAGTAATTTACAAATCTGTTTAACTTTCCGGAGCCAGTTAATATATAAAGAAAGTTTTTTTTGCCTGGAATACCCCTTTAACTCATCCCAATGCTGCTCTATAATTCCCTCCATGCTGCTGCTGGTTCTGAAGGTGAGATCTAGAGGAGCAGGATCTCCCTCTTCTGTGTGTACGGTGTATGAGAGACATCATAGAAGCTAGTCTACTATCTACTATGGACCCTCATCTATCACCTATGAGAAGTGGTTTTCCTCATGATTGCTAGGAATAGGAAGAACAGTGGCCATGCACCTCAGTTTTTGGGAATGTTATGCAATGTCTGATTAATTTCTGGAGATTAATTTCCTATTCTCTACATGTATGTTTTTAGTTGTCCCATATTTACCATCACAAGAATTTATTGCATGTGACTTTTGTTTGCTGTAATAGATGAAGAGGAGTAAAACAATAATTCGGTGTTTATGGCATAAGAATACTCTGCTCTCTATACAGTGAATTGATCAGCATGCTAGTGAGCCATCTATTATGGAAATCTCCCGTCTGGGTAATTGATGGCGGTCTGGACGCTGACTGCTCGAATCGCATGATTGACAGCGCCTCAGTTCCACAAATAACAGGAAATCTGACCTTGTCTCTAATCTCATATTATCACTCACATCTAATAAGGAATATTAAACATGTTTATTTTATATGCCATTACCATCTAGACCAGTGATCTCCCAACTCGCGGCCCTACAGCTGTTGAAAAACTACTAATATATTATATATAAATATAATTTTTTTTTTTTAAATCTGGAGTGAGATCCCCCGGCAGTATATTCTATATGTTACTACTGCAGAATTTATTTATATTTTTTGCAGTGCTCTTATAATCCGTCGTGACTTTTTCCTCATTTAAGCGGCAGCCCAAGCTTTTGCATAATGCTGTCAGTCACCATTGAGCTCTAGGTTTTCCGCCATCTTATTAACACTGAACTAAGCTTCATGCCACATAGACTAAAAGTTATATGCACCTTCATTATCCCTAGGTAACCTCCATTCACCATTCAGCAATGCTGAGAAGGTCAAACGTTATTCTTTGCTTTTCCTTGCTTTTAAATTGGTACTCCAGCCCCTAAAAAACATAACCCTTATCCTCTGGGACCTCCGATCTCCAGAATGGGGCCCTGACTTTCTGCACTGCATGGAGTGGTGGGTCAGCATGCCCTCTATGCCTTGTCTGTGGGAGCACTTGAGGTACCAAAATGCATTGTTTTGATGCCTCCGACGCTCCTGTAGACAATGCTTGGATCACATGCCTACCCGAGAGATCATGGGGAGTCTGAGAGATCAGTTCTGCCCTATCCTCTGGGTAGGGTATACATTTTAGGGGCTGAAATATCCCTTTTAAGTTATGGAAGCACCGCACACTTCTTGCCCTCTGATACTGGGGCACCATTGGGTAACTCTTGTTCCACCCTCTGGTTCAACTTTCATTGTTCCAATACCCTGGTCTAAAAAGAACCATTATTGTGATCATCTGATTTTACTCTAGATGATCAGGGGAAGCCATGTCCAGCTATACGTTTAGCATTAAATGCCAGCCATTGAAGTAGTCGACCATGCAATCCATGGATAGGTTGGGTCTACCAGAGTTGGAGGCCCCACTCCATAATGTCCATGTTCTAATGGGAGACAACCTTACTCTACTAGAACAATTTTCAAACTGTTTTGACTAACGCAAATAATACCAAATTATAAAGTAAATAGAAAAAAAATGTTTTATACCCTCCATAGTCTTATATTTTCAAAAAGTAGACATCTGCCATATTTTAAAAAGACGCATTGGCACACCAACATTATGTTTTGCATTTAAAAAAAAAAAAAAAACAAAAAAAAAAAAACGTTTTGGATAAAAGTCTAAGAAGAAATTTTTGTGCACAATTCTGCAAATGAATTAGGCATGGATGTTCTGCTGCAGCAGAGTCCCATTGATTTCAATAGGATTCTGTCGCACTGTTTACACAGCAGAATTTATGTGCCAGATATTTTGCCGCGGAAACTCAGATTCCAGCATCCGTACAAAGAATAGACAGGGAAATGCATTGCCATCTGAGACTGCACCTATCCAAGCGGTCCTAGCGCTGCCATGCTCCGCTTTTGGTGACATGTCCACACTGAGATTTTTCATGCAGGCATTCAACCATAGCCTTAGGGTATGTTCAGTCATTTGCTTGCAAACCCGCAGTGTGTTTCCTGCTGCGCATTTGAATGGAGGCGGGCTGTCTGCGGGGGCGGGCTCTTTTGGCAGCAGAATGTCACTTGCATAAAATCTCTGCCGCAGTCCCAATTGAAGTTAATGGCGTCTGTGGCAGATTTTCCACTGCTGAAATTCCGCTGTCAAAAATCTGCTGTGGACAGCGGAAAAACCACTGTACCGCCCCCTTGTTTGCAAGAAAAGCCACCTGTATAGACATGCTGTAAGGGTAGAAACACACGTTACAGATGCTGCAAATTTTCGGCAGCAGAAAATGTGCCAGAGGCAAAAGTGGATCCAGGGGTATTCCAGGAAAAAACTTTTTTTTTATTTTATTTATTTATTTTTTTATATATATCAACTGGCTCCAGAAAGTTAAAGGGGTACTCCGCCCCTGGCATCTTATCCCCTATCCAAAGGATAGGGGATAAGATGTCAGATCGCCGGGGTCCCGCTGCTGGGGACCCCGGGGATTGCTGCTGCGGCACCCCACCATCATTACTGCACAGAGCGAGTTAGCTCTGTGCGTAATGACGGGCAATACAGGGGCCGGAGCAGCGTGACGTCATGGCTCCGCCCCTCATGACATCACGGCCCGTCCCCTTAATGCAAGTCTATGGCAGGGGGCGGGCCGTGACGTCACGAGGGGCAGAGCTGTGACGTAATGATGCTCCGGCCCTTGTATTGCCCGTCATTAGGTGCAGAGCGATCTCGCTCTGTGCAGTAATGATGGCGGGGTGCCGCAGCAGCAATCCCCGGGGTCCCCAGCAGCGGGACCCCCGGCAATCTGACATCTTAGACAGGGGATAAGATGTCTAGGGGCGGAGTACCCCTTTAAACAGATTTGTAAATTACTTCTATTAAAATCTTAACTTCAGAAGCTCATAATTACTGAAAGGATTAAGGTTGTTCTTTTCTGTCTAAGTGCTCTCTGATGACACGTGTCTCGGGAAACTCCCAGTTTAGAACCAAATCCCCATTGCAAACCTCTTCTAAACTGGGCGGTTCCCGAGACACGTGTCATCAGAGAGCACTTAGACAGAATAGAACAACCTTAACTTCAGAAGCTCATAAATACTGAAAGGATTAAGATTTTTTTTTAATAGAAGTAATTTACAAATCTGTTTTAACTTTCTGGAGCCAGTTAATATATAAAAAAGTTTGTTGTTTTTTTTTTTTCCTGGATAACCCCTTTAAAGGGGATGTGTAACACCTTCCTTCATAATTCTCCTTCCAGTTGGATCCACTTCTGCCTTTGTGTTTTTTTTTTTTTATTTATTTTTTTTGCAGCATATTTGTGCCATGTGTAGAATTGTAGATTCATAAAACCTACAAAAAATAAGTTAGGGACCTGAGGGAGCTTAATAGACCAAGAGTCTCTGTGATCCACATGCCAAAAAAAATGTCCTGATTAGGAGCAGAGGGTAGCAAGATGAACGATGGTTTATCTCCTATCTGTTTAGTGGGGGGGGGGAAAGAACCCTCTTTGGGATATGTCACACAGAGTGGAACTTTTCATCACACTATCACCCCTCCTGACAATCCTACCCCAATTTATGGATGAGACTAGAGATGAGCGAACTTACAGTAAATTTGATTCGTCACCAACTTCTCGCCTCGGTAGTTGATGACTTATCCTGCATAAATTAGTTCAGCTTTCAGGTGCTCCGGTGGGCTGGAAAAGGTGGATACACTAAGAGACTCTTTCCTAGGACTGTATCCACCTTTTCCAGCCCACCGGAGCACCGGAAAGCTGAACTAATTTATGCAGGATACGTCATCAACTGCCGAGCCGAGAAGTTCGTGACGAATCGAATTTACTGTAAGTTCGCTCATCTCTAGATGAGACTTGTAAATACAGCAGTTTTACCTGCCCAAATCTCTGTGCAGGTAAAGCTGCTGTATTTTTAAATCTCATCTACAAAATGGTGTAGGATTGGTAAGAAGGGTGATAGTGTGATGAAAAGTTCTACTGGGGTCACTGAGGGCTGTGCAGGGGAAGAGATGACAGTAACAGGCTGTGCTTGGTAAGAGGGGTGATAACCTAAAGCAGTGGTCCTCAACCTGCGGACCTCCAGATGTTGCAAAACTACAACTCCCAGCATGCCCGGACAGCCATCGGCTGTACGGGCATGCTGGGAGTGGTAGTTTTGAAACATCTGGAGGTCTGCAGGTTGAAGACCACTGACCTATAGAAAAGTTCCTGCGTTCCCCCTGGAGTCAATGGAGCTGACATAACCTATAGATATGTTTGGTGCTGTTTGGGGGAGACATAGCAGCCATATTTTTCTAGCTCTGTGATATGGCAATTACAACCTCTTTTTCCCAGAAGATATCTGTCTTGCCGTTCTCCATGGCTCTTCTTCTTGGTAATGTTGCCAATTCAATTAATAGGCCTATAAATTCTATACTTGCCTGGCGTACAACTCCAATGTGGTCAGCTTTTAAAGCGCAGTTGTTGCAGCTGCTTTATTGCTATCATTCAAGGCATTGGCTCGGGTATCTCCTGTAATACACGGCAGCCGAGTACAATGGTGACAATCTTGTTGGGAACCATTTATTTAGGAATTTTTCAGCTATCAATGGACATCTGTCATCTCCAAAGCATGGACCCTCAGCTGTTGCAAAACTGCAACTCCCAGCATGCCCGGACAGCCGTTGGCTGTCCGGGCATGCTGGGAGTTGTAGTTTTTAAACAGCTGGAGGGCCACACTTTAGAGACCACTGCCACACATGCAAGAGTTACCACCAAGGCCAGTTATTGGCTATAGTGTTATGTGACGGCATCATTGCAGAACTGATGGGGACTTGGGGAACAGTGGTGCTGTGTTGTCGGGGTTATCCAGGAAAAAACTTTTTTTTACATATATCGACAGGCTCCAGAAAGTTAAACAGATTTGTAAATTACTTTTATTAAAACATCTTAATCCTTTCAGTACTTATGAGCTGATGAAGTTGAGTTGTTCTCTTCTATCTAAGTGCTCTCTGATGACACGTGTCTCGGGAACCGCCCAGTTTAGAAGAGGTTTGCTATGGGGACTTTCTTCTAAACTGGGCGGTTCCCGAGACATGTGTCATCAGAGAGCACTTAGACAGAAAAGAACAACTCAACTTCAGCAGCTCATAAGTGCTGAAAGGATTAAGATTTTTTAATAGAAGTAATTTACAAATCTGTTTACCTTTCTGGAGCCAGATATAGATATAGAGAGATAGAGATAGATAGATAGATTTTTATATATATTAAAAAAAAAACTTTTTCCTGGGTAACCCCTTTAAACTGGTGGTAGCTGAGCATCCTAGTCCCCCCCCCCCCCCAACCATAGGTTTCTTGATGCAAACTCATATGGAGCTATGATATGCTTGTGTGTAAACAGATGCGCTGGTATGTACAGACATTTTCAAAGGGTGACAGTTTTTTTTTATTCCCTGGTAGTCCCATAAGACTTGATGTATTTGCACCCTCCGAATAGGGGACACTTCCAATAGGAGACAAAACACTCTCAATACGGGACAACAAGGCTTATGTGCTGGCCCTACCTTGTACATAGGGCTGCCATCAGGGGGTACAGCCAGTACCCCTGTAAAGGGTAAGGCTCCCAGGGGGCCTGCTTCTGTAAGCCTCCTGGCCATATCAGACTTGCCACTTTGTTCCCCCTTCACCACATCCTTTCCCCTTTATTCCACCCCCCCTCGTGCCACTTCATTCCCCTTTTTTATTATCCTCTGTGCAAATTTACCCCCCCCCCCCCAGCCTTTCGGTGAGTGCAGCGCAGAGGATGTCAGGAGAATGTCAAACCTGGTGAGAGCCCCTGCACCTGAGCCTGCTTGCCAGGTAAGAAAAACTGGGAGGAGGAAAGGGGAAAAATGATGTGGTGCAAGGGATGAGGAGGGGATCATTTGTTACATGGTACAAGGGGGGGGGGGTAAAGGGGGAATTAAATGGCACAGGGGGTGGTAAAGAGGGGGGTGATGACTTTGCACAGAGAATAATAAAGGGGGAATAAAATGGCACAGGGAGAGGCTAAAATTGTACAGAGGTTAAGGTGTAATTAAATGGCACTGGGAGACTCTACTGTAATATTGTGTGTGTGTGCGTGCGTGCGTGCGTGCGTGCGTGCGTGCGTGCGTGCGTGTGTGTGTGTGTGTGTGTGTTTTTTTTTTTTTTTTTTTTTTTTTTTTTTTTATATATAAATATAGGTACACTCATTTGAAACATTTTTGAGCCTCTTTTTCCCAATGGGGACATCTCTCAATAGTGGACACTACCCCCCCCCCAACCCCCCCCCCTGAGTGTGCACTATTGGGAGCTTCTACTGTGTGTGTGTGTGTGTGTGTAAAATTATATATTAAATTTGAGTAGCCGTATTAGTCCAGTGATGCAGATGTAAATCAAAAATGTTGCAGTATCTTGTAATACCTTTTTTTATTGGACTAACAGAATTTTGTAGAGACAAGCTTTCGGGATTCCTCCCTTTATCAAGTCCAAAGCAGATTTGCTTTGGACTTGATAAAAGGAGGAATCCCCAAAGCTTGTCTCTACAAAATTCTGTTAGTCCAATAAAAAAGTATTACAAGATACTGTAAAAATTTTTCATATTTTGTGTGTATAGATTTGACTATAGAGTAAAGGCTAAACCTCACAGATGGGAATGTACATTTGCTGCTTTATCAGCTGTCATTCTGCTGGACATATCTGTAAAGTCATAATCAGTACGCTTGTGAAAAGCGTGTACAGTATCTTGCGCATATTTGATGCACAGAATTTGAATCGTAGTTCAGTCATTTAGTTTACATTGAAATCTGCGGCATCAAATATGTGCTGGATACCGTACGTGTGAATAGACTCTAAGGGTAGCGTAACACGTGCCGTATTTTGCTGCGCAATTGCTGCTTCATATTTTTCTACCCATCAAAGTTGATGGGTAGCAAACACAGTTGCGTATTTTGCTATTCATTGACTTTAATGGATGGCAAAATACGCTGCAGTAAAATAAGGATTGTGTGACCCTACCCTAAAAAGCCGAAGAGCTGTACTCTTGTATCTCTGGCTCTCCTATACAGATGCTTGGAGGGGCACTTCAACCTCCGCTTCATGTTGAGGTCGACACAGTTCTATGCATGGGGTGTGTCGGGAGGCTGGGCAGGAGATTGCGTGGGTCCCAACGGTCGGATCCCCCCACTATCTGACAAAGGATAGAGGATAAATGTAACTAAACTGGCCAACTCCTTTAAAGGGGTATTCTGTGGAAAAATATATTATCCCCTATCCAAGGGATAGGGGATAAGATGTCTGATCACGGGGGCCCCGCTGCTGGGAACCCCCGCGATCTCCCTGCAGCACCCGCATTCTATGCGGGGCTGCGTCTCCAGTTTCGGCAACCTCCAGGACTGGGGACATGATGTCACACCACGCCCCCTCCATTCATGTCTATGGGAGGGGGCATGACGCCCATCACTCCCCCTCCCATAGACATGAATGGAGGGGGTGTGGTGTGACATCATGTCCCCAGTCCTGGAAACCCGGAGGTTTCCGAAACTGGAGACACAGCCCCACATAGAATGCGGGTGCTGCAGGGAGATTGCGGGGGTCCCAGCAGCAGGGCCCTCGCGATCAGACATCTTACCCCCTTATCCTTTTGGATAGGGGATAAGATGTTTTTTGCCTGGAATACCCCTTTAAGTCCTGCACCTGTGTGTCCATCTAATGACCAGGACTAAAGGAAAAAGAATAAAGGGCCCTGACCGACGGCAAGAAACTTTGGAATTTACGCAGAAACTATATAGGATAACCTATCATTATAGAGCGGATAACATTCATTTGCTAATGCCACAGGCTCCATTAAGCTCCATTAGCTACTTGACTATTTTGGCTTTGTCCAGTCTCAGCTTTGCACTAAAATGTGTGTTGAAGTTTTCCTAAGGTGAAGAAATAATACAAACTCTGCACCATAAGCCCCGGCTGAATGAAAACCGTCGGCTGGTGGAAAGAGAAATCCTGAGTCCTAATGGAAAGTAATGACAGCGCTCGGCCATTGCTATGTGTCCGGAATGATATGTTCCTGCTAATTGCCGATCTCAGACAAGCCTCCTGTGTATGTTCTCAGGCCTGTAATTCATATTGATTTCTCCGGATTGATGGCCCATTCTGGAACATGTTGATTCCAAGCAATATTTTATGCTTTTTGCTCAAACGCTAATGTATTCGGTCAATTTATGTGCGTGGGCTTTTTTTTTTCTTCTTTTCCCTCCCTTGTTCTTATGTCTAATGACTGAGGATTTTATTTGTAACTGTTATACTTGCTAAGTCATTTCTTGTCAAACGTCTGTAGTCTATGTAGCATAACATCACATAGATGGGAACCATGGTTAAAGAAAACTGGATTATTATTTTTTTTAATATTTTTTGAGCACAGTGTTATATGCATACACAACACTTAGGGTTCTTAACATGTTTTGTATGTCCAATTCTTCACAAACTAGTGCATTTCATACTTGAAAGTTATAAAAGTGCAAAATACATTTGGACTATTTTAGATGGGATTATTTTAAAATTTTAAATGCTCCTGTTCCTTTTTATTTTTTAAAGTATTGCAAAAGTATTTATTGGTCGTGATCTGAGTGTGCAGAAAACATGCGGGGAGAGAAGTGGACAGGCCAAAGTGGGGTGAGAACGTGCAAAGATCGGATTTCTCCTAGCTAGGTCTGGTGACTGTTTGGGTCCTAAGTGTTCTTTATGACACGTATGTAGTTGTGTTTTTTTTTTTTTTTTCGTTTTCCTAAGGACAGGTACACTTTAAAGGGGTACGCCGGTGGAAAACTTTTTTTTAATCAACTGGTGCAAGAAAGTTAAACAGATTTGTAAATTACTTCTACTAAAAAGTCTTAAACCTTCCAGTACTTTTTAGCTGCTGAATACTACAGAGGAAATTATTTTCTTTTTGGAATACAGAGCTCTCTGCTGACATCATGACCACAGTGCTCTCTGCTGACATCTCTGTCCATTTTAGGAACTGTCCAGAGTAGGAGAAAATCCCCATAGCAAACATATGCTGCTCTGGACAGGTCCTAAAATGGACAGAGATGTCAGCAGAGAGCACTGTGGTCATGATGTCAGCAGAGAGCTCTGTGTTCCAAAAAGAAAAGAATTTCCTCTGTAGTATTCAGCAGCTAAAAAGTACTGGAAGGATTAAGTCTTTTTAAAAGAAGTAATTTACAAATCTGTTTAACTTTCTGGCACCAGCTGATTTAAAAAAAAAAAAGTTTTCCACCAGAGTAGCCTTTTAATTTCTTGACAGAACCAAAAATCCAGACAGACCCCATTGACTTGAATGGGTATTGTCGAGTCTCCAGTATTTTACAAGAGTTGAGCAGAGACTAAAAATAGGACATGCAATGAACAGGTTAAAGGGTATTGTTCACATGGCAGAATGTCAACCCAGGAAATTTCCAGGCAGACATTCCTCAGGTGCCAGCAGAACATGCCAGCGTTAGGTCCGCTCGTAAATGTGCTGTCTCCCACGGCGGCCCGCTCTACATCTGGATACTCTTCTACTGGCATGTCAATAGATTCCCCACTTTGCCGGCCACTTTATGTGAACATAGCCCTAAAGGGAATCTGTCAGTTGTATTTGTTATACAGATCTGCAAACAGTTGAGTAGCTCTTAGGGTATTATCAAAGTAATCTGTACCTTGGAGCTGCTAGTGGTGGGCCAAACATATATAAAGTAGCCTATTATTTCTCAGCCAAGTGGAGTTAGAAACATAGACATAGTGTGTCGGCAGATAAGAACCATTTGGCCCATCTAGTCTGCCCTATAATCTGAATACTATGAATTGTCCCTTGTGCAAGTGCCATAGTCTGGTAGGCCTCCTTACTTATCCTCCTCCCAAACCCTCTGTAACTGCCATACAGAGCTCTGTACATCCATCATGGCAGAGCTGGGAGGTAAGGGTGAGTGGAGAGCGGTACCATGCCTTGGAGCTTTGCTCCACCTCCTTGACACTTGACTGATGAATAAAGAGGGGATTTATTTAAGTCTGACAACCACCATCAGCTCCAGGAAAGGTACAGTTTGCTTTTATACCCTAATGGCTACCCAACTGTCTGCAGATCTGCATAACAAATACAGCGGACTGGTTCCTATTAGGGCTGTGTTCACATAAAGTAGAAAACATTGCAGGTATCTATCGGCATGCCAGCAGAACAGTACCCGGATGTATACCATGGTGTTACCAAGCCAGGTCCAGGGTTTCTGCTTTATTTTTTATCTATTTAGTTTGTCTTTTGCTCAACTCCAAAGTACAAGTTGCAAAAATGGAAAGAAATGAATGTAACTTAGTCACTTTTAGACTGGCCATTTAAATCGGTGAATCTGTTGCGGGTGTTCTGTGATATCAATCTTGGTGTTTCCCAACGTATACCACAGAGTAAAAGATTACATGTGAACCTTGCCTTACATTTAGGGAGGAATTCATCATTAGTGGCAGAGCAGTTTTATTTTAATTTTTTTTAAGGACTATTGTGAGGTCAAAGCTTTGCACAATGGCTTGTGTCAAAACGTTGCACCTCTTCACCTGGTGTAGCGGTAAATGCCTTTGTAAAAAGTGAAGTAGAACAAATTTCCAGCTGTGATTTGCATTAATAACCTATTTAAAGGGTTTGTCAGTAGAACACAACCTGTCTATGGTGTCAAAAAGCATAATAAAGCAGCTTACTAATATAAGGTTATCCAGCCATAGTGCACACATTTCTCCTTATCAGCTGAGCTGTCTGGCGTGTAGCTGGGACGTCCCACCGCACTCTCTGAATGCGCAGCTCCTGTCCCATCCCCCTCCCCTACTGTCTACTCGGGACAAGACCATTGATGTAAAGAGTAGTTTCAATCAGAACAGGATCACTGCTGTCTTAGGGTAGGTTCACATTACGTTTCGACCATACGGTCAACAGATCCGGCTGGGAGGAGTGAAAACCGGGTGGTTTTAGGTCCGATCACAAAACCGGATACGGGGCAAAAATGAGCAGACCGGAGCCACTATCTGACTGGTCGGCTCATTTAAATGAATGAGATTCTAGCTGGGATACGGGAGCACCAGGTTTTTACTTATGGTTAAAACATAATGTGAACTCACCCTTATCTGAGACAGGCTTCCTGCTGCCTTAAAATCCAATGAGTCCCTGTGGAGAGGGAGTTCATATTACTTCTTACATCAGTGGTCTGGTCCTCAGCAGACAGTAGGGTAGGGTGGAGCAGGCGGAAATTTCCAAGCGGATTTTCCGTTCACAAATTCCGCTTCACAAATTCTGAAGTGTGAATTTGTGAACGGAAACCCATTCACTACACTATACATTTTTAGCAAGCGGAATTTCTGCCTGTAGTTTCAAAGCAGAATTGCAGGCGGAAATTCCGTAGTCTGAACCTAGCCTAAGAGAGTGTTACAGGACAGGTCACAGCTACAATCCGGACAGCTCAGCTGATAGAGATCTGTGCGGTATGCCTAATATTATGTGATCAGTTTACTTTTATTATACTCTTCGACATCATACACCGGTTGTTTCTCTTAACCCCTTTTTTAAGAACATTTTTGCGCAATGCATGACATTTTGACACAGGTCTACACCCTCATCTTGCTGGCTTAGAAAAAGTGCTTTAAAAAAAAATGTTTTTGCATGAGGTAACGTGTGTGGACTTGCGCCTCATTTATTATGCAACGTTCACCTTTTTACGTGTACTTGCCCCAAATTTATCAAAAACTGTGTAGAACATTCCTTCACTCGCACCAGCATTGATAAATCCCCCTTAGTGTTTTCATTTGTGTATTTTGTTTCATATTCCTTTTCCGCGCAGTCTTTTTTGGCTTTGTAAGAAGCGCGGTAAATGGGATGTCAGCTGTGACAGGCCTCGGTGGATGAGGACTGTATAATCTGCATCCAGTCATACTGAGAAGATGGACGTCTGTCGAACTCCTCCTCTGACCAGCCACAAAACAGCAGAAGCAGAATATATTAGCAATGCGAGCGTGAAAAATAGCTTTAATATTTTAAACCTTTTTGGAGTGGAGCGTCTGGAGACCTTGTTTTAATCCTTAAATATTTAATGTTCCAGAGACGTCTGGCAGACAGGGGTGTTTGTGCCCTTATTTTGTGTGTTGGTTACATAATGGGGCGATTCTCTGGAGTCTGAGAGCCACTTGTTTACTTGACAGCCGTGCTGCAATTCTAAAAGCTGTCTAAATATTTGGAGAAGATCAGAGCGGATTTCACTAACCCCTGTGGCAGTAATGGCAGCCTAAATGTGAGATGCTACGGGATACGGCTCATCATCTCACTGACCTATTCTTGTCTCAGGCGGAAGGGTGTGTTTTTTTTTTTTTTTTTGTTTTTTGTTTTTTTTTTTACACAGGGCTGTGTAATTTAGTGAATTGTCTGTGGATCAAGTAGGGCTAAATGGGATATTTTGAACAAAGCTCCTGTAATCTGTAAATTTGCACAGTAAGAGCGTTTACACCACTGCTGTAGCTAAGAAAAGCGGGGGAAGGGAGAGGATGGGAAGATAGTTTTATTTTTTTTTTTTTTTTTTTTTTTTTTTTTGACGAACACAAAAACCGCGACTTGTCTTTGCAAGCCGTAGACGCATCGGATGAACTTCAAATGGCATAATGTAATAAAGCTGTGTAAGGACTCATTCCCTCCTCCACCCGTCTTGCGCTTGCGGTGAGAATGTGGCTTTTTTTTGGGAGCATAGGGTGCTTCTGAATTGGATTGCCTCAGTAACTGTGGATGTATTCTAATCCCCTGCCTTTTGCTAAAATTGGCGCATATATAAAAAATAAAAAGAAATAAATGATATGCGGGCAGCTTACAGACATGGCTGCGGAACAGCTGTGCCTCAGTAGCTGTAATCCGTCCCAAAGACGTACATTCCAGTAAAATGCTGCAGATAGGCAAGCCTTCAAAGTCTCCAGTCAGATGATTGAGCCTTCACAAATTCTCTCCGTATGGAAAAGAAAGTTCTAATTCCAGATACAGACAAGGAATCCAATCCACCGCCACCCCCGCCTCTGCCAGGCTTTTATATTTTTTCTTCTTTGAAGTAACATGCGTGGCACCTTGCAGCGAGCGACAGATGTGCACAGCCTGCAGCTGCTGTTCCTCTTGCTGTGAAAAGACTAATATTCTGTGAGCAGCTATGTAAAGGCCTGGATAATACGTCGCCATTAGTCACTGGCACCAAGCGGATGAAACGCATCTATCCTGCTGCACAGACGGTTGTCACTTGTTGATGACTGAGGCAGCCGGAGGGCTCGTACATAGCCCGGACTTTATTCTTTACTGTAGATGCAAAAGGAAGACAAACAAAGCTAGTGGAGGTGCAGAAGCTGCCCATAGCAACCAATCCTTTCTGCTTTCTTGCTGATAGGATGCAAGTGGTCGCTATGGACAGAATTTTCTGCCGCAGAAATTCAAATTCCATACTCCGCCAAAAGAATGAACACATTCATTCTTTCAACAGAATCCTCTCGGAAATGTGTTGCCATCAATAGAAACGACACATGTCCGAGCGGAACCTAGTGCTCCTTGATATCTGCGGTATATACAACAAAAAAGATCCCTGAAGGCTCCAGGGACAATAAATCATGAACAACCTTTAAGGGGTGACCCCCTTGCGGGGAAAACCCTTACTAGAAACCCCCCCATAAAAATGAACTTGTTTATTAGTATTGTAGTATAAAACAAAAACCCTATAAACACACTGTCACGATCACACCCTATCGGTCCAGCCATGACATTAGAGAGAGTGTGATGGTGCAAGGGTTAAAGCCGCCAGACCTCTGGGTATCCACTACTAGTCCCAGCAGGTCACCAAATTAACCCTTAGATAAACGTGTTTCACCCGAGCTACCTTCAGAAAGGTGAGCTCATATATTTAGAGATCAAAGACCAGAGCTGATTATTTAAACATTTAATCTAATAAAATGTATCACAGTGCTATATATATATATATATATATATATATATATATATATATATATATATATATTATATAAATATGTGTGTGTGTATATATAATATAAAAATACAGGAACAAATGACATACAGGTACAAAAATATGAGTTTTGCAAGGCAAGTTCAGAAAACAAAAGATGAAGTTCTTACAGCATGATGATATAGCAGTCCATGAGAGTGAGTTCCAGCTGTTCTTAGGATGGTCTTGTCAGCTTGTTGCACAGCATTGAACACCCTGAGTCTAGCATTGTTAAAATATTATATCTGCCTTGTTTGGAGGGAGACTCCATTCCCCCCTCCCCTCTGATCCCACCAGGGGGGGCATCTCTGTTCCTGGCCCTCTTATCTGGTTGATTATATGATGGGACCAGAGTGCCCTTTACATCCTGCTGCTTCAAAAGAGCCTCTCACTTCAAAGGGGATACAAACAAACAGCCAGACCCCCCACTAAAATGCAATACACAAAAGGATACACCGTCTGAATGACCTCTAACCCATGTCTTGGATAATCCATCACACACAGTTATAATTTTATAATACACATATAGGATTTTAATAATCAGGCCTTGGGCCTGACACACACTCTTTAAAAATATCAGCGGTATCAGTGAGTAAAGGAGAGGGTAGCCTCTCCCATTGGCTTAAAGGGGTACTCCGGTGAAAACCTTTTTTTTTATTTTATTTTAAATCAACTGGCTCCGGAAAGTTAAACTGATTTTACATTACTTCTATTAAAAAATCTTAATCCTTCCTGTACTTATTAGCTGCTGAATACTACAGAGGAAATTCTTTTCTTTTTGGAATGCTCTCTGATGAAATCACGAGCACAGTGTTCTCTGGTGACCTAATAATAAAAATAAAAATAAATAAATTTATTGTTGTCCTTAGTGGGATTTGAACCCAAGGCCCCAGCACTGCAAGGCAGCAGTGCTAACCACTGAGCCACCATGCTGCCCTTAGCATACATCTGCTATGCACGGTTGCTAAAATGGACAGAGATGTCAGCAGAGGGCACTGTGCTCGTGATGTCATCAGTGTTCCAAAAAGAAAGGAATTTCCTCTGTAGCATTCAGCAGCTAATAAGTACTGGAAGGATTAAGATTTTTTTCTGGCACTAGTTGATTTTAAATTTATTTTTTTTCCAGTGGAGTACCGTACCCCTTTTAAGTGGCTGACATTCAGGAATATTGGGGCCAATATAAGGCATTCAAACTCTACAGCAGTCTTTCCCAACCAGGGTGCCTCCAGCTGTTGCAAAACTAAAATTACCAGAATACCCTGACAGCCATAGGCTGTCCGGGCATGCTAGGAGTTGTAGTTTTGCAACAGCTGGAGGCACCCTGGTTGGGAAACACTGCTGTACAGATTGCTACAGCATGTGCAGCGTTGGCTATTGGTGAGCATGCTTTTTATCTTTTTCCATATTCAGATGTTGTCTGGTATATTTAGGAATTACATATGTTTATAAAGCATCTGGATTCCATATTTCATGTTGCACTGTTTTGAATTTGTTTCTTGGCGTGCGCAACGTATTTTTTTCCAGGGCATGCTGGGAGTTTTAGTGGGCCAAACCTCTGATGAATCTGCATCTTCTCACAAATTTGTATAGACCTTAGAAAAATGTATTTTATAATTATACATTTTTTTTTTTTTTTGTCCAGTCACAAAAAACATCTTTGGATGTTTTTTTAGATTGGACAATTAGAAGAAAATACTGCTGGAATATAATGGTGAAACGTGAAATGGAGATAAAATGAACTAAAATTACTCTAAAGGCCTTATGCACAAAGCAGTTGTGGGGGCTCCATGTGCCTCCCGAATGATGTATTCTCAATGAGGGAGATTTATCAAAATCTGTCCAGAGGAAAAGTTGCTGAGTTTCCCATAGCAACCAATCAGATTGCTGCCTTCTTTTTTTCATAGGGCTTTTCAAAAATGAAAGAAGCAATCTGGTTGCTATGGGCAACTGCACCACTCCTTCTCTGGACAGGTTTTAATACATCTCCCCAATATTTCCATAATATGGCATCCAATGCTATCATTTTGTTTTAGTTTTCTTGCCTGATATGTACGTTATGGATTTTGCATGTGTCTTTCTGTAAAAGTGAAGACAAAGGGATGTACAGTAAATGCACCTCCTATAGGGGCCTATTGTGATGGGAGGTACAGTAAATGCTTCTCTATAGGGACCTATTGTGATGGGAGGTACAGTAAATGCTTCTCTATAGGGACCTATTGTGATGGGAGGTACAGTAAATGCACCTCCTATAGGGGCCTATTGTGATGGGAGGTACAGTAAATGCTTCTCTATAGGGACCTATTGTGATGGGAGGTACAGTAAATGCACCTCCTATAGGGACCTATTGTGATGGGAGGTACAGTAAATGCACCTCCTATAGGGACCTATTGTGATGGGAGGTACAGTAAATGCACCTCCTATAGGGACCTATTGTGATGGGAGGTACAGTAAATGCACCTCCTATAGGGGCCTATTGTGATGGGAGGTACAGTAAATGCACCTCCTATAGGGGCCTATTGTGGTGGGAGGTACAGTAAATGCTTCTCTATAGGGACCTATTGTGATGGGAGGTACAGTAAATGCTTCTCTATAGGGACCTATTGTGATGGGAGGTACAGTAAATGCACCTCCTATAGGGGCCTATTGTGGTGGGAGGTACAGTAAATGCATCTCCTATAGGGGCCTATTGTGATGGGATGTACAGCAAATGCTTCTCTATAGGGACCTATTGTGATGGGAGGTACAGTAAATGCTTCTCTATAGGGGCCTATTGTGATGGGAGGTACAGTAAATGCTCCTCCTATAGGGGCCTATTGTGGTGGGGGGTATATATTGAATGCCCTTCCTATTGAAACCTATTGTGGTGGGAGGTATATAGTGTTTGCCCTTCCTATTGTGGTGGGAGGTATATAGTGTTTGCCCTTCCTATTGTGGTGGGAGGTATATAGTGAATGCCCTTCCTATTGTGGTGGGAGGTATATAGTGATTGCCCTTCCTATTGTGGTAGAAATATAAAAGAAATTGCTCCTTAGCGTAAAATCGACTGGGCAGGTATTGGTGGAAGAATTATTTTTAAAACCTCTTACCCCAGGTGGTTGTGTGAGCTCACACACAACAATGGACAGCGTGTAAGGATTGTTAGAGCCCGGTCTGCAGCCTCCCAACCAAGTAGATAGAGACAAATGGACTTCAAAGATGCGGTGGGTCTTTTGTGGCGCTGACTCGGAACAGGTACATCAGGTGAGTATAAAAGGTTTATTGAAATGCAACGCATTTCACCGCACATGTGCGGCTTCATCAGGCTTTAGATGCATGATGAAGCCGCGCATGTGCGGTGAAACTCATTGCATTTCAATAAACCTTTTATACTCGCCTGATGTGCCTGTTCCGAGTCAGCGCCGCAAAAGACCCACCGCACCTTTTTGAAGTCCATTTGTCTCTTCCTATTGTGGTGGGAGGTATATGGTGAATGCACTTCCTATTGTGGTGGGAGGTATATAGTGAATGCACTTCCTATTGTGGTGGGAGGTATATGGTGAATGCACTTCCTATTGTGGTGGGAGGTATATGGTGAATGCACTTCCTATTGTGGTGGGAGGTATATGGTGAATGCACTTCCTATTGTGGTGGGAGGTATATGGTGAATGCACTTCCTATTGTGGTGGGAGGTATATGGTGAATGCACTTCCTATTGTGGTGGGAGGTATATGGTGAATGCACTTCCTATTGTGGTGGGAGGTATATGGTGAATGCACTTCCTATTGTGGTGGGAGGTATATGGTGAATGCACTTCCTATTGTGGTGGGAGGTATATGGTGAATGCACTTCCTATTGTGGTGGGAGGTATATGGTGAATGCACTTCCTATTGTGGTGGGAGGTATATGGTGAATGCACTTCCTATTGTGGTGGGAGGTATATAGTGAATGCACTTCCTATTGTGGTGGGAGGTATATGGTGAATGCACTTCCTATTGTGGTGGGAGGTATATGGTGAATGCACTTCCTATTGTGGTGGGAGGTATATGGTGAATGCACTTCCTATTGTGGTGGGAGGTATATGGTGAATGCACTTCCTATTGTGGTGGGAGGTATATGGTGAATGCACTTCCTATTGTGGTGGGAGGTATATGGTGAATGCACTTCCTATTGTGGTGGGAGGTATATGGTGAATGCACTTCCTATTGTGGTGGGAGGTATATGGTGAATGCACTTCCTATTGTGGTGGGAGGAATATGGTGAATGCACTTCCTATTGTGGTGGGAGGAATATGGTGAATGCACTTCCTATTGTGGTGGGAGGTATATGGTGAATGCACTTCCTATTGTGGTGGGAGGTATATGGTGAATGCACTTCCTATTGTGGTGGGAGGTATATGGTGAATGCACTTCCTATTGTGGTGGGAGGTATATGGTGAATGCACTTCCTATTGTGGTGGGAGGTATATGGTGAATGCACTTCCTATTGTGGTGGGAGGTATATAGTGAATGCACTTCCTATTGTGGTGGGAGGTATATGGTGAATGCACTTCCTATTGTGGTGGGACGTATAAAGTGAATGCACCTCGATAGGAGCCTATTGTGGTGGGAAGTATAGTAAAATGCAGAAAACGGCAGTAATACAGCCGTGTGTGTGTGTGTGTGTGTGTGTGTGTGTGTTTTTTATTTTAACAATCCTAAATAGCTGTGAAAACAAGGCTTGCAGGTCGGTGAGCTATATAGCTGGTGAGGTTGCCCCCACCAGTATGACTGGCATAGCTGGTAAGTGATCATTCTCTGCTCTACATGCTCTTTACTTCATCTGGTCCTAGGATTTGACATCTTGGATTTTGATGTTTAGACTCCGTGGCCCTCTCCTTCCCCTTCTAGCACCAGTCATACATTACCTACCTGCTTATGTTCAGATAGGAGCAGAACACACATTGGGCTGGGCTTTCATGACTCCTGAGAATTTCATGTAAATGCAATGTTTATGCTCTTCAGTGAACAAGAACAATAGGCTATATTATGGTAATATGGGGCTTGATTGCTTTCATACAAGTATGTAAAATGAAGGCCCTTTCACATTACCAATGTCTCGCCCTGAGGAAGTGTTTTCTCAACCAGGGTGCCTCCAGCTGTTGCAAAACTACAACTCCCAGGATACCCGGACAGCCAAAGGCTGTCCGGGTATGCTGAGAGTTGTAGTTTTGCAATAGCTGGAGGCACCTTGGTTGAGAAACACTGCTTTTAGGCAATATGTGGGGGGGGGGATTTTACAAACTATACAGATTACCTTTTGCCTCTTAAAGGGGTACTCCACTGGAAACGTTTTTTTTGCTTTTAATCAACTTGTGCCAGAAAGTTAAACAGATTTGTAAATTACTTCTATTAAAAAAAAATCTTAATCCTTCCAGTACGCTTCAGCTGCTATATGCTCCACAGAAAGTTATTTTCTTTTTGAATTTCCTTTCAGTCTGACCACAGTGATCTCTGCTGATGCCTCTGTCCAGGGCAGGAGAGGTTTGCTACAGGGATTTGCTCCTACTCTGTAAATTTTAGGAACTGTCCAGACAGAGGTGTCAGCAGAGAGCACTGTGGTCAAACAGAAAGGAAGTTCAAACAGAAAAGAACTTCCTGTGGAGCATAACAGCAGCTGATAAGTACTGGAAGGATTAAGATTTTTTTATAGAAGTAATTTACAAATCTGTTTAGCTTTCTGGCACCAGTTGAGTACCCCTTTAACCTCTTAAGGACGCAGGGCATACCTGTTCGCCCGGTCCCGGTATAAGCCGTGACCCTGGGCTAATAGTGTGCGGCACCTATCGTTGTGCCGTACACTATTAACCCTTTAGGCGTGGCGTTCAAAGTTGATCGCCGCGTCTAAAATGAAAGTAAAAGCTTCCCAGCAGCTTAGTCAGGCTGATCGGGACATCACTGTGATGGTCCCGATCAGCTAGAACGCAAGCGGAGGTCCCCTCACCTGCCTCTGTCGCGTCCGATCGGCGATTGATTGCTCCAAGCCTGAAATCCAGGCCGATTACACTGATCTTTGCCGTGTCAATGCACGGTAATGATCTGTGTATGAGATCGGTATGTGCAGTGAAATAGCCACCAGTGGGGGCTATAACACTGCAAAAAAAAGTGTAAAATAAAAGTTAATAAAGATTATTTAACACCTCCCCTAAAAAAAAAGTAAGAATCGCCCCCCCTTTTCCCATAAAAAAAAATAAAAATAAAAAACACTGTGTCACTGTGTAAATAAAAATAAACATAAATAAAAATGTCCGAACTATAAAAATAAATTGTTAATTACAGGGATTTGGAATTCCTATCGCCCGGGACAAGCAGTTTTGGGCGCCGGGCAGGTGAATTTGTCCGGCCCTTAGCCCGGCTTCGGGCAAGCAGGGCCGGACCTGACAAGCGCAGCGGCGATCTGCAGTCTGTATGGAGCGGGCTGCCCACTCCTGCCCGCTCCATACTCTGCCGCCTGTATCCTCGGAAGCAGAGCAGGGGAGATGAGAAGCTGTGTATTTGTCTTCTCTCCCCTGCTCTGCAGACGTGCGGGGGGGGGGGGGGGGGGGGGGGAGATGAGGGGGCGTGGCTTCTTGCTCCCCGTGCAGACCTGCGTCCTCTGCCTTCACTCCCCCCAGCTGTAGCTTCGGAGAGCTGAGGGGAGGAGGCACTTCTGCACGGGGAGATGCCTGCGGCGCTCTGCAGTATGTATGGAGCGGGCTCCGGATTCCTGCCCACTCCATACTCTGCAGCCCCCGGCTGTTCTCAGTAGCTGTTGGCCGCCGCTAATAGTAAGCATGCGACTGGCTACTAACCCTTTAGATCGCAGCTGTCAAAGCTGACAGCGGCGTCTAAAGGGAGATGGGAATGCTACCTGGTGGGCTAGTGGGATGGATCGCCCCCCCGAATCCCCCCCCGCAGCGCCGTTGGCTGTCCGGGCATGCTGGGAGTTGTAGTTTTGCAACATCTGGTGGGCCACAGTTTGAAGACCGCTGCATTAAAGGAGAACTACGGGATTGAAAAATGTATCCCCTATCCTTAAGATTCAGATCGTGGGGGGTCTGGCCGATGGGGGGGCCCCCCACGATCTCCCGTACGGGGCCCCGGCAGCGGCCGACAAGCCCCCTCCATACACTGCTATGGGAGAGCCGGAAATTGCCGAAGGCAGCGCTTCGGCTCTCCCATAGCAGTAAATGGATGGCGCGTGTCAGCTGCTGCTTCTTGCGGTGGTCGACAAGCGCTCTCTATGCAGAGAGCCGCGGTCCGGTACGGGAGATCGTGGGGGGCCCCAGCGGTCGGACCCCCGCGATCTGAAACTTATCCCCTATCCTTAGGATAGGGGATAAAATGTTCAATCCCGTAGTTCTCCTTTAACCCCTTCCATGTTAAAAGTTCAAATCACCCCCTTTTCCTATATAAAAACACGTAACCATAATAAAAATACACATATTTGGTATCACTTTGTGCGTAATTGTGCAACCTATTAAAATATAACATTATGTATCCCGTACGGTAAATGTAAAAAAAAAAAATACCAAACCACAGATTTGCAATTTTTATAATATCCCAGAAATAAAAGTTAAAAAGCGATTAAAAAGTCAGATCAATAGCAAAATGGTACCGATACAAAAAAATGATTATGGTGCAATAAATGAGCCCTCATACAGCCTGGTATGCAAGAAAAAAAATTAAGCTACAGGGGTTAAAAAATGGCAATTAAATTTTTTTGAAAAAGTCCAGAATTAGTAAAACATGACATAAACGATACAAATCTGGTATTTCTGTAATCAGGCGCCTAAAGTATAAAACTAACATGATGCCTCAACCACAAGGTAAATGGCGCAGAAAAGAAAACCAGCAAATCTGCAAAATTATCTTTTACTATTTCAATTTCACTTCCCTAAATATATTTATATATTTTTGGTTCAGAGAATATGTTATTGAAAAATGTAAAGGTATCCTTATAGTAGGTAGTTATGGCTATTATAGGGCGAGGAGGAAAAAATCAGAGCGTAAAAGCGAAAATTGGCCCGGACAAGTGGATCGTTATGAGGGACAAGTAGATTTTGCTTCATTTTAGTCCTGTGGACAAGTAGTTTTTTTTTAAAATTTCCACACCCCTGTAATTAAACGGCACGGTTAATGGCGTAGGCGCAAAAAAAATTGCAAAGTCCAAAATAGCGTATTTTTGGTCACTTTTTATATATTGAAAAAATGAATAAAAAGCGATCAAAAAGTTCGATCAATATAAAAATGGTACCGATTAAAAACTTCATATGGCCCATATGCGGAAAAATAAAAAAAAAGTTATAGGGGTCAGAAGATGACAATTTTAAACGTATAAATTTTCCTGCATGTAGTTATGATTGTGTTTTGTTTTTTTTTTTGTTTGTTTTTTTTAAGACAAAATCAAACCTATATAAGTAGGGTACCATTTTAATCCTATTGATCTACAGAATAAAGATAAGGTGTTATTTTTACCGAAAAATGCACTGCGTAGAAACGGAAGCCCCCAAAAGTAGCAAAATGGCATTTTTTCTTAAATTTAGTTGCACAATGAATTTTTTTTCCGCTTCGCAGTGGATATTTTGGTAAAATGACTAATGTCACTGCAAAGTAGAATTGATGGTGCAAAAAATAAGACATAATATGGAATTTTAGGTGCAAAATTGAAAGCGTTATACTTTTTAGAACGTGATGAGGAAAAAATGAAAATGCAAAAACTGAAAAACCCTGCGTCCTTAAGGGGTGATGTATGGGCGCCTATTGTGAAAAAAAGAAAGGGATCTATATATACGCACACATACACACAGTATATAGGGAATACAGCTACACTACTTCCTGCAGTGAATTCTTAAATATCAACATAACCCTCCACAACAGAAGCCATTAGGAGAATCTTCTAGCATTTCCTTGAACAACCTGTAATGTATCTGTTCCCCTGTGGTGGGGCTGCAGGGATATTAAAGGGGTACTCCACTGAAAAAACATTATTTTAAAAAAAAAATCAACTAGTGCCAGAAAATTAAACTGACTTTTAAATGACTTCTATTAAAAAAAATCTTAATCCTTCCAGTATTTATCAGCTGCTGTATGCTCCACAGGAAGTTCTTTTCTTTTTGAATTTCCTTTCTGGCTGACACCTCTGTCCATGTCAAGAACTGTCCAGAGCTGGAGAGGTTTGCTATGGGGATTTGCTTCTTCTCTGGACAGTTCCTAAAATGGACAGAGGTGTCAGCAGAGAGAACTGTGGTCTGACAGAAAGGAAATTCAAAAAGAAAATTAATTTCCTGTGAAACATACAGCAGCTGATAAATACTGGAAGGATTAAGATTTTTAAATAGAAGTAATTTACAAATCTGTTTTAACTTTCTGGCACTAGTTGATTTAGAAAAAAAAAATTATAATAATAATTCTGGTGGCGTACCCCCTCACACCTGGTGCCAGGTTTTCCAGTAATAGCAGCTGATCACATATAGCTGAGGGTCTCCAAGTAGTGAGATACTCTAACATGAAGATATTATCGAAAGCTGACAACCCCTATAAATGTCACATTTATTAGGCTTGATGTTTAAAACTTTCAATGATCTTTCCTGAGCAAATGACGAGAAACGTTAAATTGACACTTATTGGAAAGGGCTGACAAAAACCTAGGCGCCAGGACGAAGTTCATGCCATGGCGACCTGGTGCCTGGGATTATAAAAGTGTGACCTGTGATCCAGAGAAGATAAGATCACATCTGTTCTGTCTCCTAAGCAGATCTTCCTCACACAAATATGCAACAACCCCACTGTTTTCTGGTAGATCACATTTCATTTTAAAGAGTACCCGTCATCAAACCATATTTACTTAACTAACTCAGATCATATTCCCAAACTACTCCTAACACCCCTCCTGCCCTTTAAAAAAAAAAAAAAAAAAAAAAAAGCTCTGTTGTCTCAGATTTTTCCCGGGTTGCAATGCGGCCGAGACCTGACTCACTAGTCAGCTGATGACAGGGAGCCTGTCGGCTTCAATGGGTGGAGAGAGCAATCTGCAACTAATGCAACAGCTGTAGGCACCCTGATTGAAAACCACAGGTCTTTGAATGGATGTAGCTCATTTATGTTTCAATGGGTGGGGTGGCTGATGTGTGGGAGGGAGGATAATGGAATTATGGGATTTGTAGTCAAAAAAGGAAAACTCAAAAATGAAACACCAGTTCACAAAAAGCTAGCCACGGTGTTATGGTAATCTCACAACATAGCCATTTAGCCCCAAGACAAGCGCAGATCCTTCCTAAGCATGTCCATTACAGTCTGCCAGGTACCTACTAAAATCACCTTATGGTGGAGAACCCCTTTAAGTGTCAGAGTGTGTGGCTTCTGATTCAGGTAGAGAACACCTGGAATGGAGTATGTGAGTGACTGACCCACCTAAAGCTTATCAGTACCAAATCCTAGATACAGTGGATAGATGTATTAGACAGATATATATTAGGTAGATATACTATTTGTGTGTGGATAGATAGATATCTCTTTAATTTCTGCTGTCACTAGGACAGATTGATTGTAGAACAGGTTCAGTCAAGGCAAGTTCTCACCTGGCTAGCTTTCAGGAAGAAGCTGTCAAGCTTCAATGGAAGAGAATTCTCTATTCCGTAGAGTAATCTGCGCTGGTATTTTCCGGAATAAAGTGTTATTTTGCCTATAGTCCTATAGTGTCTTCATTTGTATTTAAAATATAGAATTATGTTTCCAGCTGTTTTTCTGCATGACTCATATGGTGTCTTCTTGTCTTAACAATCTTAGCACATTCGCCTAGACCGCTAGGCTTGTCCACCCACTGCGCTATTTCTGATGGTCAGGGCTAATTAAAAGCCAGATCAATATTGGTGCATAATTATAATAGAGAATTTATGGTTTGGGTTGTGTTGCAGTGTAGGAGAGCTCAGGAAGTCGCTTCTGATGTTTTTTATACTCCGGGAATACTGCATCTCTGGTTCTGTGTGGTCTAGCGTTGAGAAAGCATTTGTGAGTGGAAAGGATTTATCCATTTGTACTTCCAGTGATCTATGTAAAAATTCTTGTAAATTCAAATATCTGATGGAGAGTTCAAGAGAATATATAATAGGTGGGCTTCTGACCGCTGGGACCCACACCAATCATGACTACATTCACTTGCTAGGGGCTTCCAAAGATAGCTGGGCACTGTACTCCATTTTACTTAGTTCCATGCCATGTGGTTGAAGTGGCAGCCATTCTTATGTTTGATTTGGTCCCGAAAGTCTGACAAACACTGATCAGATTATTGTCCCCTGTCCTGTTGATGGCTGATACCGTTTAAAGGGGGTTTCCAGAGTACAGGATTATGTTATTTGACTCCCTGTGTACTAAAAAAATGTAAAAAGCTGGCATACTAACTTTCCCTGCTGCCCCTATTGTCGGATTTTCCAGTCCCCCGCTGCTCTTGTTTTCTTCCCGTTTTCGAATACCTCTCACTCCTGCAGGAACTGCCTGCTTAGCCCAGTGATTGGCTGAGTGGGGAGTGACGTGTCATTGGAAGGTAAAAGAACAAGAGCACAACGGGGACTGGAAGTTCTGACCGCAACAGCAAAGGGGATTGGGGTGGGGTGAGGTGAGTGTGCAAGATTTTGTTATATTCAGTACACATTGAGTCACATTACATAATAAGGAAACCCCTTAGATCCATTATGTTGGCGGTGTAGAGGGGAGAGAGATACGTTGCAGCATGTCCGGTGGTCCGCCTGAGATCTCTTCCTTTTGGGACACAGTTATAAATCATTATAAGGGTATTTCCTCCACAGTTTGGATTATATTTTTTTTTTTTTTTTTTTTTTTTAAATGACATGTACACTCGAACTATTACTTGACTGTAAAATATATATATATACATTTTTTTTTTTTTTTATGCCACATACATACATTTTCTGTTCTTTTTTTTTTTTTAACATGTTTAATAGAAAACTTTTGATTTTCCCTAAAACTGTGACCAGGTTGCAGGCACACTGTATTTATAATGTGATAGACCTTCATTGGGTGCTAAACATGACTACCCAGTTATAACTGGAGGTAAAGCCCATCCCCTTTTCAGAGGGAGGGTCCTCCTTTCCAAATCGCAAATAAATAAAAAAAATAGCAAAACCTCAGAAGACAAATATTTCAAGGAGAAATCAAAAATATGATGTGGATCCTAAAAATTTTGAGTTAGCAGCCTGGAATATTATTGAGAACACCTTTTTAGGAGTATGAACTGTAAAATGAGGACTACAAGGAATCCATATGTACAAGCGCTTGGTAATCCTGGTCTAGAGGAAGTCTGACGAGTCTGCAAACAGATATATAATGAGACACCAGTGTAAGAGATCTGGGTTCTTATGACCTAGTTCTATATCTTATATTTTCTGCCGCTCTCTATAGAACTACATAAAGTGAGATCCGTAGGAATCCTCCGCCGCCCTGATTTGAATTGACGTGGGGTTGTGATGTGCGCTCACACAGTCTAAACACTCACAGTTTGGTCCTTTTTAAAGATCTGAATCACTGGAAGGGAAGTACGGATTGTTTTCAGAAGCCAGCCAGGTCCTCTCTAAACACATGCAAAGCCGTGAGAAGGAAAGGGAATTTACCGCCTGCTCCACAGAATGCTTCTGACAGGCGCGTCGGCTGCTGTGGATGAGAGCCTGAATTATTAAAGCTGCCTTTGTTTATTAGATTCATCCCGAGGCGTCGCGGGCATGTGTGATTATACGGAGAAGAATGTACCGTCTTCATTAGCTCCACCGGTCTGAAGTCCGCCGGCCAACGGAGGCACAGGAAATCCAAGGTATGGAATACGGTGACATCGCCTGCCCTAAAGGTCTCGTAGTTTGCAAGTTAACAAGTTACCCTGTATTGGAAAACTGAAGAACCTAACTTACAATGTGGAATACCAAGTGATAAGAAATCTCATTCTATGCATGTCAGATGAATGAAAATTTCAATTCTTTGTGATACAACTTTTAGCAAATTGCACATATAGCTGCTTTGCTTACATGCAGCATTGACGGGTGGGTGTTGTATATTGTGTGTGAAATCTAAGGATTACCGATTCTTTTCCAGTAATCTGATGTATTTGGTGTCAGACAGGAGAGGTTACAGTAGATGTATGGTGCATTTAATGGGAGAGATTAGGGAGCAAGTGCAGGATTTGCTGATATAGAGGAGTGTACTGGGACATGAGTCTATAGAAAAGATGATGGAATGGGTTTACACTGTATAAGATAAAGTGGGAGAGCAAACGGAGGGTGCATGGTGTGTGAGATGAGGTGTAGAAGACGCTGATGTCACAGGCAATGTGTAGGAGATGAGGCAGTAGAGTTTATTATTGATGGGACAGTGTTGCTTAGAGTATCGGAAGAGTCTATGGTGGGCATATAAAAGTGGGTGCATGGGTTACTAGATGAAGTGTTTAATCTCCATTAATTCTCATGTCTCATTCAAAAAAAGTTGTTGACCAAAGTATGACATAAAACGTAAGAATCACTGGCCGGAAAATATTTAAAGGGGTACTCCATTGGCCAGCATTCAGAAGTAAATGTTCTGAATGCTGTTTTTGTGCTGCGGGGGTCGACCATGCCCTTGTGACATCACGCCCACGCCCCCTCAATGCAAGTCTATGGGAGGGGCGTGGCCGACCCCTGCAGCGTTAAAAAAAATAAAATAAATAATAAAACGCGTTCGGAACATTTACTTCTGAACACCGGTCAGTGGAGTACCCACTTTAAAGCCAGAAAAAGGTGTTCTATGTCAAACTACAGGGTCTCAAGAACAGGTTATAACCACACGTGGCAGATTATTCTGCAGCTGGAAGAGTAACAGCCAAGTTGGATGACGTTTTAAAGCGTTCCTGTCAAATCCCACACACAATAAAGAAAATGTCACTCAGTACCTAATCCTGATCATGTACATCTATGTTTATGCCTCTATCACCTATATTTATTTTAAAAATTTAATTTTTTTATTAGCTCACAGTGTTAGAAATCCTCTCAGCGGAAGGGGAAAAGTCCCTCCCTTGTGGTGGTGGGAGGTGATTGGTGGGTCTGTTCATGTGCTCATGCAGCCTTGTCCATGAGTCGTCTCTTGTCTATGACTCGTGGACAATCCTGATGCTGCTGCAGGACTGGTTAGTGTCCCAGTAGGTATGGTATGGTAACCCCTAGTGGCAGGATTTTCAGGGACCGTTTTCTTTATTAAATAAAAGAAAAAAATAAATTTAACCACTATAATGTAACCACTATAATACAAAAGGTCTTTCATGTAACAACATCTAAAAAGTTTTTGGATTTGACGGTGCCCATTTTAAAGAGAAACAAAAAATGTCAGCCACATCTTGAAGAAACAAATACAGATATTAAATGTGAAACATGTCAATTTATATTGTGGATCTTCCCCATTATATGCAAAAGTTTAGATGCTTGGGGGGGGGGGGGGGGGGGAGTGTACAAAAATAAATGGCCACGTTGAAGTGCACAATTGATTTTTGCTGTAAAGAGTTTAGGACTTGATAGAGATGGCAAAGTGTGTGTGTGTGTGTGTATTCACACCACGAATGGCCATACTCACATTGAGAAAGAAGTACTAAACCTCAAAAAGCATCTGTGTATTTTGGTGAATAAAGTTATTTTCCATTACATATCGTAACGTTGATGCGTTTGTTACTGGTAGATCGCTCCCAACAGAACCTGGTTTTCATCGCTTCCAAATATTTAGCTTCATATGTTAGTCTGGATCATCCACGAGCCACCGATCCCGGGGAGGCAGCACCACCATCTTGGGAACTGTCCCTCATGCGAGTTACGTTGTTGTGTCTTTCAACACAACAATATCAGATGAGCAGTTCTGATCATACACTTTCACCTGGACTCTACTGTATAACCATATGAAAAGCTCTGCACTGTTTTTCTCCTGTCTAAAACCATATTTATTTAAATTATGGGAATTGAGCAGAGAGATTTAGATTATTTTTCTTTTTCTTTCCCCCCCCCCCCTCTGTAGAACAATGGACCTCAAATGGAAACCCGACTGACCCCATTCAAAATCAATGGGACCGGAAGGTGTCCGTTGTGCTCTGACCCGTTCCTGGTCTGCTAGGTGCAAAAAAAGTGGAATGGAACCTGGTCAGAGCACAACAGCAGTGTGTACGTGGCCTAAGTTGGGCACAATAGGTGAATTGCACCACACCACTCTCTTTGCAAAGTCAGGGAATTTATGAAAAAATTAGGCAACAGGAAAAAAAAAATATATTTTTTTTGTTCTGAAATAGGAAATAGTTTGACTAAAATCCCATGCCTGCCACATGAGCTGAAATAGGTAAACACAATGCATACGCATGAACCTCTACATTAAGCTTTAATAGCCTATGCTGTACTATATAAGGAAAAATTCCCGTACTGCTTCTTTAACTCTGTTATAGGAGTAGTTGCCTTCTATAGTTAGAAGAATCAATGACTGGAGATCTTTATACCCTACATTGTTACTTAGCTCTGTGCATTTGTTCCCTAAGGAGGTATTGAGCACTTTTCCAGATTTCCTGCCTTTGCCCAGCAGTGCCGAGCACTGAAAGGGTTACAGACTGGCTCCTGGATTTCCCTGCAGAAGGTGGTAGCTACTGATAAGCCAGAGGATTGTGTTCTGCCAGAGAAAACTAGGGACCGCACCTTTTGGCCAAAAACATAACTAATTTGTATAGGGATTGGCAGGAGCGACGCCCGGCTGCTGTGCAGGGTTGTCAGTGCTGACCTTATGTGTATATGTATATATATATATATATATATATATATATATATATATATATATATATATATATATATAGTGCTGACCTTATGTGTGTGTGTGTATATATAATATTAGCACACATAAGGTCAGCACTGTGTGTGTGTGTGTGTATATATGTATGTGTGTCAGTGCTGCCCTTGTGTGTGTGTGTGTGTGTGTGTGTGTGTGTAATATATATATATATATATATATAGTGCTGACCTTATGTGTGTGTGTGTATATATAATATTAGCACACATAAGGTCAGCACTGTGTGTGTGTGTGTGTGTGTGTGTATATATGTATGTGTGTCAGTGCTGCCCGTGTGTGTTTGTGTGTGTGTATGTATATATATTGTGTGTGTGTATATATAATATTAGCACACATAAGGTCAGCACTATATGTATGTATATATGTGTATATATGGAAAGGCCTGCGCAGCTGGCCTGTAATTGTGGGAGGAGCGGGATGACTATAAAACTCACGGCTCTCCTCCCTTCAATGACGCCGTGGGTTCTTCGCTTGAGGGCTGTCACGTGATGTCGGCAGGAAGTGGAGTCACGTTCCCACCGCTCAGCTGACTGCACGAGTCAGCTGACAGGAACCTTGCTTCAGCCGGCATGGGGGGGGTAAGTGGCTGTGGCTGACCGGGGGTAACGCTGGCTGTTCCTGGACTCCGGAGGTGAGCCGGAGTTCAGGGAAACCCTTGGTCAGCCCGGCCCCAGGTTATTGTATTACATATCGGCATTCGCCGGTAGCATTTTACGGTTTTCAGCTGTATATGATTACTTACGGCTTGCTGCGCATGTATATGGCTAATTTGTTATGCGAACAGCCTCCTGCACGAGCATATCATTACCGCATTAGGTGTACGGCTTGCTGCGCATGTATGTGTTCTCTTATGGCTTGCTTTATTATGTGTTCAGCCTCCTGCACGTGCATTTCATTACCGCACTATGTGAACAGCCTCCTGCACGTGCATATCATTACCGCACTATGTGAACAGCCTCCTGCACGTGCATATCATTACCGCACTATGTGAACGGCTTGCTGCACATGTATACGATTACTTTGTTATGTGAACTGCCTCCTGCACGTGCATATCATTACCGCACTATGTGAACGGCTTGCTGCACATGTATACGATTACTTTGTTATGTGAACTGCCTCCTGCACGTGCATATCATTACCGCACTATGTGAACGGCTTGCTGCACATGTATACGATTACTTTGTTATGTGAACTGCCTCCTGCACGTGCATATCATTACCGCACTATGTGAACGGCTTGCTGCACATGTATACGATTACTTTGTTATGTGAACTGCCTCCTGCACGTGCATATCATTACCGCACTATGTGAACTGCCTCCTGCACGTGCATATCATTGCCGCGCCATGTGAACGGCTTGCTGCGCATGTATATGATTACTGCATTGTGTGATCAGTCTCCTGCACATGTATATCATTACCGCACTATGTGATAGGCTTCTTGCATATGTATTTGATTGCTGCATTGTGTGAACAGTCTCCTGCACATGTATATCATTACTGCACTATGATTACTGCATTGTGTGAAGTCTCCTGCACATGCATATCATTATCGCACTATGTGTTAGGCCTCTCGCACATGTATTTGATTGCTGCATTGTGTGAACAGTCTCCTGCACATGTATATCATTACTGCACTATGTGTTAGGCTTCTTGCTCATGCATATCATTACCGCACTATGTGTTGGGCTTCTTGCTCATGCATATCATTACCGCACTATGTGTTAGGCTTCTTGCACATGTATATGATTACCGCACTATGTGTTAGGCTTCTTGCACATGTTTATCATCACCACACTATGTGATCAGTCTCCTGCACATGTATATCATTACCGCACTATGTGAACAGTCTCCTGCACATATATAACATTACCGCACTATGTGATCAGTCTCCTGCACATATATATCATTACCGCACCACGTGAACAGTCTCCTGCACATATATATCATTATCATATTTTGTAGTTCTGTGCTGCGGGGAGGATCTGTATGTGTCTCCCGTATACTGAGACTCGCACACCTTTACACTCGATCGGACTCACCGCTCCGCCCCACCCTGTGGGCTTATGCTTCACCCCCACAGTCTAAGGCACGCTACACCAACAGCTGCGCTCACTTCTAACCTTTGTCTCTTAACTAACTTCCTCACAGTTTACTTTTCATTTATTTATATTTCTGTGTTTCCGGGCGGTGTGCCTCCAGCTGTTGTGAAGCTACGATTCTCACTTATAGGAATCATGCCGTAGGGTTCATGATGTAAACATCCTGGTACCCATACACGTTGGTAGGATTCATGCCGGTAACATTTATACGCCACACACGCTTTTAGGGTTCATTCGTTCTCTACGCACTTGTAGTTTTATACCGTACACACGCTTTTAGGGTCATACTGTACACCCCCTTTGTAAGGTTTATACTGCACACACGCTTGTATGATTCATACAGTACACACTTGTAGTGTTTATACCGTTTACTTGCCTACAGGTTTCATACTGTACACTCGCTTGTAGGATTATATTGTACATTCACCCTTAGGGTTCATGCTGTACGCTTGCTTGTAGCATTCATACTGCACTCACACTTGCGCATAGTTCGGGGGTGCATGCTTGTAGCATTTACTCTATACACACGCTTGTACATACTTGTAGCACTATGCTGCGTACACACTTATAAGATTCATGCTGTACACAGTACACACTGTACACACGCTTGTTGGATTCTTACTTTACACGCGTTAGGATTATGCAGTACGTTCGCGGTAGCTTTTATACGGTACACTCGCTCGCATAATTCATAAAGTTCATGCGGTGCATACCAATGTAGCATCCATTCTGTACACTTGCTCGTAGGTTACGTGGTATACACGCTTGTACTCGCCTGCAGGGTTCTTACTACACACGCTCTTGTAGGAGTCATGTTGTACACACTCATAGGATTCATACTTTGTACACGCTCATACGAGTCACACTGTACGCACGTTTATAGTATTACATGGCCCACGCTCATAGGATTACTACTGAGTATGCACTCATAAGGTTCGTGCTGCACACCCGCTCGCAGGACCTGTATCACGCATGTTTGGAGGGTTATATTACTCGGGTGCACGCGGGAATCAGGCTGCGTGTGCACTCGTGGCATGTGTTCTGTACATGCACTTGCGCTATTTGTGAAGTTCGTACGCCCGCAGTTTTGTGCAGCGCACATGCTCATACAGCACATGGGGTGTGGCCCTGTACGCAGGTATGTGGTTATAATAGTTACTACTTGCCGGCATATTCTCTGCCATCAGGTCGTGGTTAGCTTCAGGCATTCACTGGTGGTCTATACGCGTTTATGGTTGGCCCGAGTATAGGTTCATCAAGTTGGTGGTATAGCCATGCTTAGCGGTTCACGACAGTTTCACACGTAGTCGTTCTGCACGCATTTTTATATAGGCAGGGTGATACATAGCAGTTGTCGCTGCTCACACATATTCAGAACGACTATTACACAACGCACAGGCGGGGCTGACCCAGTAAACCGTTGCAGACGGGGTATGTCTCATTATCGTTGGTACTGACATGCCTTCTGAACGACACTGACACTACGCATAGGTGGTATTTACCTGTTAAGCCTGTCATGTTACAGAAAAGGTACGTCGCATAATTGTTATGACTGACACGCCACACATAGGTGATGTATACCCATCATGCCTCCCACGCCTGCAGGGAGTACGTTGCACGGTTGTTACTGACACGCCTTCAGAACAGCAATAACGCCACACGTAGGTGATAAGATTTGTTTTATTATCCAATTAATCACCTCATGAACCTGACACGTCTTCAGGTTGTGTTTACTTGTGTCGTCGGTGCACCTCTTTTACGATATAGTCACGTTCTCAAAATCGGAATTCACAATGTTTTGGGTTGTAATGGTACTCGTATGAACTTTCGCACTTACCACTGGGCACACACTTATCTAGACTCAGTTACGCATATAATTCTCGTCCATCACGTCTTCGCATACTTTCCCTCTCTCCTGGTTTAAAGAGTTTCTTATTGTTATCCAAGTAATCACCTCATGAACCTGACACGCTTTCAGGTTGTGATTGCTTGCGTTGTCGATGCGCTCCTTTCTATGTGTAGTCATGTCCCAAAAATGTACTTCATGGTGTTCTAGGTTGATATGGTACTCGTTTAACGTTTCGCATTTGTCACCGGGCGCATACTCGTCTAGGCCCGGTTACGCATACGATTCTCGTCCAACACGTCTTCGGATACTTTCCCTCTGTTCTGGTTTAAAGTGTCGTACATTGTTCTCCAAGTAATCACCTCATGAACCTGACACGTTTTCAGGTTGTGATTGCTTGCGTTGTCGATGCGCTCCTTTCTCCGTGTAGTCTCGTTCCTAAAGATGCTCTTCAGGGTGTTCTAGGTTGTTAAGGTACTTGTATAACGTTTCGCTCTTGTCACCGGGCACATACTTGTCTAGGTCCGTCACGTATACAATTCTCACCCGTCACGTCTTCGGATACTCTCTCTCTGTCCTGGTGTTAGACGGTCAGCCATGTTATAGATAAATGAGCTTGGCTAGACGGTTAGTTTGGCTGTCCCTACTACATACATTTACTTTCACATGTGCTCACGTTGAAGGAGTCCAGTATATTGCAGCAGATGCCTTGTCCGCAAATACGCAAAAATTTATGGTACGGCGTGGAACTCTTTTTCCAAATCCAGATCCAAGCACGCCGAGATTTCAGTTCCCTTCCTATTAGCATATGTCGGGTTTTGCCATTCCACACTGCATTTATCCCACAATACTTTTAAGAGTTATCTAGCCGGTATCCAACACCATTTATCCTTGACCAATACCCGTAGTTACTCTATACTCTCTTCTCGCTTGGTGAAGTCCGCTCTGAAGGGCATCCTTGAGAAGGAAGTCCCTCGCAGCCCAGTCAGACAACCAATCACAGGCAACGTGTTCAGGCAGTTGTCCGACTTGTTAGACTCCACACCATTGGGTATCCGTGATAGCCTCACATTAAAAGCGGCCATGTACCTTGCCTGTTATGGGTTTCTCAGACCGGGTGAGTGTACAACTCGGACCATTAACGCGCCCTATCCTAAGGTCAGTCAGCTGTCACATGTCTCTGATCATTTCGAGCTGTCCCTCAGTCAGACCAAGACCTCGTCACCGGGTCAAACTGTGGTTGTTCGGTTTTCCCCACCGTGCACAAAGGGTGTCCTGCCACAGTCCTCCGTGAATTGTTGAATGCCTGTGTAACCTATCAGCTGACGACCTTTTACTCCATTTCAGGTCCAACCCGCTAACTACTTCTCAGTTCATCAAACATTTACGCATTTCGGTCAGGTCGCTGGGAGGAGTCCCGACTTCATTATCCGGTCACTCCTTCCGTATTGGCGCAGCTACAGCCAATTCTAAGCACGGGGTCCCAGCCCACGTAATCATGAAATTAGGATGTTGGAAATGCGGATGCTACATGCAGTATATCCCTAACCCTCGCAAAGAAATGGCTAGCGCATTCCAGTCCCTTGTGTTGTAATCCGCAATAAACAAATGTTTGTTTAAATCCGGGTTTTGCCCTCTTTTCCAGGCATATTCTTTACGCCGCAGTTATGGCACACTCCAAACTGCTTAGTTGAGGTTGATAGATTATTGGTTACAGTTGGTTGTTAGGTTAGTATTAGGGTTTTACGCATTTCAGTCATGTAGCAACGACCACAAATGGAAAGGCCTGCGCAGCTGGCCTGTAATTGTGGGAGGAGCGGGATGACTATAAAACTCACGGCTCTCCTCCCTTCAATGACGCCGTGGGTTCTTCGCTCCCACCCGCCCCCCCTTCTTTTCATTCCTTCACACTTACCACAGGGTATGCCCTCTTTTCCAGGCATATTCTTTACGCCGCAGTTATGGCACACTCCAAACTGCTTAGTTGAGGTTGATAGATTATTGGTTACAGTTGGTTGTTAGGTTAGTATTAGGGTTTTACGCATTTCAGTCATGTAGCAACGACCACAAATATATATATATATATATATATATATATATATATATATATATATATATATATATATATATATATATATATATATATTATAATTAGTGCTGACCATATGTGTGTGTGTGTGTGTGTATATATATATATATATATATATATATATATATATATATTTAGCACACATAAGGTCAGCACTGTATATGTGTGTGTGTGTGTGTGTATGTGTATATATATATATATATATATATATATATATATATATATATATATATAATATCAGTGCTGACCTTATGTGCAGCAGCCAGTCCAAGAGCCGAGCACAGGTTTTTATGTTATCTTTAATACAGCATATAAAAAGGTGGAGCTTTCCGTGGATTGTCTACATGATTTAGGTGTTACCCATACTGTGCCCTTTTGCTTACCATGACAGCCCCTTTGTCACATGGCGCCAGGGCAATGATCCGCTCCCATAGCATATACATAGGAGATGCATTGAAGAGACTGTTGGAGCTCTGACCTGTCTAATATAATAACTTTATTCCATATGAAATAACAATTCTGGAGCATCATGGGAAGCTGTATTTTTCTATTTCCAGAAAACATTAAAGAGGTACTCCACCCCTAGACATCTTGTCCCCTATCCAAAGGATAGGGGATAAGATGTCTGATTGCGGGGGTCCCGCCACTGGGGACCCCCACAATATAGCATGCAGCACCCAACGTATCTGCTACCGGAACCACTGGAGGTTCTGGCTCCCGACCACAGGGATGGAAGATCGTGATGTCACAACTCGGCCCCTGTGGGACGTCAGGCCCCGCCCCTCAATGCAAGTCAACGGGAGGGGGCGTGACAGCGGGGCGTGATGTCACACGGGGGGGGGGCGTGGTACGTCACTATCTTCCGTGGTCGGGAGCCAGAACCTCCAGCGGTGCCGGAAGCAGATACGGTGGGTGCTGCATGCTATATTGCGGGGTTACCCAGCGGTGGGACCCCCGCGATCAAGCATCTTATCCCCTATCCTTTGGATAGGGGACAAGATGTCTAGGGGTGGAGTACCCCTTTAACAGTGACAACTGTAATTTTTTCTAACGGGTGTGTACCTACATTGCCTGATGCTGTCCAATCAGTTTTGACCACTTAAGACTGTGTAGGGACACACCCTATTGGCAAAATGACCACACCCAGTTGTCTGTTTATATATTACCAGGTGGAATAACGGGAACAGCACAACAGTTCTATAAAGATGTTAGAAAACACTTGTACTCCACCTGGAGTAACAGTTTTTGGAAGTCCGACTTTTACACTAATGGACTATCCTCAGGATTGGCCAGTGTTTTCCAAACAGTGTACCTCCTGCTGGTGCAAAACTACAACTCCCAGCATGCCTGGACAGCCAAAGATTTCAATAGGATTCTGCTGCACTGTGCACTTGACAGAATTATCTTGGGAGATGTTTCTGCTTCGAAAATCCCAATTTCGACGCTGCAGAAAAAAATAGACATGGGTTCTATGAGTGAGACAACTCATTTCTGAGCGGTCCTAGCGCCCGCCGGAACATTCAAATGTGCGGAATGTCTGCCCAGATTTCTGGTGTGATCAGGCGAAAACTGTATAGTGGCCATGCTGGCTACTGCAGCTCTGTTCTCATTCACATCATTGGAAGTGAACTGCAGTGACCTATTACGGCCACTACACAGTGAACGGCGCTATCTACTCTAGGCTCCATCTACTTTGTATATGCCACACTTATCAAACAGCTGATTGGCTAGGCCTAGGATTAAGATGTCTGATCGTGGGGGTCATGCCGCTAGAAACCCCCGTGATCTCCCTGCTTCACCCGGCGTCTGTTTTGAGTGTTGGGTGCAGCGCCCCCTCAATGCAAGTCTATGGGAGGGGGTGTGACTGTCATCACAGCCCCTCCCATAGACTTGCATTTAGGGGGCGTGGCTGTGAAGTCACGAGCCTCCGCCCTGCATGGCCAGTCATCCGGAACGGAGCGAAGTTCGCTCCGTGCACTGGATATCTGGGGTGCCGCAGCAGAGATCGCTGGGGACCTTTTTGGCTAGGGGATAAGCTGTCTAGGGGCGGAGTACCCCTTTTTGTCCTTTTACAGGGTAAAATGTCTGCAACACTTGTTGGCGTAGCGGCATCAGATCCAGCATTTGAAGGACTTCAGAGGGACGTTATGTGTAGATAAAAGCAAATGTAAACGGCTCAACTTTATGGGCATTTGTGTCGCAAGTAATGCCAAGTTAGTGTAATTGCCTATGTTGCCCTATTTGAAGGCGGCATTTGGTGAAGGCACTGAGCTGGGAAATTTATAGTATTGGATGCAGGATTATTTTTCTCCTGCCCAACCACGATATGAATTTTAACCCATACCGCAATACCGGTTTGGCCCCTCCCCCTCGGGAATGAATGAATTATCAGCCCAGCGCTGCGCTGTCCCCATCGGGATAAATACTCACACATGTCACCCGCAAGCACTGCCCACCTCGTCCTCCTGTTTGTTGCAGCCGCCGGCGCTGACACTCTAGACCAGTGGTCTTCAACCTCCAGATGTTGCAAAACTACAACTCCCAGCATGCCCGGACAGCCGTTGGCTGTCCGGGCATGCTGGGAGTTGTAGTTTTGCAACATCTGGAGGTCCGCAGGTTGAAGACCACTGCTCTATACTGTATCCCTATGCCCGGGCTGCAAAAGGTAAACAAAATAAACTTTAACTCGCCTTCCCCATCAGTCCGGACCTGCTTCCTAGGGAATGGAACGTCGGAGAGCCGTCAGCCTATCACTGGCCGCAGCGATGTTCCGCCTCGGCCGGTGGTAGGTTAAGCCCACTGTCATGTAAGAAGCCTGCTTCCTACATGACAGTGGGCTCAGCCTATCACCGGCCGAGGCGGAACATCGCTGCGGCCAGTGATAGGCTGACGGCTCTCCGACGTTCCATTCCCTAGGAAGAGCGTAAGGCCGATGTAGGAACGTGCGTTAAAGTTTATTTTTGTTTACCTTTTGCAGCCCGGGCATAGTGATACAGTATAGAGTGTCAGCGCCGGCGGCCACAACAAACAGGAGGACGAGGAGGGCAGCGCTTGCGGGTGACGTGAGTAGTACCCCAAAGGGGAGAGCGCAGCACTGGGCTAATAATTTTTTTTTCGCTGGGGGGATACCTTTTTTTTTTTTTTATATACCGTGGAACCGCCATAAGTTACAAAAATACCATGATACACATATTTGGCCATAACGCCCATCCCTACCTGTCGCAAAACTACAACGCCCAGCATGCTGGAAGTTGTAGTTTCATAAATGCTGGAATCCCACAGTTTGGAGACCTTATAGTATATAAACGCACTTACTGCTATGTGTATGGAGAGTAGAGAAGCTCTGCTTAGAGGACTGTAGTGTACGCGGAGGATCTCTGCGGTATTACCCTGCTCGTACTCTTCACGCTCTGCTGGTAGGGTGATTACACAGTCCGCACAGGTTCACTGTCATCCAGATATGTTCTCTTTCCCTAATAGTCATGAATAATTCAGGGATCTTGAGCAGCCTGCGCTTTGTTCTACAGAAGTAAAGTTACTTGCGTAGGTTGCACATATCTGGCTAATGATGATGGTGCGGTGGCACTGCGGGGTAACAACCTCGATAGGCTTAGTTATTATGGGGCTTAGGCGCAAGATACGAAGTAGATGTGTGCTTGAATTTTGAGCAAGAAGTGTCCCAGATACAAAGTGTGTGCTGGAGGTAGGTCAGGGGTTGCATATTCCTTCATTTTGGTGGAGCTGTTTACTTGGCACTAGTCTCCCCTTGAATCTACAAGATGCTGTCCTATAGAGGTTATAGTAGGCTTTCTTATATTTGTATTAATCCATAGCGCTTCAAAAATAAGTATAGAAAAAAAAATCTGATTAAGGGTAGATTTACACGGGCCTTTTTTTTATTTTATTTTTTTTACTTTTAATGGGCAGCAAAATCTACAGCACAAAATCTGCAGCAAATACACACGTGTATATGTACCCTAACTGCTCGTTAACATTTGAATGTGAACTCGCAGCGTCTTTCCCATTGCCAGTGTTAATGGGGGGTCGGCTCTCTGCTGTCCATGGCAAATTTCCGGCAGCAGAGATTGCACTGCCGAAAATCCACCGTAGACCCCATTGACTGCCCAAAAAATCTGCCACGGCCATTCAAACTCACAGCTGGAAATGCACTGAGAGTTCATCGAATGGTCCCATGTGAACGAGCCCTAAGGGGTGGAACACACATTGCAGATATGCTGCATATGTTCTGCAGCAGAAAATAGGTCAAAGATGGAAAGGGAAAACATAATGCCTTCCTTCATAGTCTCTCTTCCAATTGGATCCACTTCTGCCTTTTGGCATGTTTTTTTGCTGCAGAAAATCTACAGCGTATCTGCAACATGTGTTCCTACCCTAAGGGCTCATTCACACTGAGGACATTCTGCTTTCCAATTTAATAATAATTTTTTTTTCAATGCAATCGCTGCAGCATAACGGACTTACGCCAAAAGAATAAACGCGTTCATACAGTTCCACCAGACTGCATAGCGGTTTGTGAGATGGCACACGCCTGCATGGTCCTACCGCTGATAGTCCTGACGGCGCCCACTGCAAGCTGACATTCTGCTGCGGAATTTCGCATGCAGCAGAGTCCAATTTTTATTTAATGGGATTCGTATGCTCTGTGCATACTGCGAAATGGACTTCCGTCGAAAGACTAAACAACAATTTCATTTTTTGGGGGGCGGAATTCCACCGGACTGCATTGTCGTCTAGAAGACAACGCACGTATGCGTGTCACCGAAATTCTGCATCTGCGGCGGCACCACAAATGTTGTTGGCAGCTGAGGGCCTGCTCCATCTGCTGCCACTAAATTTATAAAAGTAAATATCGTAAAAATGTTTACTTATATATGTGGCTGTACAGATCTTGTAGGGCAGTATTTTCCAAACCATGCCCTCCAGATGTTGTAAAACTGACTCCCAGCATAACCCCGACAGCCAACGGCATGCTGGGAGTCATAGTTTTACAACATCTGGAGCACTACAGTTTGGAAACCACTACCCCACGGTGACCAGATTGTTGTTGGTTTGCATGGACCATCCCACAATGGCCAACTGAGTGACAGGGCGTACCATTCGTCTTCACCTAGTTTCGGCGATTCGTTCAGTCCTTCTGGATGTTAACGTTCTCCATTAGAATAAAACAATTAAAGTGCAGTGAATGGGCAATGAATCACGTGCAAATGGCGAATTTCATTGACCATGTATTGGGCTTTCTTTTTGGTGCATTTGCCCCTTTATCCTGCAGCTTTGACTCTTTGAGCCCCCCAGAGCTGTATCCTATTTCTCCCAAGCATGTCGCCCAGACACCCTTCCAGAGACAATGTAATTGAAATCATTCTTAAAGGAATTTCACAGGCTGCTTGAAACTGCTTTGTCGATAGGCTTACTTTACCCAAGATCAATACGCCCCATTTTGGTGAATGATTTAGAGAGTCTTTTTCCTCCTGTGCTGTACGAATGTTGTTCGGGTGTGATTAATGGCTGAATGCACAAGGCCTGTCACTTCTCGCTGGGCACCTCTGATGGATGCTCATTACATTAACAACGGGGTGTAAATTTGTCGGCACGGTGATTATTTAGCATTTAGCTTAGGAATATTATTTATGATGTGTAGGGAGGCCGGGAATGGGAATATATGGGCTTTTATATCTGTCTAAATGACTCGTGCCTTTCCAGACCATCATAAGGGATTAATGGGTCTAGATTACATTGTGATTTTTATTTTCTCTTTTTTTAAGGCCCTACTCACTTCTGCGTTGGACGTTCCGTTAGAAGCTTCCAACACATATTCCTTTTAAAGAATATAGTACAGAATAATAGTTTTTGTCTGGCAAGATACCAAGCACCACAACGGAAGCCTGACTGATCCATCAGGTGCAGTTGGTAATAATGTGATAGATCCGGCACCAATGTTTTGTTTTTTAAACGGGCACTGTCAGATTTGAAAACTTTTTATAATATATAGGCAACCTTTTTTTTATGTTTTTATTTATTTTTATTTTTTATATTTTTTTTAATGGCTTATTTAAATAGGCACTGTCAGATTTTAAAACATTTATATTTGTACATCTTGGCAAAACAATAGTATTTCTAATATACTTCTTTAAAAAAAAAATCACATTTTATTAAAGAAAACTGCCTTTGAAAATCCCACCACTAGGGATCCCCATACCTCCGGGGACACTGAGTGCAACAGCAGCATGAGCGTGTCCAAGGGTCATGGACACAAGATGGCTTGATTGACAAGGCTGCAGGAGGAACACCGCCTGCACAACACTGCTGTAACACAGAGTTTTACCAAACGTGCCTCCAGCTGTTGAAAAATTAAGTCTCTGCTCTAGCTATTAGAAGGTGGGTGGCAAATGTTGGAGTCTTCTTATAAACATGTTTGTCTAAAACACCTTTATTTAAGAAGACACTCCAGTCCTAAGGGGCAATGCGGAGGTGGCTCATTGCTTAGCACTGTTGCCTTGCAGTATCGGGGTCTTTGTGTCAAATCTCACCAAGGACAACATCTGCAACAAGTTTATTTGTTCTCCCTGTGTTTCTGTGTTTTTCTCTGGGTACTCCGGTTTCCTCCCACACTCCAAAACCTAGTGATGGGGGAATTTAGATACAGGAACAAATTTGATTGAACAGTGTAAAGCGCTGCGGAATCTGTTTGCGCTATAAACATTATTATTGTTATGAATAGGTATAGTTGATAGAACAACTAAGGACCAGTCCTCAAGGTGTATCAGAAATAAAAGATGTGAGAAATATAATTAGCGTATGATCCAGATATTATAAATGGTAATTTAATAATAATAGAAGTCACAGATGTATATAAGTCACTAATACCTGTCCTTGCAAGGGACATGGAAATCAGTGCATAGAACTCGGTGTAAACATATACAATAAATAAATAAAACAAATATTCATAAAAAGAATAAAATATGTTGAGAAGTTACATCCATATAAAAAAAGGTCAATGGTTCAGTAGCTAGATATATTGTACTAGCAGCAGTTCAATGTTCTCGTAATAGAGTTCCAGTAACTAAATACAGAGTACAATTAATAGCGATCCTTGTATGGAATAAATGGTAACAATCGTTGGTGGTACAGTGTTGCAACCTGTATCACATTTATAGAATCCTGCTAAGAATGAAAGTTCTAACGATACGAGGTCTGGTGCACGGCACCACTCACCACTCCTGAAGCCGTCTATGGGGCTGGTTGAACGGGCTGACACGGAGATATCAGGTCTCCTGAGGGGCCCGGTGTCTTTGGTAGCAGCGCAAGTCTCCTTCTCCTGTGGTCCTCGGCTGGCACGGGTGGCACCGGCCTCTCTGGTATGCTGTGGATCGTTGGTTAGTCCAGGGAGACGGCGGCAATGGCAAGGATTTAGCAGCAAATGGTAGTGTGATAGCAGCGGTGGAAGTAGGTGCGGCGTGCCTCGTGTGAACTAGGCGCTGTGCCCGCGTAGTAGAGCAGTGGTCCCGATAGTGGGGACTTCCAGCAGTTGCAAATGGACAATTGGAATATTGCTACATTGAAGATGGATTCACATGTATTAAAGTAGATGCAAGTCTATGATTAATTTCTAGACGCGTTTCAAGGCCTCGGGCCTTTTCCTCAGTAGAAATATAAGTATACAGTACGTGTCAGGAACGTTTTATATAGTGTGGCTAGTGATTAGAGGAAGACTTGGAAAAACCTTAGTTGTTCTATCAACTATACCTATTCATATCTTCCATAGGCCCTTGGGTGAGGGCAACACCAGTTAACCTCAGGTTTAAGTATCCTCTTCATTTCTGAGTGAGCTACACTATCTTTTCTATTATTATTTATTATTATTATTATTATTATTATTTATTATTATTATTATTTTTTATTATTATTATTATTATTATTATTATTAAACAGCCGCCCTGTTCCACCTCTTCGTTTCCCCAATAATACGTGGTTTCCAGTCCCACTGCTCATCAAAGTGTCTGGTCGGTTCACTCCGGGATAAGTGGGTGGGAAGTGACTTTCTATATGTAACTCTAAGACACTCATTGATATATTAGATTTTATATTCGGAAATATCATTTCTTCCCATTTAGTCATATGCACGTCACCAGTCCGCCGCCTCTTCTTCTTCTCAGCCTCATACCTCAAGGCTGTAGTTCAAAATCAAGAGGTCATTTGTTTTAGTGTAAACCAATTCTGGAACATGTTCGGCTTTGTTCTTTAGGGCTTGTTTAGTCTGACTGGAGAGATTAGAGGTTCGGCAATAATTACATGGTGTTATCCAGTGTCTTCTCTCTTTCATCTCCTCACGATCAAAGCACCCGCCATGTCCATTGCCTTGTCCGCATCCTAGAACTGTCTCTTCCTTTTGTGTGCCGCTCTACTTCACATACTAGAAAGGTTGTACTAGACTTTCTGGATTTGTATTGTTTTTGTATATTATTGTCTTACCCCATTTAGTTGTTACTGCTACATGGGGTTACATATCTACCCAAAAAGTCTTTTTGTGCCAACCTCAGGACTCACACTGTAGTTGACAGATTACATTTCTTGATCCCGATTCTCATCGTATGTGCGTAAATGGAGCAGACCTGTCAGATTTCGCCCCGCTGGTACTGTAGCTGATGTTGCACAGTATAGTGATGGTTATGCCGCACTCCTAAACACATTAGTATGGTTTCCATTTGGTTTGTAAAGGAGCAGTGGTGTATAGTAATGAGGACTGCTCCGTATTACGAGAAGAGACCTTGAGTCTCAAGTAGGATTTATTTTAAGCAATGGTCTCCAAACTGTGGACCTCCAGATGTTGCAAAACTTTGACTACCAGCATGCCTGGACAAAAGAAAATATATATATTTTTTGCATGTAATGTACTTTTGTGTATTATCTGTGAATCTGCAGCTAATACGCAAGTGCATGTACTCACCTGATCCCCTGCCGTTGTTGTTCTGACTTTGTACATTTCTTACTGCTCTGCACTTTCTTGTGACGTCCCAACAGAAGTAAGCGCCTTGGCTGAGCGGGTACTTGCTTGTGTCAAAATATCACCTGGAAATGGTGATTAGAGGGGACCGGGCACTGTCAGCATGGCGGCAGCAGGGGATTGGGCAGGTGCCTACAGAAGTTGGGCACTGTTTGTTAGAAATAAAATATGACTGAACAACTTTTTTAGGGTCTATTCACACATACAGTATCCTGCACATATTTGATGCGCAGCATTTGAAGCTGCAGATTTGATGTTTAGTCATTAGTTTACATTGAGATCTCAATATGCAGGATTTTAAGATAAAGTATGCACTGGACACTCTACATGTGAATACACCACGAAGGTAGGGTGACACACAGTATGTATTTGACGCTGCGGATGCGCTGCCGGCGGATGCGCTGCCAGCAGTCACAGAACGACTGTAGAGAGTGCTCCCTGTAGCTCCGTGTGCGCGCTCATAGCGGCTGATTTAACCCCCCCCCCTTCAGTCACGAGCAGGGACATAGAGCTACCTGACCACAGCAGGGAGCTCCCTCTGCAGTCGCTCTGTGACTGCTGGCAGCACATCCGCAGTGTCAAATAAGCTTCGGATGCCTGGTGTGTGACCCTACCCTATGCTGAGTTCAATTATTTAGTTTACATTAAAATCTGCAGCTTCAAATCCTGCGCATTAAATATGCCCAGGATACTGTACGTGTAAATAGATCCTTAAGGGGAATCGATCATCCATATCCCCATGCTAACCTGTTGATACAGACTTGTGGTGCAGGTGACACTGATGAAAATGGTACTTACCGTTGTTTTCTCTGTGCCTTTTTTTTTTTCTGCCCGCTTTTCGGTATTTACAAATTTTCAGGCTTGGTGCATGGGGGGGAAGCGATGTATCAAACCTTCTTTGTACCATGCCATGCCTGCTTTCTAAATATTCATAACCCCCTTTCTGCCTTTTGTCGTCAACTACTGCGCATGCGCTGCTTCCTTTATGTACCCTTGAGGCGGCACATGTGCAGTAGTCGAACAGATGAGGCAGAATTATAGAGCTATGAATATTGATAAGATGGAGGAAGAAGCGGGCTTGATGTCAGCGTACACTAGGGGTTTCAGAACCCCTGGGTGTACCGGGCCTGCTGATGCATATACCGAAGAACGGGCATAGCACACAACCAGAGTAAAGAACATTCCTGGCTTCAAAAACTGCATCTAAAAACCTGAATGTGAGAACACTGCCTTAAAAAGGTGTATTTAAGAAAAAAAAAAACATGTTTTTCACTGATCAACTGGCTCCAGAAAGTTACAGCAGATTTGTAAATAACTTCTATTAAAAAAATCTTAATACGTCCAGTACTTATCAGCTGCTGATGTTGAGTGGTTCTTTTCTGCCCGACAACAGTGCTCTCTGCTGACACCTCTGTCTGTCTCAGGAACTGTCCAGAGTAGCAGCAAATCCCCATAGCAAACCTATCCTGCTCTGGACAGTTCCTGCGACGCACAGAGGTGTCAGCAGAGAGCACTGTCAGGCAGAAAAGAACAGCTCAACTTCAGCAGCTGATAAGTACTGGAAGTATTAAGATATTTTAATAGAAGTAATTTACAAATCTGTTTAACTTTCTGGAGCCAGCTGATAGGGAAAAAAATTTGTTTTCCACTGGAATACCCCTTTAATGAATGGCAGCCCAGTACGTTCTCGTCCCTGTCTCCGTGTGCTCTGGGCAGGGAGTCCAGCTCAGGTGAGGCAGATGTGAACAGGTCTTCTCATCTCCCGTCTCTATAGTGTCATCCCTCTGTTATGTATCTCTGCACAGTGAGGAGGCGTCAGGAGGTTCCCTGCGGGTATATCAGGATGTCTGCCACACATCAGCCCTGTGCCTGCCTCCTCCACCACCTGAGATGCCAGTCACCTTAGCAACATTTCTTCCTAAGGGACTCTCAAGTGCTGCTTACCGGCAGAATATGAGGAGAGTTCACATGGGGGTGAAAGAGAGAAATTTCAGGATTAGCGCATTCACAATCTTGGGAATAAAATCTTCCTGTGCTGCGTGTATTGAGGGGAAGTGTATAAATCCGAGAAACCAGATGTCCATTCCTCAATAAGACCTGTAAGGCAGCAGGGATAGAACATATGAAGCCTATGTCCCAGTCCACTAACTCAGTGTTTACAAACCATTGTGCCTTCAGCTCTCGTGGAACTACAACTCCCAAAATGCCCAGACAGCTAAAGGTTTACGGGCATGCTGGGAGTTGTAGTTTTGCCACAGATGGAGGCACCCTGGTTAGGAAACACTCCACTGACCTGATATTTTTATAAAAAAAAATAACAATATAATGTATTACTATTAATAAATATTATAAATAATAATCATAATAAATAATGAGCATAATGTATTTGGCACTGTTAATTATTTAATAAAAATAATAATTAGTATTCAATTTATTATTATTATTTATTATTATTATTTATTAGAATTAGAATTATAATTTTATTAATAATCATATTCCATAACAACCATAAAAATATTAAAAATCATTAATGTTTTTGCATTATTACTACATATTACGGTATATATTTATAATTTTTTTTTCTTCTGCAGGGAAGTCCAAATCTGCACCAAATAATATGGATTTGTGACTGCATTTTTTTCTGCTGAATCCTGAAAAAAATTAAAATAAAATTTTTATTGTGGATTAAAAATTCCCCCCAAAAATCTGCATTGTGTTAGCAACATGTCACGATGCTCTGGCGGCAGGATAGGTTTAAAGTTCGTGGGCAATCTGACTCGATCATAAGAAGAATTTCTGGAAGTTCTGGAAACTCTTCCAGGGAAATTCATCCCCTGGCCACAAGATTACCAGGGAGCTTCAAACATATCCTGCCGCCAGAGCAACGTTGCATGTACAATTTATAAGTCAATTCCATGCAGATTATTTACATTTTCCCCCTAGTTCGTGTGTATGGGATGTATTAATTTTCTCTACAGTACTTTGTGGGCAAAGTTTCTGTAGTGTATTACAGTACCAGCAAAATTTAGATAGAAAATCTGCAGCGTACCCACCTTGTGCGAACATACCCCTTAATAATGTAAGGACGTGTGTGTGTGTGTGCCCTAATATTATGGGCCCTGTTCTGGTGATGGATTCCCATCTAAATTCGCAGACCAATCGACTTCCACTTTTGCGATCGTTCCAGTATCCTTACGAGCCACCAATTTTAACCAAATTAAAGCTACGACTGGGGCTGTACCAGTATCCTCCAGTAACGTGTATGTTCCCCAGAGGACGTTCTCTAGGGGGGACATCATATTATGGGGTCATCACCTGCTCAGTATTTCTGTATCTTGCATCATCTGTTTTTCTGTAGCTGGCATAAGTGACTGACTGGTACTAAATCCATATTCTACAAGCTGGCATGTCACTGGGCACGAATCAACCTCCAGTTGGCCTTCTACTACCCTTCAGAAAACCACTTCAGCTAATGTATTTTCACAAGATGGGTTATAATGAGGAAAACATTAGTGGATGGCATCGAGACTAAACAGATTGCATTTGGAATTGTGCAGTGGGATCATTCTGGTCCCTTATTGTTTCTGTTTTTTATTGTTTGAAGAGCCAACCCGTAACCTGTTTACTAAAGGAGATATACTACTGCAGCATAGAGTGACCTCACTAGCCAGCCGCTAAGAGAATGTGATGCCAGCGGGCCAACCTTCATGTGTCCTCAGTGCTCACTATCCTGGCATTGGATTCCAGTTGGCAGGTAAACTAACCACAGACCTCTACCCGCTGGCTACATGACAGAAGATAATGTAGCCAGGCTATGAAGCTATTGTGGTAGTATTATCTAATATACCAACAAGCTGTGAATTGAGTCCTTGTTTGCCTATAAGAACATCCAAGTACCTGGGCATGGGCTGCAAAAGTCTTATTAGTGCCATATGTAACCTGAAGGATTCTGCCTGGTAAGTGTTTTATTCACTGTGCAAAGGGCAAAGGGCATAGGGCATGATCACCGGCCTAACCCCGGAATATGGAATGAACTGGATATGACTTCTTTATTTTATCATTAGTTGTGCCCATCTTTGTGGGCTTTTATCTATCAGATGGCTTTATAAATAATGCAGGCAGCCTGTATACTATCTGGACGTCACCCGTGGGGGATTTGGTTTTGTCTCGTCTTTTTCAGTTGGGTTGCTGCAGTCATAAAGGGGACATTTCTGGTAGAAGCCTGTTAGGAAATTGATATGTTTGGAAGTGAATCTCTGCAAATATAGTATCACAAAATGAGATTTTCCAGCAACTATCCCTTATTCTTCTGTTTCTAACAATTGCCTTCTTTGGAGTACCTAGGTCTTATAGGGATCCCATCCCAGCGGTTGTACCCCAAGTCACCTGACACTTAAAGCCTATCCTATAGCTATGTTAGGTATTGGTGCCTGAGCATTAAAAATCAAGAGATGTCAATTAAAGGGACACTAAGCATCGAATTGAAAAGAAAAGCAAACAAAATGTATCTGTCCTTCTTATTCGTGTACAGTTTTTAAACAGAAAAAAAAACTCCAAAAACAGAAAAGTGCATTCTTCTCTTAGGAGGAAGCCATGTTTTCTCACTTCTTTAATGCCAGTGCACATAAGCCAGGGAATTTAGGAGAGGCTGGGGCTATATACCTGTCTACATAGTGAGCCTATCTATTTTGTTGGAAGAAAGCTCTCTTATTAGTAATACAAAATAGATTCTGTAGCAGAAGTACTTGCACAGTGAGACCAACCCTAATACCAATAGTACCAGTAGTAGTGTTTACACAGTGGGCACCAGCCCTAGTACCAGTAGTAGTGTTTACACAGTGGGACCAGCCCTAGTACCAGTAGTAGTGTTTACACAGTGGGGACCAGCCCTAGTACCAGTAGTAGTGTTTACACAGTGGGCACCAGCCCTAGTACCAGTAGTAGTGTTTACACAGTGGGCACCAGCCCTAGTACCAGTAGTAGTGTTCACACAGTGGGGACAAGCCCTAGTACCAGTAGTAGTGTTTACACAGTGGCACAAGCCCTAGTACCAGTAGTAGTGTTTACACAGTGGCACAAGCCCTAGTACCAGTAGTAGTGTTTACACAGTGGCACAAGCCCTAGTACCAGTAGTAGTGTTTACACAGTGGGACAAGCCCTAGTACCAGTAGTAGTGTTTACACAGTGGGACCAGCCCCAGTACCAGTAGTAGGGTTTACACAGTGGGTACCAGTAGTAGTGTTTACACAGTGGGGACCAGCCCCAGTACCAGTAGTAGGGTTTACACAGTGGGTACCAGTAGTAGTGTTTACACAGTGGGACCAGCCCCAGTACCAGTAGTAGTGTTTACACAGTGGGGACAAGCCCTAGTACCAGTAGTAGTGTTTACACAGTGGGGACAAGCCCTAGTACCAGTAGTAGTGTTTACACAGTGGGGACCAGCCCCAGTACCAGTAGTAGTGTTTACTACTGGTACTGGGGCTGGTCCCCACTGTGTAAACACTACTACTGGTACTAGGGCTTGTCCCCACTGTGTAAACACTACTACTGGTACTAGGGCTTGCCCCACTGTGTAAACACTACTACTGGTACTAGGGCTTGTCCCCACTGTGTAAACACTACTACTGGTACTGGGGCTGGTCCCCACTGTGTAGTGTTTTACACAGTGGGACCAGCCCCAGTACCAGTAGTAGTGTTTACACAGTGGGGACAAGCCCTAGTACCAGTAGTAGTGTTTACACAGTGGGGACCAGCCCTAGTACCAGTAGTAGTGTTTACACAGTGGGGACAAGCCCTAGTACCAGTAGTAGTGTTTACACAGTGGGGCAAGCCCTAGTACCAGTAGTAGTGTTTACACAGTGGGACAAGCCCTAGTACCAGTAGTAGTGTTTACACAGTGGGACCAGCCCCAGTACCAGTAGTAGGGTTTACACAGTGGGTACCAGTAGTAGTGTTTACACAGTGGGGACCAGCCCCAGTACCAGTAGTAGTGTTTACACAGTGGGACAAGACCTAGTACCAGTAGTAGTGTTTACACAGTGGGGACCAGCCCTAGTACCAGTAGTAGTGTTTACACAGTGGGGACCAGTACCAGTAGTAGTGTTTACACAGTGGGGACCAGCCCTAGTACCAGTAGTAGTGTTTACACAGTGGGACCAGCCCTAGTACCAATAGTAGTAGTAGTAGAGGGAGCCGGAAGAAGCCCCAAATGGTAAAATTGAAGTTTCTCTGTATCTCTGAACGTGTGCCTGTCCTGTATAACACACAATCATACTGGACAGGCAGCAACTAAAGCTTGAAAAAAAAAACAGAAGTGGTAAGTGCTGCCTTATTTGTCTCATTGGTGACTTACTTGTACAACAGTAATTCTTGCACAGTAAAGACCAACTCTTATACTAATAGTGCCAGCATTAGTACTTACACAGTAGAGACCAAACCTAGTACCTATGGTACAAGCAGTAGTACTTTACATGGTGGTACCTACTGCTAAGCCAATGGTACCAGCGCTAGTACATACATGGTGGTTACAGCAGCAGTGCAAACCTGGTACCAGTACTATACACTTGATAGTACATACAATGGCACAAATCATAGTACCTGTGCACAGTGGTATGAGACTAGTTATGTAGTGAGAATTGCACCCATTGATAGCCATGATATTTGCCTTCAAGCCACTTTGGAAAGCTGGATAACAGCCATAGTGGAGCTATGCTGGAGACCAAAATATGTTTGTTATATATACTCCCTGTTGTCCTGATACAATATAGTATGGAAAGAATCTATACAGTAAGTATGGCCTCCATTACGTCTCTGTAGACTTGGTTACCCAGTGTTCGAAGAATTTCAAATTTACATGGCTATGTATTGATAAATCCTTGGAGCTTCACTGATGACCTCAGAACATGTTCGATATATGTGTTTGGATAAGATAAACTATATATATATATATATATATATATATATATATATATATATATATATATATATATATATATATATATATATATATATATATAAATATTTTTTTTTTTTTATAACATTAGTCCAGTGTGCCTCCAGCTGTTGCAAAACCACAATTCCCAGCATGCCCGGACAGCCTTTGGCTGTCCGGGCATGCTGGTAATTGTAGTTTTGCAACAGCTAAAGGCACTTTGGTTGGGAAATACTGCATTAGTTCTAGCAGTATAATATAAACTGGGGGCTAGGATGGTCACTGTAGTGTACAGATATGGTATAAACACAAAGATTATCTGAGATTAGCTGAGTATTTTCATCTCCTATATATTTTGTGCTATTTGTTCACACTTGTCCCTGACTTACCTGTTCTGCTTCGTTCTCCGAGGGAGCACTTAGAGAAGTGGTGGCATAGGAGGAGGCTGGCATTCAGCGTGTTGTCGGGGAGGGCTGTTCTCGCATTCAGTAGGCTGCACACTGATCTGAATTCAATTAGGGTTGAACCAATTAGCGAACATCTGTATTCACATTAAACAGTGCAACGCTGCTTTATTTATTTCTTTTTCTCCTCTCCGATTAGAAATGCATGGAGGAAAGTGGCAGCCAACACGGTGTGTGGCCTCTGGGAGTTATAGCGAACGCTTCTCGTCTTCACGTCTTGGCTATGTACTTCTAGCAGGGTGGAGGTGTTGAGTAGGTGGCTGATATGTGCCCACTGGGCATCAGTCTGGGCCCAGAATGTGTTGGTGCATACGACATGGGGGCTTGTATGTGGTTTGGCTGACTATCGCTGATGGTTCTTTATCATGCTTGAAATCTACTTGGAGCCCTTCAGAAAAGGCTTCTGGGATTTAGTTGCCTGGACTACAGAACGGCCAGGACATCCCTTTTGGCATCTTTCACCGTCACAATTAGTGGCGGTACACTTTAGAATTGTCTTTTCTAAGTACCCATCCATTACGGGTGTATTTACACAAGATGGTAGTTTGTATTAAAAAAAATAAATAAAAATTTGTGGAGTTTAACACATTAACAACCAAATAGAATGATTTGCATATTATTCATGTATCAAAGGGAAACTAAATTTACAAATAAAGATAAAAAGGAGCTAAACCTTCCTCGCTGTTTATCAGTCTGCAGGATTTTCTACATGTTCTCCTGGTACAAACTGTTTTTTAGAAATCCCTTGGCCAGTGTTCCGGCTGCGTTCAGAAAATTTCGTTCCGAACACTGTGCGCTGCAGGGGTCAACCACACCCCCCCAATGCAAGTCTGGGAGGGGGTGTGGCTGCCTGACGGCACGAGGGGGTTGTGGCCGACCCCCGCAACGTGCACAGAATTTGGATCTAAGTGTTCCGAACGCAGCCAGAACACTGGCCAGTGGAGTACCTCTTTTAACTGGGGTTGAAGTGTACCTGTCATTTTCAGAAATGTTTTATAATCTGTAGATACTAACTATATATGTACATTAAAAAATTTCGTAGATTTTTAGGTAAAAGAAAAATGCTGTCCCTGCTGCTATTGCCTGTGTGTCTCTGAGGAGACCAAATAAAGGAAATTAGTGCAGTACAAGCAGGGCTCTGTGCAGGCTCCTGGCTTGTCAATCAGCCTGCTGTGTGAGCCGGGGCGTGTCACACAGCCGGGGTGCACAGAGCCCTGGGGTGCGCAGGGCCCTGCTTGTCCCGGGGTTTTTTAAACTCAAACTGTATGGCTCAAAAACAGACAAAACCCTACAAAACCTTGTGCCTAAAAAAAAAAAATCAACCAAATGCGTTTTTTAACCGTATACTGTTTGAAAATATGTGCATACGGTTTTTTAAATAAAATCAGTTTTTAAGATTAACAATTTTATTAAAGTTTGTATTCTATTGAAAGTGAGATCCCAATGCGCATGTGCAAAGTAAAAACAGTATACTGTTAACTGGATTGACCCGTATAAAACTACGGTTCTCATTAACTTTCATGTATAAAAAAAAAAAAAACCTATGTGGTTACAATATGGTTTTTGACCTGGACAAAAAACCATGGCCAACCCCTGTCTTGAGTACGGAGAAAAAAAAACGTACTGGAAGCAAACCGGATGCATCATTGTGCATATGGTTTTCCATAATTTGTCTATGGATACGGTTTCCGATATGTTTGCTAATGGTTCCAATAATGAAACCGTATACGGGAACCGTAGGGGGAAAACGTGATGTGAACCCAGCCTGACTGAGTTGGGGTTTACATTTGTCGGTGGGTGGACCGATCTTTAGTTCCTACTGTAGGTAGAGCATAGTGGGGAGGCTCCTGCTGTAGATAGTTGTTTTTACATGTAGTCTTTCAGCCAGACATATGAATGTAGGAGGGGAAAGGGACAAATAGAAAAATATTTATCTATTTGTACATTGTTGTTAAAACATGAGACACAATTTGATCAAATAAAAACATTAGAGTATGGTCACACTGAGTAATTTTTGGTGAAATCCATACCTATTTTTATTTCCATGACCATGTTCACTCTTATGCACTTAAAGGGGTACTCCGATGGAATTATTATAATATTTTTTTTTATCAACTGGTGCCAAAGATAAAAAGATTTGTAAATTGCTTCTATTAAAAAAAATCTTAATCCTTCCAGTACTTATTAGCTGCTGAATACTACTAGAGGAAATACTTTTCGTTTTGGAACACAGAGCTTTCTGCTGAATCACGAGCACAGTGCTCTCTGCTGACATCTCTGTCCATTTTAAGAACTGTCCAGAGTAGGAGAAAATCCCCATAGCAAACATGCTGCTCTGCTGACATCTGTCCATTTTAGGAACTGTCCAGAGCAGCATATGTTTGCTATGGGGATTTTCTCCTACTCTGGACAGTTCTTAAAATGGACAGAGATGTCAGCAGAGAGCACTGTGCTCGTGATTCAGCAAAGAGCACTGTGTTCCAAAAAAATAAATAAAAACCCTCTGTAGTATCAAGCAGCTAACAAGTACTGGAAGGATTAAGATTTTTTTAATAGAAGTAATTTACAAATCTGTTTAACTTTCTGGCACCAGTTGGTTAAAAAAAGTAGTTTTTTTACCGGAGTACCCCTTTTTTAAATTATTGGCTCTGATTTGAATTCTGCCGGAAGAATTAAGGAAACGGCTTATTGAAGTCTATTGGGCTTTTTTATTTCTGCTACAAATCTGACACATTATGTGCCGGTTAAAGGGGTATTCCAGGAAAAAAACTTTTTTTTATATATATCAACTGGCTATATCAACTGGCTCCAGAAAGTTTAACCGATTTGTAAATTACTTCTATTAAAAAATCTTAATCCTTTCAGTACTTTTGAGCTTCTGAAGTTAAGGTTGTTTTCTGTCTACATTCTCTCTGATGACACCTGTCTCGGGAAACCCCCAGTTTAGAAGCAAATCCCCATAGCAAACCTCTTCTAAACTGGGTGTTTCCCGAGACAGGTGTCATCAGAGAGGATTTAGACAGAAAAGAACAACCTTAACTTCAGAAGCTCATAAGTACTGAAAGGATTAAGATTTTTTAATAGAAGTAATTTACAAATCTGTTTAAAAAAGTTTTTTTATTTTATTTTTTCCCCTGGAATACCCCTTTAAGCACCAATTCTGCATCATTTCTTATTTCAGCGTAGAGCAGAAAAAGGATTTACAAACTAAACGTTGTAGAGGAAATATTCCTTGTCCTTTTTCCTCTGTGTCCACAAGGCCAGAATTACTGGGATTGTTTTTTGTATTTTTCTGTATGTGTTAGGTGTTGTATCCTTTACATAAACTAGCTGAAGGAGGGAAAATATCAGGGTGTTAATGAGTTAACAACATTCTGTTAATGGTTTTCGGCTGACAATATACTGTATAGAATTGAGGCTCATGCCCACATCTATCCCATGTGAACAGACCCATATAATGTGCAGGAACTGCACTTATACGGTTTACAGTATGGAACCTTGTGGTTCTACCGCAGGGCTTCTAGAAGAATAACTCTGTAATACAGTATGAATTAGGACACATGCCTTGGTACAGTCTGGGCCTATATTAATCTATGAACAGCCCTTTCTGGATCCGTGCGATGCTAAGTTGTTAAAGGGGTACTACACTTCCCCAGCATTCAGAACACTTTGTTCCAAACTTCAGATGGGGGGTGTAATGTCACGCCACGCCCCCTCCTATAGACTTGCATTGAGGGCCGTGGCGTGACATTACAAACCCCCCATCTGAAGTTCGGAACAAAGTGTTCCGAATGCTGGGGAAGTGTAGTACCATAGACTCCATAGACTTGCATTGAGGGCCGTGGCGTGATATCACAACCCCCACCCCCTCCCATAGACTTGCATTGAGGGCCGTGGCGTGACATTACAACCCCCCCCCCCCCATAGACTTGCACTTAGGGGCGTGGCGTGACATTACAACCCCCCCCCCCCTCCCCAATAGGCTTGCATTGAGGGCCGGGGCGTGACATTACAACCCCCCCCCCCCCCCCCCCCAATAGACTTGCATTGAGGGGCGTGGCGTGACATTACAAACCCCCCCCCCCCCCCCCCCCCCCCCCTCTATAGACTTGCATTCAATGTTCCAAACGCTGGGGCAGTGGAGTACCCCTTTAACACTGCGCATGGCTCCTAGGAGTATAAAGTAGTGGAAACATGAAGGGAAATGAGTTAATCCCTTGATGAAGATATTTCACAATTGATGTTAATCCAGCATAAAGCTTCCCTTTCAGTGCACCATATATGAGGATTACAGGTCTATGGGGGAGATTTATCAAAACCAGTACAAAGGAAAAATTTCCCAGTTGCCCATAGCAACCAATCAGATCGCTTCTTTCATTTTTAACAAGGCCTCTGCAAAATGAAAGAAGCGATCTGATTGGTTGCTATGGGCAACTTTTCCTCTGACCGGTTTTGATAAATCTCCCTCTATGTTCTTTGTATCCAGGCACAGGGAAGCAGTAAAGTTATGCAGTGTATAGAAAGAATGTTGCTCCTCCATAAATTTGCACAGTAAATGAGTTGTTCTGATGTACGGGGCGGTATGAAGTTGCAGCATAATCCGGGCATGTGATGTGTGCATAGATGTGCAGCATATGCGACATGTAGCCATGCCCTGAGCTGTAAACATCAGGAGCAGGGTTTATAGGGAGCATGCAGATTGTATATTGTTTATCTTGTCTTTATATGGAGGCAGCGCTATAGAAATGTGTATGTGTGTGTTCCGATCCAGATGGATGATGATGTGGATTGTGCTGACAACCCTGTGAGAGGCGGATTTAATAGACACAGCTCTCACAGTCTTATCACTTCAGTCCAGAAATCCTGCTGCTGACGTGGAGCATTTAGTCAGCTGTTGCCGCTTCTATTGGCTTAACTTTCCCATCACGGATTTAGCAACGCAACCTTTAACTTGCAGCGCTCAGCGGGGAAGGTATAATATTTTAGTCTTTTATATACATACATTATGTTTTGTTTGTTTTTTTAACGGAGTGCGTCTGAATGTATTTCCAATTCTATAAATAAGGTTTCTCAACTGCAGATGGTTAGTTCAGGGTTTTAGTTGTAATTGCCGACATATGCTACTCTTTAGGTGCCTGTACACACAGCGTCGTTCCTGCCGTTGTCTGCCAAATGGCATGTCATGCAGTTTTTAGGCTCGTTTTTAATTTCTTTTACCTTGTAATAAACCCTTCAAGCTGAAACATGTTCAGCTATATAATCCACAGCCAAAGTTCATGTTCTCGCTTCATAGAAACATCTCGCTGCTTACCATCAGATCAGTGTGGAGCAGATGTTGTCCAGTTGGTTGTTCTAGTTTATAGCATTGTCATATACTTCCTATTGTTTGGTTATGGTAGCTGGCAAGATCTAGGGTTACATTCATTGTTACCGATGCGTTTTACCAGATGGTATGACAGTGCACATGGTAGACTCTCTCTCATATACTCATTTTGGTGAACTTGCCAACCACAGTTGTTCCAGAAGCAGATCTAGAAGATTATTAAAGAGTACCTCTTATCTTGTTAAATTGTGTAATCCTCCCATTTCACTGCCTCCATCATGATGAACTACCCCCTGCCTTTTATTTTTTATTATTATTTTTTGTTTTCTACCTTGATATTGCTCTGTATCTTCTGCTCAGTCTGTCAGATTCACAGACTGGGAAGGGGCGTTCCCCAGCAGGCGTGACATCATCTGAAGCCATACAGGGGAGAACTTCCTCCTTCACTATGCTACACACAGCCCAGAGCAGTTCAGTGTGTGACATGAGCTCTGATTGGATAAGGATAACCCCCTATATTCCAGATATACACTGAAAGGTTTTAGATGGTTAAAAAATCCGAAATCTCTAATCTAATCTAAGGAGCTGGTGTCCATGATTGGTCCGGGAAATAGCTCAAGGCATCTCTGCCTTTAACCTAACACATGGGCCTGGCTTTTGTCCTGATCTGTAACCTTGGGTAGGCTGATGATGGGGAACACTTCTGTCATTTGGCACCTATAACTTTCCATAGTGAGCTGCAACCAAGAATGGGTTGATAGGCCCTTGATGTGAGATCAGCGTGTTTCGGGACCTATTCAGGCCAGCTTTTTGAAAAGGCTGCGGCACTTGTGTGATGCATTCTCTTCAATGTTTACAACTTGTACTCGTAGTTGTCGTTCTGTTTGTGGCAGCGGTTCAAGGTGCTTCAGTGTTGTCTATTCAAGTTAACAGGGCACTGCTGTAGCACCTAGCACTACTGCTACTAATAGTAGAGCAAATCAGCAAAGAAACAAACGGTACTCCGCACTCACTGTTAAACTCCAGGCTTCCAGTTCCTACATGGAATCTGTAGCGGACGCGGTCGGAACTTGTTTGCAGAGTGTTCAGAGCGCCGGCAATTTTGCGCTGTGTGGGCTTCTTCAGCCCAGAAGAAGCACACGCAGCACGAAACAGTCGGCAGTTGCCTCACTTCTGAGCGCTCTGCAAACAAGTTCCGACCGGGTCCGCTAGTGATTCCATGTAGGAACTGGAAGCCTGGAGTTGAATGGTGAGTGCGGATTATTGTTTGTGTCTTTGCTGGTTTGCTGTTGATTTAGTCTTTTGTGGTTCTCTAGCACCGCCAGACTCCGCATTAGGACTAAGTTTGCCCATAGTAGCCAATCTCCTGAGACTCGCCTGTACGTGCCCCGATTAAGCGATAGTGCCATCTGGACTACCTTCTTGTGACACAAATAGTAGAGCTATCGCAAAGATGAGCGCAGTGAAGAGGGTGAAGCGCCCTCACACCAAGGGGGAGTCAAGGGAGCAAAGAAAAGAAAAGCGAATTATGCTAGGAAATCTGATATGCTAAAAATACATAAAAATGGCTAACAGTTTTCTTTTTTTTTTTTTTTTTTTTTTTGTATGAAATAGATTCATGGGATAACCCCCTTTTGTATTAATAGTAAGTTACTATAGTTTGTCATTTTTATTTCTAATTTGTTTATATTTTGACAGTTGATGGAAAAATAATTCTTCCTTTGCTCTTTTCCCTTATAGGTATGGTGTGAACATGCGTTGCTTGGCAGCCCGAGTCAATTATAAGACTCTTATATTTATCTGCTCGCTCTTCACCCTGGTGACCGTCTTGCTGTGGAACAAATGCTCTTCCAATGACCATTCCTCTTCCCTTCCGTCGGGACCACAGTTGGGCTTGAGGGTTGAAAGCCTTGAGAAGAGGGCAGCAGCTTCAGAGAGTAATGCTGCCAATGGACAGCTCCGATCTGAGGAGGCCTCTCCACAGGAGCAGCAGAAGGCACCACCTCTGGTGGACAGTAAGGGGACTGGACTGAAGTATGAGGAGATAGACTGTGTGATCAATGAAGATCAGAATGTGCGATGCAGGCGGGAGGGCAATGAAGTTTACATGCCCTTTTCCTGGATGGAGAAGTACTTTGAGGTTTATGGGAAAATTGCCCAGTATGATGGCTTTGAACGATTTGAGTTTTCCCACAGCTACTCCAAAGTATATGCACAGCGTGGCCCGTACTATTCTGACGGAGTATTTATGTCCTTTGAAGGTTATAATGTAGAAGTTAGAGATCGAGTCAAGTGCATCAGTGGTGTAGAAGGTAAGCTGTCCTGGCCTTCTTATGCTGCGTCCATTTAACCTGTATTTCATAATAGTGTAAGTGAAGCATTTTTCTACACCTTTTTTTGTGTGCTGGTAATATGTAGGAACACCAGATTTATGAAATGGTCTCCGAGCATTTGATAAATTTTGTACAGGTCACATTTTCAGAAATTTCTCTCTTCACATACACCAAAAAGCTAAGTCTGGGCTGCTGTGGTTAGAGACTTTCCAGTGGCTTCGCGCCAAATAGTGGTACTTATTTTTTGCCTCACCTACTTTATACTAAGACAACTTGACATGTGTGGCGCAAATCTCTTTTTACTTTCTAGTAAACTCTTCCTAGTAACCTCCGGTCCAGTCTTCTTCCATGTGCACAGATCGTTACACTGCGCACAGCCTATGACTGGCTGCAGTGATGTCCCTCCTCGGCTGGTGATGGGCTGAGCGCAGTGTGACGATCCATGCACACGGAAGAAGACTGGACCGGAGGACCGAATTCCTGTAGCAGTGCTATGGAGGAACAGAGGTAGGTGAGGTTGAAGTTTGTGTTTTTTTTTTTTTTTTTTTTTTTTTTTTTTTTTTCTTTCATCTCCTATGTATTGTACAGGGTTGCCAACCCCCTATTCTTTACTTTTATTTTTTTTTTTTTTATTTTTTTTTTTCTGGGCAATGCAGCCTACAAACGTGGGCTGCAAGTTTTTTTTTTTTTTTTTTTTTTACTTTTGTTTTAAAGACAATTCGAAAACCAAAAGTGAATGGCAAAGATTATATACATTTGTGAATTTCTTAAATCAAGTCCAGGGGTGGAGGCAGGTCAGGATAACCTTAAAAATGGAACATCAGTAGGGGCAAAGACCTCTGGGCTTCATAAAATGGAATTTATTAAAAAAAGATTAAAAAGGCATCTTGTAAATAAAGTCAATTTTATGAAGCCCAGATGTCTGCGCCCCTATTGATGTTCCATTTTTAAGATTATCCCGACCTGCCTCCACCCCTGTGATTGCACCGGACTTGCCAGTAGAAAATCCAGAGGAACCGGGAGGCTGCGACCCACTACTACAAGCTGTATCAGATGCTCTAAGCAGAACACCCTCAGCTAAGGGTCCAACTTGTTGGCCATGTTTCTCTCTACTTATTCCACTGTACTCCCGGTTTACCTGCACAAGGTGCGCACCAGCCTTTTTTCTCTCTTTTGTATCTACTTAAATCAAGTCCAAGTACATGAGGCCCCCCCCAATCTATGCACAATCATAGGGCATGTTTACCTAGATCATTGTGGGCACCCTGTCCTCTGTTTCTTCTGGCCAGGTTTCCCTGGTATCAGGACCAGCCAATTCATGTATAAATAATGTTTGTGTGAATTTCTGTTTTACCCCCTTAACAAATGGTTTGTACTACCTCTGTGTTGTCTTTCCATAGGTGTCCCATTATCCACCCAGTGGGGACCACAGGGGTATTTTTACCCAATCCAGATTGCCCAGTATGGGTTAAGTCACTACAGCAAGAATTTGACAGAGAAGCCTCCACACATGGAGGTGTATGAGAAGGCGGATGACAAAACAGAAGGAATGCTGGGTACATGGACTGTTCCTAAAGGAGCATCAGTCACTACAGTCTATGATAAGACAAGGAATAGTTATGTCAGACATTTTGTTGTACCAGGTGAGTCTGGGCGACAATCATTTGATAACATTTTCTGAGACTATTGTAAACCAACATGCACATTAACCTGTTAATCCTTAAGTAACGTAGGGTGTACCTGTATGCCCTGACAACTTAAGTGACTTTGAAGCAAGCGCATGAGCTGTGCTTGCTTCAGAGCAGTGAGTGTTGTTACTGTCAGTTGGACCCGTTGCTGCCGTCATTTAACCCTTTTAGACTGTTAGTTCAATGCCGATCACGGCATCTGAAGTGAAAGTAGATGGTGCTGGTTAGCTCTGTGGATTCGGTGAGCTAAAATGGCGGAAAAGGGTCCCCTTACCTGCCTCCTGCTGCCAATCCAATTATAAAAAAAAAAAAAAATGTTATCACATCAGAAAAAAATTAATAAAAAGCAAACAAAGTCCCAACAAAACACCAAAAATGGTACTGATTAAAAACTACAGATCAGGGCACAAAAATGAGCCTTCATACATCCCCATGTAAAAAGTTAGCATTTTTTTTTTAAATAGTACAATAATAGAAAAACTATATAAATTGGGTATAATGTATCTGTTTTACCATAAAGTGCACTGCGTTTTCTTATAAATTTCTGTCTTCAAATAATAATTTTTTGGTTTCTCTGTACATCTTATGGTAAAACTCTCATTACAAAGAACAATTGGTCATGCAAAAGCCCTTATGTGGGACTGTAGGTGGGAAAATTAAAAGGCTTAAAAGGCGGAGGAAAAAACAAAAACACAAAAAATGGAAATGTGTCCTTTAAAGGGGTACTCCGCTGTAAAACATTTCTTTAAATAAACTGGTGCCAGACAGTTACAGATTTGTAAATTACTTCTATTTCGAAATCTGAACCCTTCCAGTACTTATCAGCTGCTGTATACTACAGAGAAAATTGTTCAGTTCTTTCCAGTCTTACCACAGTGCTCTCTGCTGACATCTCTGTCCGTGTCAGGAACTGTCCAGAGCAGGAGAGGTTTTCTATGGGGATATGCTTCTAATCTGGACAGTTCCTGACATGGACAGAGATGTCAGCAGAGAGCACTGTTGTCAGACTGGAAAGAACTTCATACATTTCTCTGTGGTATATCTCTAATATACAGCAGCTAATAAGTACTGGAAGGGTTAAGTTTTTTAAATGAGTCGTTTACAAATCTGTTTAACTTTCTGGCACCAGTTGATTTGAAAACCTTTTTTTTTCCCACAAGAATTCCCCTTTAATCCTTCCAGTACTTATCAGCTGCTATTTGCTCCATAGATTTCCTTTCTGTCTGACCACAGTGCTCTCTGCTAACACCTCCGTCCATGTCAGAAACTGTTCAGAGCAGGATAGGTTTGCTGTGGGGATTTGCTCCTACTCTGGACAGTTCCTGACATGGACAGAGGTGTCAGCAGAGAGCACTGTGGTCAGACAGAAAGGAAATCCAAAAAGAAAAGAACTTCCTGCGGAGCTAATAACAGCTGATAAGTACTGGAAAGATTAAGATTTTTAAGTAGAAGTCATTTACAAATCTGTTTTAACCTTCTGGCACCAGTTGATTTAAAAAAAAATGTTTTCCAGTGGAGTACCCCTTTAAGGCCAAAATGGGCTGTGTCCTTAAGGGGTTGAACTTTTTAGGCAGTTTCAGAGTCAGTCAACTGGAAAACAAACTGCCTAAAAAGTTCAACCCCTTAAGGACACAGCCCATTTTGGCCTTAAAGGGGTACTCCACTGGAAAACATTTTTTTTTTTTTTTAAATCAACTGGTGCCAGAAGGTTAAAACAGATTTGTAAATTACTTCTATTTAAACATCTTAATTTAATCTTCAGTACATTTAATCTTCAGTAAATCTAAATTGTGAAAAGCACCCATGTCCTCTGCAACAAGTGGTATCTCTAAATTTAGCCTTTCCTGTCCTCTGGACCAGTGTTTGCCAACCAGTGTGCCTCCAGCTATTGCAAAACTAAAACTCCCTGCGTGCCCGGACATCTTCCTTCATGTTGTTGTAGTTTTACAACTGCTGGAGGCACACTGGTTGGGAAATACTGATATGTCTAATGAAATATATTTATTGACTTCACTAAAACGGCAAACTGTGAATAATATATAAATCGCCTCACCCCTGCTGTAAGCAGAGTTGGATGCAGACCTCTCATTTTGAGCTGACAGAGCAATTTGTCAGCCGTGTCAGGAGTTTTAGCATTTATTTCCAGGGGTGGGGGGAAAGACTGTTCCCTCCATCCCTTAAGGACTGATCTAGAAGGTGATGACAAAAGTGACTTCATTGTATCCTGAAGTGATTGACTTGTTAATCCTAATGGGTATTGATCAGAGAAGCCTCAGTACGTTAAAAGCTTGTTAAAGAGGCCATAACGGTAAGGAGGAGATGGCGAAAACAGTAATGGGCCTCAATGGAGAGGAACGGCCATATATTTATTCTCCCTTTAGGATCGTTCCTTACTTACAAAGTCCATCATGGGAGATGGCTCATTAGCCTTGTATAAAGAGTCTGCTCCTCGCTGCTCTCATGGTACTTGGGTATGTTTAAGTCAGGCTTTTCTCTTCCTATTGTATTGCTGTAACCATTAAACCTGGCCCCAAATTTGTCATTTTTGTCTTATTTTATTATTACATAACCTGTTATCTGGTGTTTGTGGCGATGTCATTGTTCTTAGAGGTGTTCAGATGCAGAGAACTAACCAAGTACCGATGTGTGAGGAAAACCTGAAGGAGCCACAGCCTTAATTATGAGGGTTTCTTGGGGTCCCCTCCAGCAGTCAGAAAATGTTGGCATACCCTAGCATGATGCTTCAACTTCTGATGGGGTAAAACCCCTTATAAGCAGTGAGACACCTCTGTGTTAATGCCCTGTGACCTTTTTAATGGATGGGTGGCGTAAGACCATCTCATGGGAAGGTAGAGAGGTTACGCATTTTGGATTTTAGCATGCCCATTAATTTATCTCTATGGGAAATAAAACTGATGGGGGGGGGGGGGGGGACTGTTCTTAGCTGCCACAAATTCCCCACAGGTGTTGTTCCTGACACTACTACTACTTATTCCTGACACACAGGAAATGCCAATCACTGCCCACAATGGTGACCCGCCTCAGCTAGTGATTGGTTTCCTGTATGTCTGGATGGAGATCCGGAAGTTGTTATAGTGGGGACTGGCATCGGTGGGGCATTGACAACAGGTGAGTACAGGTTTCAGTATCTGCCCCCCCCCCCCCTCTCCTATCCACTATCCACCTTTGAGCAGTGTTAAATTATTTCTGCGGAATGCCCCTCTAATACAAAGTGAAGGTTTTTTTTTTTTTTATTAAAAAAAAAAAAAAAATTCTATGATGATGAGAATAATTCTGTTAGTATAAATCTAATCCTTTGTGTATGTGGTTTGCATATTCCAATCGCAACATCTGTAAAACAACCCAACTAACTTCTCTATGAACGTTAGACCCCCCCTCATCTCCTGTCCAGGGCCCTGACTCTCTGTGAACGGGGCGTGTTGATTCCCGCACAAAGCGACGGCTGACACGCTCCTTCCATATATCTCTATGGGTGATCCGTTTGGCAATCTTCGGCTGTCCCTTAGAGATATATGGAGGGGACGTGGTGGCCCCTGCTTCTAGCCAGGGGGGGCTTCAGATCGAGGATAGGGGATACGTTTTTGTACAGGATACTTTTTCTTTTAAGAAGGAGTTAATTGAAGTAACTAAAGTCTGTATACATGCAACCGCTTATAAGACAAATTGAGGGGGAGAAGATGACATGTATTTGTAGAATGTTTTATTTTTAGATTATCCTCTTTCTGTCACCTGCTTACACCTGTTTTCTGTTTTGCCTTTTTGTTTTTAGAAGCTTCAGATGGAGCATCACTACTGCTGGGCAACACAAAGGATTTCATTCTGTCCCTGGACTTGAAGTTCTTGACTAATGGCAGTATCTCTGTGGTACTGGAGACCACCGAGAAGAACCAGCTGTTTACTATACACTACTTGACCAATACACAGCTCATTGCTTTTCATAACCGTGATGTCTATTATGGAATTGGACCCAGAACCACTTGGGGTACACTAACCCGGGATCTTTTGACCGATTTAAAAAAGGGAGTAGGACTGTCCAACACAAAAGCCGTACGCCAGACTAAGATCATGCCGAAGAAGGTTGTCCGCATTGTTGTCCGGGGAAGTGGGTTTTTGGATAACATCACCATCTCAACTACGGCCCACACAGCTGCCTTCTTTGCTGCCTGCGATTGGCTTGTAAGGAATCAGGATGCTAAGGGTGGCTGGCCCATTATGGTGACAAGAAAATTGGGGGAGGGGTTCAAGGCGCTGGAACCAGGGTGGTACTCTGCAATGGCCCAAGGGCAGGCCATATCTACACTGGTCCGGGCCTACTTGTTGACCAAGGAGCAGGTATATCTAGACTCTGCACTTAAGGCAACTGCACCTTTCAAATTGCCCTCAGAAAAACATGGGGTGAAAGCAGTTTTTATGAACAAATATGACTGGTATGAAGAGTACCCTACTACACCGAGCTCCTTTGTGCTAAATGGGTTCATTTATGCTCTGCTTGGTCTGTATGATCTAAAAGAAACTGCTGGGGAGAAACAGGGCAAAGAAGCAAGGCTGCTATATGAGAGAGGAATTGAGTCCCTTCATGCCATGTTGCCTCTTTATGACACAGGTTCTGGAAGTATTTATGATTTAAGGCACTTCATGCTAGGTACTGCCCCTAACCTTGCCCGTTGGGACTACCACACTACCCACATTAATCAACTTCAGCTTCTTGCCAGTATAGACGGGTCTCCAATATTTAGAGACTTTGTTCGTCGTTGGAAGTCCTATCTTAAAGGAGGCAGGGCCAAACATAACTAGAAGGTAGCCAGGAAACCAGCCAGAAACCAAAAGCTGTCAGGCGCGACCAATGCCCAAGTCTTTTCTATATGCTTTGCTGACAGTGGTCAATATCTGCTACTGAGTTACAAATCCTGAAGGGCAGATAAAGCTGGGAGCCGCTCACTGTACAGCCTTGCCATAATGTGTGTTAAACATACAAATGCTTTCTTTATTGGTTTGTCTTTGGGAACCTAGGACCAGACAGACTAAGTAAGGTTGGTTTTAAACTACGATTTTCTTCCTGGTTTAATTCTGTGCCTTCTGTTCTCATGATGTCATAGAAATGGAGGGAACAATGTTTAAATCCCCATTATCTGTTAAAGGGACTTGAGGTTTTGGTTGCTGGTGACTTGAACTCCCAGTGTAGATATATTTTGTGTTGACAATCATAACAAGTAACTAGTTATCTTTCAATGACATCAAGGACTGAAATGCGCAGCGATCGTATAACTTCCCTTCAAAGTTCATATTGCAATTTTATATTAAAGGGATTTTCCGGGTCCTATTTTTTCCTGCAGAAGTCAGTGCCAAATCAGAGCTTCTCTCACTTTGTGATATAGTTCTTCGAATTTGGTCTTGATCCACTTGTTCAGATCAGTCACATGACCTCTCCTGTTCCAGTTCTGTCCTCTTCTACTTTTGCATAGCTGATGTTGTTTACATATTCCAGGTTTAGAAATTTTTCTAACAACGCATGAATGTTTGACATTAGAAAAAGTGCTTCGTTTGCAACATCTAACGCATTAATGTGCAAAACAGAAAACAGACTGCATGTGTACAGTCAGCAGACTATATCTTGAGGGGGCTCTACTATGAGTACCCTTAGTAATAAGGTCTACTGGGCAAGGCAAACCCCATATTTCTTAGCATGCCCACTCCCAGCTTGGTTACGTGGTTCAGAGCTGAATTCAAGACTTTATTACTAGTGTTGAGCAAACCTACTGAAATATGCAAACCAGATCTAATGACTCTGCTGTCGATTCATTTAGTCTTGTAAAAGTTTTGTGTTTTATCACCCCAAAAAGGTCAGGAATAAGATTGTCCTAGGACATTTCAGACCCCTCCCAGGGCATGGAAAGCAGAACAACCTTTACAAGACTAAACAAATGGAATGCCAATTTATTAGGTTTGATTTGCATGAATCTTACCGATTTGCTCAAACCTACTTATAGCACATACCATCTAGAGTCATCTAGAAAAAACGTGGGGGGCAGAAAATGGTCAGAATAAATGAAAACTTTATGAATCCTCTGTATTTCATAAGCAAAACAACTTTATGCTGATCAACGTTATAGGGACTTCTGAACCCCCGGAAAACTCTTTTAACAATATACTAGAACTGTCTAATGCACTTTAACTCGCCATGCGTTCTTGTATTCTGCCCAATATAAAGTTTATCCACCACTTGCTTCAACTTTACGCAAGGTTCCAAAGATTCTGCCCCAACTTTCCGACTCATCCGAGGCAGAGCCGAGTGTTTCTGCAAAATAGAAGACAGAATATTTACATTGCATCTAGATATAAAATACATAGTTTTTATACCTGCCAAAAACAGAATAATTTTATAAGACTCATAATAAAGAGCATTACTTATTGTTAGAGAGAGATTTATAAAGGAGTGGAATCCCCTGCAGAACACTGTGACAATGCCTTTATCAGGTAACTACCAAGCTGTGTCGTCGTGTTTTTGCTTCTTTGTCTGTTTATTTGGTCTTCATTCTCAAACTGCGTCATTCCTGGATGAGTTTACTGAACTGTACAATAGTGAAAAACTTCACTTGAAAAGAATTTACTCTGTACAGATAGTGTGCTATAGATTTCACAAGTTTTAGGATCTCGTGATCTTCAGCTCCAGCGTGGGGAGACGCAGGCCATGATAGACAGTACAGTACGCCAAGGCTTGGCGAAGTTTTGTGCATGAGACCTTTTTCCTATGAACAGGACTCGTGCACAGAACGTCGCCGAGGGTCGTGCGGCTGCCTTGGCACCTGTACCACACAGCATGGCCTGCATCTTCCTACGCTGGGGCTGAAAATCACATGGACCAAAAACTTGGGACTTGAGCTTTAAGGGCGTATTTGCACATACAGTATCCTGTGCATATTTGCACAGGATTTGAAGTAGCAGATTTTATGCTGAAGCTTTTAATGTAAGCTAAATGACTGAACAGCTTCAAATCCTGCGCATCAAATGCGCAGGATACTGTACGTGTAAATACAGCTTAATTGTAGAGTCACGCTTTGAATGCGCCGACGGCAGTCACAAGAGCGAGCTCCCTGCTGTGACCAGTTAGCTCTGTGTGTCTGCTCGTAGGGGCAGATTTCCCACTGTGCCTTTGCTATGATTAGGCACTGTATCTACAGCAGGAAATCCGCCACTATGAGCAAATGCACAAAACTACCTGGTCACAGCAAGGAGCTCACTCTTGTGACTGCCACCGGCGTATCCACAGCAGGAAATATGGTGGGGATGTGCTTTATGTAAGCCTACCTTTTTAAAGGGGTATTCCATCCCTTAAAACTGATCGTGGAGTGTCTAACCTCTGGGACACCCCCACGTTTTCCCCTGGGCTCTGACTCTCGCCACTGTATGGAACACAGGGGTTGGCTCGTACTCCACACAGTACAGCCGGAGCTGCTCTTACAGAGTATTTATTTTTGTTTTCAAATTTTTTTTTTTTTTTTTTTTTTTTAGTCCTGGCTCATTGGGGGGCCTCCTCCTAGAACATATATCTGCCCTAATAGGACATATAGACCGGCTTGTCTTTTTTTATGAGACAATCCCTTTAAAGTCAAATTTTTCTAGCTCTCCCCTGCTGGCCCCATTGTAGCGGATTTACTATACAATACCTTGGTGTTTTGCAGGGCAGAAATAACAGAAGAAGGAACCCAGAATATCTTTATCACATGTAGCCAGTATGTAGAGGAACTAACTCTAGCCAAAAAACTGAATGAGTTGTACTTTTACCTGTCTGGAAGAGTCAATAAGGACTCCTGGTTTCTAGAACTAGTGAAGAAGTTATTGAAGCACATTTTGGACCCACTGGTTATTTCTTTAGTGTCCTCTTTCCATAATTTCGACCCTTGGTCTGTTTCTTCTCAGTGCAATAAGCTGCACTGTTCAGGTGGAACGTCTAGGTAAGGTTTGGCTATGTTCACACTCTCTCTGCTTGCAATCCTGGCAGATTTGACAGGAAGAATAACCCTGCCCATAACACTGCTCCCCCTGTCAACACAAGGGAGTAAATAGGTTCTGTCGGGCAGTGCTGGTATCCATGGCATTGCGGCTTTTGTTATATAGTAAAATCTCCCTTAGCGGACACCTCCCAGTAGCGGACAATTTTTTAATTCCCCGGCAGAGTCCCATAAGACTTAATGTATTTGCACAGTCCGAATAGGTGACACTCCCAATAGAGGACAACCAGGCTTACGTGCCGGCCCTACCTTGTACACAGGGCCGCCGTCAGGGGGTAAAGCCAATACCCCAGTAAGGGGCCCAGACCCCAACTGCAGCAGCCCCAGCACAGAAGCAGAAGATCTCAGTGATCTGCCGCTTCTGTACATCCACTGGCCACACTATTCACCCCCTCCTTCCCTGATCTTCCCCCGTGCCACTTTATTCCCCCTGTGTCAAATCATCCCCCCCTTTACCCCCTTTGCCACATAATTTCCACTTGATTCCCCCCCCCCCCCCCCCAATGCTATTTCCGTCCCCCTTTGCCACTTCATAAAGAGGGGTGATTAATTTACACAGAGGGTAATAATGGGGGGAATGAAATGGCACAGGGAGTATCAAGGGGAAATTATGTGGCAGAGGGGGTTAGGGGGGATAATTTGGCATAAGGTGGCACAGGGAATGAAATGATGGTGAGGGATAAACGTCACTGGGAGATTCCACTGTAATGCTTTTTTTTATCATGTTTTATAGGGAATTGCACTCTGGAGTGAGTACAGTACAGTATTCAGACATCCAGAACGGTTTTTGAGCCTTTTTTTTTTCTCTCCTAATAAGGGACTAGAGATGAGCGAACTTACAGTAAATTCGATTCGTCACGAACTTCTCGGCTCGGCAGTTGATGACTTTTCCTGCACAAATCAGTTCAGCTTTCAGGTGCTCCGGTGGGTTGGAAAAGGTGGATACAGTCCTAGGAGACTCTTTCCTAGGGCTGTATCCACCTTTTCCAGCCCACCGGAGCACCTGAAGGGTGAACTAATTTATGCAGGAAAAGTCATCAACTGCCGAGAAGTTCGTGACGAATCGAATTTACTGTAAGTTCGCTCATCTCTATAAAGGGACATCTCTCAAATTACTTTTTTTTTATTTTTTTTATTCTGAGTGTCCACTATTGGAAGTTTCTACTGCATATGGTGTGAACATAGCCTTACCTACATATTTTTCTGTCTATAGTGGTGCTTGCACAGTATAAACCCATGATGGTGCTTTTAGTCTAATGGTACTACTGTGCTTTCCAGAGTGCCCCAGAATTGCCAGATAGCAAAGGAATATTGTAAACCATGAGAGTAATGGATATAGAGTAGAAGTGAATTATCCATGGACAATCCTCTTTTGCAAAATTAATAGCATACATTTATTTTTTTAATAGAAAAAATAAATACAGAACATTTTATACTGGACAGATGAAGAGCATGTTAATCGCCTATATAGACATATATTTAACGGCAAAAAATGCAACCTTTTAGTTTATTTTGTGTGTTTAACTTAACTCTAAATGTTTCAACGGCATTCCTGTTGCATGGTTCTCTAATTTAGTGTTTCCCAACCAAGGTGCCCCCAGCTGTTGCAAAACTACAACTCCCAGCATGCACGGACAGCCTTCGGCTGTCCGTGCATGCTGGAAGTTGTAGTTATGCAACAGCTGGAGGCACCTCGGTTGGGAAACACTGCTCTGATGCATTAAGTCATTGATAATAGCTTTACAAGTAGCCCCATCCATAAAGCAGTCTTGTCAGCTTTCCCATGTAAAACCAGTTTTCTTCAATTTGTTTTGCCATGTATAGATTTATAGACAACTACCATTTCATTATCCTTGTTAATAATTAGAGATGAGCGAACTTGCAGTAAATTCGATTCGTCACGAACTTCTCAGCTCGGCGGTTGCTGACTTTCCCTTCATAAATTAGTTCAGCTTTCCGGTGCTCTGGTGGGCTGGAAAAAGTGGATACAGTCCTAGGAAAGAGTCTCCTAGGACTGTATCCACCTTTTCCAGCCCACGGGAGCACCTGAAAGCTGAACTAATTTATGCAGGAAAAGTCATCAACTGCCGAGCCGAGAAGTTCGTGACGAATCGAATTTACTGTAAGTTCGCTCATCTCTATTAATAATGTGTGTGTCTCTGACAATACTGATACTGATTGTGTCAAACTATGGTGGTACATGCACTATTGACAGCGTCATTCTAGACATAGTGTTGCTGCTTTTATGTGTATTCATAGGATTTAGGGCAGCATTGACCTATATGTGGATACAGCCAGTTATGCCTTATTACTCCCCCTATTTTATGGCAAAGTTGAGTTTGAACTCATTTATGGTGCACAGAGACTGTACGTCGGATGCATGAAACCCCCCCCCCCCCCCCCCCCCGATGGCTTTATACTACAGAACAATAGGCAGTATGGTGCCAACGTTTGGTGCCTCTGTACAGCACTGTAGTATGGAAATATTTGTCCCTGGAAAGAACACTTCACCATATTATGGCATCTGATGCTCCGTGCTGTCATTTTAGTTGGATTCTGTATGTGGCTAGGTTCACACAGCGAAATTTCAAAGCAGAATTCCGCAGGAATATTCCACGGCAGCAGAGTCCCATTGATTTCAATGGGATTCTGCTGCACTGTGCACACAGTTTCCAGGATCGGAAATCCCGATTCTGGCATTCTCAGAAAGAATAGACCTGTCTTTTCTTTTTGCGGATTGCGCTGGGTAATGTATTGCCGTCTGTGAGACGGCGTATTTCCAAGCAGTCCTAGCGCATGCCGGAATATATGTGGAATGTCAACAGGGCCTGAGAAAAGAAAAAACTCCCTGTGAGCTTTTACTGTAATATGATGGTGTGGATGGGTTCTGATATTAGACAGTCTCAGCTGCCAGAACATTACTGACGTGACTAGTCAAATGTCATCCGGGCATATTAGAAATCATTCGTTAAGCCCCTAAAGGGAGCCTGTCACATTGAAAATGCAGTCCAATCTGGGAAGCATATTGTAGCACAGGAGGAGCAGAGTATATTTATAGGGAAAATTTCAGCAGATCTTAAAGGGGTTATGCAGGAAAACTTTGTTTTTTTTGTTTTTATATATCAACTGGCTCCAGAAAGTTAAACAGATTTGTAAATTACTTATATTAAAAAATCTTAGACAGAAAAGAACAACTCCACTTCAGGAGCTCATAAGTACTGAAAGGAATAAGATTTTTTAATATAAGTAATTTCAAATCTGTTTAACTTTCTGGAGCCAGTTGATATATAAAAAATTAATTCCTGGATAACCCCTTTAATTCTCTCATTTAAAGGGTACTTTTCATCAAAAAAAACGTTTGATATATTATAGCTTAATGTAAGCAGAATATCTTTCCAATTGCATGTTATTAAATTTTCCACTAGAGGTCTCCCTACCAGTCCTGGCCGCCAGCCCTTTTTTTTTATTTATTTATTTATTTATAGATTTCAGACTCATGCTGGATTCCTGCATCTCAAACTGCAGCCGAGACACAGACCAGCTCAGCTGGCAGCTCTGAATCTTCGCTCTGTTTACAACAGCGTGTGCAGAGAGAAGAAAGTTTGGAGCTCAGATAATAAAATTAATGAGGGCATGCAGTAAAGCAGAGTCAGGAGTATGCCCTGCTATGCTATGAACACAGTGCTGGCTCCTGAGCAGTGCTGAGCTTGTCTGTGTCCCAGCTGCAGTCTGAGATTTCGGACTCCAGCATGAATCCTAGGGAGACCTCTAGTGGTCATTTTTTCAAAGTGGAAAATGAAATAGAAAGAAGCATTTTTTTTTAATAACATGCAATTGTAAAGTTATTCTGCATACATTAAGCTATAATATATCAAAAGTTGTTTTGATGAAAGGTGCTGCCTGAACCACATGTCATTGCGACGGCCCCAGTGGTGTCTATCTGCCCCACCAGCCTTGATTGGGTGTATGGAGAGTTCTATCAATCAAGTCTGGTGGAAAGAGGGGAAGCCCCTGTGGACCACTCCAATGATAGGTTTCCTCTTAAATCAATGCTCATCCTGGACTTGGGAGTCAAATAGGTGGCCTTATCACTGCTTGCCGGCATAAGAATGCTTACAAATAGAACGCACACACTGATTTGGCCCGGCCACTGGACTAAGCACAGATTAAGCAGATTCTAGTTCTACAGAATCGCCCTCAAAATATATTACATTAATATAAAATATCAGTAAAGGAAAAACAACCTTTATATGGTGTCAAAAAGTCTAATAAAACATCTTACAAATATAATGTATTACTGCTCATTAGAATTCATTTATTTATTTATATGTCAGAACAGGCTCACTGCTGTCTTATCTTTAGAGCAGTGATGTCCAAACTGTGGCCCTCCTGCTCTTTTCCAAGCACATTTTATGCCTTGTGAACATGGCCTGAAAAGCTAATGAGCAGTAATATGAGCTTCCCCTCTTCACATCAATGGTCTGGTCCTCAGCAGACAGGAGAGAAAGATGAAGCAGGGATGGAAGCTGTGCTTTCAGACAGTGTGATGGGAAGTCACAGTACAAGCCAGATATCTCAGCTACATGGAAGATCTATGGCGAATAACATTATATTAGCAAGTTGTTTTGTTAAACTTTTTGTCGTTATACACACGTTTTCCTTGGCTGGACAACCCCTTAATCTGCCTAACTCGGTTTTGCTTGTTAACCTGGTGAGTGCAGTTTTGACTGCATTTTCAAAGCGACAGGCTCCCTGTAAGTCACTAGAATTTTCTTGCCCGGCTCTGTATTATGATACATTTTTGGCCACACAGCCACACCACTGCATGTGAGCATCTGCTGTTACCAAGTAGACATTTGCCAGTTGTCTATATGAAAAACTATTATTTTTAGTAAATTGGAACCTATGACATCTCTCTCCACTTTTTTTATTTTTGGAATTACAGTACTGTAATATACTTATTTTCCGGAAAACCTAATTGTGAATTTGGTGCAATATGAATGCTGGTTACTCTGGCTTTGTTCTAAATCTATGCCCTAGGACAATGTTTCTTAACCAGGGAGTCTTCATCTGTTGCAAAACTACAACTCCCAGCATGAACTGACATGCTGGGAGTTGGTTTTGCAGCAGCTGGAGACACCCTGCCCTAGGTGATTATTTTGTGCTATGGCGGAACATGCTACCAGTCACTATGCATCTCAATTACCAAGCAGGGTAGGGAGGGACACAGTGGGCAAAACTGGATTCTTCTTCCTTATATTTTGGGCGGTTTCAAACTTTCTTGTGTTTCTTGTTACTTTCTGACCTTTGACATGTGGGTATATGCCATGTGTTTTGTGAGTGTGTGTGAGTGCGCATATATAAAAGCACGTTGTACACACATATATATATATATGCAATACTTTGTTTACTGGATCCCTTGTGGTGAGGTGGTCCTTCCGAATGCTGTATAGACTTTGCATTTTAAGCACAATGTGCCCATGATAATTTTATACACTTTTTTTTTTTTTTTTTTTTCTTTTTTTCCTGCAGAAAATAAGAGTTATCTGTTGCTATGTTTATATAAAGAAAGACTGATCAGCATCATGCTTCAGTAAGCTGCTTTATAAGATTGTAAAATAAAAGTTTTTATCTTCTGAATGGCTTGTATACTGTGTTTTTTCAATTATTAATATAAGTTATTTTTATTCTATTATTATTATTGTGAGAGAATATATATATATAATATATATATATAAATTTTATTATCATAATAGCCACTGAATGTTTCATATGTGTAAAGAATGTGATGTTACTGCCTGACGACAAGGGCAAATGTGTAGGACTGGCACCATGCCCTAGAGACATCTCATGTTTCTCAGAAATGGCTGCTCTGAAATCAAAGTATTGATTTCTTCCCTGCTTTTCCAACAAGCGATTGGTCAAACCTGTCAAGTGGGCACCAAGCAGAAAGTAAAGCTTCTGCCAAGATCTATGATCGGAGATTGGTTTGTTGTAGAAATTCCAATATACTGGGTCTTCCTTTAAAAAAAAAAAAAAAAAAAAGTTATGGTAACAAAACATTGTTGCCCATAGCAACCGCAGATACCCGCTCTTGAAACAGAATTGCTGGATCTAAGAATGAAAATTGGTGACCTGGTTACTATGGGCAACAGACATTGTTAGGTCAATTTTTCTCATATGCCAAAAGGGGTGTTCACACGCTGTAGATTTTCTGCAACTGATTTTAAATACATTGATTTGTTTTGGTGCATAATTTACGCACTGCATGTTTTCTGCTACTGGTCTGCTGCAGTTCCACAGTGTGTGAGCGTACCTAAGAGTGCATTCACACGTTATTAGTTTTTGCGGGTTTTCCACTGCGTATTTGAAAGGGGGCGGGCTCTTCTCGGCTGTCCGCAGCAGATTTTCCACAGAGGAATTTACACTGCGCAAAATCCGCCGCAAGCACCATTGAAGTCGGTAGGGACTGCGGCGGATTTTCTGCAGCGTAAATTCCGCCGAGGAAAATCTGCTACGGACAGCTGAGAAGAGCTTGCCCACTTTTAAATATGCAGCGGAAAATCCGCAAAAACAAATAGCGTGTGAACGCAGCCTAAAGCTGTCTTTAGTTGTCAGATTTGTGCATGTGATATAATGATAATGGGGACATATTTGAAAACTTGCTTAGTTCTACTAAGAATAGACAGTCTAAGATTAAGTGACTCTGGTTGTTTGAAAATCTAGCAGTTAAAGCTGTGCTCAGCTATGCCACCTTAGAGGTGGCGTAGACTAAGGGTTTATTTATTTTTTTTGGTAGCAGACTTAAAAAAAAAAAAAAAAAAAAAAAAAAGTATGCAATTTAAGCCATAGCCCTTCTTTTTTTTTTCCAGGATAATTACTCTTTTGAAGAAAAAAAAAATGTATGCTGCACAATTTTATCAACAAATCTGGTGCAGCCTACACAAAAAAGCATGGATTATTTAATTATAAATGTAAAGGGAACCTGATAGCTGGTTCACCCACACTAAATAACTAGGGATGCACCAAGGGAAATTTTGGTCCGAAACCAAAAATTTAGGCTGTGCTTGGCTGTAAATGCATTGCCCTGCCCCCTTTTTTTTTTTTTTTTTTTTTTTTTTTTTTTAAATATAGTTTGACATATTTTATTACTTTTTTGGACTGTGGTGACCAAAATCAGCAATTTTTTTGTTTTTTCAAATTTTCACTTGGCAAGCTCATAAACAAAATAATTTAATAGTTTGGACAATTACACACATGGCGATACCAAGTGTTTTTTTATTATTATTTTCATATTTTTTTATATGGAAAATGGGAAAAGGAGTGTGATTTTAAACTTTTATGGAAGCGATTGGTGGGTTTTTTCTTTTTCTTTACACTTTATTAGTCCCCTTAGGGTACTTTTAGGAGGAATCATTGGATTCCTCATACAGATCAATAGAACTCCATTGATCTGTGTGCTCTGCTATCATTTGGTTGAGCCTTAGATCTCCCGCTCGAGTCAGGAGCCCGCGCCATACACTGTGGCAACCAGTTACCGTATTTTTCGCCATATAGGAAGCACCGGTGTATAAGACGCACCCAATTTATAGGTGCAAAATCCAAAAAAATTTAGATTCTGAACCCAACAGTGGTCTTCAACCTGCGGACCTCCAGATGTTGCAAAACTACAACTCCCAGCATGCCTGGACAGCCGTTGGCTGTCCGGGCATGCTGGAAGTTGTAGTTTTGCAACATCTGGAGGTCCGCAGGTTGAAGACCACTGGTATAGGAGGTAGTACTCGCGTGTCCCCGCCGCTCTGGACGCGTCACCGGTGCCCTGCATGTCGCTCCATCGCTGTCGCCGTGTCCCCGACGCTCTGGACTTCTTCTTCCCCGGGATCCACGCTCTCAGTCGCCGTCAGCACGCCGCTACGCACGCCGCTCCTATTTAATGACTGTGTGCGCGATGACGTCAAAGGAGAGCGCAGGGGATTACGTCACGGAGAATACACCGAGGAGGCAGGTAAGGTCCCTCCCGGTGTCCTGTAAGCTGTTCAGGAGGCCGCGACTTCACCGCGGGGGTCCCGAACAGCCCGACTGAGCAGCCGGGTTAGTGTTATTTTTGCTTCAGACGCGGCGGTCAGCTTTGATCGCCACGTCTGAAGGGTTAATACAGGGCATCACCGCGATCGGTGATGTCCTGTATTAGCGGCGGGTCCCGGCCATTGATGGCCACAGGTATTCGCCGTATAAGATGCACCAACCTTCCCCCCCCCCCCCACTTTTGGGGAAGAAAAAGTGCGTCTTATACGGCGAAAAATACGGTAAATGACTGACATCGGAGCAATCTCCCATGTCCGTCATTACAGGCAGATGTCAGTTGCTGATAGCAGCAGGCATCTCACTGTTATGATGCGGACCCGACCCGCGGTCTGCGTCATGTCCTCACCCAATCCAAGACGTACATGTATGTCAAGGGTCGGGGGAGAGGGTAAGCCATGCCCACCAAAATTATCGGCAGAAAATTCACTCAGCCACAAATGGTGAAAGGGTAATTTTGCGAGGCTGAAATTTCGGTGCATTCCTACTAAACATAATACACTGTGTTATAGTGCAGGTGAATTGGGCTACCTGGATTGTTGTCACTGTTATGGAGATATACCAGGTATTGGCCTCCATTGCTGATATTAATTGCCCACTTTGCGCAATGAAGGCAGGACCCAACATAACCAGCATCCCTGCCTCCTTCCCCTCTGCTACTGTGTACCTGCCCACCTTGCACTCAAATTTGGGAGAAGAGGGTAAGGAGGCAAAGATGCTGGGTCTGGTCTCCTTTGCAGAAAGCAGACAATTTAGCATATTAGCAACGGAAGGTAATACAAGCTACAGTAGGGCAAAAAAGAATTTAGCCACCAGTTGTGCAAGTTCTCCCACTTAAAAAGATGAGGCCTATAATTTTCATCATAGGTATACCTCAACTATGAGAGACATAATGAGAGAAAAAAATCCATAAAATCACATTGTCTGATTTTTAAAGGGTAGCTCCCACCATACTCTTTTTTTTTTTTTTTCTGTCCCTGCCTATTGCCCATCTATCCCTAACCCCCTCCCTGCCTTTATTTTTTTTTTTTATTATCTTAAAAATGGCATTTTGTCTGCCTGGTAGTGTGCTCACTACCAGGCAGACTTCCCCAGCAGGCACCACGTCACTGATGCCTGCAGGGGGCCGAGTTCCGCCCATAGTTCTCAGGACAGGGTGCCTCCAGCTGTTTCACCACCACAACTCCCAGCATGCCCTGACATCTATTTGCTGTCAGGGCATGCTGGGAGTTGTAGTGGGGAAACAACTGGAGGCACCCTGTGTTGGAAGACACCCAGCCCCCGACCAATATCGCCCCCCTCCCCCTCACCTGTGCCGGACCATGAGCGGGGGTCCGTAGCAAGCAACAAGTGTATGCCCGGCTTCCTGTCATGCCCGTACACTCTGGAAACTGTCTCTATGTTTCTGGAGGATTGAAAGTCCTCCAGAACCATAGAGAGAGTTACCAGAGTGTAGGAGCATGACAGGAAGCCGGGCATACACTTGTTGCTCCATATAACTCCCCCCGGCAATGACAGGAGCAGTGAGGAGGCGGCGTATCCCCACTGGAGCCGGGACTGTAAGCAGAGGTAAGAGCCATGTTCCTCCCTGCTGCAGGGAGAATATGCAGCAGGGAGGCGGCCAGTGTGAGAGTCCAGGGAGCCAATGCGCAGCCCTGGATTTCACTGTGCTCGCTCTCGCCTGTTTGATTGACAGGCGGGAGCGAGCACCGCAGTGACTAGAATTTCGACTCATTTGCCAGGCTCAAATGAGACGAAATTCTGTAGTGACGTCACTGCCGAATGCATTCGGCCACTAGGAGGGCGACCCCTAGTGGCCGAATTTAAAAGTGATTTTAAACTGGTTTAAAATCACTTTTTTAAATTAAACTATATTAGAGATATGTTGTAGTACTTAAGTACTACAACATATCAATTTTTTTATTTCATGACAGTGCCCATTTAAAGAATTTATTTGCAAATTATGGGGGAAAATAAGTATTTATTCACCTACAAACAAGCAAGATTTCTGGCTCACATGCCTGTAACTTCTTTAAGAGTCTCCTCTGTCCTCCTCGTGTTACCTGTATTAATAGCTCCTGTTTGAGCTTATCAGTATGAAAGACACCTGTCCACAACCTCAGTCACACTCCAAACTCCACTATGGCCAAGACCAAAGAGCTGTCTAAGGACACCAGAAACAAAATTATAGACCTGCACCAGGGTGGGAAGACTGAATCTGCAATAGGCAAGCAGCTTGGTGTGAAGAAATCAATTGTGGGAGCAATTATTAGAAAATGGAAGACATACAAGACCACTGATAATATCCCTTGATCTAGGGCTCCACGCAAAATCTGACCCTGTGATGTCAAAATGATCACAAGAACGGTGAGCAAAAATCCCAGAACCACACGGGGGGGGGCCTAGTGAATGACCTGCAGAGAGCCGGGACCAAAGTAACAAAGGCTACTATCAGTAACAAACTACGCTGCCAGGGACTCTAATCATGCAGTGCCAGACGTGTCCACCCTGCTTAAGCCAGTACATGTCCAGGCCCATCTGAGGTTTGCTAGAGAGCATTTGGATGATCCAGAAGAGGATTGGGAGAATGTCAGATGAAACCAAAGAACTTTTTGGTAAAAACTCAACTCGTCTTGTTTGGAGGAGAAAGATTGCGGAGTTTCATCCAAAGAACACCATACCTACTGTGAAGCATGGGGGTGGAAACATCATGTTTTGGTGCTGTTTTTCAGCAAAGGGGCCACGACTACTGATCCTTGTAAAGAAAAGTATGAATGGGGCCATGTATCATGAGATTTTAAGTAAAAACCTCCATCCATCAGCAAGGGCATTGAAGATGAAACGTGGCTGGGTCTTTCAGCATGACAATGATCCCAAACACACCGCCTGGGCAACAAAGGAGTGGCTTCATAAGAAGCATTTTAAGGTCCTGGAGTGGCCAGTCTCCAGATCTCAACCCCATAGAAAACCTTTTGGAGGGAGTTGAAAGTCTGTGTTGCCCAGCGACAGCCCCAAAACATCACTGCTTTAGAAGAGATCTGCATGGAGGAATGGGCCAAAATACCAGCAACAGTGTGTGAAAACCTTGGGGGACATTTATCAATGTTTGCTTATGTATTCCTTTTTTTAGTAACTTTTTTGCTTATGTGCGACGTATTTATCAACTGGTTTCAGCCTGCAACATCAGCCTAGTTCTAAACAGCAATGCAGAAGTTAAATGACAATCTGTCAGAGCGAAAAACTCCCCGCCTAGTACTTGAAATGTGTTGCTTCTGTGATTGAGTCTGTGAAGTCCGGAGCTCACATTGGGAGACTTGCAGAATGTAAGTCTCTCCTCGGGACTCGCTGATCGTCCCCTTGACAACTATCTCCTCCTCCTCTCCCACGTCACCAGCTGGGTTCAGTGGAGAGCAGGCGCGGTCTGGATCCAGGGGAGTATCTGTTGATGATGCCGCTGCAGAGGGACGGCGCAGGTTACTGTCGTCTCTGCCTCTCGTGACGTCAGCCCTGGGTAATTCCCCCTGCCTCTGATGTGCAGGTGCCGGCTCTCTATACTGATGTAGTGATGACGGGGGTAGAAACTGGACGTGGGGCGGAGCATGATGATAGAAAAGACCGCCGGGTTTTCAGGTTAGTCGCCACTGCCACTTTCGTTAACCAAGACTGATGTATCTTAAGGAGTCTCCCTGACGAGCCACAGGGCGAAACGCAACGTAGGAGACAGGTTATTAGTCCACAGTGTGGACTGCACCTTATCTTTGCACTTTGATCTGTTGTTACCTATTGTGTGTTTACATAGGGATTGTGTAGTGTAGTATGCAGGTTCCTGAGGTACGTGGGTTGCCCTTGTTAGGGCGAGTGCACAGCTAGGGACTGATTGTTATAGGGTATTCCTGCACTACATTATAGGGAGAAATAGGGAGCGTAGGGTAAGCCAATATATCACACGGCAACCTGCTCTTACCATCTCCGGGAGCCACTGCTCTTCTGATATTTCCTATGTGCTCTTTGTTGTACTAATATTAGTTTGCATTTATTTCTATTGTATCTTTCTTGTGACTAATTATTTAGAGCTTGTATATATCAGTGCATTCTTTTGTGCCTGGTGCAAGGATATACTTTTGTGTATCTATTTAGGACCTTGACAGTCTATGTCAGTGCAATATTTTTTATCTTTGGGTGTTTAAGCTTTTAGAGATAATGTAATAAAAGTTATATTTTAATAATTCTATACCCCAGTTTCTGTTAAACTGTTCCAATTAGGTGGGGAATAATTAGCTTGTTCTAATCTTGTATCTGTCCATAAGCAGATGGGTATTGACTGTTGATAAATTTTTCACATAAGCAATTTTTTATTTTTTTGCTTTTGTAGTGGCTTTTTCTGCAACCAATCAGATCGCTTCTTTCATTTTTTTTTCTGATCTGATTGGTTGCTATGGGCAACTCAGCAACTTTTCCTCTAAACAGGTTTTGATAAATCTCCCCCTATGTCTCTCATAGTTGAGGTATACCTATGATGAAAATGACAGGCCTCTCATCTTTTTAAGTGGGAGAACTTGTACAATTGGTGGCTCACTAAATGCTTTTAAGCCCCACTGTATATCTCCAGAGCAGCAGCACCTATCCAGAGAAGTAAAACATAATTTTAATCCGATGCATGTTCCCCTTTAAAAAAAAAAAAAAATGGAAAATCCATGGCAAATTCAAAATAAGATTATATGCAAAATAAAATGATATGCTCTCTCTCTCCTCTCCTCTCTCTATGATTTCTATTATCTCTATCATCTCTATATCTCTATCATCTCTATATCTCTATCTCTCTCTCATCTCTATCATCTAGATCTCTATCTGGAATAGCAGCACCTTTTGTGTGCTGCTATTCTCTGGATTACTATTTTAAGTGGGGCCCTAACACAGGCTTCCATATAGCGTGCACATATCACAAGTCTACTATCAAGGCTGTGCTGCTTTTCTTGGAATATATATATATATATATATATATATATATATATATAATATACATACACACATACACACACACACTTTCATGTTCAAATGTCTACAGACATTAGATCAGTGTTTTCCAACCAGGGTGCCGCCAGCTGTTGCAAACCTGTAAATTTCAACAGCTGGAAGTACCCTTGTTAGGAAACACTGTTTTAGTTAAAGTGTGTCTTAATGGGGTACTCCGGTGAAAACCTTTTTCTTTTAAATCAACTGGTGGCAGAAAGTTAAACATATTTGTAAATTACTTCTATTAAAAAATCTTAATCCTTCCAGTACTTATTAGCTGCTGAATGCTACAGAGCAAATTCCTTTCTTTTTACAACACTGATGATATCACGAGCACAGTGCTCTCTGCTGACATCTCTGTCCATTTTAGCAACCATGCATAGCAGATGCATGCTAAGGGCAGCATGGTGGCTCAGTGGTTAGCACTGTTGCCTTACAGTGCTGGGGACTTGGGTTCAAATCCCACTAAGGACAGCAATAAATAAAGTGTAATTATTATTATAATAACGTCAGCAGAGAGAACTGTGCTTGTGATGTCATTTGAGAGCATTCCAAAAAGAAAAGAATTTCCTCTGTAGTATTCAGCGGCTAATAAGTACAGGAAGGATTAAGATTTTTTAATAGAAGTAATTTACAAATATGTTTAACTTTTTGCCACCAGTTGATTTAAAAGAAAAAAGGTTTTCACCGGAGTACCCCTTTAATTTCTCCACCATTCTATTATCTTCCTCACAACCAAACTCTCAAGTCAGACAAAGCTGTCATTGAGGTCACTGATCCGAGTCTCAGCCGCTACTAGCACCCTGACAGCAGCTATAAAATCAGCAGTGGTCTAAATTATGTATGTAGTGTTTTGACCAGGAGTGCCCTGTTGTCAGAGCATAGTAGTCCCTGTAGACAGTTGCATTGAAATGTCTATAAAACACAATTAGACAATAAAATATTGCAGGTTACCATCAGTTTTTTTTAACATCCACATCAATGTATGTGCTTTAGGACACTAAACATAATATTTACCTTTAGTCTGCTTAACATTTTACTTCAGTACATTTTCTTAAAGAAGCCGTTTTTATTTTTATTTTTTATGCTTTTTCACTACCACTATTCCTACCGCACCATCTGTTTCATTCCAGCTCTGCATCATACACGTCATTACTGGACAACACTGCAGAAAACTAGTTGTCTCAGTGGTTTGTCTTGTGTCAAATGACTTTCCCAGACCCCTAGTATCACAGCTATATCTGTATAATGCTGCTATCTCTATGAGATCAGGATATATATAGCAGTTATATACTTCTTCTGAGGTTGTGATATTGCCAGAACTTTCCCTAAATCACTTTTTGTTTTTTAATGCAATTGAAATAAGAAGCACTTTAAGTAAAACACATAAAAGCTGCATACTGTATAGTGTGAACTGATATTTTTGGACATCAACATTGCCATGTGTCTTGTGCAAGCTTCACTGTGTTAATACATTCATGATCCTACTGTGACCACCAGGTCCATGTGCACTGGGTAGAGGACTTTCTGTTAAGTACAGGATTACGCCATTAACTATCAAATCCCACAATGGCAGCTGTCAGACCTTTTACCCTCCGCACCAAACTCCCAATCTGCTTCTTTCACTTAATTTTTTTTCATTGGACACAGTACTTCCGAAAAGGTAATTTTTTAGAGACCAAGGGGGAGATTTATCAAAACCTGTCCAGAGAAAAGTTGCCCATAGCAACCAATCAGATTGCTTCTTTCTTTTTTAAAGATACCTCTGAAAAATGAAAGAAGCTAACTGGTTGCTATGGGCAGCTCTGCAATGTTTCCCCTGGACAGGTTTTGATAAATCTCCCCCCAGGAGAGCAGTGATATAGCAGAGGAGTTCCTTAAAATAATAAGCTGCCATTATAAAACGCTGACTCTCACTATCTGCCTATCTTTGATATCTGCTGTGTCCAGAATCTCCAGTTTTTATTATGAAATTCAGGTTTGTTGGTAGCAATTTTTCCTTATAGTGCTAAGGTTCTCTGTTCAATTCCACCAAGGGCAACATCTGCATGGAGGTTGTATGTTTTCCTTGTGTTTTCTCCAGGTACTCTGGTTTCTTCTCACACTACAAAACATATTCATAAGTGAATTTAGATTGTAAGCTCCACTAGGGAGCAATGACAAGCTATGTACAGTGCTGTGGAATCTGCTTGAGCTATATTAATAAAGGAATTATTTTTGAAAAAGGATTAACTACCATAAACACGTAATCCCCGTTCACAGAATAGCGAATAAGTAATTACGGAACTCCTAGGGGGAGATGTATCAAAACCAGTGTAGAGGAAGAGTGGTGCAGTTTCCCATAGCAACCAATCAGCTCGCTTCTTTCATTTTTCACAGGCCTCTTTGGTTGCTATGGGCAACTCAGCAACTTTTCCTCTATACAGGTTTTGATAAGTCTCACCTATAGAGCTTATATCTGAATGGAGTGGCATTGCACGTATTTAACTATCACTTAATTAATTGACTGTGAATGCTAATAAAAACCAATCCCATACTCTGCTGTCTTCGGCGCTACCATAGACAATGAATGGAGTGAGATCAAGTAAGTATGTGTTCTGCTGCTTCATTCAGACAGGAGGTTTGGGAGTCCCACTTTTGAGATTGTGGGGGACATTCACATGATCATACACTTAAAGGGGAACTCTAGTACTTAACTACCGGCGCCCCAGCTCTTCCCATGCACAGAGCAACCAGTGCTTCATGCATGGAGCTGTGTCAAAAACTGCACAGGGCGATGGCCAACACGGCCCCTCTATGCGTCTCTATAGGCGAGTCAGAGATATAGCGCTCATGTGTCTCTAACACTCCCATAGAGATGCCTGGAGTGAGCGTGTCGATCATCACTCTGCTTAGTGCATGGTTAGAGCCGGGGCACCAGGCAGGAGATCACAAGGCATCCCAGCAGTCGGACCCTCCATGATCAGACACTTATCCCCTATCCTGCGTTACTGTATACGCTGGAATTTGGCATTTTTAGCCTAACGCTGTTCTCAACCTTAGACCACCAGGAATGTTGTATCCACCCCTTCACACTACCCTAGACCACCAGGAAAATTAGCATTAAAACGGGGGATTCCAAAGAATGTTTTTTTTTTGCTTTTTTTTTCCCCCATCAACTGGTGCCAGAAAGTTAGGGTATGTTCACAATGAGCAATTGGCGTGCAATTCTACAGTGTGAACCCCTAAAATTACTGTGAATGTGTCTTCCACAGACCCGTTCACACCGTGGAATTTCAGCAGTGGACAATTGATTCACAGAAAGAAATTGATTCGCGCAAAGAAAGAACATGTTTATTCTTTGCACGGAAGTCCGTGAGCCCTGCATTGCCATCAGTGGTGACGGCGCAGGGCAGCATGCTGCCAGATGGAATCTCCGCTCGTGGAATTCTGCGAGTGGAGCTTCCGTTCACATTCCTCAGTGCGAGCATACCCTTATACAGATTTGTTAATTAGCTCCATTTAAAAACTTCAGCCTTTCCAGCTGCTGTAGGCCCTGGGGAAAGTGATGTAGTTCTTTCCAATCCGACACAGTGCTCTCTGTTGCCACCTCTGTCAATGTCTGGAGCAGCAAAAAGCACTGGATCGAAAGAAAATACAACCCTTCTTTCAAGGTAAAGAACTTTCTGGCACCAGTTAATTTGCATTTTCCCTCTGGAATACTCCTTTGACTTCTAGCAGACCTCCTATAGTAATAAAACTCTATCAGGCTATCTGTCTAATGTTCTTATCAGCTGCTCTCTATAGGACTAATACATGCATACAGTCTTGTCTTCAAAATTGGCCCATAATTTCTAAGTCCACTATATTCTGATTACTACTATACAAGCACCAATATTACCCCATACAGTGACCATATAGAGATTACAATACATTTACATCCAGTGCCTCACAGGGGCTATGTTCTCTAATCTATGTCGTCTTCCTTTCCTTTGCTTCTCCATCCAGCCCAAGCCACCATGAAGACTTCCTTCCAAGACCTGTCTCCGAAGAATTTTTCGGACAAACATCTTTAGGCTCCTTACTTTTCCACCTCTTCTTACCATTTTCCCCACCTTTTCCTACACTTTACCCGAAACAATAATATGCTCCCCTAGCTTCCCAAACAGTAGTGCAACAGTAATAGCTTCCCTACACTAACAGTGCCCCCATATTATTGCCTTCTTTTGTGCCCAGAAAAAAAATTAAGGTAGATCTTTCCATTTGGTAGATAACCGGACCCCCCAATTAATAGGAAGATAGACCATCAATTAGGTAGGTAGGTAGGCAAGGAAGTAAACTCACATTAGGTAGGCAGATAGCTCCCCCCTCCATATTAGCTATAATAGTTCAAACTGTCATAGCCCCCCTACACTAAGGCTAAGTTACCACTTGGGGTTTTTTTCTGGCAGTTTTTTGGAAAACTGCCACTGCAGGCCAAGTCAGAAGTGGATCCATAAGGGAGGAGAAGTGTAAGTCCTTCCTTTATATGTCCTATTCCTTTTTAATATACTTCTGGCTTTGGCTCAAAAACTGCAGTGACAGTATTCCAAAAACCAAGTGGAAACGTAGCCTAACAGTGTTCCCTTTAATGCCCCCACATAGTAACCTCCCCCTTTTACCCTCATATAGTCTTCTGTGCCCTAAACAAAAGTATTGGCCCATAGCTTTCTAGATGCACCATATTCTGCAGCCATATGTATGAAAAGACATTTGTTGAAGCAAATAATGCACAACATATACAAAAATGTCTGACTGATAGAAGCTCTGAAGCAGCTCTGACCTGTCTGCACTCCTGTCCATTACGTTTCTGACTGAAGACATTGAGAAATATGTCACGCTGTGACTAACAAGCCATGCCCCACTTCTCCCTGGTTACAAAGTCTGGTGTGCCTTGGGCTCCATCCATGCTCTGAGTACAATCTAAAACAGTGGTCTCAAACTGCGGCCCTCCAGATGTTGCAAAACTTCAACTCCCAGCATGCCCGGACAGCCAACGGCTGTCCGGGTATGCTGGGAGTTGAAGTTTTGCAACATCTGGAGGGCTGTAGTTGATACCACTGCTCTAAAAGAAACCTTAGACATATCACAGCTTTCTGTACTAATCCTTCCAGAAAAAACAAAAAAAGGGAGCAGCAGTTCACTAAAGCGCAGTGTGAAAACAGCCTTATGTGTCTTGACTATTCCAAAAGCACAAATGACCTATAAGAGATTTTAATGTCATGTTAGGCTCACACACAATGTTTAAAGGGGCTGTCCGGTGAAAATTGTCTTATATCCTATCCACAGAATAAATATCGGACCGATGGGATTCCCCCACCACCGCAATGATATCCAGAACGGGGCCCCACTTGAGAGACTGACACAGAGAGAGAGAGAGACACAGACAGACAGACAGACAGACACAGAGACCGACAGACACACACACACACACAGAGAAAGACAGACAGAGACAGACACACACACACACAGAGACACACAGAGACAGACACACACAGAGACAGACACACACACAGAGACACACAGAGACAGACACACACACACAGACACACACAGAGACAGACACACACACACACACACACAGAGACACACAGACAGACACACACACACACAGAGACACACAGAGACAGACACACACAGAGACAGACACACACAGAGACACACACACACACAGAGACAGACACAAACAGAGACAGACAGATACACAGAGAGAGAGACACAGAGACAAACACATAGAGACAGACAGAATGGAAGCATCAAAAATGCCCTAATACAGCACTTGGGCATCTCTAGTGCTCCCGTACAAATAAATGGAGCCCATGCCACCTACAGCACACTCTCTGGGTCCCGCTTTAGAAATTGCTGGGGGTCTCAGTGGTCATATACCCCCATGGTCAAATACCCTCTATCCTGTGGATAAGGGATAAGTTAATTTTCACTGGACAACCCATTAAATGTTTTTAGTTGGTTTTTTTTTTGGGCAAAAGCCAGAAGTGGATTCACAAAGAAAAGGAGATACAAAGGGTGTATAGTTCTGCTGGATCTACCACTGTCTGGCATCGACCTTACACAAGCCACAAATTCATTCCATGTCGAGGCAACCTTTTCATCGTGGCCGGAGACCGCAAAAGCCAAGGTCAAATTCAAAAGGTGCCGTATTTATTAAGTCTGTGAAACTTTATAGTAAATTTGGCCCAAATTGGCCAAAAAGAAAAATATATATTTTTGTCAGGGAAACCGGATCCTACAGCTAACATTTGTAAATGTCCCTCTATAAGTACATTGGGGGTATTTATCATTGTAGGTGTAAGTGAAGCATTTTTCTACACCTTTTTTTTTTGTGTGCTGGTAATGTGTAGGAGCACCACATTTATTAAATGGTCATGGGGCTTTGATAAATTTGGTTCGGGTCACATTTTCTGAAATTTCTCTCTTCACATACACCAAAAAGCTAAGCTACGGTAAGTCTGGGCTGGTGAAGTTTGGAGACTTTTCAGTGGTTTTGCACCTTTTTTGTGACTTTTCACAAAAAGTTTCAGTTGATAAATGTATTACCACTGCATAAGACTAACCTGTAACAGCTGGTCTGTACACCAAAAAGGCGCAAAAAATAGCCTGAGATGCAGCGCTGTGCCACATGTGAGACAAATCTACACGCAAAAACTGCTTTAAAGACGATGATAAATGCCCCCCATTGTGATGACTTGATTTTTGCTGCCACCTAATGTTAACCAAGTGAACTGCATTTCATTTCTGGTTGCAAAAACAAATCTAGAACATGTCTTACAAAAAGGAGTCAAGCAACTTATCAAACTAGTAAGGGTACGATCACACTATGTTCCTGCTCCCATTAATCATATCCGTCGGGATCCCACTGTAAACGGGATACTGACGTATAATGTTAACGGGAGCAGCGGACCCCATTCCCTGCTGTGGCCGAACAGAGTCACCTCTAGTGACTCCATCTGGGATGTATCCGCCATTTTAGGTGGACTCATGATGGAGGCTATTGCGCTTTTTAAATATCACTTACGTCCTGGATGGAGTCACTAGGTGACTCTGTTCAGCCATAGAAGTAAATGAGGTTCGCTGCTCCTGTTAACAGGAGTGCCATATATACAGAGCTTTCCTAGAAGCAATGCAAAGGTCCATCATCTACTCAAGGTCCATTGCCTTCCCAAGTCCACATCTAAAAGGTTACAAGGTGGCATATGTATCCATAAACCTCCATTCTCTAAAGGAGACCATATTTGCGTCAAATATTCTGCTGACTTACTCTCTCACATCTGAGGATTTGCAACAGTTTTTGGCTCAGTATTTTGTGTAATTCCGTGTTTTGGACCCATTGGTTATTTTGGTTTACAAGTGTGGTGAGGGTGTGATGAGGGCAGAAATTATTACCCTAGGGGCAGATGGCATTAACCCCTTGTATTCGTGATGCCAGGTCATGGTTTAACCTCTTCACCACCCAAAGGTATACCGCTGGATCCTGGGCTAGGCACAGGGGCAATAATGACTCTGACGCCAAGTTACGGATCAAGGGCAGCTTTACTGAGGTAGACAGATGGAATAGTCTTTTACAGCTCAGTTAGGTCCAAGGAGGTGACCAGTGACTTCAGAGACTCTATGGCTCCCTGGGACTTATAGTGGATTTGGACAATTTGCTGCCCACGCTGACTGTATACAGACTGCTCTTGACAGGCTTGGCCCTGTATGTAACTTACCAGGTTTTGACGTTCACCTGTGGGGTAGCGGACTTGTGGATGCATGGCTGCATGGTAGGCTTTGGGCCTCCTCAGGACACCAGACACTCTTTCTCTCAGGACTAGACTTCACTGTAGCTCAGCTTAGCTTAGACTGGAACTCAAGAGACTGAACTAGCTCCTCCCATTGTTTTTATGTGGGGGACTCTGGAGGGGTCCCATAGGTCACTCTATAGGTCACATGGTCACTGGTACCTTCCTTGGTTACAATACATGACAACAGTATTTAAAGGAACATAACAATATATACACATTACATTAGAAAACATAGGTGCTTATTAACTATTTAGGGAACATAGATTAACCCCTTAAGGGTGCAGGGTTTTTCTGTTTTTGCACTTTTGTTTTTTCCTCATCACCTTCTAAAAATGATAACGCTTAAAATTTTGCAAATACAGACCAATTGTACTTTATAATTGCATCAGTCATTTCCCCAGAAAATTTACGGCGAAGCCAGAAAAAAAATATTTGTGGGGCAAAATTGTAAAGAAAACGCCATTTTGTAACTTGTGGGGGCTTCCGATTCTATGCAGTACACTTTTCAGTAAAATGACACCATATCTTTATTCTGTAGGTCCATACAGTTACAAGAATGCCAAATTTATATAGGTTTTATTCTATTTTACTACTTTAAAAAAATTATAACTACATGCACCAAAATTATTATGTGTAAAATTGTCATCTTCTGACCCCTATAACTTTTTTATTTTTCCATATATGGGGCGGTATGAGAGTTCATTTTTTGCGGCGTGATCTGAAGTTTTTATCGGTACCATTGTTTTGATGGAACTTTTTGATCAGTTTTTATACATTTTTTAATATATTTTTTATACCAAAAATACGGAATTTTGAATTTTGGCATTTTTTTTACGTGTATGCCATTGACCATGCAGTTTAATTAACATTATATTTTCATAGTTTGGACATTTATGTTGCGGAGGGGGCGATCCGCCTCACTACACCATCAGGGATGGTTTAAATGTCCGCAACTTTGCCAGTGGCGATCTAAAGGGTTAATAGCCGCTCGCTACAAGCAGACATACTGCGATGTGCGAGTCACCCCACGCATGCGCAGTATACTCACACATCGCGGCAGCTCTCGGCTTAGCTCATAGAGCAGAGGGAGCAGCCACAATGTGTGTGAGTACACCGTGCATGCGTGGCGACTCGCACATCGCTTCAGTGTGTTTGCATGTAGCGGCGTATTGCCGCTCCAAGTAGGCACATGTAAAGGGAGCATACAGAGGTCCTTCAGCGGCAGATCCGCAGCGTAAAATCTGCTGTAAATCCACCCGTCTAAACTTACCCTTAGGTAACGGGCATATGCTGCATAAAATTTAGCAATAGCAATTCCACACCGAATTGTTGCGGATATGCGAATAAAAAGAACAGAAAAACTTTCGGCGGGGGATTTATCAAAACCTGTCCAGAGGAAAAGTTGCCCATAGCAACCAATCAGATCGCTTCTTTCATTTTTCAGAGGCCTTTTCAAAGTCACCAATCAAAAAGAATAGCAGGCAGACACTTAGAAAGTCCACCGTGTGGGCCCTGCCCTACTGATGAAGTCTGCAGAGCAGTAAAAATGATGACAATTACCATATTCAAGTTATAAAATGGCCAGGAATAGAACACACACAGCACAGCTTATCCTGAGGGGTAGGGTCACTCGTGCAGTATTTTGCTGTATATTTGCTGTTGAGTATTTTCCAACCATTTTAAGTCAGGGCCACTGACATGAATGGCGTCCACTGCTCTCCGTTACAGTATACGCCGGCATCCTGTTTTTGGTGGAGTCACTAATGCAGTGTGAACCTAGCCCAAGAAAAAACAGGAACCAGTGGGGGATAGTGGCAGGTGGGTATTATTATTATTATTTTATTTTATTTTTTTAATTTTATCCCACAATATATGCGTCAGTTTATACCATAATGTAAAACAAAGCCACCAGGGCAACAAAAATGCCCCCCAAAAATGCAGAAGTAGAGGAGCTGCCCAGAGCAACCAATTAGATTCCAACAAATGTTTCAGAAATACTCTGACTGGTTCCTACGGGCATCAAAAAGGGGTATTGTCTAGGTCAAACAACCTGATCTGCTTTCACTTGTTTTCATACATTTCATGGGAGATTATTAAATCTTGAGCTGAGGAACAGTGAAGCAGTTGCTCATAGCAACCAATCAGATTCCAGCTTTCGTTTTTCTCAGGCTTTTTATTTATTTTTATTTTTTTAATGAAAGAAATGTGGTGGCGGGGTGTGAGGTGCAGGGCAGATGTTGTTACCCTAGAGGGCAGATGGCATTAACCCCTTGTATTCGTGACGCCAGGGCATGGTTTAGCCTAAAACCAACAGAAGGTATACCGCTAGATCTTGGGCTAGGCACGGGGGCAATAAAGACTCCAACGCCAAGTTACGGATAATGGTAGCTTTACTGAGGGTAAAGTCTATACAGTTCAGCCAGGGCCCAAGGAGTAGGGTTGCCACCTTTCCCTCAGAAAAATACCGGTCATGGGTGTGGCTATGTGGGGGGTGGAGCTACAAAAGGGGAGGGGCCAGATTGCTGAGGGATCAGGGGTTTAAGAAATGGCACGGGGGATGGGAGGGGGGTTTAAGAAATGGCATAGGGGATTGGAGGGATACAATATATATGTGGGGGGAATTTTCCTATATCGCACAAAAAATTTACATTTAGAGAATACCTACCAAAACCCTATTTATTCCAGCGGCGGCGGTAGTGGTGGTGCGCGACAGCAACGCTGGCTCTCTCTGATGACGAGTGACATCCCCCTGCGCAACGTCAGATAAACAGGCTAATCAGACAGTATCACACATGACAGGATTAGATACACAGGCTCAGCAGATAGTATCCCACATGACAGATGTGGATATACAGGCTCAGCAGACAGTATCACACATGACAGGATTAGATACACAGGCTCAGCTCACAGTATCACACATGACAGGATTAGATACACAGGCTCAGCAGACAGTATCGCACATGACAGGATTAGATACACAGGCTCATCAGGCAGTATCGCACATGACAGGATTAGATACACAGGCTCATATCCCACATGACAGATTTGGATATACAGGCTCAGCAGACAGTATCACACATGACAGGATTAGATACAGAGCGCAGCAGATAGTTTCACACATTAAAACATTAAATCAGTGTTTCCCAACCAGGGTGCCTCCAGCTATTGCAAAACTACAACTCCCAGCATGCCCGGACAGCCAAAGGCTGTCTGGGCATGCTGGGAGTAATAGTTTTGCAACAGCTGGAGGCACCCTGGGTGAGAAACACTGCATTAAATACACAATTTAGCAGAGAGGTCTCACCAGTCTCTTGTCTTCACTTTCTCCTTTCCCCGGGCGGCTCCAGGTTAAGGAATGTCCGGGGTTGAGGAGGAATGGGGTGGGCAATTATTTATCCCATGGGGCCACATGAGAAACTAAAAATATTGTGGAGGGCCGGGTAGTTGTCCCCCAGATTAGGCAGCATAGATGTCCCCCAGATCAGGCAGCATAGTTGTCCCCCAGATTAGGAGCACAGTTGTCCCCCAGATTAGGAGCATAGTTGTCCCCCAGATTAGGCAGCATAGATGTCCCCCAGATTAGGAGCATAGCTGTCCCCCAGATTAGGAGCATAGCTGTCCCCCAGAGTAGGCAGCATAGATGTCCCCCAGATTAGGAGCATAGCTGTCCCCCAGATTAGGCAGCATAGCTGTCCCCCAGATTAGGAGCATAGCTGTCCCCCAGATTAGGCAGCATAGCTGTCCCCCAGATTAGGCAGCATAGTTGTCCCCCAGATTAGGCAGCATAGTTGTCCCCCAGATTAGGCAGCATAGTTGTCCCCCAGATTAGGCAGCATAGTTGTCCCCCAGATTAGGCAGCATAGTTGTCCCCCAGATTAGGCAGCATAGTTGTCCCCCAGATTAGGCAGCATAGTTGTCCCCCAGATTAGGCAGCATAGATGTAACCCAGATTAGGAGCATAGTTGTCCCCCAGATTACGAGCATAGTTGTCCCCCAGATCAGTATAGTTGTCCCCCAGATCAGCATAGTTGTCCCCCAGATTAGGAGCATAGTTGTCCCCCAGATCAGTATAGTTGTCCTCCAGATCAGCATAGTTGTCCCCCAGATTAGGAGCATAGTTGTCCCCCAGATCAGTATAGTTGTCCCCCAGATCAGTATAGTTGTCCCCCAGATAAGGAGCATAGTTGTCCCCCAGATCAGTATAGTTGTCCCCCAGATCAGTATAGTTGTCCCCCAGATCAGTATAGTTGTCCCCCAGATCAGTATAGTTGTCCCCCAGATTAGGAGCATAGTTGTCCCCCAGATCAGTATAGTTGTCCCCCAGATTAGGAGCATAGTTGTCCCCCAGATCAGTATAGTTGTCCCCCAGATCAGTATAGTTGTCCCCCAGATCAGTATAGTTGTCCCCCAGATCAGTATAGTTGTCCCCCAGATTAGGAGCATAGTTGTCCCCCAGATTAGGAGCATAGTTGTCCCCCAGATGAGGAGCATAGTTGTCCCCCAGATTAGGAGCATAGTTGTCCCCCAGATTAGGAGCATAGTTGTCCCCCAGATTAGGAGCATAGTTGTCCCCCAGATTAGGAGCATAGTTGTCCCCCAGATCAGTATAGTTGTCCCCCAGATCAGTATAGTTGTCCCCCAGATCAGTATAGTTGTCCCCCAGATCAGTATAGTTGTCCCCCAGATTAGGAGCATAGTTGTCCCCCAGATTAGGAGCATAGTTGTCCCCCAGATTAGGAGCATAGTTGTCCCCCAGATTAGGAGCATAGTTGTCCCCCAGATTAGGAGCATAGTTGTCCCCCAGATCAGTATAGTTGTCCCCCAGATCAGTATAGTTGTCCCCCAGATCAGTATAGTTGTCCCCCAGATCACTATAGTTGTCCCCCAGATCACTATAGCTGTCCCCCAGATCACTATAGTTGTCCCCCAGATCACTATAGTTGTCCCCCAGATCACTATAGTTGTCCCCCAGATTACGAGCATAGTTGTCTCCCAGATTAGGCAGCTCCCCCCCCCCCCCCCCACACACACACCTATATACACACACACACACACCTATATATACACAGACACACATATACACAGACACACATGCACACACACATGTAAACACAGACACATATATACACAGACACTCACTCACAGAGGGAGACAGGATACAAGGCCTCTCCTCCTCTCCCCTCCCTGCTCTGCCTATGGAGGGTTGTAAGACTGCACGGGGCAGAGAGAAGGCGGGGGAGGGGGAGAGAGGAGACAGGAGGTGCACGCCCCCTCCCCAGCACTGTACAATCTCTTCCTGTCATCGCACGGAGCTCTCCCTGTCACAGGCTGCTGGTGTTAGACCTGGGCATTGTACGGCCGGTCATGAAAGAAGTGCTTTTCTGGGGATGCTGCTCCGTCCGCCCCTGTCAGTGAATGAAAAATACCGGCCATAGCATGGCCGGTATTTTTCATCCAAACTTACCGGCACAGCCCGGAATGTAGATGAAAATACCGGCTGTGCCGGTAAAATACCGGCAGGGTGGCAACCCTACCAAGGAGGTGACCAGTGACTCAGAGACCTTAAGGGCTTGCTGGGACTTGTAGTAGGACTGAATAATTTAGTGCAGGCCAGGTTGCTAGACACTTTGACAGAGACTGACTTGACTGATGATGGACAAAGCTGCAGGTTTAGCTTACTTGCACTTGACTGTGGCTGCAGGACTTGAGTTGAGGCCTCCAATACTCTGGACACACACACTATGCCCGACTGCACTGGACCTCAGCAACAAGAGCTCTAAGCTCCAAGAGAGAGAAGCTAGCTCCACCCAGGGCTTATATGGGGGAGACTAGCAGGAAGCCCATAGGTCACCCTTGGGATCACCTGGTCACTGGTACCTCCTGGGTAACAAGCACATAGTATATCACATGGAATAACTCTTAGGCTGCGTTCTCACGGCTGTCTCACGGGGGTCCTTAGATCCCTCCTTGTCGGCGATCGCTGTGATTTGCCGATCAATTCTAACAGTCAAATCACAGCTTTTTCCATCTGATCGGGTCACTGGTGACCTGATCGCCCAAAAAATAACAGTGATCGGCGCTTTCAGAGACAGTGCCGATCATCCTGAAGGATAGGAGCGAGGTGGCAGGGGTGCCACCTCCTCCTATCCCCTGCCATTGGTAGGTCAGGGCTGACTGATCAATGGTAGGAGGGTCGTGGGGTCAAAAGTCATAATCCCCGCTCTGCCTGCCCCTGGAAGTCCGGGCAGAGCGGGGTTGCCATTGTGATGGTTGGCTGGCTGCGGGGGTACCTGGCTACAGTGGCAGCAAGCGGGAGCGGCGACAGCAGTGCATATGACTGTCGGAAATGCCGGCAGCTGCGCATGTGACCAGCGGGGACAGCGCAGGCGGGCCACAGTCAGAAGATTGAGGTGAGTGACCTTCAACTGTGCCCCCCTAGAAGTTTCAAAACTACAACTCCCAGCATGCACAGACAGCCTTTGGCAACATGTGGAGGGCTACAAACTGTGATGCTTCAGATGTTGCAAAACTACAACTCCCAGCATGCCCAGACTGTCCAGGCATGCTGGGAGTTGTAGTTCTGCAATATCTGGCTCTCCAGATGTTGCAGAACTACAACTTCAAGCATGCCTGGACAGTCTGGGCATGCTGGGAGTTGTAGTTTTGCAACCTCTAAAGGGCCACAGTTTGGAGACCACTATACAGTGGTCTCCAAACTGTAGCCCTCCAGATGCTGCAAAACTACAATTTTCAGCATGCCCAGATTGTCCATGGCACTTCAGATGTTGCCAAACTACAATTCCCAACATGCCTGGACAGTCTGGGCATGCTGGGATTTGTAGTTTTGAAACATCTGTAGGACCACAGTTTGGAGACCACTACACAGTGGTCTCCAAACTGTGCTCCTCCAGCTGTTGCATAACTACAACTCCCAGCCTGCCCTTCAGCTGTCAGGGCATGCTGGGAGTTGTAGTTTTGCAACAGCTGGAGACACACTGATGGGGAAACACTGAGTTAGGGTCTGTTACCTAACTTTTGCCTCCAGCTGTTGCAAAACTACAACTCCCAGCATGCACTGACAGACCATGCATGCTGGGAGTTGTAGTTTTGCAACAGCTGGATATACACCTGTGCAGAAACACTGAGTTATGTAACAGACCCTAACTCAATGTTTCCCCATCAGTGTGTCTCCAACTCCCAGCATGGATGGTCTGTCAGTGCATACTGGGAGTTGTAGTTTTGCAAAAGCTGGAGGTTTAATCCACCCCACCCCCAATGTCAATGTACAGGGTACATTCACACGGGAGGGGTTTTACAGTGAGTTTCCTCTGCAGCTCAAACGCCCAGCAGGAAACTCGCTGTGAACCATCGCCCATGTGATTGTACCCTAAAAACACTACACTACACTGCACTAACATAAAATAAAAAGTCAAGCACTACATATACACATACCCCTACACAGTTACCCCAACCCCCCCCCCCCCCCAATAAAATTGAAAAACGTCTCATATAGCACTGTTTCCTAAATGGAGCCTCCAGCTGTTGCAAAATAACGACTCCCATCATTGCCAGACAGCAATTGACTGTCCAGGCATGTTGAGAGGTCTTCAAAAGCTGGAGGCACCCTGTTTGGAAAACACTGCCGTATGGTATTTTTTGCAGGCGGAGGTCCTTATGCAAAACTTTAATTTAGGTCTCAAATGTTCATGGTGCTCGCTCACTCCTGAGCCCTGTCGTATTTCAAGGCAACAGTTTAGAGCCACATATGGGGTATTTCCGTACTCGGTAGAAATTGAGTTACAAATTTTGGGGTCTTTTTCTCCTATTACCCCTTATGAAAAGGTAAAGTTGGGATCTACACCAGCATGTTGGTGTTAAAAAATTGTTACACTATCATGATGGTGTTGCCTCATACTTTTCATTTTCTTAAGAGGCAAAAGGAAAAAAATTGTACGGAAATCCTGAGTACGGAAATCCCCCATATGTGGACGTATAATGCTCCTCGGGTGCAAAACACGGCTCAGGAGTGAGAGTGAACTATGTACATTTGAGGCCTAAACTGGTGATTTGCATAGAGGTGGCTGCTGGTTACAGCGGTTCTGACATAAATACCAAAAATAAAATAAAAAAAACACCCACATTTTTGGAAACTACACCCCTTACATAATGTCCCTCCAAAATCCCACTGTTGCTCCTTTCCTTCTGAGCCCTCTAGTGGACCCACAGAGCACTTTACATCCACATATGAGATATTTCCTTACTCGAGAGAAATGGGGTTGCAAATTTTTGGGACATTTTACCTATTACCCCTTGTAAAAATGAAAAATTTGGGGTAACACCAGTATTTTAGTGAAAAAAAGTTTTTCATTTTCACGTCCAAATTTATTGAAAATTCGTCAAACACCTGTGGGGTGTTAAGGCTCAAGGTACCCATTGTTATGTGCCTTGTGGGGTGTAGTTTCCCAAATAGTATGCCATGTGGGGTGTTTTGCTGTTCTAGCACCATAGGGACTTCCTAAATGTGACATGCCCACCAAAAACCATTTCAGCAAAATTCGCTCTCCAAAATGCCATTGTCGCTCCTTCCCTTCTGAGCCCTCTACTGCGCCCGCCGAACACTTGACATACACATATAAGGTATTTCCTTACTCAAGACAAATGGGGGGGGGGGGGGGGGGGGGGCATTTTCTCCTTTTACCCCTTGTAAAAATTCAAAATATGTCTCTACAAGAACATGTTAGTGTAAAAAATGAATATTTACAATTTTCGCCTCCACTTTGCTGTTATTCCTGTGAAACACCTAAAGGGTTAACAAACTTTCTGAATGTCATTTTGAATACGTTGAGGGTGCAGTTTTCATAATGTGGTCCATTATGGGGTATTTCTAACATAAAGACCATCAAATTCACTTCAAAACTGAACTGTTCCCTGAAAAATTCAGATTTTGAAATTTAAATGAAAACTTTGAAAATTGCTGCTATAACTTTGAAGCCCTCTGATGTCTTCAAAAAGTAAAAACATGTCAACTTTATGATGCAAACATAAAGTAGACATATTGGGGGGATTTACCAAAGCTGTCTATTTCCCGCATCATTATAGACCAACTTAGACCTCTATTGTGCGCTTTATTTATCAAGGCGCACGGCTCTTGATAAATTCTGTGCACGGACTTTGGGATCTACGGTTGCATGGTTACATTTCCACCATAGTATATATGAATCAATATATCATTTATTTGGTATGTCCACTTTCCTCACAAGCAGAGAGCTTCAAAGTTTGAAAAATGCAAAAGTGTGAAAATTTTCATTACATTTTGGAATTTTTCACCAAGAAATGATGAAAGGATCAATGAAAATTTACCACTAACATAAAGTAGAATATGTCACAAAAAAACTATCTCGGAATACAATTCATAAGTAAAAGCATCCCAGAGTTATTAATGCTTAAAGGGGTAGTCCAGTGGTGAAAAACTTGAGATCGCGGGGGGTCCGACCGCTGGGGCCCCCTGCGATCTCTCTGTACAGGGGCCAGGCTCTTCGGCCAGATAGCGGGTGTCGACCCCCGCACGAAGCGGCGGCCGACACGCCCCCTCAATACATCTCAATGGCAGAGCCGGAGATTGCCGAAGGCAGCGCTTCGGCTCTGCCATAGAGTTGTATTGAGGGGGCGTGTCGGACGCCGCTCCGTGTGGAGGTCGACACGCCCCTTTCACGCGGGCTGTCGGGGCTCCGTACAGGAGATCGCGGGGGGCCCCAGCGTTCGGACCCCCCCGCGATCTGCAACTTATCCCCTATCCTTATAATAGGGGATAAGTTGTTAACCACTGAGTCACCACTGGACTACTACTTAAAGTGACAGTGGAGTAGTCAGATTAGGAAAAAATGCTCTGGTCCTTAAAGGGGTACTCCGCCCCTAGACATATTATCCCCTATCCAAAGGATAGGGGATAAGATGTCAGATCGCCGCGGTCCCGCTGCTGGGGAGCCCTGGGATCCCCGCTGCGGCGCTGCACTATCATCACTGCACAGAGCGAGTTCGCTCTATACGTAATGACGGGCAATACAGGGGCCGGAGATTTGTTACATCACAGCTCCGCCCCTCGTGATGTCACGGCCCGTCCCATTCAATACAAGTCTATGGGAAGGGGTGTGGCGGTCGTCATGCCCCCTCCCATAGACTTGCATTAAGGGGACGGGCCGTGATGTCACGAGGGGCGGAGCCATGACGTCACACTGCTCCGTCCCCTGTATCGCCTGTCATTACGCACAGAGCAAACTCGCTCTGTGCCGTAATGATGGCGCAGTGCCGCAGCGGGGATCCCAGGGGTCCCCAGCAGCGGGACCGTGGCGATCTGACATCTTATCCCCTATCCTTTGGATAGGGGATAAGATGTCTAGGAGCGGAGTACCCCTTTAAGGTCGTAATGGGCTTTGTCCCCAAGGGGTTAAAGGCTCATCTGTTTTTCATAGACTTCAATGTTAAATTTACTGTATTAGTTTTTTCTCACGTTTTTTTGACAGAAGAAAAAAAATGCATGTGCCGTTTTCTCTGCCGTCATAAAAAAAACGGAAATGAGTGCAGATGGGTACAAACGGATGTAAACGGATTGTAAAAAAAATCCCATTGACATGAATGGGATTTTTTAAAACTGTTTTTAACACCTTAATGACCACGGACGTAAATGTACGTCCTGGTTTGGCGGTACTTCGCACACCAAGACTTACATTTACGTCCTGTGTATGACCGTGAGCATTGGAGTGGTGCTCGCATCATACACGGCATACACAGCAGCCGGGGACCCGCCGGTAATGGCCGACATCCGCGATCGCGCGGATGTCCGCCATTAACCCCTCAGATGCCGTGATCTGTGCTGATCACGACATCTGCGGCAATGCGCATCGTAAAATAGATGCTGCTGCGGGGATCCGATCATCTGTAATGGCGGACGGAGGTCCCCTCACCTGCCTCCGTCCGTTTCCCGGCGTCTTTTGCTCTGGTCTGAGATCGAGCAGACCAGAGCAGGAGAGAGCCAATAATACTGATCAGTGCTATGTCCTATGCATAGCACTGAACAGTATTAGCAATCAAATGATTGCTATTGATAGTCCGTTATGGGGACATAAAAAGTGTAAAAAAAAAGTTGAAAAATTTAAAAATAAAAAGTAAAAAAAGAGTGAAAAATCCGCTCCCCCAATAAAAATGAAAATTGTCAGTTTTTTCCATTGTACCCCCAAAAAGCGTAATTTTTTTTATAAACATATTTGGTATCAGCGCGTGCGTAAATGTCCAAACTATCAAAATATAATGTTAATGATCCCATACGGTGAACGGCGTAAACGTAAACATTTTTATTTTTTATTTTTTATAAATAAAAATTAATTAAAAAAAATATAAAAGTTTAATATATGCAAATGTGGTATCGATAAAAGGTACAGATGACGGCGCAAAAAATGAGCCCTCATACCGCCCTATATATGGAAAAATGAAAAAGTTATAGGTGGTCAAAAATAGGGAGATTTTAGATTACTGATTTTGTACAAAAAGTTTTAGATTTTTTTTAAGCGGTACAAAAAATATAAAAGTATCTATTCATGGGTATAATTTTAATCATATTGACCCACAGAATAAAGAACACATGTCATTTTTACCGTAAATGGTACAGTGTGAAAACCAAACCCTCCAAAATGTGCAAAATTTTGGTTTTCATTTAAATTTCCTCCCTAAAAAATTTTTTGGGGGGGGTTCGCCGTACATTTTATGGTAAAATGAGAGGTTTCATTACAAAGTACAATTGGTCACGCAAAAAACAAGCCCTTATATGGGTCTGTAGATGGAAATATAAAAGAGTTATGGATTTTAGAAGGCGAGGAGGAAAAACAAAAATGGAAAAATAAAATTGGCCTCGTTCTTAAGGTGAAAATGGTCCTGGTCCTTAAGGGGTTAATCAGTTTACAGCCTGCAAGAACAAAACCGAAACAAAAAAACGGGGACAGACGGCCGTGTGAACACATTTTATACAGTACAACATATTTACAATGGGGAAACTAATGCAGGGGGCCCTGGGGACGCTGAAGGAGGTAACACCTCCCGTAATGGGCCCCACTACAGAAACAACCTGATACCTTCGTTTGCACAAGGTTTGATAGATCTTCTGTTTAATTTGCCACCTCCTAATGTCCTTCTGTCTAATTGGCCAATCAGACCAGGGGCGTGGTTTGGCTCAGGACAGTTCAGCAGCCCTCTAGTCGTTCATGAGATCTCCATCAGGGCTCATGTGAGTGTCCATTCAGTATATACTTCCATGTATGTTGTTGTGTCTTACAATGTGGAGTCACAGCTTTCTGGTTAGGGGTATGTTCTCACATGCATATTTTTGCTGCAGATTTGCTGCTGTAGATTTTGGTGCCCACTTACTTCATTGGGTGGCAAAATCTGCAGCAGAAGATACATGTGTGTGAATGCACTCTTAAACTGTTTACTAGTTGGTAATAAGGGCGTGTTCCCATGTTCAGGTTTTTTTACGCAGTTTTTGAATCCAAAGCTGGGAATAGATCCTAAATGAAGGACACTTGTAGAAATAAAAAAAGACTGAGAATTCTCTTTCTAAAATCCATTTTCAGCCTTGAAATGAAAAACTGTATCTAAAAACCTGAACAAGTGAACACACCTTTTCTGCAAGAAGATTATGTTGGCTCATTCACACTGCAGAATTTCTGCCCTGAGATATTCCAGGTGAAGAGTTTATGAAGATTTTATCTGTAGCAGGCACTAGCAGAACAAGCCAGTACTAAGGCTAAGATTCCACTTGGTTTTTTTTCCAGTGTTTTTTTCACTGAAAAAAAACGCCAGTGCAATCTCCTAAGTTTTTTTCTGGCGTTTTTGCATTTAAGTGTAAAATGCTTTATTTTTTTATTTTTATTTATTTTTTTTTTTTAATTTGTTGGGTACCAAAAAAAAAAAGAGGCAGTAGGGATGGGGAAAAAGAAATTTCACGAAATTTTTTATAAAGTGTGTGTGTTTCACTTTTTCTCTCTTTTTTTTAAATTTTTTAGTTAGTACTACTACTACTCCCAGCATGGAGCAGACTGTTCCATGATGGGAGTAGTACATGTACTAATAGACATATCGCCCGGGGGGGGGGTCACTCCTGACCCCCAATGCAATCGTCCATAATACAGCAGAGATGTGGAGCGGCTCTATACAGCGCTCACATCTCTGCTCTGTACTCCGGCCAGTGATGTGAATAGAACATCACTCATTCATATTTTGCGCCCAGAGTGGGGATTGGCCGGATGGTTGCAGCCAATCACCGCTCTCAGAGGGAAATATGAATGAGTGATGTTCTATTCACGTCACTGGCCGGAGTACAGAGCAGAGATGCGAGCGCAGGAGAAAGCCGCTCCGCATCTCTGCAATAGACAGGACGATCGCATCGGGTGTCAGGAGTGACACCTGCTGTGATCTGTCCTTAAATGCAGGTACTACTACTCCCAACATGGAGCACACTATGCTCCATGCTGGGAGCTGTAGTACCTGCATTAATAGACAGATCGCAGCGAGTGTAACTTCTGACACCTGTTGAGATCTGTCTATTAGTGCAGATACTACAGCTCCCAGCATGGAGCAGAGTGCGCTCCATGTTGGGAGCTGTAGTACCTGCAGTTAAGGAAAGATCACAGCGGATGTCACTCCTGACACCTGCTGTGATCCTCCTGTATAATGTATAGATGCGGCCGCTCTTCTATGGTCCCCTGCACTGACGTATCTATACACCTATTCATATTTCCCACAGAGACTTGTGATTGGCTCAAACCATCTGGCCAATCACAACACTCTGTGGGAAATATGAATATGTGTATATATACGTCAGTGCAGGGGACCATAGAAGAGCGGCCGCCCGCATCTATACATTATAAAGGAGGATCGCAACGGAACCGGGGCGATCTGTCAATCAGTACAGGTAACTACTACTCCCATCATGGAACAGTGTGTTTCATGCTGGGAGTAGTACTACCTAAAAAATTAAAAAAAATAAAGAAAAAAAGTGAAAACCACACACACTACATTTTTATTATTGTCGGCTACATTTTTAGTGCCCTGACCGCACACACAAATTGATCCCTGTTTAAAAATGTTGTTATTAAAAAAGATACATTTCATTAAATACAATTTTTTTTACATTACTACTGTATCTTTTTTATTATTATTTTTTTTTAATGGTCCCCTAAGAAATGGTATTAAAAAGGTAACACTATAACTTAATAATAAAAAACGCCAAAGTTAAAACCAACATGGCGTTTTTTTTTACTCCCATAGACTTCTATGTGAGAAAAATGCCACAATTTCAGGGAAAAAAACGCCATAGGCTCAAGATGCTTTGATTTTGCGAAACCACCAAGGAGCTGAAAAAGAGTGAAAAGACGCCAAAAGGATAACAAAAAAAAGCCAAACTGAAAAACCCAAAGTGAAAAAATAATTTTTCTATTTCTCATTGATTTACAGCTAACATCTGGCCACAGCGTTTTTTTGGCCAAAAAAAACTCCATGCGGCAAAATTGGTGAATTCCAGCCTAAGACCTCTCGATAATGTGCTTTCTCCATAGACGGCAATGCATTTCTGAGCAGATTCCACCGAAAGAATGAACATGGAATCCAGAATTTCTGCAGTGGAACATCCGCCACACAAATTCCGAATTTGGTGAATGGTGCAGCAGAATCACACTGAGAACAATGGGAGGCTGCTGCACCGGATTTTCCGCAGCAGAATTCCGTTTAGAAAGTAGTGTAAATAGACTCTAAGGCTAGGTTCAGACTACGGAATTTCCGACAGAAATTCAGACGTAAAATTTCCATCAGAAATTCCGCTTGCTAAAATGTCTAGTGTAGAGAATGGTTTTCCGTTCACAAATTCACACTTCGGAATTTGTGAAGCGGAAAATCCGCTTTGAAAATCCGCTAGAAAATTTCCGCCTGAAGAAAGGGGTTGCTCTTTCTTCAGGCGGAAATCCGAGCGTAACACATAGCAGTCTATAGGAGACTGCAGTGTCCACGCGGTCCTAGCGCCGACTAATTCAGTCGGCGCAGGTGAAACTCGGAGTCTCCAGGCGGAAATTTTCTGCCCGGAGATTCCGTAGTCTGAACCTAGCCTAAGGGCATGTTCACACTGAGGAATTGGAGAGGAATTCTGCTCGCTTTTTCCTCTCCAAATCATTCAGCAGTGAAAACCCCCCATAGAGCTGTGCAGAATTTCTGCCCCTCAGTTCACACTGAGGAATTTCCTCAAGGAGAATTCTGACTAGGAAGTATGTTCCGCTTGAAGAAAGAACATGTTCTCCCATAGAGATCAATGTTAATTTTTTTTTTTTCAGTCAGAATCATTTCCACGCGGAGGAGAAGAGTATAATATATATATATTATCCTCTTTTTTTTCATGCGGAAATGGTGCGGAATTGGCGCGGAATTTCCGCATGAAAAAAAAGAGGATAATATATATATATTATACTCTTCTCCTCCGCTTGAAATTTTCATTTCCGCGTGTGGAATTCCGCTCGAATTCTGCGCCAATTCCGCGCGAAATCTCTGTGAGTTCTTGTGGAAAAGTAACAATATTTTGAGGAAGAAAATTTCTGCTTGATTTCCGCCCCGATTCCTCAGTGTGAACATACCCTAAGGGGGAGATTTATCAAAACCTGTACAGAGGAACAGTTGCCTATTTGCCCATAGCAACCAATCAGATTGCTTCTCTCATTATGTAGAGGCCTTGTCACAAATATAAGAAGGAATCTGATTGGTTGTGATGGGCAACTAGGCAACTTTTCCTCTGCACAGGTTTTGATAAATCCCCCCCTAAGGCTAAGTTTACACTTGTTTTTTTGTTCCTGCGTTTTTTTGTTTTTTTCTTGCGTTTTCTCTGGTGTCTTTGCCTTTCTGTGGAAATTGCATTTTTGGGCCCTTTGGTGTTTTTTAAAGAATTTTGTTGGGTACTAAAAATAAAAGATTTAAATTTAAAAAAAGGGAGCAGTAGAGATGAAAAAAATGTATTAAACGAAATTTATATTTTTTAGAACAAAATTTTTATTTTTAAACAGGGACCAATTTATGTGGGCGGGCAAAGACATAAAAATGTAGCCGGCAATATTAAAAATGTATAAAAGGGCCATTTAATTGTAAAAATAATGTAATTTTTATCATTAATTTTGTGAAAATGTTTATTAGTAATGTATTTTAATTATGTGTTTAATAAAGTGTGTTTTTTTTTTTTTTACTTTTTTAAACTTTTTTTCACATTTTTTAGGTAGTACTACTACTCCCAGCATGGAACAGACTGTTCCATGCTTTGAATAGTAGTACTTGTATTAATAGACAGATGGCCCGGGTGTCACTTCTGACACCTGTTGCGATCCTCCTATATAATCTATAGAAGCCGCTTCTCCGCTCCCCTACACTGTACTCTGTGATGTGACGTTCTCTTCACATCACAGATTCATATTTCCCGCTGAGAGCTATAATTGGCCAGATGGTTCCAGCCAATCACAGCTCTCAGTGGCATATACGAATCAATGATGTGAAGATAACTTCACATCACAGTAGGCAGGGGACCAGAGACATGCGGCCGTACCGCCCGCATCTATAGCTTATACAGGAGTATCGCAGCGGGTGTCAGAAGTGACACCCGCTGTGATCTGTCCTTACCTGCATTAATAGATTTTGTATACGCCTCCTCCACAGCTGCCCTTTCTCGCACAAATTCTGGCAATTCCTTGATGGAAAGCTGCCCATGTTTCATATTGTGGTACAACACTGCAAAGCCAGAATTTTTATCTCCCCAAAAATGGTCCCCGAAATAAAACATCTTGTGAGAAAGCAATGGGCCTAAAGAAGCAGCCTTCACGGTCAGAGCTGGTCAGTCAGCAGTCACAGAGCATATCCAGGTATTTGTGCAGATCCCTTCTCAACATCCTCCACTGACTGGGAAGGAGGAATGATCACTGGCGACAAGTCCAGGCCTCCCGACTCCCGCTGCCCTCTCAGGTGCCGCATCACCCCTCCCCTCTCACAGAGCAACCACCCGAGTATAGTCTCAACATGCTGGGGGAAATTTATCAAAACCTGTCTAGAGGAAAATTTGCTGAGTTGCCCATACCAACCAATCAGATCACTTCTTTCATTTTTCAGAGGCCTTTTCAAAAATAAAAGAAGCAACTTTTCCTCTAGACAGATTTTGATAAATTTCCCACGCTGAATCCACTGGGATGTCACCTTTCTTTGTGGTCTATAGACTTCATCCTTGGCTGCCTCCTTCCCTTGTCTTCTTCCTCTAAGAGTTCCTATGGTTGAAATTTCTCCATCATCTGGCAGAAGACTCGTCACTCCATTTTTCTTGCCACGTATCGTATGACGTCTCAAACGGACAAGAAAAGGAGTTCTCCTCCCGAATTCTCTCCTGATGACAGAGTTATCATCCAAGTATATCCGCTTTAAGGTACCCAGTTATAAACTGGGTCCTCGCTATCTGGGTCCTTATAAAATCAAGAAACGCTTAAATTCCGTGGCCTATTCTCTCCATCTGCCGTCCTCTCTCCGGATCCCAAATTCCTTCCATGTCTCCCTCTTGAAACCAGTCATCCACAACCGCTTTTCTCAAAAAGACATCTCGCCCCCTCCCATCTCTGGTACCTCTGATATTTTTGTTGTTAAAGAAATCTTGGACTCCAAGTTTATCAGAGGAAAACGCTTTTTTCTTGTGGATTGGGAAGGATTCGGTTCGGGGGAGAGGTCTTGGGAGCCACAGGACAATACCCTGAACCGAAGCCTTCTCAGGAAATTTCTGAACTGCGAAAGAGGAGGGGGGAGACGAAAGGGGTGTACTGTAACACCTTGCGCTCTGGCCGCATGCACTGGCCGCGAGCGCATTGTCCCTCTCTCCCCTGTTCCCCGCTGGACTGGGATACGCATCCCGGGACATGCCCACATGCGAATCCCAGCTCGTCACTTACCACGCTCCTCTGCTGCCTCCTCCTCTGCTTCTCAGCTCCAGCGCGCGTGTCCCTATCTCCTAAATTTAAAGGGCCAGTATGCCCATAATTATGTGTTACACCTGAGGCTATTCTATAAGTTCCTGCACCTCCCACTCTTCCCTGCTGGCTCTTCAGTGCCCCTAGCCTGAGATTAAGCTTACCGTACTGTCTATTGCTTGCCTGTGTATAGTGACCCTTCCGCTATGTTATTTGACTACGCATCTTTGCCGCCTGCCTTGACCTTCTGTTAAGTCCCACTAAGCCTCTGCCTCATCCTTCTTTGCCCAGCTACCTGTGTGGTCAAGTCGTATTGGGGGTAGCGACCTGGGTGTTGCCTACCGCAGCAAGCACATCCTGTCTTGCGGCAGGCTTTGGTGAAGACCAGCGGCACCTTCGACTCCGCTCCCTGATACGGCCCGCATCAACAGTTTGACATTGATGGAGTTAGAGTTCAGTCTTTCAATGAATCCTTCCAGCTCATCCAAAGTACACTGCCAAATAATGAGAATGTCAACATAACGCCCCCAAAACTGCACTTTCTCGATGCCAGGTGTAGGATTAGTTAGAAAGATGCCTCTCTCCCACAACCCCAGGAAAAGATTGACATAATGGGGTCACCGGTCTCAAAGTAGACAGTCAAAAGAATGGAAATTGTCTCCATTGCCGTTTCCTGCAGCTGCAGGTAGAGAGTCTCCCGAAATATAAAATAATTATGGGACAAAATGAACAACAATGCCTTCACAAGAAAATTGCACACATTTTGGGTAATTTTGGGTAATGAGCTAGAGGCCAAGAAAAAACTTACCGCCTCAATTCCATCCTGATGCCTAATGGATGTATATAAGCATTCAGCATCACACATAGCAATAATCATGTTGTCTTCCAGTTGTATATTGTAAATTTTTCTCAAAACATCATTGGTATCTTTTAGATGCAATGGCAGGGTTTCCACTAGCGGCAAAAGAAAATGGTCAATATATGTGCACAACGGTTCGCATAAGTTGTTGCACCCAGACACAATGGGACGGCCAGGAGGACATATCGAATTTTTGTGTACCTTAGGTAACAGGTAAATAGATGCAATCATAGGATCATTGGGTAATAAAGCATCTCTCTGTTTTGGGGTCAAGACCTCCATGTCCACTTCATTTTGAAGAAGTGTCAGAAGTTCTGTCCTTTCTCATACATGCAGCGCGGCCATAACACCACGTTTCCCCCTTTGTCAGAGGGTTTAATGATCACGTCTTTTAGGCCTTGAAGTTCTTTCAGGGCCTGTCTGTTTCACAGTCAAATTATTGTTGTATCTAGTTTCACGGATTTGCTCAAGTTCCCTGGTAACCAATTTTACAAAAAGGTAAATTTCTGGGTACATCGAGGTAGTTGGGAATTTTTTAGACTTCGGTAGTAGTGTAGATGGAAACCTACCTTCCTGTGATGTTGATTGGTCGGATTCCTGCTCTTCCTGCTCTATTTAGAATGTATATATAGTTTTTATCTATGTATTACATTTATATATTTATATATGCACAATCTGTATTGTTCCTATGACTATGCTGCCTCATATGTGCTGCCGCAGGATAACTGTTCCCCCTACACATTATTTACCTATGATACTGTCCGCCATTGAATTCTTCCTGTTATGTAAATCAGCATTATTACTGTGTACAGCCTAACAACAATGTATGCACACCCGGTGGACATATTCTTTTGTCTGCAGTCGGCCATTTTGCCATGGCCGGTCAGTCCGTTATGATATACGCCATTTCCGGCTGACTCCTTCCGGCGTCTCCTCCACATGCGGCAGCAAACAGCCCACTCCTGGACAAAGCCCCCTGGGCGAAACGCGTCGGAGGTCTGGTGGGTCACCGGGGAACGAGGGGTCTCCACATACCTGTTATCTGCTACCTTTTATTCTTTATTCAATCAGGGCACCATCCCCTTTCCTTTTGTACTTATTGCTCACTGTGCACTTTTTTGTATGATTGCAGTATCTATATATTATCATTTAGTCTTGGCACACATTGCTATGTTGGACTATAATTGTCATTTTGGTAGCTGGCCATGATTTATTATTATTGCTATGCAGCCATTATTGTGTTTGGATTTGTATCCCTCCCTTCCCTGGCCCCCACCTTTTTCTATGTCTATACCTCTTATTTTTTTACTTGTTTTTGAACTATTTCCACAATAAAGAATATATTTTTGTACATGGTCCTGTTTTTGAGTGGTCTTTAAAGGGGTTATCCAGGAAAAAACTTTTTTTTTCTATATCAACTGGCTCCAGAAAGTTAAACAGATTTGTAAATTACTTATATTAAAAAATCTCAATCCTTTCAGTACTTATGAGCTTCTGAAGTGAAGGTTGTTCTTTTCTGTCCAAGTGCTCTCTGATGACATGTGTCTCGGGAACCGCCCAGTTTAGAAGAGGTCGGCTATGGGGATTTGCTTCTAAACTGGGCGGTTCCTGAGACACGTCATCAGAGAGCACTTAGACAGAAAATAACTACCTTAACTTCAGAAGCTCATAAGTACTGAAAGGATTGAGATTTTTTCATATAAGTAATTTACAAATCTGTTTAACTTTCTAGAGCCAGTTGATATATAAAAAAAAGTTTTTTCCTGGATAACCCCTTAACGATGCAGGACGTATATTTACGTCCTGCGCCGGCTCCCGCGATATGAAGCGGGATCGCGCCGCGAACCCGCATCATATCGCGTCGGTCCCGGCGCTCATCAACGGCCGGGACCCGCGGCTAATACCACACATCGCCGATCGCGGCGATGTGCGGTATTAACCCTTTAGAAGCGGCGGTCAAAGCTGACCGCTGCTTCTAAAGTGAAAGTGACCCGGCTGCTCAGTCGGGCTGTTCGGGACCGCCGCGGTGAAATCGTGGCTTCCCGAACAGCTTGCAGGACACCGGGAGGGCCCTTACCTGCCTCCTCGGTGTCCGATCGGCGAATGACTGCTCCGTGCCTGAGATCCAGGCAAGAGCAGTCAAGCGCCGATAACGCTGATCACAGGCGTGTTAATACACGCCAGTGATCAGCATAGGAGATCAGTGTGTGCAGTGTTATAGGTCCCTATGGACTAAGATCTACCACTATATACTAAGATCTACCACTATATGGTCAATGTATGTGGGAATATTGGTCTTTCGCATAGTGGATTTTAACAATTTAACGGTATCAGTCAGTGCTAGTCATAGTGTGGTACTATTATTTGTTCCTTACTGTTAACACACATATTTTATTTTGACATTTTGAAGGTGCTGACTTTTTTTTTACACTGTTATTATTGGTCTCAGTATACAGGATTTGGTCAGTAACAGTATGATGCATATATGTATGTATATTACATATATATTCTTGATTTTCTTTTTACTTAGCAAGGAAGATGTTTTTTTTTTCTTTTTTAAACTATCTGTGCGATCTCAGCATGTACAGGCTGCTTGACAGTGATGGAAGTGTGGTTGCAGCAATCACAGTGTACAGTTGCCTGCTGGTATTAGTGAGAATATTGAAGGAGGTGGCTTGACTATTGGATCTATCCCCTGGTGTTTTGGAGATCTAGCAACGCTTAAAAGACTAAAAAAAAAAAAAACATATATAATGACCCCACAACACCCATATCTATGTTGAGTATGCGACCAAGTATTGTAGGTACAGCTCTCCCTCTCGCCCACACCACAGCACGGACAAGACCGGACCCAAGTCTCGGATATATGTAGAAAACAAGGCAAAGTCCAGCGTAGTTTTTCAAGCAATTCAGGTAAGTTTATTCAGCAATCAGCCAACATGGGTGACAGGTGACGCGTCATAGCATGACTAAGGCTGCATATTGTGTCCAAAACGCGTCACCTGTCACCCATGTTGGCTGATTGCTGAATAAACTTACCTGCATTGCTTGAAAAACTACGCTGGACTTTGCCTTGTTTAATACATATGTTGAGTATGGTATCAAGTTACAATAGTGCAGGAGAGACCATTGTATGTTGAAAATATTGTAACCTGAGAGATCGTTGTATTGAATTAATGGCCCATGCCAGTATTGTGTTTTATCTTTTTATTGTGCTTACTTATCTTGCTGTATTTGCATTGATGCACTTGTATTACCACTTGGGCCAGGGTGTTTTATTATAAGTGACAGGTACACTTTAATGTTTAAGCAACCCATTAAAATAAGCTACATGAACCCTGCCATGACCTGCAGTTAAAGCATTACTGTCAATTATATAAACTTTTGACATGTTATCCTGAGACCTGCTGCAATTGTGAGTTATAAATTGGTGAAGCACACGGAAGTGCACTTCACTCCCCAGCCTGCTGCCAGATCCGATTAATATGCTCTATTATAGTCTATTGAGTGTAATCTGACCTGATAATAGATCACAATAGCAGTGGGTTACAGGGATGAGACCTGGGCCGATCTGAACTTTTGATATGTATGAAAGACATGTCAAAAGTTTATATAAATGACAGTAAGGCTAAGTTTCCACTTGTTTATTTTGTGGAAAAACGGAGAAAAATGCCAAATCTGCCGCATGGCGTTTTTTCGAACAAAAAACGTTGCGGACAGATTTTAGCTGTAAATCAATGAGAAATCGCAAAATTCTTTTTCCACTTGGTGTTTTTCAGTTTTGCGTTTTTTTAATCCTTTTGCCATTTTTTCACTCTTTTTTAGCTCCTTGGTGGTTTCCAAAGTCGCAGCATGTTGAGCTAATGGCGTTTTTTTTTTCCCTGAAATCATGCCGTTTTTCTCCCATAGAAGTCTATGGGAGTACAAAAACGGCAAGAAAAACTACATTAGGGTTTCAACTTTGGCGTTTATGCAGGCGGTTTTTATTCTTTTTTGGACTTTAGAGATCAAAAAAGTGATGGAGATACCTTTTTTAATAAAATTTCGTGGGGTACCAATAAAAAATGTATAAATAAAGATACAGTAGTAATGGAAAAATTGTATCTAATGAAATTTATCTTTTTTATAACAACATTTTTATACATTTTTAAAACAGGGATCAATTTATGTGTGCGGGCAGGACACTAAAAATGTAGCCGACAATAATAAAAATGTAGTATGTGTGTGTTTTTCACTTTCTTTCTTTCTTACTTTTTTACATTTTTTTAGGTAGTACTACTACTCCCAGCATGGAACACACTGTTCCATCATGGGAGTAGTAGTACCTGTACTAATTGACAGATCGTCCCAGGTCTGTTTTGATCCTCCTGTATACTGTATAGATGCGGTCGGCCTCTCTTCTATGGTCCCCTACACTGCCCTATATATACACCTATTCATATTTCCCACAGAGAGCTGTGATTGGTCAGATGGTTCCAGCCAATCTCAACTCTCTGGGAAATATGAATAGGTGTATATATACGTCAGTGTAGGGGACCATATAAGAGCGGCTGGCCACATCTATACATTATTCAGGAGGATCACAGCGGGTGTCAGGAGTGACATCCGCTGTGATCTTTCCTTAACTGCAGGTACTACTGCTCCCAATATGGAGTACACTCTGCTTCATGCTGGAACCTGTAGTACCTGCATTAATAGACAGATCGCAACAGGTGTCAGAATTTACACTCGCTGCGATCTGTCTAATAATGCAGGTACTACAGCTCCCAGCGTGGAGAAAAGTGTGCTCCGTGTTGGGAGTAGTAGTACCTGTAATTAAGGACAGATCACAGCGGGTGTCACTCCTGACACCCGATGCGATCTTCCTATCTATTGCAGAGATGGGGAGCGGCTTTCTCCTGCGCTCCGCATCTCTGCTCTGTACTCCGGCCACTGATGTGAATAGAACATCACTCATTCAAATTTCCCTGCAGCTGTGATTGGCTGCAACCATCTGGCCAATCCCCAATCTGGGCGGAAAATATGAATGAGTGATGTGAATTTCTATTCACATCATTGGCCAGCCGGAGTACAGAACAGAGATGTGAGTGCTGTATGGAGCTGCTCCGCATCTCTGCTATATTATGGACGATCAAATCGGGTGTCACGACTGACACCCAGGGCGATATGTCTATTAGTACAGGTACTGCTACTCCCATTTTCTTTACTGAGAGAGTAGTGGATGCATGGAATAGCCTTCCTGCAGAAGTGGTTGTTACAAATACAGTGAAGCAGTTTAAACATGCATGGGATAAGCATAAGGCTATCCCTCATATAAGATAGGGCCAGGGACTATTGATAGGATTCAGATTATTGGGCAGACTAGATGGGCCAAATGGTTCTTATCTGCTGACACATTCTATGTTTCTATGTTTCATCGTTGAACAGTCTGTTCCATGTTGGGAGTAGTAGTACTACCTAAAAAAATGTAAAAAACTGAGAAAAAAGTGAAACACAAACACTTTATTCGAAATGAATAAAAATTTCGTTATAAAAAATATAAATTTCGTTAAAAAAAATTTTTTCCCCATCACTACTGCATCCTTTTTTTTTTTTGGTGCCCAGCTAATTTTGGGTACCAAAAAAGATGCCAAAGGGGCCAAAAATGCAATTTCCACTGTAAGGCAAAAACGCCAGAAAAAACGCAAGAAAAAAATGCCAAACACAGAAAAATGCTGTGGCATTTTTTTCTGGCGTTTTTTTCTCTCGTTTTTTGGAGCCACAAAAATAACAAGTAGAAACTTAGCCTAACACTTTGAGAGAATAACTCATATGGGCCAGGAAAGTTTTTTGATCAAATCTTCTTCAGAGAAAATTTTTTTTGACTTCTTTTACAGATACTTTAAAATAATGTCATCAAACATTGCGGTCATCTTCCATTATGAACTCACCTCCAGTGGGTCATCCGTACCCCTAACTTCAAAGCAGAGACCCTAAGGAAACGCCTGTGTATGAAGTACCACGTAACATGGAGTAAAATATACAGGTATGATATTCCACCGAACAGAACTGTTGCCAATACATCTCCATTTAAGAGAATTAGGCCAGTTTTACCCTACGATTACAATTTACTTTTTACATCTGTATTATGGCCACATGTTTTGGCCCATTCATGAGTCTAGAGACCTGAACTGACAGTATCATAGATCACACAATGCTGTAAGCCCAGGTCATTAGAACCCAAAAATGCTACTGTATTACACTCATGTGAAAGGCTGTGTTGCGGTTCCTTCATAGTCAAGGGCACCATTGGTACTTTGTAGTAAAGAATCTTCATGGTCTACAGCACCAAGCATTGATATATTCGGTCAGACAGTTGTGACATAGCCTTGCCAAAATGGTCTATAGTGGGGAAAACCCTCAACTGGAATATCCCTTCTGTAAAGGAAGTCCACTCAGGGTTACCTGCTGAAACCCCTAAAAAGTAGCTATTCTTGAAAGGGAAGCTGATACATATTTTCACGCAGACACTATAGGAACAGAGCACCAATTCAAATGACTAGGTTACCATGTAATACATTGCTAAGCCATTGGTCCAGCATGAGATTTCCTTTTGTAGTGGTTCTTCTGCGCGACTAAGGCTCTCTTCTCTGAATGTCAGGGTCAAAAAGGCAATTGCAAATAAAAGTGGATAAGCACACAATAGGGCAAAAACACAATATGCAAATGAATCTCGGTGCTAGAAAGGACTATGGAGATTAAAGGTATGCCCAGAATTCTGATGACTAGCCCTATCTCATCATGTGCTTATTTATACCCATGGTTTTCCTGTTAAAAGGTCCGCCTAAAAAAAAAATTCATGCTGCTATTTACTTCTATGTTGTTATCAGCAGTAATATCCTAAATATACTGATTGTATCTTACGAACAAGCCAGCGATGCGAGCCTGTCTGTGCTAAGCATACATTTTATGCACTTTAATAACGAAGATTTTTGCACATGAATACTGGTGAGTGCCATCTACTTTTTCTATATATGTGGACTACACATGTACTGTTGGGGAGATTTAGCAAAACCTGTGCAGAGGAAAAGTCGCTGAGTCGCCCATAGCAACCAATCAGATCGCTTCTTTCATTTTTGAAAAAGGCCTCTGAAAAGTGAAAGAAGCGATCTGATTGGATGCTATGGGCAACTTAGCAACTTTTCCTCAGGACAGGTTTTGATAAATCTTCCCCTATTTTTCTGGAAATAGACCACCCTGTACCTGTATGAATTTGAGTGTTACTCATGACTGTCTGCAGGCTCATTGGAGAGCATTACCCTCTGTTCCCTGTGGTCTGAACTGCTGTGATGATATTCTACCTTGCCTGTTTGTAGTAATAACCTTAAAACAGTCTCAAAATCGTTGTAAATGTCGCCATCAAATCTTACTCATAGAGCCCTTATAAGCAGCACACCACCCCAACTCGCATTTCAAGTACAGATTGCTTCCTCAGGGGGCATTATCTAAGGATAGAGGATAAGATGTCTGATTGCGGGGGCCTGCCTCTTGGACCCCCCTACGATTTCCTTGCAGCATCTGCATTCTATGTCGGGCTGTTGTCCAGCCTTGGAAACCTCTGTGTGTCTGGGACTGGAGACGTGACACCATGTCACACCCCTCATGATGTCACGCCATGTCCCCTCCATTCATGTCTATTGCGTATGTAATGTACGTAGAGCAGTCTCCTGCTCCTGTATGCACACTACGCAAATAGCGTACGTAATTTAGTACAGGAGTGTAGACTTACGCTGGAAACCATGTAATGATGTCATTTCATCATGCAGCCTGCCAGAGAAGTCCGGCGCCGCTCTAGAGGATCCAGGGAGCCCAATATTAGTGCAGGATCGGCAGAAAGGTGAGTTGGATTTTTTATTTATTTTTTGTCCTTTTTTTTTTTTTGTAAGAGGACATCTTGGGGCGTTACCAACCTGTGGGCATTACTTACCTGAGGGCACTACCTACTGTGGGCATGACCTAATACCTTTGTGGTGTCCCGGTACCGCATCTTATACGGTACCTATGTATGTGTGGGTCCCCATAGCCAGAGTCCCTTGGAAGTAGGGATCCCTGTTTTGTAGCCTACCCCTTGTTGCCTCTATTCCAACTAATAGCCTAGTAATTTATGTAAGGTTGATGTAAATATAGTAATATATATATGTAAATAAATAGTTAATTACCGGTTCCATAGCGTTGCAGGACCTGCGGGTCACGTGACTAGGTAAACTCTATGGTATTCTGCTTAAGGACCTTTGGAGGCCCTGTGACGTATGCAATCCCATTAATCTGTGTAATGGTGAGTGACAGATGTTCGGACCAATCGGATTCACCCCGCCCCCTGCCCATATAAGGGAGCAGCAGCCATCTTTTCTCTCTCTTGTTCCTGGGCTGTAAAACGAGAAGGATCTGCGCAGCAACTATCGCAGTGAGTTAGGCCCGAGCCTTGCGGCAACGGCTGAATAATTCAGAATAGAGAGTGTATCAATCCCCAGACACTCTGCAGCATCACCGGACCTAATATAACCCCTAAATCCGGACGGATCTGCAAATATCTACCCTAAATTCAGAGACTTTCTAAATAGCTCAAGGTCCGCAACAACGGTCTGTCACTAAGCAATTTAAGGACTGTTTGCATGAGACTGTTACTGTACCATGGATGTGTCGCAAGCACTTAAGTAAAGTTTTCAAGTTCAATCTCCTTGTGGACCTTCAGTCATTTCATGCACCTATCGTTACTGGGAAGGGCGGTGATAGGCCGGAGCATAAACTCAGCATACCAGCCCTCAGCCTGGCGTCACAAACTATAGGGTTAACATTAACCCCTCATATACCAGTACCATACCACCACTACCATACACCCCCCAAGGGCTACCACAAAGCCTTTTTGGCGTTGCACGAATAGGATTCGGGTGTGTGCCTACTATTGCCACTAGTGAAAGTGTACTCCCCCCCCCCCCCCACAGAACGCAAACTTTATTCATGCGTTGCTGTGTACAAAAGCGGTGCTTGTGGGGCACCATACAAGGGGGCCAAGAGAAAAGTAAGGGGGGAGGCGAAGATTTGTCTACAGTTGAAATGTGTAAACTGCGCAACGAGTTCGTGCTACGATCCTCTGGTCCGGTCGGCACAGGCGGAGCCGAACTGCTGCCGGAAAAGCGTGCGAAGAAAGCCTGCACTGCGCCCCGCCCTGCCCCTGGGCGTGGACGCCAAGTTGCTGTATCCCAGCCCAAAGGGAACTCAGAGATGCAGCGCCATTTTGGAGAAGCCCACTATAAAAGACGCCACACAGAACAACCTCTTCAGTCTGCAGAGAGAGCCGGAGAGTACAGACATGGCGGAGAGCAGCGTTCCACGTGGTCAAGTTGGCAAAATGGCGCCAGAAACACAAAGTTGTGGCAGTCGCAGCCCAACTTTTTCAAGAGCTTGCTGACCCTCTGCAGCGGTTGTCATTAGATGAAGAGGGGGCCTGCAAACTTCCCCCACCGCCTGATGATGACAACGATTGGCCAGAGACACCTTCAGCGAACAGTGCAGGGACACCTGGAGGTGCGTCACCGGTGAGATTGTCCCCTCATCACAGAACCTTGGGCTCGTGGGCCGAGATCCCGTCAGAGGAGTCTGCTGTGAGTACCCCGCCAGAGGTGGCCTATTCTTCCTCCTCCAGCCCTGAGGTCATTCCTCGATCAAGCTTGTCAAGTGCACGACCGTGCTCACCAAAGCTGCCGCAATGGGTGTTCGGAGATGAGCCGGAGCTGATCGAGTACATGCACAGAGTACTTCAACCTTTACCTGGGAAGCCACTCCAACCAATCCCAACTGCAAAAAGATAAAGGGCACGTCAAGAAGCCGAGCTGGCCCAATTGATGGAAAAGTTAAAGGCCCGATACAAAGAACTCTATGCTCCCAAGCATGTGCATTTGCCTTATGAAGAAAGAGTGCGGTACCAAGACAATACCAAAGAAATGGAGGCATTGTACATCCGTAAATGGGATCACCCCCGAGAAGGGGAGGAGCCATTAGAAAGGAGAAGAGCAACTGTGGCCAAGTTCGACAAGGTCAGAGGTTATGGGACACTCCTTAACTGCCACACTGAGCAGACCATCCTTGTAGGTCGGCAAGCAGTGCAAAGGCCATATCTCCATAAGAAGTTCTACACCTTGGAGGTGGGTGAAATTGTGGAGTACACCCCCGTCCAGAGCCTTCGTGGAGAATGGGCTGCGGTGGTCACAGGTCAACAACCCCAACACGGCTTCCTTTCAAATGTTTCCCGTCAACAGATTGGGAGTCCGATCCCTTCAACTTGAGGCCGACGAGGTCTGCTCCTAAAGCCTCCACCAGCGTACCCAAGGAGGAGGAGCCTAAAGAGTCAGGTTCATCATCTTTTATGTACAGTAAAGAGTCAAGTTCATCATCTTCTTCATACCGTCGAGAGTCGAGTTCTGCACAGGGTGAAAAAACAGGCCAAAGTTGCGGCCACCCAAGTTGGTACCTAGACCCTCTCGTAGCAGTGAGAGAGTATCTAACCCTGGGGTACCCACAGATGTACCAAGGCCCTCTCAGAGCAGTGAGAGTTTGCCAGTTCCTAAGGTACCAACGAAAGGGTCATGGGTTGCTCCTAATTTGGAGATGGTGCTCAAACCCTATTGCCCCACTGTGATCCCGGCTAGTAAGCCTATAACCCCTTCTCAAGCTGCTTTCCACCACTCTATCCTCACCAATGTGGTGTGGCAAAGCTATGTTAAGTCTAATCCTGCCCCTGATGTTGGCAGATATAGGGGAACCAAGAGAGGCACTACAAGAGTAAAAAAGAACATCTTCTAAAGAGACTCTAAAGTAATGTCATATTGTTTTTCTGTCTAACCATTTTGTCTTACAGCAACCAAGTTCAAGAATTGTGCCTAGCAGGACTGTGCTAAGTTGTTCCAGTTCAAAGTTCAGCAACGTAACCACTAAGCTTGTGCCTGACTATTAGGTCAAGAGACTCCTAGCTTGTAGGAGATTTATTAGGACTGTACCCGGCTGATTTGTGGTAAGGCCGTGTTTACCTTTCCCTTCCTATGAACTCCTAGTGTAGGTGGACTGCTGATCCTTACACGTCTGCTTTATGTATATACCAGCCGCGTCATAAGAACTCTTATGATAAATGTTGCACTTATCGGGTGAATGCATCTGAAACATGTTGGAGTGTTGATAAATGTATCGTAAATATGTATATGGTTCTGTACACAGGAAGGTATCCTCGTGTCTGTGTACATAAGTAGTAAGTAAAGGTGGTACATAAGAAAATAGTCTAACGTCTATGTACATAAAAAGTAAGTCAGAGCTGTACACAGAAAATATCAACGTACTGCACGTGTACACTCAACACTAAAAACACAACTAATTCTTGTACATATAAATGTATAAAATGATAGAAGTGTTTAGTAGGTAGCTTCACAGGGGACACCTCGGCTCCTATGAGGGAAGTATTATTGCTGTCGCCCATCGCTAGCATGTTTCTCAACAAAAAATAGTAGGGAGGATTCCCTCTTAAAATAGTACTTGAACTCATAGTACCCTAGATTACTCACTTAAATGTACTACTTCAAATTTTTCTAGTACATAAATCAAAATAAATGTCTCACTTAAAGAAAACACTTAGGAATTGTAGCATGTTGATACCTAATTCCTGCCACTGTTAGGTACACTTCTTCTCTTCTTCATTCATTGCGTGTGTGAGATTCTCTGCCTGGCCAGTAGGTGCTCTTGCAAATACAAAAACAAACACGTAATTCTAAGAATAACCTAGTAGGTTGTTTTGAAAGTGCTCTAGGGATAAGTAGCGTGTAGCCGATAGACCCTAGCAGCCATCCTTATGTGACCTAGCTTCCGGCTAGCCAGTAAACCTTTCGTGTACTAACTAACAGGTAACTTATTGTTGGCAAATAGAATGTGTGAGATAATACAAATGCCTAGTCAGCTTGAAGCTAATTTTATAGAAAGCTGTACTAATGTCTAGTTAGCCTTATGTATAGAAGTATGTGCTAATGTTCAGTTTAGCCTCATAGAAATGTATAGAGAGCTAATAAAGTGTCTTAGGAGTTAGCAACTACCTGTCAGATAGCTGCCTAATTGTCTAGTAAGCTTCAAATGTATAATAAGTTTGATAAAGTTGTATAGGAAGCTAGAAACTAAAGGATAGATAGCTTCTTTAAATGTCTAGATAGCATTAAATGTCTAGATAGCATTAAAATGTCTAGATAGATTTCTAATTGCCTAATCCGGATACTGGGAAAGATATCAAAAGAATGTAAATGTGTTTAGTCTACTTAGGATGTATAGCAAATGTACAGATCATCCTGTTCCATAGCATCCTGTTCTAGTCCTAGTCCCTCTGTCTCATGGGACAGACGTCGAGGCCGACTTATCTTAAGTAAGGGGGTTTGTGGTGTCCCGGTACCTCATCTTATACGGTACCTATGTATGTATGGGTCCCCATAGCCAGAGTCCCTAGGACGTAGGGATCCCTGTTGTGTAGCCTACCCCTTGTCACCTCTATTCCAACTAATAGCCTAGTAATTTATGTAAGGTTGATGTAAATATAGTAATATATATGTGTAAATAAATAGTTAATTACCGGTTCCATAGCTTTGCAGGACCTGCGGGTCACGTGACTAGGTAAACTCTATGGTATTCTGCTTAAGGACCTTTGGAGGCCCTGTGACGTATGCAATCCCATTACTCTGTGTAATGGTGAGTGACAGATGTTCGGACCAATCGGATTCACCCCACCCCCTGCCCATATAAGGGAGCGGCGGCCATCTTTTCTCTCTCTTGTTCCTGGGCTGTCAAACGAGAAGGATCTGCGCAGCAACTATCGCAGTGAGTTAGGCCCGAGCCTTGCGGCAACAGCTGAGTAATTCAGAATAGAGAGTGTATCAATCCCCAGACACTCTGCAGCATCACCGGACCTAATATAACCGCTAAATCCGGACGGATCTGCAAATATCTACCCTAAATTCAGAGACTTTCTAAATAGCTCAAGGGCCGCAACAACTGTCAGTCACTAAGCAATTTAACCCCTTAAGGACACAGGGCGTATCCATACGCCCCCGTTTCCAAGTCCGCTAGCCGGAGGGGAGCCGGTGCCGGATGCCTGCTGAAATTGTTCAGCAGGCATCCCGGCATATCGCCCAGGGGGGGTCAGATGACAATTCAGCCCAGCGAATACCCCTTAAGGGGTTAAGGACTGTTTGCATGAGACTGTTACTGTACCCTGGATGTGTCGCAAGCACTTAAGTTTTCAAGTTCAATCTCCTTGTGGACCTTCAGTCATTTCATGCGCCTATCGTTACTGGGAAGGGCAGCGATAGGCCGGAGCATTACCTCCGCATACCAGCCCTCAGCCTGGCGTCACGAACTATAGGGCTAACATTAACCCCTCATATACCGGTACCATACCACCCCTACCATACACCCCCCAAGGGCTACCACACCTTCATATTGGGGAACTACCTACCTAGCTAGGGGCATTACCTATCACCTACCTACATATGGCATTATCTGATACCAACCTGGGGGCATTACCTACAACCTACCTACTGGGGGCATTACCGACCTACTGAGGTCTTGTACCTTAGAGAGGGGACTCGATACCTACCTACTGGGGACATTACCTATTAGGGGAGGGGAAATTGCCTACCCACCATCACCCAATCCCCCTACCCTTCCCCCCAACACACCTACCTACTTCCTTTTACTGCAAGGCACCTAGAAGGGCATTATTTTGGAGCTGATAGGGAACAGGAGGGCGATGTGCTGAAAAAGTGTGTAGTCGAAAATGTTTGTTGTCTGGCAGATTCTATGGAGGCAAATTGTGGTTGGAAGAAGACTTCATGATGGTCTAAGCAAGACAGAGAAGAAAAGGAAAGAGAAAAACTTCAAGAAGATGCCTTATGTGGGTCAGTAGATGTAACTGTACTCTAATCACTTATACGGTCGGCAGTGCATGTGTAGAGTCAGGGTCAACACCATATGGGCATTGTATGGGGCATATTGTTCTGCGTTCAGTGGTTTCTATACAGTCACTATGTGGGGGGAATGGTAGTGGTTGTGGTGTGGAGTATTATTCTCCCTTGTGTACTGCTATTATTGGTGATATTAGTCTCAGTATTTGGTCAGTAACAGTATGAAGGTAATATGTATGGTGAGAATATTCCTCCTTGTATACTAGTATTATTGATAATATTGGTATTGATAATGTTGGTATACAGGATTTGGTTACTAACAGTATGGCGGTAATAGATAGGTATGGTGATATTTCCCTCCTCCTTCCTCATTAAACTAAATGGCTCTTGTTATTCTTTTCCTGTGTTTTTAACATATTTTCCTTCATAAACGATGGGGAACATAGGAGAGCTGGCGGCGGGGGGGGGGGGGGGCTGTGAAAGGGGGCCCACATTTCTAAAAAAAAATTATAAGAAGAATATAAGAAGAAAAATATGAAATGAAAATATGCTGGCAATTAAATCTATAAAATGTGTTTTTTTACAGACAAAAAGTCTAAAAGTATAATTTGCACCTTTTCTTTGTTCTGGGTGCACTCCGGGTTTTGGATTGCAAATCCTGGTGCAAAATACTGACCCCAATAAGCTGTGTGAAAAATGTCTTAGGTGTTGAAGTACCTAAATTCTTTCTGTTTTTTTTTTTTTTTTTAACCTTTCATCTGTTGTAAAGGAGTGTCTGGTAATGAACCATTATCGGCAACTCTATGAAAGGATAAAATAAAAGACTAAGAGTCCACACCTAGAGAAAAAATGTCTGTAAAATATAGTTCATTTGCTAAATTATTAACTTTATGGTACTCAAAGGGATGATGGGTGTTTTTGTGCAGACCTGAAAACCTACATAAGAGACCAACCTACCCCACACTAACAAAACAACACAAGGGTAAACCAAGATACAGCAATCTGTGACCCCAGTCCAATAATATAAAAAAACATGATTACTATTAATATAGCAAATATAGTTTATAGATGCCCAAAAAAGCATAAATATCTCAGTTAAAAAACATAGAAACATAGTGTGTCAGCAGATAAGAACTTGTCCCTATCTTATATGAAGGATAGCCTTATGCTTATCCCATGCATGCTTAAACTCCTCACTGTATTTGTAGCTACCACTTCAGCAGGAAGGCTATTCCATGCATCCACTACTCTCTCAGTAAAGTAATACTTCCTGATATTACTGCATAAACCTTTGCCCCTCTAATATAAAACTATGTCTTCTTGTGGTAGTGTTTCCTCTTTTTTCTGATATACAAATTCAAATACAATACAATCTTTTTGGCACAGAGGGAAATGTTAGTATGGGGATTTACTACGAAGACAAATAGGTCTACACTGATGCATTTCTGAAAATTTCCTGTTAGATATATATTTCCTAATTCCCTTTACATGCATTTTTTGTTTGCCCTGTGGCCCTTGGTTACGACTAGAGATTAGCGAAATTATAGTAAATTCGATTCGTCACGAACTTCTCGGCTCGGCAGTTGATGACTTATCCTGCATAAATTAGTTCAGCTTTCAGGTGCTCCCGTGGGCTGGAAAAGGTGGATACAGTCCTAGGAGACTCTTTCCTAGGACTGTATCCACCTTTTCCAGCCCACCAGAGCACCTGAAAGCTGAACTAATTTATGCAGGATAAGTCATCAACTGCCGAGCCGAGAAGTTCGTGACGAATCAAATTTACTGTAAGTTCGCTCATCTCTAGTTACCACCATTTTAGGGCATCCACTGAGACAGTTAACTGCATATTGCTCATTAATCTCTACTGTGTAGGGAAGCAAGGGGGATTGTAGGAAGTTGTGTGCTCTTTAGCATGGCAACCGCAGGGTCAGAGCTCCGAGAGGTGACCAGGAGGTGATCAGGAGTTCTTTTTTCAGCAGATATACTCAATGAAGAGTCTCTAGCATCCTTTTTTGCACATGTAAGTAAAATTACTGCTGTAGATGTAGTTACAGACAGGATACAGTCATAGCTTGTACTTTACTGTGGAAGGCCTATACAGGTTGGCTTACTGTGGTGCTATATTTGTCATTTTTACTTACTGGTTGTTGCGGCACAATATCCGGTATATAGGGCATACGTGTGAGGCACATTGAACCAACTCCAACCATAGGTCACCGGAGAGATTAGTTTGCGCAGAGGAACCCTTGTTTTGGAGCTGAAGACTTAAAGGGGTACTCCAGTTTAGGACACTTATACCCTATCCTGTAGATAAGAAATGAGTATCTGATATGGGACCATCCATGATCTCCTGCACAGTGCTCCGACTTTCCTCATGCACAGAGCAGGGGTTGACATTCCCCTTACATGCATCTTTATGAGAAAGCCGGAGATATACCAGCGCTGTGTATCTCCAGCTTCCCCGTAGAGATGCATGGAGGGGGCGTGTCGACTCCCGCTCTGTGCACAAGGAGAGCTGGAGTGGAGCGGTACTCAACTGGCAGACCAGTCATCTGAACCTCTGGCCGTTTCAGAGAACCGGCAGGAGGAGGCAACCGCTGTCCTGGCATTCATATGTATCTCTGTCTTTAAGACAACGATACAAATGAATAGCTGTCCACCACCAGAGCGAGGGAACTCTCTGCTCCCTGCCCGGCCAGTGTTTCCCCTATGATGAAGGTGGCCCTCTAAACAGGCCTAATTAGAAGAGGCCAGAGCAGCGTAGCAGCGTGGAACCTTGGGCAGAAAACCAGTGCTGGGACATTGGAGTACTTTACAGGTGTTTCCCAACCTTTATTTCTACAGTTGTTTCAAAACTACAACTACCATCATGGTCTTCTATCTGTGCATGATGGGAGTTGTAGTTTTGCTACAGTTGGAGAGTCACTGGTTCAAATGCACATTTCATAGGGGGGACAGCTCATAGAGGCACAGTTTATATGGGGGCAGACACAAAGGCATAGTTCATATGGGGGGGGGTAGACAGAGGCACAGTTCATATGGGGGCAGACATAGAGGCACAGTTCATATGGGAGGACAACGCATAGAGGCACAGTTCATATGGGGGGGGCAGACAGAGGCACAGTTCATATGGGGGGGGCAGACAGGCACAGTTCATATGGGGGGGCAGACAGAGGCACAGTTCATATGGGGGGGCAAACAGAGGCACAGTTCATATGGGGGATCAGACAGAGGCACAGTTCATATGGGGGGCAGACAGAGGCACAGTTCATATGGGGGGGCAGACAGAGGCACAGTTCATATGGGGGGGCAGACAGAGGCACAGTTCATATGGGGGCAGACAGACTCACAGTTCATATGGGGGGGCAGACAGAGGCACATCTCATATGGAGGGGGGCAGACAGAGGCACAGTTCATATGGGGGGCAGACAGAGGCACATTTCATATGGGGGAGCAGACAGAGGCACAGTTAATATGGGGGCCGACAGACGCACAGTTCATATGGGGGGGGCAGACAGAGGCACAGTTCATATGGGGGGCAGACATAGGCACAGTTCATATGGGGGGGCAGACAGAGGCACAGTTCATATGGGGGGCAGACAGAGGCACAGTTCATATGGGGGGGGCAGACAGAGGCACAGTTCATATGGGGGGGCAGACAGATGCACAGTTCATATGGGGGGGCAGACAGGGGCACAGTTCATATGGGGGAGCAGACAGAGGCACAGTTCATATGGGGGGCAGACAGAGGCACAGTTCATATGGGAGGGCAGACAGAGGCACAGTTCATATGGGGGGGCAATGACAGAGGCACAGTTCATATGTAGGGGGGCAGACAGAGGCACAGTTCATATGGGGGGGGGGGGAGACAGATGCACAGTTCATATGGGGGGCAAACAGATGCACAGTTCATATGGGGGGGCAGACAGATGCACAGTTCATATGGGGGGGGGCAGACAGAGGCACATCTCATATGGAGGGGGGCAGACGGCACATTTCATATGGGGGAGCAGACAGAGGCACAGTTAATATGGGGGCCGACAGACGCACAGTTCATATGGGGGGGGCAGACAGAGGCACAGTTCATATGGGGGGCAGACATAGGCACAGTTCATATGGGGGGGCAGACAGAGGCACAGTTCATATGGGGGGCAGACAGAGGCACAGTTCATATGGGGGGGGGGCAGACAGAGGCACAGTTCATATGGGGGGCAGACAGAGGCACAGTTCATATGGGGGGGCAGACAGAGGCACAGTTCATATGGGGGGGCAGACAGATGCACAGTTCATATGGGGGGGCAGACAGGGGCACAGTTCATATGGGGGAGCAGACAGAGGCACAGTTCATATGGGGGGCAGACAGAGGCACAGTTCATATGGGGGGGGGGCAGACAGGCACAGTTCATATGGGGGGGCAATGACAGAGGCACAGTTCATATGGGGGGGAGACAGATGCACTGTTCATATGGGGGGCAAACAGATGCACAGTTCATATGGGGGGGGCAGACAGAGGCACAGTTCATATGGAGGGGGGAAGACAGATGCACAGTTCATATGGGGGGGGGGGCAGACAGACGCACAGTTCATATGGGGGGGGGGGCAGACAGAGGCACAGTTCATATGGGGGGGCAGACAGAGGCACAGTTCATATGGGGGGGCAATGACAGAGGCACAGTTCATATGTAGGGGGGCAAACAGATGCACAGTTCATATGGGGGGCAGACAGGGGCACAGTTCATATGGGGGAGCAGACAGAGGCACAGTTCATATGGGGGGCAGACAGAGGCACAGTTCATATGGGGGGCAGACAGAGGCACAGTTCATATGGGGGGGCAATGACAGAGGCACAGTTCATATGTAGGGGGGCAGACAGAGGCACAGTTCATATGGGGGGGGGGGAGACAGATGCACAGTTCATATGGGGGGCAAACAGATGCACAGTTCATATGGGGGGGCAGACAGATGCACAGTTCATATGGGGGGGGGCAGACAGAGGCACAGTTCATATGGGGGGGGCAGACAGAGGCACAGTTCATATGGGGGGCAGACAGAGGCACAGTTCATATGGGGGGCAGACAGAGGCACAGTTCATATGGGGGGGCAATGACAGAGGCACAGTTCATATGTAGGGGGGCAGACAGAGGCACAGTTCATATGGGGGGGGGGCAGACAGAGGCACAGTTCATATGGGGGGAGACAGATGCACAGTTCATATGGGGGGCAAACAGATGCATGCACAGTTCATATGGGGGGGGCAGACAGAGGCACAGTTCATATGGGGGGGGCAGACAGATGCACAGTTCATATGGGGGGGGGGGCAGACAGATGCACAGTTCATATGGGGGGGCAGACAGAGGCACAGTTCATATGGGGGGGCAGACAGAGGCACAGTTCATATGGGGGGGCAGACAGAGGCACAGTTCATATGGGGGGGGGCAGACAGAGGCACAGTTCATATGGGGGTGCAGACAGAGGCACAGTTCATAGGGGGGGGCAGACAGAGGCACAGTTCATATGGGGGGCAGACAGAGGCACAGTTCATATGGGGGGGCAGACAGGCACAGTTCATATGGGGGGGCAGACAGAGGCACAGTTCATATAGGGGGCAGACAGAGGCACAGTTCATTTGTGGGGCAGACAGAGGCACAGTTCATATGGGGACAAAGAGGCACAGTTCATATGGGGGGGCAGACACCAAGGCACAGTTTATATGGGGGGGGCAGACACCAAGGCACAGTTCATATGGGGGGCAGACACCAAAACACAGTTAATATGGGGGGGAGGGGCAGAGATAGTGGCACAGTTGATATTGAGGGCAGACATAGTGGCACAGTTAATATTGGGGGCAGACATAGTGGCACAGTTAATATTGGGGGGCAGGCATGGTCTGCATGATTCACTGAGGGAGCACAGCCATCTCGTTCATTGTTTTAAGCGACAGAGGTATAATTCGGTTCAAGGCACAGTGGCCATATAATATTTGGGGGCCCAGCATGTGACAGGAGTACAGTGTGTGGCAGTCAGGGGCACGGTGTGTGGCAGCATTATACTCAGGGGCACGGTGTGTGGCAGAATTATACTCAGTGGCATGGTTTGTGGCAACATTATACTCCAACACGATGTGTGGCAGCATTTTATTTAGGTACACAGCATGTGGCAGTATTATATTCATGGGTAAAGTGTGTGACAGTATTATACCAGGGGCACAGTGCGTGACAGTATTATACCAAAAGCACAGTGTCTCGCAGTTATATATTCAGGGGCACAGTATGTGGCAGTATTAAACCAGGAGCACAGGGTGTGGTAGTTGGGGAATGATTATGACTTATTAGAGTAATAATAATGTTCTACAACAGGCAGTGCCTGCGGCCGCTAAGTGTGAATCAGGTCTTAGTGTTTAGCTTGGACCTTTACCGGATAGCATACCTGGATAAGTGGACCCCTACTAAAAGTAGTTGAGTACCCCTGCTCTATGCTTTGGATAAGGGATAGATTTTCCTAAACCGCAGTACCCCTTTAAGCATTTTGCCTTCACAGCATGGACTGGAACAGAACAATGAACCTGTTTGTAGCAGGCTCTAACTTTAGCAAGTTATTGGACTGGTTTGGGTCCTCCCCACACTAGGATAGGAGGCTTGTCTCGGGACTCTTCGCACGGCCTTCTAGATCAGAGAGTTCCAAACTTTTCATGTTGGTGATACCCTTTGTAGATATGCATGTTGTGCATAAGAATCACAGTAGATAAGCAGGGTCTGAAATACTCAGACCAGCTCGAGTGGCACCAACAACCAAGCCATGTTCAAAGTCACTTAAATCCCCTTTCTTTCACATTCTGATACTCGGTTTGAAATTAAGCAAGCTGTCTTGACAAAATCTACATGCCTAAATGCAGTGAGTTCCAGCCATGTGAGTGGCTGATTAGCTGTTTGTCTTAACAAGTAATTGAACAGGTATACCTTATAAAGTGTCAGAAGAAAATCTGCAGCATATTAACTGCCTTTCACATGTTTTCACACTCCAATTGGATTTTTCTACATTTTGTCATGACACAAATTCAAATATATTTCATTGCAAGTTTAAGTAATGCACAAAATATTATCATCATGGTGGGGGGGGGGGGATATTACATGAATTGCTAAATAATTTGCATTGAAAATTAAAAATTTTAAGTGCATATATATACATCTATTTTACTGTGAACCCCCTGAAATAATACTACAATTAATTTGCAAGTAAATAGAGTCCACCAAATGAATCTCAGTACAAAAACCTCTTTTGCGGAGTTTGTTACAGAGCATTACTGAACAAATGACAGCATGAAGACTAAAGAGCTCACCAAAAAGGTCAGGGATAAAGTTGTGGAGAAGTAGAAAGTAGGATTAGGTTATATAAAAATATTCCAAACATTGAACATCTCCTGTAGCATCATACAATCCATAATCAGAAAATGGAAAAATATGGCACAACCGCAAACTTACCACAGCAAGACCATCCACCCAAACTGACAACCCTGGTAATAAGAAAATTAATCACAAAAGCAACCTAGGGGCCCATGGTAACTCTGAAGGAGCTGTAAAGATTAACAGCTAAGGTGGGAAAATCTGTCCACCACAGGAGAACTATTGGTAGTGCACTCCATAAATCTGGCCTTTATGTAATATTGACAAGAAGAAAGCCATTGTTGAAAGTGAGCCCATTTCCCATTTAGAGTTTGCCACAAGCCATGTGGGAGATACAGCAAACATGAAGAAGAAGGTGCTCTGGTCACATGAGACCAAAATTTAAGTTTTTGGCCTCTATGCAAAATGCTATGTGTGGCAGAAACCCAACACTTCCCATCCCCCTGAACACATAGGGGGAGATTTATCAAAACCTGTGTAGAGGAAGAGAGGCGCAGTTGCCCAATAAGATCGCTTTTAATTTTTTTTTCACAGGCCGTTTTAAAAATGAAAGAAGCGAGAAGATTGGTTGCTATGGGCAACTGCACCTCTCTTCCTCTACACAGGTTTTGATAAATTTCCCTCATAATCCTCACTGTAAAACAATGGTGGTGGTAGCATTGTTCTGTGGTGATGCTTCTCTTCACTAGGTACAAGGAAACTGGAAATGGAATCCTTGAAGAAAATCTGTTGCAAACTGCAAAAATCTTGAGACAGAAACTTTATTTTTAAATATATCATTTTCTTTTCTGGTCTTTTTATTTATTTATTTATTTATTTATTTTTGGGGGAATACACCTTTTCTTTCTATCTGGTGGTTTTTAAGGTATATCAATAAAAGTATTTTTAATGGCACTTCCTATCTATATTATATGTTTGTTCCTTTTGTGCAATAGAAACAGCCGACACCTCAGTGCAAATTCCTGCAGTACAGACTATGCAGGAGCACCACACTTGGACGACAACAGCAGTTTCACGGCTGTTTGCATTGCACAACAGAAGTAAAACCATATGGAAAGATCTATGATGGTGAGTGCTCAGATCTTCTTTTTTTTTTTTTTTTTTTGTCAAAAGTTTGATAACACGCGATCACTAGCTATAAGCCAGAGAAGCATGCAGCATCACGCTAGATACCCTGGCTGTAACATTTATTGAAGCTAAAGGACATAGTTTGATATGAGAGAGCATACATTGCTATGCATAAAGAGAATCCTGTCGTGAAAGAGGACAGAAGGAACAAAGTAACAGGAAATAAAAGCAACAGAGTGGATTGGGTTAATAAATAACTGGTAGTGCGTATCTCCTTCAATAACAATGTAAACAGAAAATTATATCCTATAGTATAATAATAGTAGTAATCAATGCAGTGTATCCACTCCCATCTCACACCCCAAAGTAACCTATGTACATAACAATAGTCAGCACTACTCATACATAATTGTGGGCACAAAGTGACCCAATAAAAATTCTTGACCCATAACCATGTATATAATTAGCACCAGAGTTATAATACCAAGGGGATGTCAGCAGGGAACCCCCCTTTGCCCATCTTGCTTGACTCCCCGGCCGTCCGCCAGATTCGCCCTTTTGAATGCATATGCTTTTATAGTGAAAAGATCGGATTTGATTGACAGCTGGGGAGTAAGGCTTATAACTAGCGATTACATCGGGTGTCAGAAGTGATATCAAAGCGTTCAACATGTCTGGATAACATGCCAAAAGTTTTTTTTTTAAATGACAGTAACCCTTTAAAAGAGTTGTCCCACATTATTACTTTTCCACAGATTAGGGGATAAGTGTTTGCTTGTGGTGGGGGTGGAGGGGATTGGCATCAGGTGCTGGGAACAGGTCCAAAGTCTCCTTGGAGCCACAATCACACATGTGCATTGCTGCTCCATTTTCTAAGGAAGCTACCAAGTGCTGCACTCTGCTATCTCTGACAGTCCCATAGACCAGTGGTTCTTTTTACCAGTACCCCATGGCAGCCAATATCCAATTGTGCCCCCATGTAGATAAAGGCACCCCACTCTCCCCCCATATAGTTGTATGCCCCCTCATGTGCCCCAATACACTGCCCCATTTTAGTGCTACACTCCTCCGGTCAGGGGTCCAACGCCTTTGTCCCATAGCAGTGGATCCCTGGTCGGAGGAGCAGTGGAGCACTGAAGCTGACGAGGGAGCAATCGTCCACAGCAGCCCAAAGACTGTGCTTCTCCTCTGCCATCCCCCTGCTCTGCTCCTCGGGGCAGCAACATCAGCTAGTACCAGCAGCACCTGCTCATTTCTCTTAAATGGCCCTCTGCCACTTTGAGATTATGTAGCATGGGCCGCAGCCAATTTAGAAGCAGTGGTCAGTGGCTGCGGACGCCATTATAGATTATTTTTCGTGTACCCCAAGAAGAACTGCTAAGTACCCCAGGTTGGGAACTGCTGCAATAGACCCTAGGTCTCCAAACTGTGTACCTCCAGCTGTTGCAAAACTCCAACTCCTAGCATGCCTGGACAGCCGAAGGCTGTCCAGGCATGCTACTGTGGTGGCACAGTACAGTAGTTGCACCCCTGTACCCTTGCTGTCCTGTCTGGCGGACTCTATTGCAGTGACCCCTGGGTCCCCCCTTAAGCTGAGTATGTTAAATGGTTAATAAGGGCCTATATTATCTAATGTCATGTATATATGACCTTTAAATGTTGTTACGAAGTGTATTAACCAAGGAAGGTACCAGTGACTTATAGGGTGACCTATAGGACCTCTCCAGAGTCTCCCCATATAAACTCTGGGAGGAGCTAGCTTGTCATTCTAAGCTCTGCTGAGGAACAGTCAAGACCTGAGAGTGTCTGGTGTCCTGGTAAGCGACATATGGGATGAATTCTGTCTAGCCAGTCCTAGTCAAGTCAGTCAAGATCAGTCTGTATGAAGTCAGCGTGGGCCTGCAGCAAATAGTCCAAATCCACTACAAATTCCAGCGAGCCCTAAATTCTCTGAAGTCACTGTCACCTCCTTGGGCCTAACTGAGCTGTAAAAGACTATTTCATCTATTTCATCTTTCACCTCAGTAAAGCTGCCATTGTTGCGTAACGTGGTGTCAGAGTCATTATTTGCCCCGTGCCTAGCCCAGCATCCAGCGGCCATACCTTCAGGTGGTGTAGAGGTAAAACCATGCCCTGGCATCACAAACACAAGGGGTTAAGGCCTTCTGCCCCTAGGGTAATAACATATACCCTCATCACACCCTCACCACAACTTTTGGCGTCACAAACAGGATACGTGTGTGTGCCTTATGCAAAAAGTACCCCCACTGAACTGTGTCCAGTATTCCAAAGCAAAACGCATGAGCGTGCAACAAAAATTGTGCTAGAAAGTGTACAGGACTTTGTGAGTGAAATCTGTCTGTTGCAAGGCGCTTGTGAAATAGAGGGTGAGATGAAGAAAAGTCTGCTATCTGCCATTTTGAAACATAAAAAAATTGTGCAAGCCTGTGTAAAGTTTGTACCTGAAAGAGTTAATCTGGTCCAGGGTTTCCCACGCGTGCGAGCAGTCGCAGCTCCACCAATGTCAGTCTCCAGCGGTGGCGCCTCTTCGATCTAGTGAGGAGGAACCAAAGGACCGCCCTGTGTTGCACAGGAAACGTTTTCCTGACTGTACCCAAACAGGAAGTTCCCTTGGCGCAGCCATCTTGGAAGTTCCGGCTGCTGCGCTCATCTCCAATCACCAATTAAAAAGTCTCCAATACCTGAGTTTGTTGCTACTGTCCTATTTTATTGTCCGCAAGTCTGGTTGCTGAGCTGCCAATCACCAGGTACCTACAAAACTGAGGGGGAGTGTCCGTTGTAGTACCCCCATCATCCAAACAGGAGCTGCTGCTGCACCTCATCAGTTCTCTTAAAGAGGAACACAGGCCATTCTTCTTAAAGCGACAGCGCACTCAAAAATCCACAAGATGTCTGAACCCAGCACCACAGATCAGCCGGGCGTCAGCGCCCCTTCATCTCCAGCGGCAAGTCCGCCACTTGGTCCAGCAGCTAGTGTCCTGGCCCCTGCAAGCATCAACAATCCTAGTGTTCCAGCGACAGCATCGGTATTCATGGGGAATCTTGTCCTTCCCACTTACAATAGAGAACCTCTCACCGTGAGGGATTTCAAAGAGAGGATCCAGAGTTTGTTTGTCTTTTACTCTTTCCCTCCTAACCAACAGGTGCAGCTGCTAACAGGACATCTCCATTGATCGGCACTAGAGGAAGTCCGCACCTGGCCAGCATCCGAGAAGGCGACAGCCGAACAGATCTTTGAAGGACTGTACCAGCTATGTGAGTCACATTTTCCATCAGAGGTACGTCTCTGGCTGTATGAAAGGCGACAAAAGCCAGGTGAGACCTTGAGAGCATATACTATAGCCCTACAGAATGCTCTAGAGACTGTCCAGAAGTTAGATTGTATAACTCCTGAGCAGGGCAACAAAGTGTTAATGGACAGATTTATTGATGGAGCCCATAACAAGTGAGACAAGGCCCAATTGAGAATGTTAGCAGTTAAGAATCCCAACATGTCATTTCCTGCTTTTAAAAGACTGGCTATCCAAGTGATTTAGTCGGGACTGAGTTAGAGGAAATTTGTGCTCCCTTTTATACCTGCTCCAGAACCACTGGGGGTGGCAGCCAGGCCTATGCCATCACTGTCCCCACCCCAGTGCAACCTACTTTGCCAGTCACTACAATCTGGGGTCTACAGAGTGTTAGGCAGCACATTGAGCAATTGACTAAGGCTGTTAAGGAGTTTATCACCTGGCCTGCTCCACCTGTCTGTGAACCCCCCTTGCCTCGCAATCCCAGTTACCATAATTCTCCACCCAATTGATACTTGGGGACTCGGAGACCTTTTTGCACTTATTGTAACAAACCCCGCCATTGGAAAATGCAGTGCTGGGATTTAAATGAATTCACCCTGAGGTCGAGGACCGGCCCTCAGGAAAACAGTCACCAGGTCCAACCCCCGAACGACCTAAATCAGGACTCTTACTTTGTGTCGCTTTCTGCCCCCCTTGTAACAGTTATTGTAGAAGGTATACCTTTAGAGGCGTTAATAGATACTGGGTCAAAAGTGTCTACCATATTTATTATGTGAGCCTGAGGATGTTAATTTCAGAGTAGTTGCAGGTAATGGGCAACCAGTCCCCAGACATGGATACGGGGAGCCAACCATTGAATTGGGTGAACATGTACTTAACCAGCCTAGCGGTATTCCCGAGCGTGACTCGGGGTTAATTTTCGCTGCTAGAAGCGGTAACCCCGAGTCACGCTCGGGGTAGAATTGCAGAGTTGCTGTGCGGGCTGCACAGTATATCGCAAAAGCAATCAAATCGCGATTTTTGCTTTTTGCGATGTAGTGATGCAGCCCCCGGGAAAATATGTGATTATCTGCTCGGGTCGGCTCCCGTTGCGGGGGCCGGCCAGAGCAGGTAAAGACATATACTAAAAGTCAGTGTTTCTCAACCAGGGGGCCTCCAGATGTTGCAAAACTACAACTCTCAGCATGCCCGGACAGCCAAAGGCTGTCCGGGCATGCTGGGAGCAGTAGTTTCACAACAGCTGGAGGCCCCCTGGTAGAAAACCCTGAACTAAGTGTAAAAGTAAGAAGGAAGAAAATAAAAAAACCTTTTGCTCACCTAATCCCGGTCCCTGCAGATGTCGGTCCCCTCCGTGCGCTCTGGTCACTGCTCTATTCATCTTACAGGACCTTTCCCTTTTCAGCCAATCACAGGCCGCAGTGGTGTAAAGCCTGTGATTGGCTGAAGGGGAAAGGGCTTGTTCTGCAGCAAATACACTAGGTTTGAAATCTGCCCGGCAAACCCAGTGTATACTGCTGCAGGACAAGAAGGTGACAATGGGGGGGGGGGGGGGGAGAATGTGACAAAGGGGGGGATGTGACATAGGGGGGAATGTGACATAGGGGGGAATGTGACAGAGGGGAGAATGTGACAAGGGGGAGGAATGTGACAAAGGGGGGATGTGACAGGGGGGGAGTGGAATGTAACATGGAGGGGGGAGAAGGTAACAAGGGGGGGGGGAGAATGTAACAAGGGGGGAATGTGACAGGGGGGATGAATGTGACGGGGGGGAGAGTGTAACAAGGGGGGAGAATGTGACAGGGGGGATGAATGTGACAGGGGGGGGGAGAATGCAACAAGGTGGGGGGGAATGTGACAGGGGGGAATGTGATATGGGGGGGGGGAAATGTGACAAGGGAGGGGGAATGTGATGGGGGGAGATGTGGAGTTTCAATGCAAAAAATTGTACCGCTTTTGGTACAAATTTCCAGACGGAATCGTACCGCTAGGGAGGTTAAAGGGCAGGGAGTGATTGTAACCAATGTGACAGATAAGGGGTCAGCTGAATTTATATTGGGAATGAACATTATGAGGAATTGTTTTACAGAAATTTTTGGATGCCTTGTATGTCTTTCTTCCCCATATGCCCCCTTCAGCCTGGCAGGCAGTGCAGCACCACCTGAAAGTCCTACAAGCAGAACAGAAGTTTGCCAACAAGCAAGGTGAGATCTGCAGAGTACGGGTTCAAGACATCAGGTCGGTGACCTTACAACCCAACACTGAAAACATCATATGGTGCCTTGCACGTCCCGGAGTCAATAATCGGGATTATCAGGCCCTGCCGGAACCCATGCAACTGGAAGATCATTCTTTAGTCCAAGCGTCGAGAAGTCTCTTTACTGTGTCAAACGGAAGAGTCCCCGTATGGTTAGTGAACCCAAGTACACTCCTGTGGCTCAGTTGTACCTCCTAGAGTTGAAAGACATTGTGGCAGAGCATCTGGTGACCCAACAGCGTGTGACTCAAGTTACCGATGGATCCAGTGTTAATCCCCCAGAGCCCCTGTGGGCACAGCTCCAGGTTGGGGACAACATGACTCCACGGGACCAGGTCAATAGAGTCATCGTTGCCAAAAGGTATCATGAAGCTTTTATGCAAACACGCCACAAACTTCGAGAAAACTTTAATGATCCAGCACCGAATCCTCACAGGCAACAGCCCGCCCATCAAGGAGAGACACCTTCCGGTCACACCAGGCATGTATCAGACTGTCAAGAAGATGCTGGCTGACATGAAAGAGGTGGACAAGATACAAGAAAGTCTGAGTCCCTGGTCAAGAATAAAGACGGAACCATCTGCTTCTGTGTTGACTACAGGAAACTGAACAATGTCACACATAAGGACGCTTATCCTTTGCCAAGGATTGAGGAATCGCTTACGGCCCTTGGGTCTGCTGCTTACTTCTCCACCCTGGATTTAACCAGCAGGTACTGGCAAGTACCCGTGGCCACAGAGGATTAGGAGAAGACCACCTTTGTGACACCCATGGGGTTGTTAGAGTTTAAAAGTATGCCGTTTGAGCTATGTAATGCCCCTGCTACGTTCCAGCGACTGATGGAAACGTGCCTGGGCCATCTGAATTTCCAGTGTCTTATTGTACCTGGACAATGTCATTGTGTATTCCAAGTCTTACCAGGAACACCTCAGTCATCTGTCAGACGTCTTTCAAATCCTGATCAAGCATGGGTTGAAGATCAAACCATCAAAGCGTCTCTTGCTCAAACCTCAAGTCCATTACCTGGGCCATGTTGTCAGTGCAGAGGGAGTTCAGCCAAATCCTGAAAAGTTGGATGCTGTCAAGAACTGGCCTACCCCACGCACAGTGAAGGATGTCAGGAGCTTCCTGGGATTCGCTGGCTACTACCGCCGCTACTTCCCACACTTCGCCCAAATTGCTCACAGCTCTCCTACAGGGTACGGCAAAGGAGAATTACAATGGAAGATTACCTATTGAATGAGCCAAAGAGCTAGAGACAGTGTTCCGAGCTCTTAAACGTCTGCTGACAGAACCACCCATCTTGCCGTACCCAAACTACATTCAGCCATTCAGGCTATATACTGATGCAAGTTTTGAAGGTCTGGGAGCTGTCCTGTCTCAAGTTCAAGATGGGCAAGAGTGAGTGATTGCCTACGCCAGTCATAACCTGTGAGGAGCAGAGAAGAACAATACCAATTACAGTTGCTTCCCGCCCTGGTATGGGCCGTGACAGAAAAATTCTAAGATTATTTGGCTGCCACACCATTTACTGTCTACACGGATAATAACCCTTTGGCCCACCTGAACACTGCCAAGTTAGGTGCCCTTGAACAGTGATGGGCTTCAAGGTTAACTAATTACAGCTTCACCATCAAGTACAGAAGCGGCAAGTCAAACGTCAATGCCGATGTACTGTCTCGGATAACCCCCGGTGAAGAACCACCTGTCGAAGGCGCATTTTATCAACTGTTTGTGAGCCAGAATGTTGTGACTGCCCTCATGGATGGTGAACCCAGGTCTGAAAAGGTTAAAGAAGACCTGTACACCTGGAAGACTCTGCAAGATGAAAGTCAAGTTATGGGGGATCTGTTGGGCTACCTTCTGGCAAAAAAGGTACCAACACATCTACGCCGGGCCCATTGTGACTACGAGTTGAAGCGTCTGTGGTGACAGAGAAAGCCACTGTTTGTGCATAAAGGACTGTTGTACCAAAATTCTTTGTATCCGGTTTCTGGTGATCGACTTCATCAGAATTTGGTTCCCCGAAGAGATGCGGCAATGGTCCTCAACGCATATCATGACCAGTCGGGACACTTTGGACTCCACCAGACCTAAGCCACTGTCAGGCGAAGATTCTATTGGATTGGAATGTGGAGCAACATTGAGAAATGGTGCCGTGAATGTTCTGTCGGTAATGTCCCTAAGAATGTCCCCAAGGACACTCCATCCAGAGCGACAGACCAAAGCAATTGGTCGCGCTAAACCATGTGAAATTGTCTCCTACCCGATCCGGGTATACCTATGCTCTCACCATGGTGGATCATTACTGCAAATGAGTTGTCTTTGTACCTTATCTCCGTTGGTTCCAGTGTATGTACCTGCTCCTTGAGTGTCAACAATAGTTCCAGCCTCCCCAGTTCATGTACCAGCGGTCCCGATTCCAGCAACCCCTGAACAAGTTCCAGCTCCTATCTTTTGTGCTGAAGAAGAGCCTGCTGAGGTTTCAGAAGTCCCATCAGTTCCTGATTTGCCAGAGATGGTGCTGCACAGATCCCAAAGGTCCACACAAGATAAATACCATTAAGGTAAAGATAGTATAGTATCTATGTGTATAAAAGTTTCTAGTTAACCACATGCTAGTATCTAGTCTAATTTCATGTACAGATAGTAATGTACATAATATATCCTGTGTATCTAACATAGTCAAATGAACATGTTTAGTCAGGACTGTAGCCATAAAGTCAGTATATTCAGTCCACAATAGTCATTAAAGGTATCATCAAATGTTTAATGTCTATTATTTTCCTGTCCATTGCGCACAGGATTATCTTGTGGCCAGAGAGTGCTCCTGAAAGGTGTAAGTAGCACATAAAGTGACAGAGCTATTGTGTATATAGGTAACATTTTCATGTGTTGTCCGAAAAATGTATAACTGCTAGTCCTAAATGTTATGGGGAGAAGTAGTTAAAGCCGAAGGGCCCTTTTAGCACAGGCATGAGGGTAGAGAGCCTCAGGCAGCCCGATCTGAACCAAGTATTCACCAAAAAGCAGTTGCAAGACCAAAGGATCTCAAATATATTCATCCCAGTTTTCAAATCCCCAAAGATGGAGCATGTAAGGACATTGATTGTTATGCAACATGGACTCTTCCCCAGTTCATCAGCCCTGTGAAGGACATTGGTGCAATGTCCCAGGGACTGTTTTTGTTGCTATCTCATGGCCTCAGAGGACACCTTATATTCATCCGCCCTCCAGGACTGGGTGCTGAGGATGGCTGATGTTAAGAGAGGGAGTTTGTGGTGGCCCAGTACAGGAGTTGCACCCCTGTACCCTTGCTGTCCTGTTCGGCGGACTCTATTGCAGTGACCCCTGAGTCCCCCCTTAGGCTGAGTATTTTAAATGGTTAATAAGTGCCTATATTATCTAATGTAATGTATATATGATGTTCTGTACCTTTAAATGTTACTAAGTGTTGTAACCAAGGAAGGTACCAGTGATCAGATGACTTATAGGGTGACCTATAGAACCTCTACAGAGTCTCCCCCATGTAAACCCTGGGAAGAGCTAGCTAGTCAATCTAAGCTCTGCTGAGGAACAGTCAAGACATGAGAGTGTCTGGTGTCCTGAAGAGACCCAAGGCCTACCATGCAGCCATGCTTCCACTAACCAAGTGCCCCACAGGTGAAAGTTAAAACCTGGTAAGCTACCTACGTGGTGAAGTCTGTCCAGTCAGTCCTAGTCAAGTCCGTCAAAATCAGCCTGTATAAAGTCAGCATGGGCCTGCAGCAAATTGTCCAAATCCACTACAAGTCCCAGCGAGCCCTAAAGTCTCTGAAGTCACTGGTCACCTCCTTGGGCCTAACTGAGCTGTAAAAGACTATTCCATCTGTCTACCTCAGTAAAGCTGCCCTTGTTCCTTAACTTGGCGTTGGAGTCATTACTTGCCCAGTGCCTAGCACAGTATACCTTTGGGTGGTGTAGAGGTTAAACCACTCCCTGGCATCACAAACACAAGGGGTTAATGCCATCTGCCCCTAGGGTAATAACATCTGCCTTCATCACACCCTCACCACACTACAAGTTGTTGTTTTGCAATAGCTGAGGTCCACAGTTTGGAGACCACTGGCACAAACAATGAATGGAGCAGCAGTACGTACACATGGCAGAAGACTCGTAACTTAAATTGAGAATAAGTGCAGCAGGTGGAGTTTGGAGTGGAGGATTGTAAGTAGAGACATTTTTCTTTAATAGGATATATTACAGAATTTTTTTATCGCCATCTTTACTGATTTATTGGGCAAAAAAAAATTGAGACAGCAGTTACCGTTTAAGCCTAGGGCATATTTGCCCTTGGCAAATCCATAAGTAACACCTAGATCTCATAGTGGGTTAATTCTGTGGAAGATCCTAGAAGCGATCTGTGATTGGATCAGGAAATATTAAAGTTACATTTCTGCAGCACATGCCAATGTGACTATATGGGCGTGGAACCAACTTCCTATGCCAGCAGGTACATACATTTGTTTTAATAATAAAATAGTAAAATATTTGGGAGAATTAGTGTTGCCAGGGAACAGGTCCAATGCACAGTATTATTTCTGTTACAGATTCCTGCCTCAACACGTTCAGGACATTTACAGAGTCTTTTAAGTGTTAATAAAAAGGATATTGTTCCTGAAAGAATATTCACTCACAATCATATGCGACAACATATTCTGAAGCACTTTACAAAACAGAAAGTGCATGTACAGACAATATCAGACATTAGAGTTACACACTATTCTATGTTTCACAGTTTACAATCCATGAGGAAATATGTGTGAAACAAGAGGAATGGAGACCCTGCTCACAGGAGCTTACAATCTATGCAGAAATAGGGGGGCACAATAGGATTGGGGACCCTACTCACAAGGGCTTACAATCTATAAGGAAATGGGGGGGGGGGGGGGACACAATAAAAGTGAGAGCCCTGTTCACAAGAGCTTACAATCTATGAAGATATAGGGGTGACACAAGAGGTGTGAGGACCCTGCTCACAAGAACTTACAATCTATAAGGAAATATGGGGACATGAGGAGTAAAGGCCCTGTTTACAAAAGCTTACAATATATGAAGATATAGGGGTGACACAAGAGGAGTGAGGACCCTGCTCACAAGAGCTTACAATATATGAGGAATAGGGGGACACAAGAGGAGTGAGGACCCTGCTCACAAGAGCTTAAAATATATGAGGAATAGGGGGACACAAGAGGAGTGAGGGGCCTGCTCACAAGAGCTTACAATCCTTATAGACATGGGGACAATAAAAGAGGAGTATGAGCCCTTCTCACAAGAACTAACAATCTATGAGGAAATAGGGGGACACAAGAGAAGTGAGGACCCTGCTCACAAGAGCTTACAATCTATGAGGAAATAGGGGGACACAAGAGAAGTGAGGACTGTGCTCACAAGAGCTTACAATCCTTATAGACATGGGGACAATAAAAGAGGAGTATGAGCCCTTCTCACAAGAACTAACAATCTATGAGGAAATAGGGGGACACAAGAGAAGTGAGGACCCTGCTCACAAGAGCTTACAATCTATGAGGAAATAGGGGGACACAAGAGAAGTGAGGACTGTGCTCACAAGAGCTTACAATCCTTATAGACATGGGGACAATAAAAGAGGAGTATGAGCCCTTCTCACAAGAACTTACAATCTATGAGGAAATAGGGGGACATATGAGAAGTGAGGACCCTGCTCACAAGAGCTTACAATCTATGAGGAAATAGAGTTGACATGACGAATGAGAACCCTGCTCACAAGAGCTTACAATCTATGAAACAAAATGGGGAAGATACAAGAGGAGTGATGGTTGGCAAGTAATGGGAGATGTATGTAGCAGTGGCACAGCATGCTCGATGGGAGATGTGGCGCAGCTGAGCACGCTACATATAGAGGCACAGACAGATGTGTGTGAGCTATCAAAATGATGTACTCCATATTTGTCAGACTGCTGTCAGTCCTGTATCCTGCTTTGTACTGACAGGGGGAAGAACCTGAAAACATTTGTCTATACATAGTTGATTCTGCTGTGCTGATTGGGGTGGCCCATTACGGGAGGTGTTACCCTGTACTCCTGCTGTCCTGTCAGGCAGCCTCCTTCAGTGTCCCCAGGCCCCCCTGCATTAGTTTCCCCATTGTAAATATGTTTTACTGTATAAAATGTGTTATCACTTTAAGAGTTATACCATGTGATTGTTACCCAGGAGGTACCAGTGACCAGGTGATCCCAGGGTTGACCTATGGGCTCTCTGCTAGTTTCCCCCATATAAGCCCTGGGAGGAGCTAGCTCTTGCTCTTTTGGACCAAGTCTTTGCTGAGGTCAGTCGTGCCTAGTATGCGTGTCCACAGTATTGGAGGTTAGTAACTTGGCGTCGGAGTCTGTATTGCCCCCGTGCCTAGCCCTGGATCTAGCGGTATACCTTTGGGTGGTTATAGGCTAAACCATGCCCTGGCATCATGAAGGGGTTAATGCCATCTGCCCCTAGGGTAACAACATCTGCCCTGCACCTCACACCCCACCACCACATGATAATCTCCAGTCATGATAATTTACAGTCATGGATCTTCTATGGGTTGTTTATTGACCTACAGGGAAACTACCTATAATAACTGGTGTGGTAGTCCTTGGGGGGTGTATGGTAGTTGGGGTGTTGTTTATGTAGATGAGGGGTTAAGGTTAACCCTATAGTTCGTGACGCCAGGCTGAGGGCTAGTATGCTGAGGTAATTCTCCTGCCTATCGCCGCCCTTCCCAGTAACGATAGGTGCATACATAAAATGACTGAAGGTCCACAATGTACTTGAACTTGAACTTGGATAAACTTTACTGAAAGGCTTACGGTACATCCAATGCACAATAACAGTCTCATGCAAACAGTCTCTATATAGTTCAGTGACTGACAGTTGTTGCTGACCTTGAATAGTAATACAAGTCTCTGAATTTAGGGTAATTTGCAAAGATCCGTCCGGATTTAGGGGAGAGATAAGGTCCGGTGATCTTGCAGAGTGCTTAGGGATTGAAACACTCACGATTCTGAATAGATCAGCCGTTGCCGCAAGGCTCGGGCCTAACACTGCGGAAGATAGTTGCGCAGATCCTGCTCGTTTGACAGTCCGGGAACAAGAGAGAGAATCATGGCCGCCGCTCCCTTATATGGGCAGGGGCGGGGTTGTTTTGATTGGTCCGAATATCTGTCACTCACCGTGACAAAGCATGGTGAGCACAATACGTCACAGGCAGGCCCGTCGCTACAAAACAGGCAAACCAAGCAATTGCTTGGGGCCCCGAGCTGGCTGGGGGCCCCCAAGCACAGCCAGTGCTTGCCTGTCCTGTAGCGATTAACAATCCTGCTCTTGGAGTTTGTGCTCTTGGCTCCAGTTACCCAGTCAAACAAGAGGGCCCCCGAATGTCTGACATTTTTTTTTTAATAAACTAATTTGCAGCTTTGGAGTTCTTCTCACCTCACCACAATCAAGCTCCCCCCACCCCCGCTGCACTTGGTATCTTCCCTCAGCCCCGGACTCTTCTCTCAGCCGTCTGAGCAGGAGGGGGGAGGAGAGCTGTGAGGAGAGGAGACCGCAGAGGCTGTACAACATGGGGCCTGACTACAGTAGGTGTCCCTGCATGTATTTGTGTATAAGCGTGTGTGTGCGGATATATATATATGTACTGTGCCTGTGTGTGTGTTATTGCTGTGGATGACTATATGTAAAGTGCATGTGTGTATCTATACCAGTGTTTCCCAACCAGGGTGCCTCCAGTTGTTGCAAAACTACAACTTCAGCCAAAGGCTGTCTGGGCATGCTGAGAGTTGTAGTTTTGCAACCTCTTTAGGCATCCTGGTTGAGAAAGACTGATCTATTCTATCTGTGTGTATGAAGCATGTATAGTATGTAATGTGTACAGTATGTGTGTGTGTATGAAGTAAGTATAGTATGCAATGTGTACAGTGTGTGTGTATGAAGCATGTATAGTATGTAATGTGTACAGTGTGTGTGTGTGTGTGTGTAATGCATGTACAGTATGTAATGTGTACAGTGTGTTTCTGTATGAAGCATATATAGTATGTAATGTGTACAGTGTGTGTGTGTATGATGCATGTACAGTATGTAATGTGTACAGTATGTTGTGTGTGTATGATGCATGTACAGTATGTAATGTGTACAGTATGTGTGTATGTATGATGCATGTATAGTATGTAATGGGTACAGTGTGTGTGTATGATGCATGTACAGTATGTAATGTGTACAGTATGTTGTGTGTATGAAGCATGTATAGTATGTAATGTGTACAGTGTGTGTATGATGCATGTACAGTATGTAATGTGTACTGTGTGTGTGATGCATGTACAGTATGTAATGTGTACAGTGTGTGTGTATGATGCATGTACAGTGTGTGTGTATATGATGCATGTACAGTATGTAATGTGTACAGTATGTGTGTATGTATGATGCATGTACAGTATGTAATGTGTACAGTGTATTGTGTGTGTATGAAGCATGCATGTACAGTATGTAATGTGTACAGTGTTGTGTGTATGAAGCATGCATGTACAGTATGTAATGTGTACAGTATGTGTGTGTATGATGCATGTACATTATGTAATATGTACAGTATCTGTGTGTGTATGAAGCATGCATGTACAGTATGTAATGTGTACAGTGTGTGTGATGAATGTACAGTATGTAATGTGTACAGTGCGTGTATGATGCATGTACAGTGTGTGTGTATATGATGCATGTACAGTATGTAATGTGTACAGTATGTGTGTATGTATGATGCATGTACAGTATGTAATGTGTACAGTGTGTTGTGTGTGTATGAAGCATGCATGTACAGTATGTAATGTGTACAGTGTTGTGTGTATGAAGCATGCATGTACAGTATGTAATGTGTACAGTGTGTTGTGTGTGTATATAATGCATGCAGTGGCAGATCCGGGGGGGGGGGACGGTGCAATTGCCCCGTCCCGTGCATGCGCCCATTGGAAAGCAACGCGGAAGAGCGGAGCAGCAAACTGGACATGTGCTGGCCAGCATGGTAAGTGACCAGCGGCACATCAGCGTCAGTGCTCCGACCACCGCTCCTCCAGTCCCGGGACCTACTGCTATGGTGGCCGGACCAGAGGAGCAGTGGTTGGAGCACTGAAGTATGGGCAGTAAACAGGCATACAGCCTCCAGCCATACACTGTATGGCTGGAGGCTGTATTACTGTGGGGGAACATGCTACACCTAATGTGGTGGGACTATACTGCACCTAATGTGGGGTAAGCTATACTGCCAACCTAATGTGGAGAACTATACTGCACCTAATGTGGGGAACTATACTGCACCTAATGTGGAGAACTATACTGCACCTAATGTGGAGAACTATACTGCACCTAATGTGGAGAACTATACTGCACCTAATGTGGAGAACTATACTGCATCTAATGTGGGGAGAACTATACTGCACCTAATGTGGGGGAACTACAGCCTAATTTGGGGAAACTATACTGCACCTAATGTGGGGAACTATACTGCACCTAATGTGGGGAACTATATTGCCTAATGTGGGGGAACTATACTGCACCTAATGTGGGGGAACTATACTGCACCTAATGTGGGGGAACACTGCTAGCCTAATGTGGGGAGAACTCTGCTGCACCTAATGTGGGGGGAACTCTGCTGCACCTAATGTGGGGAACTATATTGCCTAATGTGGGGGAACTATACTGCACCTAATGTGGGGGAACTATACTGCACCTAATGTGGGGGAACACTGCTAGCCTAATGTGGGGAGAACTCTGCTGCACCTAATGTGGGGGGAACTCTGCTGCACCTAATGTGGGGGGAACTTTGCTGCACCTAATGTGGGGGGGACTCTGCTGTACCTAATGTGGGGGGAGCTCTTCCGCACCTAACGTGGGGGGAACTGTGCCACAGCTAACGTGGGGGGGGGGGGGGGAACTGTGCCGCACCTAACGTGGGGGCCTCGTATAGACGTTCGCTCACGTCGTGCTCCCAGCATTCAAGGACCGGCATTACTACATCCTGACGCTGGCCCTAGAGCGTGACATGCATGAACATCAAGGGGGTGGCCTCCATGTCCATTTTGCTTGGGGCCCCCAAATTCCTTCAAACGGCCCTGGTCACAGGGACCTCCAAAGGTCCTTAAGCAAAAACCATAGAGTTTACCTGATCACGTGACCCGCAGGTCCTGCTAAGCTCCGGACAGGTAATTAACTAGTTATGTACATTAGTACTATTATATTTACATAAATCCTGAATAAACTATTAGTTTAATGACTATCTAGATGAGAGGTGACAAGGGGCAGACTAGACAAAAAGGACCCCGACGTCCTAGGGACTCTGGCTATGGGGACCTATATACACAGGTACAGGATAGGATGCGGTACCGGGACACCACACTGGCTCTAGAGAGCCAGACTTCTTCCTTCTGTAGAAAGAGATTTATTTATATATCTTATACAATGATCATTGTCTGGCCTATGGGGCTCCCTATGCCAGCTTGGCTTTTTAATTTTTTTTTATTTCAATATTTAGTTTTGTTTTTTTTTATCTCAATGAAGTCTGAGTTGATACTCGTGTCTTTTCTTACTTGGGATCAGTGCAGACACATACAGGTAAAGTTTTTCCCTCTGCCTCTATACAAGTGTATGCCACCTTGGCGTTCTTACAAAGGAGATGCGTTATCTCCCTATAAAGGACCAAAAAGGACCAAAAGGGTAATGTTTCTTCTTAAGAATTGTCCTATAAAGGGGCATGACATGTAAGTGGCAGGGTTTATTGTGATGTTTTGGGTGAGTTGTTGTTTAGATTTTTTCAAAAAACTACAGAAAAATGTTTTCCTATCAGGACAACCCCTTAACTGCTTGGCATAAGTTCAACTTCTGGGTGAAACTGTATGCGACTGATCATTTTCTCAGCAGCACCTGCCTATTAAAATGTAACACATAGTCATGGTAAGTCTTTCTCTGCAGTGACACTGTTTCCTAACAGGTCATATGGAAACAGGTTGTCATGATAGAACAACACCTTAAAGTCACAGCGGTCTCTCCACCCTAGGGTGGGGCTCTGTAGTGCCTTATCTGATCTGATCATCTGTAGTGTATATATTCTGCTTTTTCAGGCTATAGAAAAGGAAAAAGCTGTGACAACCAGTCTTTGTTATCACTTCTTCTTCTTCTTCTTTTTACAGTGTTATAATTCAAATACCAGTGAGTATTTCATTGTCACTAAAAGTGTGTGCCTCATCACTGCATTTATATTACTTTATCTTTTATTGCTGCTTATAATGAATGCCAGGGCTAACATCAGACAGCTTTGTCTGTATAATGGAGGCAGAGCAGCATTGTAAATACTGCTCAGAATCTGGGGGAACTTCTGGCCTGTTATGCATGTGCTTTTAAAAAAAAAAAAAAATTATGTTTAACCCCAATTTAAAGGGGTTATCCAGGAATAGAAAAACAGAGCTAGATTTTTTTTCAAAAACTGCTCCCCGTCTGTCTCCAGGTTGGGTGTGGTTCTGCAGCTCAGTTCCATTGAAGTGAAGGGAGCCAAGTTGTAATACCACACCCAACCTGGGGTCAGACGTGGTACTGTTTTTGAAAGAAATTATCTCTGGTTATCTATTCATGGATAACCCCTTTAATACATAAACACCTCTAATGTTCTCTTAATACACTAACATCAGGCCATAGTGCTCTCACCTCTATAAATATTGCACCACAGTAAGCCAACCTGTGTAGATCCTCATTAGTACACAATCTACACAGGATACTGTGCGCAGCATACAGTACGTGTGAATACACCCTTAGGGTAGGGTCACACTAAGCGGATACGCAGCGTATTTGATACTGCGAGAAATCTGCCAAGCAGCGGGAAATACACTGTGTATGCGCTAGGAGCAGACACGGGGCTTTCCATGCTATAGCCTTGTGTCTGCAATAAGGTTCGGATGCCAGCCACGCACACCGGCATAACTGGCTCCCGAACCTTATTGCAGATACAGGGCTGTAGCGGAGAAAGCCCTGTGACTGTTCCTAGCACATACGTAGTGCATTTCCCACTGTTTGGCAGATTTCTCACTGTGTCAAATATGCTGTGTATCTGCTCAGTGTGACTTTATCTTTAAAGGAGTTCTGAAGTGAAATATAACTTATCTCCTATCCAAAGTATAGGGGATAAGTTATAGATCGCCAGGGGCCCACCATTGGGACCCCCGCAATCTCCTGAACGGGGCCCCGGCAGTCTGCTGGAAGGGGGCATGCCGACGGTCGGACCCCCTGCGATCTAGAACTTTTTCCCTATCCTTTGGATAGGGGATAAGTTATATTTCACTGCACTACTTCTTAATCTGCACTAAAATCTGTGATATCCACACTATGCTAAAGTAACTTTATTGTTTTGGATTTACACATTAAGTTTCAGTAAAATGATTAATTTGTTTCATGGAATCCTAGTGTCCAGAGGTGTAATTCTCCATTGACAATAAGTCAGTGGGGTTTCCAGGAAACATCAGGTTAGCTACACCCTGCCATGTCAGATAACATAAGGAGGACCAGTACTCTCATCTAGCAGCATAACGTTCATCCCTGTGGTAACCATAGAGCTCTCACCTCCTCCTCCTAATACACAGACATCAGGACATAGGGGGAGATTTATCAAAACCTGGGTAGACGAAGAGTGGTGCAGTTGCCCATAGCAACCAAACTGATTGCTTCTTTCACTGTCCTTTTTAAAAATGAAAGAAGTGATCTGATTCCCATCCTCAGGTTTGGATAATTCTTCCCCATAGATCTAAGGACATAATACACAGACATTAGGACATAGAGCTCTTGCCTCGTCCTTATTCACAGACATCAGGATAAAAAGCTTTTATTTTCACCTTATACGCAGACATCAGGACATAGAGCAATCACCTCCTCCTTCTACACAGACATCAGGACATGGAGCTGTGCTACCTCCTCCTAATAAATCAGGAGAGTGACATATCTACCACATACACAGGGTACGCCACTGCTATAGGGCCCGGTGGGAAGACAGACTGTTTTGGGACTCCCAGATCCCTTTGTAATGTCCCAGTACAGGATGTAAAGCTGTACAATAACCTTATGCCCTGTCAGGTTGAGTCCCTCAGTGTCCTGGGGGCTCTCCTGCAGTGTCTGCCCCATAACGAAGTTGGTATTACTATATCTAGCCAGCACAAGGTTATGTACTATATGTATAGTCAGTATAAAGTTATGCATTTTGTGTATAAAGTGTTAAGGACCTGTGGAGGTCACATGATATGTTCACATGATATTATCACATGTTACCCGGAGAGCACCAGCTTAACACGTGACCCGCAGCTTGACCTATGGGCTTCTAGTACAGCCCCCTTTATAAGGAAGGGAGGTGCTGCAATCCGTCTTTTTTTTTTTTTTTTTTTTTTTTTTTTTTTCTTGCTCTTTCGCTGCTGAGGAACAGAGAGATTAGATGTCTCAGTGCTAGTGTCCAGCTACCTGGAAGGCCTCAAACCTACAGTCACTTCCAGTAAGTCAAGTCTATGTCTACTGTCGCTACTTACAGTCCAGTCAAGCCTAAAGTCAATTATCTAAAGCCCATTACAAGTACAATTAGTCCCAGCAAGCTGCGAGGTCCTTCTTTGTTCCTGGCCACCTCCCTGGAATCCTGACCTAGCTGTAGAGACTATAACAACTGTCTGACCTCACTAAAACCTTCGTTAAACCATAACCTGGTCATGGACTCTCATTTCACTGCCTAGCCATTGGGATAGCGGAGATATCATTTGGGTGGTTCTTGATACCCAAAAAACACTCTGGCGACACGAACATTAGGGGTTAATAACATCTTGCCCCTGGGGTTAATACCATCTGCCCCAGCCACCTATAACGCTACACCTTGCTGCCCGCCATTCACCGTGGCTCACCACAACACAGACACTGCAGGAGAAATAATCTTGGCGTCATGAACAGGATACTGGTGTGTGCCTTAACCACTTAACCACCAAGTCACCACTATCAAGATACAGGTGTGTGTCATATGCAATTTACCGCAAGTCCCCCCCCCCTCCCCCCAGTCTGAATTGTGTCCAAGAGAAAATCGCATGCAGTTGCGAACAAGTTCGCGCCAGAAAATTGTATAGGACTGTGTTACTAAAGTGTGTCTTTACCGTGGCGCAGATAAAGTAGTGGGGGAGGTGAAAGAAAGACTGTTAATTGCTAGTGCCAAGTGTGTGAAGTTAGTACCTGAAGGGGTTAAACAGAGTCCGATGTTTCCCGCGTGCGGGAGCGGTTGCAGCTCCACCCCATCAGTCCCCAGCGGTGACACCTCTTCAGTGTGCGAGCCGGAACTAAAGATCCACCCCATGTTGCACGGGTGAAGACTTTACCAACCGGACCAAACAGGAAGTTCCCTGGGCGTAGCCATAGTGAAGGTTCTGGCTGCGTCCGGCTCAGCAATATACCGACAAGCACCCACTGCAGCGCAGACTCAGCGATCCTCTGCAACAAATCTCCAGCACCGGTGATAGTTAATGTTAACCCCTCTGTGCCCAACAAAGGCCACGGGCACTTGCTGCAAAGTGGGGGGAATACTGCCCAGAGGGTTCCAATGTCTAGCCTAAAACTAATACAGTTTTCTGGGGAGAAGTGTTTAAATGCCAAGGGACCCCAGTAGCCAAGGCATTGGGCAGAAAGCCTCGGGCACCCCAATCCGAAAATATCTAATGTCGAGGAAGTAAGTCTAGTCATGTATAGAATATTACATGCATAGTCAAAATGTCGTGTATTGTATATTCCATTGTTATGCATAGTCAAGTACCATCAAATGCATAGTTATAGATCCTTAACCCCTTAAGGACACATGATGTTCTCATACGTCTCCATTTCCGAGTCCTTAAGGACACATGACGTATGAGAACGTCATGTGTTTTACCGGCCTCCCGCAACCATCTGGAGCGGAGCCGGTGCCCGATGCCTGCTGAAATCGTTCAGCAGGCATCGGGGCATATCGCCCAGGGGGTCATGATGACCCCCCATGTCGGCGATGGCCGCAGATCGCTGGACAATTCAGTCCAGCGATCTGCGGCGGATTCCGGGTCAATCGGGTCTCCAGTGACCCGGTGACCCGGAATTATTGGCTGATCGGGGCCGTCAGAGACGGCCCCGAACAGCCATAGCCAGCAGGGGTGAGGTGGCACTGGTGCCACCTCACGATCGCCCTGATTCGTCGGCCGGATTACCGGCCGACCAATCAGGGCGCCTGCTGCGGGTGTCACTCCCGCAACCCGCTTCGCCCCTCTTCCGGAGGACGTGAGCGGGTGCGGGACGTGCACCCCAGGTGCTGGGGACCCCGATCCCCGGTGTCAATGTTGGGATCGGGGCCCCAGGAGCAGTGGCGGCGGCTGCGACGAGGAGGGACTGACCTGATGCGGCTGGATCGTTGGAGGTGAGTGACAGCCTCCTGCTGTTGCTTAGCAACAGCTCCCAGCATGCAAAAAGGGCATGCTGGGAGCTGTAGTTATGCAACAGCAGGAGGCAGACCACCATAACTCCCAGCATTCCCTTATGGGCATGCTGGGACTTGTAGTTTTGCAACAGCTGGAGGCACATTCTTTCTATGGAAAAGTGTACCTTCAGCTGTTGTATAACTACAACTCCCAGCTTGCACAATCAGCTAAAGTGCATGCTGGGAGTTGTAGTGGTGCATCTGGTGGTTGCATAACTATAACTCCCAGCATGCCCGTTGGCTGTCGGTGACTGCTGAGAGTTGTAGTTTTGCAACAGCTGAAGGCACACTGAGTTAAGTAGTAAACCAGTGTGTCTCCAGGTGTTGCATAACTACAATCCCCAGCATCCCCAGCCAAAGTGGTATGCATCCAGCTGTTGCATAACTACAAGACCCAGCATGCCCTTCCGCTGTCCGTACATGCTGGGGGTTGTAGCTTTTGCAACAGCTGAAGGCACACTGGTTGCAAAACACTGACTTTGTTACCAAACTCGGTGTTTCACAACCAGTGTGCCTCCAGCTGTTGCAAAACTACAACTCCCAGCATGCACTGATAGACCGTACATGCTGGGAGTTGTAGTTTTGCAACAGCTGGATGTCCCCCCCCCCAATGTGAATGTACAGGGTACACTCACATGGGCGGAGGATTACAGTAAGTATACGGCTGCAAGTTTGAGGTGCGGCAAATTTTCTGCCGCAGCTCAAACTGCCAGCGAGAAACTACTGTGAACCCCCGCCCATGCAACTGTACCCTAAAAACACTACACTAACACACAATAAAATAAAAAGTAAAAAACACTACGTATACACATACCCCTACACAGCCCCCCTCCCCAATAAAAATGAAAAACGTCTGGTACGCCACTGTTTCCAAAACGGAGCCTCCAGCGGTTGCAAAATTACAACTCCCAGCATGCACTGATAGACCGTACATGCTGGGAGTTGTAGTTTTGCAACAGCTGGATGTCTCCCCCCCCCCCCCCCAATGTGAACGTACAGGGTACACTCACATGGGCGGAGGTTTACAGTAAGTATCCGGCTGCAAGTTTGAGCTGCGTCAAATTTTCTGCCGCATCTCAAACTACCAGCGAGAAACTACTGTGAACCCCCGCCGTGTGACTGTACCCTAAAAACACTACACTACACTAACACAAAATAAAATAAAAAGTAAAAAACACTACATATACACATACCCCTATACAACCCCCCTCCCCAATAAAAATGAAAAACGTCTGGTACGCCACTGTTTCCAAAACGGAGCCTCCAGCTGTTGCAAAACAACTACTCCCAGTATTGCCAGACAGCCGTTGACTATCCAGACATGCTGGGAGTTTTACAACAGCTGGAGGCACCCTGTTTGGGAATCACTGGCGTAGAATACCCCTATGTCCACCCCTATGCAAATCCCTAATTTAGGCCTCAAATGCGCATGGCGCTCTCACTTTGGAGCCCTGTCGTATTTCAAGGCAACAGTTTAGGGCCACATATGGGGTATCGCCGTACTCGGGAGAAATTGCCTAACAAATTTTGGGGGGTATTTTCTGCTATTACCCTTTTTAAAAATGTAAAATTTTTGGGAAAACAAGCATTTTAGGTAAAAAAAATATATATTTTTTTTACATATGCAAAAGTCGTGAAACACCTGTAGGGTATTAAGGTTCAAATTACCCCTTGTTACATTCCCCGAGGGGTTTAGTTTCCAAAATGGTATGCCATGTGGGTTTTTTTTTGCTGTCCTGGCACCATAGGGGCTTCCTAAATGCGGCATGCCCCAAGAGCAAAATTTGCTTTCAAAAAGCCTAATGTGACTCCTTCTCTTCTGAGACCTGTAGTGCGCCAGCAGAGCACTTTTCACCCCCATATGGGGTGTTTTCTGAATCAGGAGAAATTGGGCTTCAAATTTTGGGGGGTATTTTCTGCTATTACCCTTTTTAAAATTGTAAAAATTTTGGGAAACCAAGCATTTTAGGTAAAAAAAATATATATTTTTTTACATATGCAAAAGTCGTGAAAAACCTGTAGGGTATTAAGGTTCACGTTACCCCTTGTTACATTCCCCGAGGGGTCTAGTTTCCAAAATGGTATGCCATGTGTTTTTTTTTTTTTTTGCTGTTCTGGCACCAAAGGGGCTTCCTAAATGCGGCATGCCCCCAGAGCAAAATTTGCTTTCAAAAAGCCAAATGTGACTCCTTCTCTTCTGAGACCTGTAGTGCGCCAGCAGAGCACTTTTCACCCCCATATGGGGTGTTTTCTGTATCGGGAGAAATTGGGCTTCAAATTTTGGGGGGTATTTTCTGCTATTACCCTTTTTAAAAATGTAAAACTTTTGGGAAACCAAGCATTTTAGGTAAAAAATATATATATTTCTTTTACATATGCAAAAGTCGTGAATCACCTGTGGGGTATTAAGGTTCACTTTACCCCTTGTTACGTTCCCTGAGGGGTCTAGTTTCCAAAATGGTATGCCATGTGTTTTTTTTTTTTTTGCTGTCCTGGCACCATAGGGGCTTCCTAAATGCGGCATGCCCCCCAAAAACAGTTTGTCGCTCCTTCCCTTCTGAGCCCTCTACTGCGCCCGTTGAACAATTTTCTCCTTTTTACCCCTTGCAAAAATTCAAAAATTGGGTCTACAAGAACATGTGAGTGTAAAAAATGAAGATTTTGAATTTTCTCCTTCACTTTGCTGCTATTCCTGTGAAACACCTTAAGGGTTAATACACTTACTGAATGTCATTTTTAATACTTTGGGGGTCTAGTTTTTATAATGGGGTCTTTTATGGGGTATTTCTAATATGAAGACCCTTCAAATCCACTTCAAAACTGAACTGGTCCCTGAAAAATAGTGAGTTTGAAAATTTTGCGAAAAATTTCAAAATTGCTGCTGAACTTTGAAGCCCTCTGATGTCTTCCAAAAGTAAAAACTCATAAATTTTATGATGCAAACATAAAGTAGACATATTGTATATGTGAACCAAAAAATATATATTTTGAATATCCATTTTCCTTACAAGCAGAGAGCTTCAAAGTTAGAAAAATGCTAAATTTTCATTTTTTTCATCAAATTTTGGGATTTTTCACCAAGAAAGGATGCAAGTTACCATAAAATTTTACCACTAAGTTAAAGTAGAATATGTCACGAAAAAACAATCTTGGAATCAGAATGATAACTAAAAGCATTCCAGAGTTATTAATGTTTAAAGTGACAGTGGTCAGAATTGCAAAAAACGTTCCGGTCCTTAAGGTGTAAAATGGCCTGGTCCTTAAGGGGTTAAAGGGGTTATCCAGGAAAAAACTTTTTTTTTATATATCAACTGGCTCCAGAAAGTTAAACAGATTTGTAAATTACTTCTATTAAAAAATCGACCCTCAATCCTGACAGAACCTGCGTCGAGGGCAACTTATGTTAAGTAGGGGGGTTTGTAATGTCCCAGTACGGGATGTAATCCTGTACAATAACCTTATGCCCTGTCAGGTAGAGTTCCTCAGTGTCCTGGGGGCTCTCCTGCAGTGTCTCCCCCATAACGAAGTTGGTATTACTATGTCTAGCCAGTACAAGGTTATGTACTATATGTATAGTCAGTATAAAGTTATGTATTTTGTGTATAAGGTGTTAAGGACCTGTGGCGGTCACATGATATGTTCACATGATGTTATCACATGTTACCCAGAGAGCACCAGCTTATCACTTGACCTATGGGCTTCTAGTACAGCCCCCCTTTATAAGGAAGGGAAGTGCTGCAATCTGTCTTTTTTTTTTTTATTGCTCTTTTGATGCTGAGGAACAGTGAGACCGGATGTCTCAGTGCTAATGTCCAGCTGCCTGGAAGGCCTCAAATCTATAGTCACTTCCAGTAAGTCAAGTCTATGTCTGCTGTCGCTACTTACAGTCCAGTCAAGCCTAAAGTCAATTATCTAAAGTCCATTACAAGTACAATTAGTCCCAGCAAGCTGCGAGGTCCTTCTTTGTTCCTGGCCACCTCTCTGGGATCCTGGCCTAGCTGTAGAGACTATAACAACTGTCTGACCTCATTAAAGCCTCGGTTAAACCATAACCTGGTCGTGGACTCTCATTTTACTGCCTAGCCATTGGGATAGCGGAGATATCATTTGGGTGGTTCCTGATACCCAGAAACCACTCTGGCGTCATGAACATTAGGGGGTTAATAACATCTTGCCCCTGGGGTTAATACCATCTGCCCCATCCACCTACACTGCTACACCCCGTGGTCCCGCCATTCACCGTGGCTCACCACACCTGGAACAGTGCAACTTTCATCTGTACCTGCATCTTTAAGAGACACGTGCACAGTTGAGTGTAAGCTGAACTGGCAACAAGACTGCCACTTTAGCCAGGAGCTTCCATTCCAGTTCAGGCAGTGGCTCTGTAAGACACTGCCTGCACTGGAAGCTCAGAGACAAGGAATCGCGAATAGCAAAGCTGCGAGAGAAAAAGGAAGAGGTGAGTGATTTTTTTTATGGGACCTACAGTATGGGGAAAGTGTGAGTCTACTACTATATAGGGAGCACAAAGGTTGGCCTACTAGTACATAGGGGCTACTACTATATTGGGGGCACAAAAGGGGCTTATACTGTAAAGGATGCCTACTACTATATAGGGGGCACAGAGGGGTCCTTCTCTTATATAGGGGTCTTCTACTATATTGGGGAGACAGAGAGAGGCTACTACTAAATGTGGCAGTATAAGGCCCTTATACTGTATGGGAGCCTACTACTACATGGAGCCGTATGGAGGCCTAATACTATGTTGGGCAGTTTGGAGCCTTATAATATCTGGGAGCCATGTAATGGCCTTACTACTATATGGGGGGCATGGTGTGGGGCCCAACTACTATATGGGGACTGTGTGGTGGGTCTACTAGGTGGGGACACAGAGGTGGCCAACTACAAGATGGGAGTGCAGAGGGGCCTAACTACCATATTGGAGCACAAAGTGGGCACTATTACTCTGTGGGGCAGAGGGGAGAGGGGGATGGTGTTGGAGAAAGGATCCTAAAATGTTTTTGTCCTACAGATTTTTGGCTTGTGAGATGTCACAACCCTGGTGGTCTGGATTGGATAGAGAAGAAAAGTAAAAGAAAATGACTGAGATCAGAAGAGATGATACCTGTGAGTTAGGTATGTAACTGCACTGTAAGCACTTATGCAGTTGGCAGAGCGATGGCATACAGCTGGTATCTACCGGTATTGGTATTAGTCATTAGTCAGTGACAATGGTTTGGTGGCCATGGTGTGGGAATATATATATATATATATATATATATATATATATATATATGTAATGATATATGCTCATTATATACTCTTGGTATTTGGTAACTGTATGACAATTATTTAGAGGTATATGGTTTCATTTCTGTTAACATTATATATCTATATAATTTGCCCTGAGGCCCATGGGACGTAAGTTATGCCTGTGCATCAGGACATAGAGCTCCCACCTTCTCCTAGTACACTGACATCTGGGCACAGATATTTTTGTTTCTTTTTTTTGATGACGTTCTTTTTGTTTCACAGAATTGTTTAATGATTGATCTGTTTCTGATAAGTCTGTTTAGAAATGTGCTCACTTTATTTCCTGATGTAAAAGTAGGGAGTTTAATTGGACTAGTTTAAGGATATATTAGGAGAGAGGTCTTGGACTTAAAGGGTTTGTCCAGTGAAAACTATCTTCCTTAGGGGATAAGTAGCTGATTGTGGGGATTCGACTGTTTGGACCCCTCACGATCTCCAAAACAGGACCCCGGTTCTCAGCGTGGGGTAGACAGAAATCTATGGGAGTGCTGGAGATGCCAGAGTGCTGTACTTCAGTGTTCCCATAGTAATAAAAGGAGCATGTTACGTTTACCGCACACGCTCCTCAATGAAAGCTGGGGTCCTGTTGTGGAGATCGCTCGGGGTCCCCACGGTCTGACCCCCTGTGATCAGCTACTTATCCCCTATCCTGTGGTTTTGCAATGGACAACCCCTTTAAAGGGAATGGCTTTCTGCTCTACAGGGATCCCTTTTCAGCAGTGTCTTATCACTGACAGGATTACAGTGACAGGTGACACAGCTATCTCAGAGTTCAATACCCCCCCCCCAACACCATCCCCCCCCCCCCCCCAAATACAATTTCTTCTGCGTAGTTCACAGTTAATGACTAAAAGAAATCTCCCATACAAGTGAATAGGGTCAGCTCCAGTCTATTGTTGCCTATATCCATGGGGCTTGCTGTAAATCCTCACTCTAAATGTTGTTAAAACGGCTCAGGCACAATTGATGTCCCCATAACAATGCACTAAAAATAAGTAAAGAAATAAATAAACTACGGGTCCCAGGCAAAATAAATGAGCCCTTACACAGCTCCATAGGCAGAAAAATGTTTTAAAAAAGTTATTGGTCAGAAGATTGCAATGCTATTTCATTTTTTTATTGACAAAACAAACAATATACAAAGTGGGTATAGCTGAAATCGTAGTGACCTGTAGTTTAAAGCAAGCATGTTGGTTTTACCAAAGCGAGGAATTTCCAAATTGCTAAATTTTCTTTACATTTTGTGCAGCAAATATTTATTTATTTATTTTTTGGCTTTGCAATATATTATATGATAAAATGAAGAGTGCAAATAAAAACTGCATAAAAAAAGCCATCATCCAACATTGTCAGTGGAAAAATTAAAACATTATTAGGCTGGGTTCACACTACGTTTTTGCAGTACAGTTCCTGTATCAGGTTTTTGATAAAAAACGGATTCCTCAAAACCTGACCAAACTGTATCAAAATGTGTGTACAAATTTTTATCTGTATACGGTTTGAAAAAATGATGTCCGGTTGCATCCGTTTTTAAGAAAAAAATGTATATGTTTTTAACTTTTCACTCCATTATGAATAAAGTTTGTAGTGTACGGTTGCTGGATCCGGTTGGGAGGGGCGAAAACCGTCCGCTCCCGTATCCCAGCCGGATCCGGCCCGAACCCCATTCATTTCAATGAGCCGACCGGAGTTAAACACTGACTCCGGTTGTCTCATTTTTGCCCCGTATACGGTTTTCTGACTGGACCTAAAACCGTGGTATACGGATGGGATACGGGAGCGGCCGGTTTTCGCCCCTCCCAACTGGATCCAGCAACCGTACACTACAAACGTAGTGTGAAAGCACCCTTAAAAAAAAAAAACGTATACGGTTTAAGGGTGGGTTCACACCACGTTTTTGCAATACAGTTTGTATCAGGTTTTTGATTTAAAAAAACGGATTCCTCAAAATCTGACTAAACTGTATCAAAATGTGTGTACAAATTTTTATCTGTATACGGTTGAAAACCGTATACGGTTTGAAAAATGATGTCCGGTTGCATCCGTTTTTTTAAGAAAAAAACCTATACGTTTTTAACTTTTCACTCCATTATGAATAAAGTTTTACTTGTTTGATTGAAATTCCAAGAAAAAAAACTGAGCAAAGCCAAAAACTTTATGGTGAAAACTGGATGGAATCGTACGCACATACGGTTCTGTACGGTTCCCATTGGCTACCATGTAAAAAAAACGTGTACCGATTAATACAGTTTTTCATTTGGACCAAAAACTGTGGTAGGCTGCATGCACACCACGTTTTTGTTATACAGTTCCCGTATACGGTTTCAAGTTAAAAACCGTACGGAACTGTATAGAAAACTGTATACATTGACGTAACATTGTAAACCGTATGTCAAACGCATCATCCGGTTTAGTCCGTTTTGCACCTCATACGGTTTTGTCCAGTTTTTTACCCGTACCCAAAACTGTAGTCTACAACGTTTCTTGGTCCGCGTGAAAAACTGTATTAAACCGTATACGTTTTTTTTATATAACATGGGAGTCAATGGGAACCGTACAGAACTGTATGTACAGTTTTTTTTTTTGGAATTTCAATCAAACAAGTGAAACTTTATTCAAAATGGAGTGAAAAGTTAAAAACGTATAAGTTTTTTTCTTAAAAAACGGATGCAACCGGACATAATTTTTCTAACCGTATATGGTTTTCAACCGTATATGGGTTAAAATTTGTGCACACTTTTTGATACAGTTCAGTCAGGTTTTGAGGAATCAATTTTTCATCAAAAACCTGAGACGGGAACTGTATTGCAAAAACGTGGTGTGCATGCACCTGTAGACCACGGTTTTCTGTCCAGAAGAAAAAGTAAAAAAACCGTATGGTTTGAAAAACGGAGATAACCGTATACATTATGGTGCCTACGGTTTTGAATGGGAAGTCTATGGGCACAGTTTTCTGTACGGTTGCATACGTTTTTTTTTTTTTTTTTATGAAACCGTATGCCGAAACCGTATAGTAAAATCGTGGTGTGAACACACCCTAATACAGTTTTTCACCCGGACCAAAAACCATGGTAGACCACGGTTTTCTATCTGGAAAAAAAAAGGTTAAAAACCGTTTGGTTTGAAAATCGGAGATAACCGTATACATTATGGTGCCTACGGTTTTGAATGGGAAGTCTACGGGCACGGTTTTCTGTACGGTTGCATACGTTTTTGTTTTTTTAACCGTATACATTATGGTGCATACGGTTTTGAATGGGAAGTCTATGGGCACAGTTTTCTGTACGGTTGCATACGTTGTTTTTTTTTATAAAAACCGTATGCCGAAACCCTATAGTAAAATCGTGGTGTGAACACACCCTAATACAGTTTTTCACCCGGACCAAAAACCATGGTAGGCCACGGTTTTCTATCTGGAAAAAAAAAAGGTTTAAAACCGTTTGCTTTGAAAAACGGAGATAACCGTATACATTATGGTGCCTACGGTTTTGAATGGGAAGTCTATGGGCACGGTTTTCTGTACGGTGGCATACGTTATTTTTTATGAAACCGTATGCCGAAACCGTACAGTAAAATCGTGGTGTTAGTCTTAGAAGGTGACGAGGAAGAAAACGTAAGCCAAAAAATGGAACAGGTCTCTTGATAAGTGCTACCATAGTGGACGGCAAGGCTACTATAGTGTCACGGATAGTGGAAGTGTTACTGTAATGCTGTATACTGTGTGTTTTTCATAATACACTCCTAAATCCTACATCCTATACTGGCATTTATGTTGTATTCCTGCATATCTGGTAATGTTTTTTCATTTTATTTTTTTATATTTCTCTCTTTATTTGGAAGGGAGACCTCCTGTTGTTTGAGAGATTAAAAAAGTTATTTAAAAAAAAATTCTAATAAAACTGACATAAAAAAAAACAAAGAAAGAAGTTAGTGTGTCGCTGTGTACTACGTGTGACTTAGTCACGCAGCCCTGTCACCGTGGCTCACTGAGTCAGCTTTGGTAGTTGTCTCCCCACAAACCAGTCAGACGAGTCTTATGTGTTTGGGGCAACAAATAGAATCCAAAACATTTGAAAAGGAGCGAGGATGCCAAAAGAGGAGGGAAAAGGTAAAAAGACACTGAACACTCTAGGCCAAGGAGCAAGTGTAGTAAAATGCTCATTCCGGAGCGTTCTTCTGTACCCCAGGTGAGTGTGTGCTGAGACTTTGTGCACCCTAACCCTGTGATTTAGTACCTGTCACTAAGGAACAGCTTACAATAGTGTTTCCCAACCAGGGTGCCTCCAGCTGTTGCAAAACTACAACTCCCAGCATGCCCGGACAGCCGAAGGCTGTCCGGGCATGCTGGGAGTTGTAGTTTTGCAACAGCTGGTGGCGCCCTAGTTGGGAAATACTGGCATATAGTACGTAAGGATGGCGGATGCTGCAGGACTGCTGTTGCTGTTTGCCTCTTGCTTGTTTCATAGCGATAATGTTAACATGTGTATTGCAGGGGCCTGCTCTTTCAATGCGTTCTCCTTCTCCTTCAGTTCTTAGCTTTTTTTTTAGTTCCCAGACCTCTCCATGCACCAATGCAGATGATACACCTGATATGTGCAGCTACCTATGGGTCTAGTCTGGGATCTGCTCTCCAGATTACATGTTAACTAGCCCATACCCTCAGTTACTTATTAACCCAAAAAAATGTGTCGCGCCTGATTTACATCCTCTAAGGACATGACATTGAATTACAAACAATGACTCTTAGACACACATTATGTGACAGGGATGGAGGAACACCTTTAACTGTAGCTATAAACCGTCAGACAAGCTTAGCACCGTTCCATTCATGAAGTCAGCAGGCGCCTGGCACTGAATGTAGAGCGGGATTATAGTAGCATTAGGGTGGTATGCAAGGTAAGACGCTGTAAATGTGCTTCCATTTTCTAAAGAAAATGTTTTTAAAAAAAAAAGAAAACAACAGACTTTATCCCAGATCTATGCAGAATTTATATTTTTAAATATTGGGAAAGGCTTGTGAAGAAAGTGCACCTTGTTTTCTCTGGAGCATTTGTGATCTGCAGCATCTAATCTATCACAGAATGAACACTCTTTGTTAATGATTTCCTTGTGTGTACAGTGTCAAGATGTAGTCATGTGGTGGCCCGGTACAGGTGTTGTACCCCTGTACCCTTGCTGTCCTGTCAGGCAACCTCCCCTGGGCCCCCTGCATCTGTTCCCCTTGTACAGTTATTGTTATGCTATGTAATGTATATAAAATGTTGTAGCTTTAAGAACATCTATGATTGTAACCCAGTGAGGTGTCAGTGACCATGTGACCTAAGGGTGACCTATGGGACCCCGCCAGAGTCTCCCCTATATAGGCCCTGGGTGGAGCCTCTGCTCTCTCTCTTAGTCTTTGCTGAACCGCAGTGCAGTCAAAAAGAGAGAAAAGCAAAGGCACTCCTTGTGGAGTAACGTAGGTGGTAATGGTAAGAAGATAGGGGATTCAATACCGCTTACCAGATAAGGTTGTGTAACAACATACACAACAATGGTACAGGTGTGTAGTTATATAGGGTCCATCTGCAGCCTTCCTGGATAGGAGTAGGATAATGTAGAAAAAAGATTTGTTTAGACCAGGATTCGTGGTGCTGATTAGGACACAGGACTCACAGGATCAGGATAACATCCATCAGACTTTAATACCAATAATGCAACGCGTTTCGGTGCGCATGTGCAGCTTCTTCAGGCAACTGAAGTTGCCTGAAGAAGCTGCGCATGCGCTGCGAAACGCGTTGCATTGTTGGTATTAAAAGTCTGATGGATGTTATCCTGATCCTGTGAGTCCTGTGTCCTAATCAGCGCCACGAATCATGATCTAAACAAATCTTTTTTCTACATTACAGTGCAGTCAAGTCCTAGGTGTGTGTCTGGAGTCCAGAGGAGGCCTAAAGTCTGTCAAGTAGCCACAAGTCTACAAGTCCACTACCCCCAGTTCCAAGTCAAAGCTGGTAAGCTACAAACTGGGTATAGTCAGTCAAGTCAAAGTCAACCTGTCTTCAGTCAGCGTGGCTTGCATCAGAAATGTCCCAGTCCACTACAAGTCCCAGCAAGCCCTAAGGTCTCTGAAGTCACTGGTCACCTCCGTGGCCCGGGCTAAGCTGTATAGACTATTCAACCTGTCTAATTCAGTAAAGCTGCCGTTGTTCCGTAACTTGGCGTCGGATTCGTTATTGCCCCCGTGCCTAGCCCAGGATCCAGCGGTATACCTTCCGGTGGTATTGAGGATAAACCATGCCCTGGCGTCACGAATACAAGGGGTAAATGCCATCTGCCCCTAGGGTAATTCCATCTGCCCTGCATCACACCCTCTACCACAGTCACAAAGTCATTCCTTGCACACTTAGCTTGCCTGGGTAATCTTTGCTACCATATGGTTGTTTTGTGCCAGTTTCAGATGTTTCTGTCAATAGAGATATATGTCCTGCACACTGTTGAAAAATAAGTTGCAAATGAAGGATCTGGTACAGTCACAAACACCATAGTAAATTCAGACACACAGACGCATTTCGGCACTGATAAAGGTCCAATGGAACCAGATTAACTCAGTGACAGTGCTTACATTTCTTATCACATTCTTGCCTGTGTAGATTTTGCGTGAGTTCTGGATTAAGATTGCAAACCTTTCTTGAGTGCTGTGGAATGTTCTTTGGCATGTTATTATGGGGGTCACAAGACTCTAATTTAATTTTGATGACTGAACAAACAGATATAGGTATGGGGTGTGATAAGGGGAGTAGCAGCTGGGAGGGTGTTGAGCAGACTGTAAACTGAATAAAGATACATATTTGTCATGACAGTGTTACCAGGGCACAAGAAGGATTTAATACCAGGAACGTGTAAAGACCAAAAACAGTTGAGATCTGCCCCCGTCATGCTGACCTGGAAGCTACCCAGACTGCTAAACGTTCACCAGGTGCCCAAGGTGAGGTCTGGTAAAATTGGCACATGAGATCATGCATCTTAGTTTAAACATTGCTAAACCTGTTTTGTGTTCTTTCCTATAAGGTATTTCATGAAGACAGTATTATTTGTGGGTATCGTTCCCCACCAAGTTCTGCCACTGATTGTGTCCTAAGCCTCTTCCAAATGACCAATGAGACCGTTAATATTTGGACACATTTTATACCTACCTGGTAAGACCATACATTTGATGCAGTTACACATTGTTCCTCTTTTATGACTATATTCACACAGTTGATTTTCAGTCATATTTGTAACCGTAAAAAATGTGACCTTTTTTTTAAAAAAAAAAAAACAATGTTAAAGAAATTGCTGCCTTTTTTTCACATTTTATGACAGTTTTTTAGGTCTGGCCCTAATTTACGGTCAGATGTTATTTTTCCTACCTTAATTTCTCATGGCCGAACAGACTCGTTATTATGACGGCTTTTGGGAATTACAACCGTTTTTTTTTTTTTAAATATATATATATATATATATATATATATATATATATATATATATACAGTGTGTGCACTGACTGCTTTTCCATAAACTTTAATACAACACATTATTTTGCAGAAATACTGCTATTTTTAAAGATTACCTGTCACCAAATAAACTTTTCTAAACTACTGTATTTTTCGCCGTATAAGACGCACTTTTTCTTCCCCAAAGCTGGGGGGGAAAAGTTGGTGCGTCTTATACGGCGAATACACACCTATCGCGGCGGTCCCTGCGACCATCAACGGCCAGGACCCTCGGCTAATACAGGACATCACCGATCGCGGTGATGTCCTGTATTAACCCTTCAGACGCGGCGATCAAAGCTGACCGCCGCGTCTGAAGCAAAAGTGACACTAACCCGGCTGTTCAGTCGGGCTGTGCGGGACTGCTATGGTGAAATTGCGGCGTCCCGAACAGCTTACAGGACACCGGGAGGGACCTTACCTGCCTCCTCTGTGTCTGCTCCGTGCCGGGATCCCCTGCATGGCCGGCGCTCTCCTTCGACGTTATCACGTCGTCGCGCATGCCGTCCCGTCATCCAATAGGAGCGGCGTGCGTAGCGACGTGATGACAGCGACAGATGAAGCAACATCCAGGGCAGCGGTGACGAGTGGTGACGGGTCCGAAGCGACGGGAACACGTGAGTATTACCTCCTATACCAGTGGTCTTCAACCTGCGGACCTCCAGATGTTGCAAAACTACAACTCCCAGCATGCCCAGACAGCCAACAGCTGTCCGGCATGCTGGGAGTTGTAGTTTTGCAACATCTGGAGGTCTGCAGGTTAATGATCACTGTTGGGTTCAGAATCTTTTTTTTTTTCTAGATTTTGCGCCTTTAAAATTGGGTGCGTCTTATATGCTGGTGCGTCCTATAGGGCGAAAAATATGTATCTGACTGTTCTTCTTGCTCACATTGTGGCAGGGACCAGAACAGCGCCACCTAGTGGACGTTTTTTCTATTACATTTTAAACATATTTATGTTGATCATTTTAAAAGCAAGTAAACCAGAAAGAGTCTGCTAATTACTCAAGGAACATTATATTAAAAGTTTTATTTGGTGACAGGTACTCTTTACTCTTAATTTTACTGCCATATTTTAGAATAAAATACAGCTAGCTTTACACTGTGTGAACATAGCCTTGTACTGTAACATTCTCTACGCTATTGCAAGTTCTTAAACTTGCCCGAGTACCACCAACTCTCCTGCTTTATTCTGTTTCAGATTCTTCACCTTTTTTCTACTAAATCTTGTTCTTTCCTGGATTCCTCATATCTATTCGGTCAAACATTGGGGATCACTTTCCCTGCTTCCTTTCTCTTCGTAAGTGTCTATCAATGATCGATGCTGGAGATTGATCTGGAGTTCCATAACATCATTTCTATCATCAGTGTTATTGCAGAATATACAACGATCTGGAAATGTTTTTGACTCCGTTTGAACACTAAATTAATGATGGGGAGGACGGACGGACGGACTGAAAAGCCAAAATAAAGTCCCTGAGGACTACTTTGTCCTGTAGTCTGCAGTAAACTTTACTTTGGATCAGTCAGTAATGTAAATAGAAATACCTAAACTTAGAAACACCGTATAATGATGGAGCCCTCTGGCGCTTCATAGTATTTATTTAGTACTAATACAATAAGCAGTGGCATAACTTGAAACTTCTGTTCCCAAACTGAAAACACCTGTTATACCCAGGCTCCTGTCCCAGGGTTCAACTCGACCTCTGCACCCTCCATAGATATGTTCTTAGTAATGTCACCTATTTACCACTATTCATTTAAAGTAATTAAATCCTCTTATAGTAACAAATATGGACATTTATCAACGGGTTTAGTCCGGTTTTCTTTACTATAATTGTCGCAAAATTGTCGCAACTGCGACTACGCGATTTTTCGTGCGACATTTTGACTGGAAAGCGAGAAAAGCAAGTTTTCCAAAAATTAACTACGTAGTAATCATTTAAAAATGGACTACGGGTAGTCATGTATTTATTAACTGCGACAGTCGCAACTGCGCAAAAAAAAAGTCGCAACAGGGTTAAAAATTGACCAAATTTACTCCAGCTCAAACATGGAGCACAAAAAGCTACTACCAAAGTAAAAAAGGAAAAATTGCTTACGTGAAAGAAAATTATCAACAGGCTGAAACCAGTTGATAAATAAGTCACACATAAGCAAAAAAAAAGTAAGGAAAAAATTACTAAAAAAAAGAATACATAAGCAAACATTGATAAATGTCCCCCAAAGTGTTTACAGAGCATTGGATAGCTCTTTGTCCAATTGCCCCTGCTTCTTGTAGACTCCCTTCTACTTGATCTGTAGCTTCCACAATCCTTGCCAGTAGCGAAAGGCCTTTAAAATGAAGAGCAGACTGCCAAAGTTCTTTAAAGTTGCTATGAACATATTCTGCTTTGTTTGTTAGGGATGCTCGGCATTTTCATTCTAATAGTAATAAATACAATGAAAAGTAGTAGATGCATTACTATTTCTCTGTCTATTTCCCCACACCCCACAGGTTTACCCAGAACACATCTGCTTAAAAAAATAAAGGGAACACTTAAACAACACAATGTAACTCCAAGTCAATGACACTTCTGTGAAATCACACTGTCCACTCAGGAAGCGACACTGACTGACAATCAATTTCACATGCTGTTGTGCAAATGGAACAGACAACAGGTGGAAATTATAGGCAATTAGCAAGACACCCCCCAATAAAGAAGTGGTTCTGCAGGTGGTGACCACAAACCACTTTTCAGTTCCTATGCTTCCTGGCTGATGTTTGGTCACTTTTGAATGCTGGCGGTGCTTTGACTCTAGTGGTAGCATGAGACGGAGTCTACAACCCACACAAGTGGCTCAGGTAGTGCAGCTCATTAAGGATGGCACGTCAATGCGAGTTGTGGCAAGAAGGTTTGCTGTGTCTGTCAGCATAGTGTACAGAGCATGGAGGCGCTACCGGGAGACAGTCCAGTACATCGGGAGACGTGGAGGAGTTCATAGGACGACAACAACCCAGAAGCAGGACTGCTACCTCGGCCTTTGTGCAAGGAGGAGCACTGCCAGAGCCCTGCAAAATTACCTCCAGCAGGCCACAAATGTGCATGTGTTCACTCAAACGGTCAGAAACAGACTCCATGAGGGTGGTTTGAGGGCCCAACATCCACAGGTGCGGGTTGTGCTTACAGCCCAACACCGTGCTGGACGTTTGGCATTTGCCAGAGAACACCAAGATTGGCAAATTTGCTGTGCATCTGTGCTCTTCACAGATGAAAGCAGGTTCACACTGAGCACACGTGACAGACGTGACAGAGTCTGGAGACGCCTTGGAGAACGTTCTGCTGTCTGCAACATCCTTCAGCATGACCGGTTTGGTGGTGGGTCAGTAATGGTGTCGGGTGGCATTTCTTTGGGGGGACGCACAGCCCTCCATGTGCTTGCCAGAGGTAGCCTGACTGCCATTAGGTACCGGGATGAGATCCTCCGACCCCTTGTGAGACCATATGCTGGTGCAATTGGCCCTGGTTTCCTCCTAATGCAAGACAATGATAGACCCCATGTGGCTGAAGTGTGTCAGCAGTTCCTGCAAGAGGAAGGCATTGATGCTATGGACTGGCCCGCCCGTTCCCCAGACCTGAATCCGATTGAGCACATCTGTGACATCATGTTTCGCTCCATCCACCAATGCTGCCACATTGCACCACAGACTGTCCAGGAGTTGGCGGATGCTTTAGTCCAGGTCTGAGAGGACATCCCTCAGGAGACCATCCACCACCTCATCAGGAGCATGCCCAGGCATTGTAGGGAGGTCATATGAGCACGTGGAGGCCACACACTACTGAGACTCATTTTGACTTGTTTAAGGACATTACATCAAAGTTGGATCAGCCTGTAGTGTGGTTTTCCACTGTGATTTTGAGTGTGACTCCAGACCTCCATGGGTTGATACATTTGTTTTCCATTGATACATTTTGTGTGATTTTGTTGTCAGCACATTCGACTATGTAAAGATGAAAGTATTTCATACGATTAGTTCATTCAGTCAGATCTAGGATGTGTTATCTTAGTGTTCCCTTTACTTTTTTGAGCAGTCTATATAACTGTAACTAATAATTGGCTTACAGGATGCTAAATGAAGGTTGTTTATCTCTACAGGTATTTCCTATGGCGAATGCTGGTACTTCTTTCCTCTCCTGGTTCCTTACATGATCCATTTATGTGGCCACTGTTTGTCTACCTTTTGTCCTGCTGCATCTACCCGCTGATGTCCACTTGTGCTCATACATTCAGTGTCATGTCCACCCAAGCTCGGCACATTTGCTTTTTCCTGGACTATGGAGCTTTGAGCCTATACAGCCTGGGTAGGGAAATATTTTACATATTTCACATGATATTGAAGGACAGAGTACAGTATGCACTTTAGCTACTACGTTTCCAACGAATACTATTGAACAGTAATGGGTGTGAATGTAGACATTGGCAAAAGCCATCTCTAACAATGTTATTGTTGTAACAACGAGCTGTGAATATAATGGAGATTGGAATGCATTGGGAACTCTTTTATTCTTCTTCTATGTGGGTATTGATGAAATCTATTAGCTGTCAACAAGGGTAGGAACAATACACAACATAATTCTGCCCATCAGTCACCTATAGTTAAATGTTCACTACAGGTTTTTCCGTAATATTGATGTAAGCAATACTGTGTGATACAATATAAATTGTGAACTACAACATCCAAAAGTATACATGACTTGTATTCATGTGACAAAATAAGCATTAACATGCTACAGATGATACAACGCAATGCAGTTCCTTTTAGTTCAGCATGCCTGAAGGTACACATGAATTAACTCTCAGCCAAACATTTTGTTCTACTGACAGCTATTGCTCTGGATTCCCCATAGAGATGCACGCTTGGCACAGTTGAGCCTGGTTCATTTACATGATGTAGGGAGATAAGACTTTGACAGACACTTTTGGAAGTGATTTATCTCCCATGGGAACAAGAGAATTGGAATGTTAAAATCCATTCTTCCTCTAGACTGGTAGCTGTATGAGATGGGCGGGCTTGGCCAAAATTTGTCCAGTGTGTATGGGCACCTTTTCACTGTAGTTGATTTATAGTCATATGTTGGTCTATATAGCTGTTGAAGATTGCACTCCTTGGGGGAGATTTATTAAAACCTGTCCAGAGGAAATACTGACTGCAATGAGCTCTAGAACAAATACCAAATGCTCTGTGTGAGCCCAGCTTTAAACTTTCTATATAAGGCTGGGTACAGACATTGTAAAATAATACGAAAAATATGGCTACTTTTTATTCCAATGAAACTTTTTTTTTATCTAATAATGTACTCTATGTAAAGGGTCCATCAGTGCACACATTGTTTAAAAAAATATGTCTGTAAAGCCATAAAGCACTATTATTAGATAAAAAATATGCCCATGTTTTATTCCTATTTTACGACACTACTTTTCCTAAGATTTTACGATGTGTGAACCCAGCCTTGTTGTGTTGTATGTACAATAAGAAATGTAATGCAACTTCTTCAGGCCATTTGTAGGTCTTTATTTGCTAAAGTCCAATACTTTTAAGCCATTTGTTAGTCACTGTTGTGACTCAGCTCACTTCTGTTTTGGATTCTAATTTTAGGGTCAGCCATTGCCTACTCTGCATATATCTTCCCAGATCGGTGGGTGAACAGCACATTCCACCTGTGGTTTGTAACTTGGGCTGTTTTCAACACAATCATCAGCACTGGATTGTCCTGCTATTCCAGGTATGTATGCATTGGACACAACAAGGGTAAACTAAAAACATTGAGCCTATAGAAAAGCTGAATGATCTGCTCTGAACTGGAATACAATGTATACCAAGGATAAAGAAATGAAAAGGTCAGAAGACCCAGTTAAACATAGCTGTCACGTCTTCATACACCATGCCTCTTTTTATACTGTCAAACACAGGTTATATCATTTTAAGTATTTAGACTTATGTTTGGCAACATGTGGTATAGGCAGCACAATCTGCCTTTCTGGCTAGGTAGTGCATTTATTAAAGGAATGTATCACTAGAACCAGATACTTTTAATTTTTTTTTGTTTGTTTGTTTTATCTGTTTCTGTTCTCTGATTGTAATTTTATTTTATTTTTTACATTATTATGGGGGAAGCCATTTTGCCTGGGCCTTTTTTTTTTACAGCATTTGTTAATATATTTTAGAGCAAAACCCATAGACATAGGTAACAACAGATAGAAGTTGTGGTATTTACATGAATTAGAAAAGTGTTTGGGTGTGCTTGGTGACCTTTACAGAGGTCATCCTAAAGGGTGAGGGAGACTGAGCTGTGAGCAACAGCTATTGTGTTTACTGCTCTTATCTATATACTGGTATCTCCTTTCACTCTACTCCTGTCTATGTTGATAAGGAGAACACGTCTGGGAATTTATCTTTACAAAACAAAAAGTCTTAGTTTAGTTTTAGCCCTGGTGGCCTGCAAGATTTCAAGATTATTTTAAAATATAGATAGTAAAATGGAATATTAGAAAAACATCACCAAAAATTCTTAAAAATTCCCTTTAAGTGTAGAAAGTGGAGTGGTTTTCTGGAGGTCTGCGCAATGCTCCTTCCTTGCTTTAAAGGATAGGATAAGATGTCTGATTGCTGTCCCACGATCTCCAGGCCGGCACCATGGCGTCCTGAACACGGAAGCTTGGAGTTTCCATGTTCGTGATGTTCACCTGATGCCCCCTTCTTTCATGTCTATGGGAGGGGGCATGATGGCTAGTACTTCATGCACCATATGCTCTTAGTGGCAGAGTACCCCTTTAAGGCAAATGTAGTGAAATGATGAATGTTCTGATAGTTGTTAGTTGTGACTTATCTCTAGCACTCTGTAAGTGGAAATCACATATGTATTATTATTATTTTTTATATATATATATATATATATATATATATATATATATATAAAGTGTCATTTGGCTAGTATGTTATAGATTCCACATGCATGGCGGTAGCTGTAGTATAAAATGATAATAATATCTAATAAGTCATTTGTACAAAGGAGAACTAAATATAAACTAGATTACATTATAATAAGGTGTATACCAGTTGTTTTATGTCAAATGTTGCAGATATACAAACTTGAGCAGCAGATATTGATCCCATGGAAGAGCACCAGGATCTTTAGATCAATTAAATAGAAGGGAAGAGCAAAGGGCCACATCATCCCAGGATAGGAAGTGAGAAGAGCTTGACAACCCGGGTGGCTCAAGGTTTGAGATCCAAGGCAGCCCAATTTGATAAGATAACCATCCATAGTGTCATTACTCATTGTATGGGTTTTCTCACACAGCATCATATTATAACCCCTTGACTTAGCTGCAGAGATTTGTAGATGGGAGTTATATTGGGATGCTATATGATATAGAGCAGCCAGACATCTAAATTTAAATCATTCCTAAGCTTGTTAGATTTATTAGACAACAAAGAACAAAATCGACTGCAACAATCAGGGATATCAGAGACGCCATCTTTGACCAACACCTGGCAACTTGTGGACAAGTCCACCAAATGTGGTATGCCAAGGTCACTTGATGACTTTCCTTTGTGATGACACCTGGGTACTGAAATGTGAAATCTTATTTCCAATTATTCGTATATAGAAGAGAACAGACATGTAGCATTTGAGAGAGCCTAAAATACTCTGCCTGAGGTGGTGAATGTTTTTCTAAAACTTTCTGTGCTAAAAGAACATTGAAGTTGGTTAAAAATTAATGAAGGTTGTCCAAAAGTTGTTGTGAGAGAGTCGGTCAGTCATTCTGTAGGAGGAATCTGGGTTTATGAGTATCTAGACTACAAAGTTACCAAGAAATATACAGTGTATATATATATATATATATATATATATATATATATATATATATATAAAAGATAAATGCAGCACACAGGATGAAATCAAGTGAAATTGTATTTGTACACATTGGAATAAACCACCACTTCACTTGACTTCATCCTGTGTGCTGCATTTATCATGGATATATACTTTGGACTGGCTAACCACCATCTTTCAACTGTGCGCACCACCTGCTTAAGAATGCCGTACTTTGGGACGTGCTGCTCCTATCTTGATATATATATATATATATATATATATATATATATATATATATATAAACCTAAGAGTGAAATTAGGTCAGCAGCATAATAGGCATAATAACACAGCTTTCCTCAGAAGACAAGATCCATGGTCTTATTCGCAATCCATTGAAGTAGATCGATCTGATTTAAAGGGGTACTCTGGTGGGAAACCATTTTTATTTTTTTTTATTTTTTTTAAATCAACTGGTGCCAGAAAGTTATACAGATTTGTAAATTACTTCTATTAAAAAATCTTAATCCTACCAGTACTTATTAGCTGCTTAATACTACAGAGGAAATTATTTTCTTTTTGGAACACAGTGCTCTTTGCTGACATCATGACCACAGTGCTCTCTGCTGACATCATGACCACAGTGCTCTCTGCTGACATCTCTGTCCATTATAGGAACTGTCCAAAGCAGCATATGTTTTCTAGGGGGATTTTCTCCTACTCTACAGTTCCTAAAATGGACAGAGATGTCAGCAGAGAGCACTGTGCTCGTGATGTCAGCAGACAGCTCTGTGTTCCAAAAAAGAAAATAATTTCCTCTGTAGTATTCAGCAGCTAATAAGTACTGGCAGGATTAAGATTTTTTGATAGAAGTAATTTACAAATCTGTTTAACTTTCTGGCACCAGTTGATAAAAAAAAAAAAAAGAGTTTTCCACCGGAGTACCCCTTAAACATTCTTCCCTGCTGTGAATGAATAAATAATGTACTTCATTTGCATTTGAGATTTATGGAGCCAGGATTTCAGGGTGCCTGTAGTTGTTAGGCACCATGTCATGGCTATAAGGTTGTCACATATTACTCAGGTCTTCTCCGAAACCTGACAGATTATGATGTCCATTCCCTTAATCAGTGCTAGGTCTCCACAATTCTTTAAGGCTTATCTATTGAACTATCCACCAACAGGCTGGGTATTCCTGTCCTACATTATAACAGCCATCTGATAGAAAGGTAAATATTGGACATAAAGTGGTTATCTCCTCTCTCTGACTGTGATTAAGTAGATGTTTGCTGATACCAATCGGGTTGGGGAAATCTTTCAATGTGAAGTGTTTCTAAGCAAATGACGAGTCCAGTATTCATTGAGTCCTTCGATTTGCAATGGGTCTACTGGGATTGTAATCTAACCTATAAGGAGTGAGAGACTATTAAAGTGCACCTGCCGTATTTACGTATATGTCTTACAGTACATACGGTATTTAAATCTGAAGCCACTGACATCTGTATATTTATACCCAATGGTATATTCAAGCACTCATCAAACATTGTTTATGAATAATAAAGGACAGATCTTCCATCTGTAGCCTATTGTCATCTAGACAAATAATCAATTTCCTATATTAATGGCAGGTATACTTTAATTAAGATGTCAAACTTGGCAATAAGGTGCATGTTCAGTAATTGTAGTAAATCCAGATTCATTCTGTTACTAACATGATCATTGGGTATGTATCCCAGCATGCTGCTGTGTTCTGCTGGATGATACAGGGGGAAACTTGCATTGTATGATGCATTGCATAAGATACAGTTAGACAAGCCAAGTTAATTCTCTATATCTGCAGGTTTCCAGAGCAGACTCGTCCACGGCTTAGCAAGGTTTTTCGAGTAACGGCCTTTGCATATCCCTACCTGTTCGACAGCATTCCAGTGTTCTATCGGGTAAGGCACGAAACACACTGGGAGGGGAAGTTATAATGTAACTATCCTGTTCATATCAGGCGTGTTCACATCTAGCCGAGTAAAAATATTTGAAAAGGGGCAACGGATTTACACTATGTCAATCTGCCTGCTGTATCATTTTTAAGATTATCAGAGTTAAGAGTATGTCTGTGTCCTCCCATATCCTAAAATAACATAGGGATAATGTCCAGATATGAAATCCTATACAGTGGTCCCTTAACATACGATGGTAATCCGTTCCAAATGGACCATTGTTTGTTGCAACCATCGTATGTTGAGGGATCCGTGCAATGTAAAGTATAGGACAGTGGTCTACAACCTGCGGACCTCCAGATGTTGCAAAACTACAACACCCAGCATGCCCGGACAGCCAACGGCTGTCCGGGCATGCTGGGAGTTGTAGTTTTGCAACATCTGGAGGTCCGCAGGTTGTAGACCACTGGTATAGGAAGTTGTACTCACCTGTCCCCGCCGCTCCGGACCGTCACCGCTCGTTACCGATGCCCTGGATGTCACCTTCCATCGCTGTCGCTGCGTCCCCGGGGTGTCCCCGACGCTCCGGTAAGGCCTCTGTTTCCCCGGCATCCTCGCTCTCCGTCGCCGCCATCTCGTCGCTACGCACGCCGCTCCTATTGTATGATGGGCGGGCGTGCGCAGCGATGTGATGACGACGATGGAGAGTGCCGATGATGCAGGGGATCACGAAGATGACGCGCCGGAGCCCCGAGGACAGGTAAGTGATCGTCAGCGGACCACACGGGGCACCGTAAATGGCTATCCGGTGGAAGCTGAAGTAGTCTGCGCTGCCGGATAGCCAATTATGCGATGGCCCCGACATACAAAAGCATCGTATGTTGATGCTGCCTTCAACATGCGATGGCCTCTGAGAGGCCATCGCATGTTGAAATTATCGTATGTCGGGGCCATCGTAGGTCGGGGAGGTAACTGTATATCACAGACAAAATATCCATCAATGAACTGAGCCCTGTCCAAGCGTGTATCAAGCAGACCTGGAGTTATACAAGTGGCATTGTGCAATGACTGAAGCTTAGGGTGACATCTTGTTGCTGGGTTCATGCTTATGTTCCTCACACTGTAGCATAGCTGTCTGCAGACGGTCCATTATTTTGTTACTTATCCCTACTTCATCATCTGGTCACAGAAGGCTGGCCATAGACATTAGACATCTATTAACTAAGAGTCAATTATTGCTTTGCTATTCGTAGTTAATACATTTGTTAGGCCTGCCTGTCTGATGCAGTCACGTATGATTCAGATGGAGCAAGAAAATAACACCGCTTAAAGAGGACCTGTCGTCAGTCCAAACTAAATTTGGTTTTTGTAAATCATTTCATATCCTTAGGAGCCCTGATTCCAACTGTGTTTTTTAATATCTCACTACGCCTCCCTTTCCCGAGATAGAGGTTTTACTGTTTGATTGAATACCTGTACCTACCACTGAATAGTAAAATGGTCGGGAACCTAATCACACCCCATTTTGCAATAATCACACCACCCTGAACATGATTCACGCCCCCTCAGCCTCCTTATCACTTAGACTAGAATTAACACCCCGTTTTGCAATAATCACACCACCCTGAACATGATTTGTACCCCCCTTAGCCTCTTTATCGCTTGGACTAGAATACACCTCCATTTTTAAAGACCATAACAGGTAGTCAACCAAATAGTAAAACCTCTATTTCTCTGGTATGGGGGGAATAACAAAAAAATATGTATACACTGATGGAACCAGGGCACCCGATACTATAAAATGATAATAACTTACATTTCTTAGACTGACTACAGATCCTCTTTAAGGAGGCTATATACTATATACTTATAGTTGTCACCAATAGTATTTTTCCCCTAATATCTGCTAAGGTGCTAAACTCCATACACATTAGATTGTTGTCTGATCCAACTAAAATCGACAGGTTCAGCTGGCTATGATCTAATAAACTTGGGCAAGTTTATATACTTCTTTGTTTAAAGGTGGCCATACATCTTCAAAATCTGTCATCCAAAGCCAATATCTGTTTAACATGATTCTCCCATATACATGAACTTCTCCGTCAGTTGCTTATCCCTAGGGGTATTTAATTTAACATACCCAATCATTCTTCTCCCTGACATCATCTGTTGAGTAGGAGGCTGCCATACACATTAGACAGTCAGACAAAATCTGTGGGTTTGGCAGACTTTTCAAATGTGTATTGGGGCTAGAGATGAGCGAACTTACAGTAAATCCGATTCGTCACGAACTTCTCGGCTCGGCAGTTGATGACTTTTCCTGCATAAATAAGTTCAGCTTTCAGGTGCTCCGGTGGGCTGGAAAAGGTGGATACAGTCCTAGGAGACTCTTTCCTAGGAATGTATCCACCTTTTCCAGCCCACCGGAGCACCTGAAGGCTGAACTCATTTACGCAGGATAAGTCATCAACTGCCGAGCCGAGAAGTTTGTGACGAATCTAATTTACTATAAGTTTGCTCATCTCTAATTGGGGCCTTCATTCATTAAATTCTCATCAGATCCTTCTGTAAGAAAGCAATGTGTTTCAAAATGTTTAGTTTTAGAAGTTGTTTTAACCATTATTTCTCATTGATATTTATGAATGTTTCTTGTCTGTTTGCAGCTATTCTTCTGCTCGGGTAATGACTGCACACACAATGCCACGCTTACCATGCACATCTGGCATTCGATCTTTGCCTTCCTTACTGGTTTTCTGTTTGCTACACATCTCCCAGAGAGGCTCGCCCCAGGACGATTTGATTATGTGGGTGAGTATGTGGTGGCCCAGTACAGGAGTTGTACCCCTGTACCCTTGCTGTCCTGTCTGGCGGACTTGCATAGCAAGCTGCAGAGACAGTAGAAGCAAACTAAGCAAAATATACAGACATAACCAAGTGCATTATAGTTTAAAAAATATTATAAAATTAAAAATACATTTCAGGTACTAAGAAGAATTTTTTTTAAATACAATTAAAAATAAGTTGTTAAAAATGTAAATATACATTTTTGATACACATTTGATGCAATTAAATTTTTAATATACACTTTTATCAAACACTTGCATAACTACCACAAACCATTTAAACTTAATAAATCATTGTTGTTGCCCGGGAGACAGGCTGATTTAAAAAATAAAAAAGGAGGGCCACAAGCCAAAATGCACAAAATGTTTGTAGACTTTCAAATAATATGTTGTTATACCCCAATGAAATGGCAAGAATAAAGATTCTACAGCCACTTTCATACTTGTATAATACTTTAGTGCACCTAAATTCCTACTTTTTCTTAATTATTCTTATAGGGAATCTGTCTTCAGTATCACCTGCACTAACCTGTTGTACAGGCTTGTAGTAACACTGATGATGAAAATGATACTTACCGCTCCTCGCTCCGTGCCTCTGGTCTTTAGTAATCTTCGGTCTTTGGTATATGCAAATCTGGATCTTCATGCACAGGAGAGCATTCCCAAGCCCCTGCTGCATGGTGACGTCCTGCCTGGATCTCCATAGTAGTGCCTCTTCCTCCCCTCTACAGAGGGGTGCTCAATTCTGCCGCAGAAGAAGCTCATTACAGGGGAGGGAGGCATTATCATGAAGATGCTGCCCACCATGAACCAGAGTCTTGGAAACGCCCCCTGTGAACCAAGCTCCAAATTTGCATATATCGAAGACCAAGGATTACAGAAGATCGGAGACACAGAGCAGAGAGCGGTAAGTATAATTTTCATCAATGTCACACACACTACTGGTCTGTACCAACAAGTTAGTGTGGGTGATACTGATGACCGATTCCCTATTAGGTATTCAGAGATGTTATATTTCTGCAATGTCTCAGATATATATGAAATAACAAACATGCTGTAGCTTGATCATCCAAGCACTACATTTGGTGCCCGCAAGCCATAAAAGAACACAGTTTATTTAATGGCATCTTGCCTGTAAGTCTGCTCTGATTGTATAAGATGTCCATGTGAAAGAATATACATGCCTCATCCATGGAACAGCTTTATATAGTAAACCATAAAGAAAAACCCCGCCCCTCCATGCCCACAATCCTAAAGACCAGTGGTCAAGTAGAGAATTGTATGCAGTCTGTATCAGAGAGCTTGTTGTTATATTAACTCTATATTCTATATTTTTGGAGAACCCATCTAAAGGACATCATTGGTTTGCTGGTAGCTGTACAATATTCAGGCATTAATACATCTCGAGGTCGTGGACATGCTTTAAAGGTCTCACAGCCCTCTCTGACCAGCAGTGTTCTTCTTCCACAGGTCACAGTCACCAGCTATTTCACGTATTTGGTGTCATGGGAACATATTGTCAGATGGAATCCCTGATTATGGATATGAACCTAAGGAAGGAATGGCTTCTGGATCACAGTCTTACGCCATCACTATCTGGCACTCTGGGAGCCTGGTGCTTAGCACTGGGGATTTCCTTACTGCTCATTGCTGCTTTCTCATGGGCTCTGTGCTGGAAGCCAAAGGAACAGGAAAAAAGAAAACACATGTGAAGTGTTTTAGATGCAGTATATGATCTAGATTGGATGAAATGAAACAATAGTTGAACTATGAGAAGTTTTTGTGGCATAGTTTGCCTTGATGGTCTAGGGATGCAGTACAAGGACATGTGAATACAGAATGCATAGTATGGTATCCAAAAAGAAGAAACTATTCCAGCATTGCAGAGTTATTCAGCGTCTTACGCATTTAATGTGCCATTGAATACTCGAAAATACACAAACTTTTTTCAATAACGCACTCCATGGACTTAACAATGCTGCAGAGCACTGAAAAAAAAAGAGAAGGAGCATTAATTTATTGTTACCTGGCATATTGTCAGTGTGAAGATCTGAGTGGGAAGTACATGTTTCAGATCCATGAAAATTCAGACTTAAATATTTCTATGACCGCTAAGTGCCTCTGAAAACCAGCTGGTGGAGAACTTCCCTGTAACCGGTGTCCTTACCAGCTCTGAAGATCACTCTGAAGTACTTGGTTAACCAGGAATCGGACATGATGCGCACCAAGGAATTGAAAATCAGTTAGGAATAAGTGGGGGTCCCAGCTCCTGAATCTTTTCAATCTTTATTGTCTATGTCTCTAAACTGATCAGTTGTGACGTTAAAGGGGTACTCCACCCCTAGACATCTTATCCCCTATCCAAAGGATAGGGGATAAGATGTCTGATTGCGGGGGTCCCACCGCTGGGGACCCCTGCAATATAGCATGCAGCACCCACCTGTATCTGCTTCCGGCAGAGCTGGAGGTTCTGGCTTCGCACCACGGGAACGGAAGATCATGATGTCACGACTCCGCCCCCGTGTGACATCACGCCCCGCCTCCTCAATGCAGGTCTATGGGAGGGGGCGTGACAGCCGATCTTCCGTTCCCGTGGTCGGGAGCCAGAACCTCCAGCGCTGCCGGAAGCAGATACAGGTGGGTGCTGCATGCTATATTGCGGGGGTCCCCAGTGGCGGGACCCCCGCGATCAGACATCTTATCTCCTATCCTTTGGATGGTGGATAATATGTCTAGGGGTGGAGTACCCCTTTAAAACCACTAACAAATATTCTGTAGACCCTCCTCACGTCACCAAAACAGCTCTGACCTGTCAAGGCTTGAACTCCCTGAGACCACCTAAGGTGTTTAAAGGGAACCTGGTACAGTCACTTTTTAAGTATAGGTTATAGGTTGTGTCATACAGCCTTCATGGATTAGACTTTTCTTCAGCCCTTTTCACAGATGCTTACGTGGATTGAGATCTGGAGAATTTAAAGGCCACATCAACACTTTGAACTTTGCCATGTTCCTCAAAGTATTAGGCTAGGCTTCCACTTTTTTTTTTTTTGTCCTTTTAATTAAAAAAAATAAAAAAAATTGCCATTACAGTTTTTGAGCCAAAGACAGAAGTGGATCCAGCAGGAAGGAGAAGAAGAAGTCCTTCCTTTATAATTTCTATTCCTTTTGAATACACTTCTGGCTTTGGCTCAAAAACTGCAGTGGTAGTTTTCCAAAAGACGCCAGAAAAAAAAAACCTGTGTGGAAACCTAGCCTTACTGAACAATTTTTGCAAAATCACAGTTCACATTATTCTTCTGAGAGGGAACACTGCTGCCAAGAAGGGGTTTTCTGGCCAGTTTTTAGGTAGGTGGTATGTGTCAAAGTGACATCTACATAAATGTCAGGACCCAAGGTTTTCCAGCAGATGAACATTGTCAACAGTTCCTCTGCTGATTTCCCATAGTGCATCCTGGTGCCATGTCATCCCCAAGGTAAGTCACACACATGCAACCCACCATGCACATAATGTAAAATAAAATGTGATCCATCAGACCAGGCCCCTTCATCTAGATCTGATGTGTTTGTGCCCTTTGTAGCTGCTTTTGTGGTCAGCATAGGGCAATAATAGCATTTCTGCAGCAATTCTGGCAGAATGTGCCATAGTAGCTTATTTGTGGGATCAGACAAGACCGGCTAGTCTCCCCAAATGCTTCAATGAGCCCCAAGCACCCTTTCATCAGCTCAATGGTTTTCCTTCTTTTGACCACCATTGTTATGTACTAACCATTACATACCAAAAACACCTCACAGGACCTGTTGTTTTGGAGATGTTCTGACCCAGTCATCTGGACTATACAATTTGTCCCTTGTCACAGTCTCTCAGATCCTTACACTGAAAGCTTCTAACACATCAACGTCCAAAACAGACTGTTTACTTTTTCCCTAATAAATCCCAGCCAGCGACAGGTAACATTTTTAATAAGAGATAAGGGAAGTGAATAACATTGACTTTCAGTGGTTTAAATGTTATTGGTAAATAGCCGGTGAGGGGATAATAAAGGTGGACTACCCCTTTAGCTTGTATACATTTATTTATAGTACACTGAAAAAGCACTTCCAGACATGGCTTTGCATTGACACTAAATTGTTTTTTTTGGGGGGGTCCAAATGCAATATAATCTGTACATGAAGGAAATGTATGTTTTATATATAAAAAATGTTTAATAACACTATTTATTTACGTGGAAAGCCATGGATTTATTTTGTTCTTAAAAATATTCATACGTGGCTCTTTTTTGTTGATACAATTTAAGGATAAACAATAAAAAAGAAAATGTGAAGCCTCTTCATTTTATATTACATGGAGAATTGTATTTTAATAATTAAGGTGCAATTTTGGAGACTGTATCCTGTTTTGCTGCCGTTTAGATTAGTAGGTATCATTTTGCAAGATGAACGTGAAGTAAAGTAATCTTTAGTCTTGTTTCTGAGGGTACAATAACTGCAATGAGTCATCCGGACCCTTGAGATACATGCTGGCAAGGACCCCAAAAACATTAAATAATGGTAAATTGTATTACTTAGCTTCTTTTCCCTCCTCCTTTCCACGGTGCCTTATTGCTCTACTGCACAACAATCATTCTTATGTTTAATTTTACTGGCGAATATAATGTATTATGCATAAAGTGTAATGTACTGTAGAAATCTTCTTACAAACATAGATGCAGGAAAGCCAAACATGACATCTGTTTAGAAGCAAAGCAACAGGAATCCATATACATTTGATAAACTGGTTGAACTGAAGTACCTAGGGCCAACTAGTGGAATTCATTTTGGGGGGCTCAACCTTCGACTACATGGACATACTACTACAGTAACCCTCCAGACCTGCGATGGCCCCGACATATGATAAAATCGACATACGATGGCCTCTCAGAGGCCATCGCATGTCGATGTCAGCATTGACATACGATGCTTTTATGTGTCAGGGCCATCGCATTAACTGCTATCCGACAGCGCAAAATGCTTATTACTTCACTACGCACACCGCGCCGGCGCAGCAGTGTAATAACGTCACCAGAAAGCGAGGCCCGGACCCTGCAGAAGATGCGGAAGAAGCCGGAGGATCCCGAAGAAGACACCGGAGCAGCGGGACAGCATCGGGAGCCCCTGGGACAGCATCGGGAGCGGTGAGGACCTGGTCCGGAGAGGCGGGGACAGGTGAGTACAGCTTCCTATACTTTACATTGCACGGATCCCTCAACATACGATGGATTCGACAAACGATGGGTCGTTTGGAATGAATTACCATCATATGTTGAGGGACCACTGTAGTTTCTTTTTAACTTCATGCATTTTGGGGCTCAATTCATCATGCAAAATAGAACCGTGGAATTTAAAAAAACAAAAATGCCTTAAAGAGGTTCTCCACAGCCCTGCCTTCCAGAGCTCCGCTCGCAGCATCCGGAAGTTTATCACACCCGCCCCCTCGTGACGTCACGCCTGACCCCTCAACCAAAGTCTATGGTAAGGGGGCGTGACCGCTGTCACGCCCTCTTCCCATAGACTTTCGTTGAGGGGGTGGGCATGACGTCATGAGGGGGCGGCCTCTAACACGGAAGCCCGCACACAGCATTTGGAATAATAAACTTCCGGATGCTGCGAGCAGAGCTCCGGAAGGCAGGGCAGTGGAGATCCCCTTTAAAGGGGCTGCCTCATGAACTCAACACCTCTTCTATGTTAGCGACATCATAGAGTTCACTGATCTGCTGACCGCCATGGCAGCCTTTATTTTGAACGGAATTTAGTTCATGAACCCCTTTATCTTCGTCATGTAGGGGTTAAGTGTCCTTGCCATGTACCAAAACTTATGCCACAGAGACATACAAGAACAGGTCTGACAGCATCAAAAATAGGGAAAAGATTTGCATATTTATTCAGTCCATAGTTACTAAGTAAATCCCTGGAAAGTGCAAGTGCTATATTTTGTCCTCAGCATAGTCCTTTTCCAAGCATGCTGAGGCCGAAACATAGAACTTTGTTGGGATGTACTATGTAACCATGTACTTAAAAAAATCGTTTTTATGATCTATTTATGATGCTGTCAGATCTGCTTTTTTTCTTGGAGTTGCTGCCTGGATATGGGAATACAGGATTACTGATGTTACATCTTTTTCCTCTAATAAGGGATGGGTAGTCTGTTTTGGTGCTATTGGACTGTTCTTTTGTTTGGTAAAGTAATTTTTCTTGGACCAAAGCATTTCTTAGTGAATTCAGTACTCTTAATAATAACCCAATCATTAAATACATATGTTATTCGTGGACAAATTATACTTGTACAAGGGTATGACGAATGAAAAGTACTAGTTTGAAGAAAGACCGGGAATAACATTCTAATATGGGCAGAAGGAAACCCTACTTGCCCCCAGACCTGTCCAGGCTAAAACTGGAATTGTCAAGTGTTAATGGCCTCTTAAACTTCTTTCACATAGCCGTGTGGCAGTGTGACGTCTGTTGGGGGAACCCGGGGAGAATAGCGGGAGGAAAAATACACCAGGCAACATTTTTTCCTCCTGCTACTACTGTAAAAAAGGGCCTGACGGACGTTTGCCAACACAATGGCAGTGTGAAAGAAGCCTTAACCGTACTAAAATAGACTCAGAGACAGCAACTTCGTGTTGAAATATAACATTTAGATTCACTGCTCTTACATTTCCCCCATTTAGTCATATTTACATCTAGAGACTAAAGCATCCAGATGCTGTCACCATTTGGTGGGGCACTTTCAGTTCTTCCCCTGTCAAGCTTAGTAGTAGCCATGATTTTTCTGCACCCCATCCTTTGGATGTATCCTTGGAGTCCACTTCCTGATCTATTGTCTGCATTGCCCATCTCCTCCGGGCACAATGGGGATTCCACTGAGGACACGTCCCACAAGGTCTATTCAAGGGTCATGTGCACAGTGCAGGAGAATCTCATTGAAAATAATAGCTGTCTGCTACAATGGAATTTCCAAGCAGAATTTTTCTGCCGGATTTTGCTTGTAAATTTAGCCTTGTGCCTGGGGCCCTACACAGTTTTGTGTTCTATTAGTTCTAGTTCTAAAGGCAATGGCAGGGGTGCTGTGAGAAGTATATTCAGGGAGATACTACATGTGAAATATTTAACTACCGTACTTATTAACTTATCACACACACTTATGGTTATTCCCCTGGGTTATTCAAATGTGCGGAGTGTCCGCCAATATTTTCCAGACAGACACTCCGCACATTTTCAGCAGTATGAACATGGCCTTACAGATTTTGCATTGGGGTCCAGAAGTTACAGGTTAAAGAGTACCTCTCATCTTGTAAAATTTTACAATTTTCCAAATTCACTGCCCCATCATGATAACACCACCCGATCCTACCCCCCCCCCCCCTCCCCGCACTTTATTTTTATTATTTTTTAGTTGAGATGAGCTCTGACTGAATAAGGCTGCACACACCCCCTTCAGCATTTCCTGCTTTTGGACTTCTGCCAGGCAAGCAAGAGTTCAATGTCTGTGCAAAAGATGGGGGGAAATGTGCTCTAAACAAGTAGGGAGACACCTAGTGGCAGTTTTTTTTTTTAACGCAAATAAAAAAAAAAATTCAAACACAGAATAAGAACTTTAGAAAGATTTTTTTATTTACCATAAAGAGTGCAATAGTAAAAGATTTTGCCCATTTAAGCCTCTGTATGCATTAGTTATGTCAGCAATTCCCCAACCTGCATTTCTCCATTTGTGGCATTACTGCAACTCCCATCAGGGGGGGGGGGGGGGGGTACAACTGATACCCCTGTAAGGTGCCCAGACCCCCAGGGGGCCCGTCTGGTTCTGTCAATTTTTTTTCAATGTCAGTGAGTGAGCAGCACTGCTGCTGGACAGCATGTACCTCCGGGGCCGGCAGCCACTGATGCTGGCCCTGATGTCACGTGACCGCAGTAGCGTTGTGTCGGAGTCGGGAAGAGGAGGCCAGCAGTGTGGAGCAGCAGTCTGACTACTGGCTACAGAGCGGAGCAGAGCAAAGGAAGAGCCTGCCCTGAGGAGGCCGGCGGGTCGGTTAATAAGTTTAAAAAATATATATATCACTGGAGCTGGGGCAGAACTATGTGGTGGGGCCTGCAGTCTGGGGGGCAAGGACTGAGGCCTACAACTATGTGGGGGCAACAGTTAGCAGCAGAGAGGGGCCTACAACAACTATATTGGCGCAAGTTGCCCCCATTTCATTTTTGTAGGCCTTTTTTTAGCTATTAGTTGCCCCCATATAGTTGTAGGCCCCTTTGAGAGGGGCCTACAACAACTATATGGGGGCAACTTCAACATGGGTAGGCCCTTCTTCTAATAGCTGCCCCCATAAAGTTTGGGTAGGCCCCTCTTCTAATAGCTGCCCCCATAAAGTTTGGGTAGGCCCCTCTTCTAATAGCTGCCCCCATAAAGTTTGAGTAGACCCCTCTTCTAATAGCTGCCCCCATAAAGTTTGGGTAGGCCCCTCTTCTAATAGCTGCCCCTATAAAGTTTAGGTAGGCCCCTCTTCTAATAGCTGCCCCCATAAAGTTTGAGTAGACCCCTCTTCTAATAGCTGCCCCCATAAAGTTTGGGTAGGCCCTTCTGTTAATAGTTGCCTCCATAATGGAGGCAACTATTAACAGAGGGGCCTACCCAAACAATATGAAACAACACAGACCGACTTAAAGGAGTACTCCAGCGCAACATAACTTATCCCCCTTTCCAGCATACCGCCGCTGCCCCGTCCAGGGGATAAGTTATATTGCACTACAGATCTACTTTAAATATAGCTTATATTGCATAACCTGTTAAAGGGGTACTCCACTGGAAAAAAATAATTTTTATAAACTGATGCCAAAAAGTTAAACAGATTTGTAAATTACTTATATTAACCCCTTAAGCACTTATTTTTATGTTTTCGTTTTTTCCTCCTTGCTTTCTAAAAATCATAACTCTCTTATATTTCCATACACAGACTAGTATGAGGGCTTGTTTTTTGTGTGACCAGTTGTCCTTTGTAATGACATCCCTCATTTTACCATAAAATGTATGGTGCAACCAAAAAAATACTATTTGTGTGGGGAAATTGATAAGAAAACCACAATTTTGCAAATTTTGGAAGGTTTCATTTCCATGCTGTACACTTCTGTGGGTCAAGACGATGAAAATGATACCCATGATTACATACTTTTCTATTATTATACAGCTTTAAAGGACAACTGCAGCGGAATTACACTTATCCCCTATCCCCTAGGTTTTCTATGGGGATTTGCTCTGACTCTGGACAGTTCCTAAAATGGACAAAGATGTCAGCAGAGAGCACATTGGTCAGGCAGAAAGGAAATTCAAAAAGAAAACAACTTCCTGTGGATCAAACAGCAGCTGATAAGTACTGGGGGAGGATTAAGATTTTTGAAAAGAAGTAATTTACAAATCTGTTTAACTTTCTGGTACTAGTTGATTTAAATGTTTTCCAGTGGAGTACCCTTTGTGGACCAAGTGTGTAACTTTACACTCTTGTCCCGCTCCCCCAGTTTGAAGCGCACTCGCGAGCCGAGCACACTTCATACCCTGTGGGTCCCGACTGCTATCAGCAGCCATAACCCACGGTTAATGCCGGGCATCCCCCAAACGGGCTGTTGCGTGGCATTAACCCTTTAGATGCCATGATCAAAGTTGTGTCTAAATGCGGGAGTTAAAGGGGTACTCTGGTGCTTAGACATCTTATCCCCTATCCAAAAGATAGGGGATAAGATGCCTGATCGCGGGGTTCCCGCCGCTGGGGACCCCCGGTATCTTGCACGCGGGACCCCGTTTGTAATCAGTCCTCGGAGCGTGTTCGCTCCGGGTCTGATTACCGGCGACAACAGGGCCGACGGCGTGTGACATCACGCCTCCGCCCCCGTGTGACGTCACGCTCCGCTCCTCAATGCAAGCCTACGGGAGGGGACGTGATAGCTGTCACGCCCCCTCCCATAGACTTGCAATGTGGGGCGGAGCGTGAGGTCACACGGGGGCGGAAGCGTGACCTCACACGCTGCCGGCCCCGTGATCGACAGTAATCAGACCCGGAGCGAACACGCTCCGGGGACTGATTACAAACGGGGTGCCGCGTGCAAGATACCGGGGGTCCCCAGCGGTGGGACTCCCGCGATCAGGCATCTTATCCCCTATCCCTTGGATAGGGGATAAGATGTCTAAGCACCGGAGAACCCCTTTAACAGTGCCTTGTGCTTTTACTTTTTTTTTTTTGTTAAGTGTGCTAGAGTATGATAGATAGGGGGCGGATTACAAAAGGTTATGTAGTTAGTGTCAATGTAGGGTCCTGCCTAAGAGTCTACCTTGTAGTGTGGCAGGCTTCATATTCTTTGGTTAAAAAATAATTCCTTACTGAAATCACTGATGACTGTCTGATTAATTTTTATGGTTTTTCTACTTCTAAAAAAAAAAAAAAAAAAACATTTCATTGGAGGTGGTTCATAGGGGTGGGGTGGAGTTGGCATGGACCCTAGAGGGTGGGACGGAAAAGGAGGGGACCCAGGCCTTGAGCTGTGTAAGGGGCCCCAAAATTTTTGATGGCAGCCCTGACTCCAATCATGCCCTGACAGCCTTTCTGGGCATATAAAGGGAGTTGTAGTTTTGTCACAGCTGGAGGGTGATGGATTTGGGGAAGGCTGAAGTTATATGTGAGATAAAGCCTGCTCAATAAACACACATTTGCAAATTTGCTTTTTTCCCAAGTGTCCATTTCTAGAGGCTGTGATTTTATGTGGCTGTGAGTCCTAGATTCCCCACCAGGTGGCGCACTCCACTAGCGGACCGCTCTGACTTGTCTAGCCGCCCAATCCACGCTCTGTTGAAGCGCACGCGATGACGTCACTCTGCGCTGTGTGATTGGCTGAATTTAAAAAATACACCAGGCGGGAAGCGGAAACCTTTACCGCTGTGAGTGACCGATACCGAGTAATCTGTGCGGCGATACCTGGGCCCGGAGCAGCGACCACCGGCTGCAAACATGCTGAAACCACCGTAAGTACGGGCTGAAGTGCGTTTCCATAGTAACTGTGCCTTAGGTCTGATTCCACGCGGCCATGATACCTGTTACCCTTGTGAGCCTGTGCAGACCATTTTATAGGGCAGCGTTTCCAGATCAGGGGGTCTCCAGCTGTTGCGAAACTACAACTCCCAGCATGCCTGGACAGCCGAAGGCTGTCCAGGCATGCTGGGAGTTGTAGTTTTTCAGCAGCTGGATGCACACTTGACGACAGGTGTGGGGAGTAATACAGGGGGGCTACGTGTACTATTATCTTGTGGTTTTATGGCCTGTGATCTCTGAGCAGGATTAGAAAACTTCTTCCAGAAACAGCGTCACCCTTGTCCTCCGGTAGTGTGTGGTAATGCAGCTACATTTCCATTGAAGTAAATGGAACTGAGCTGTAAAAGCCCACACTACCTGAGGATAAGGGTGGTGCTGTTCTTGAAGAAGTCTCCAATCCTTTTTTGGTGAAATCTTTAGTGGTGTTGGACCAGTGTGCCTTCAACTTTTGCAAAACTACAACTCCCAGCATGCCCGGACACCCAAAGGCTTGCCAAGGCATGCTGGGAGTTGTACATTTGCAACAGCTGCAGGCACCCTGGTTGGGAAACACTGCTGTATTGATTAGAAGTGATTGTGTGAGCATTGTGGACCTTGTATAACACCTGCCGATGTGGTGTTCCTATTATATCCATCTGTACTGGTATATAGAGGACTTGGTGTCGGATTTCTGATCCCAAATGTTCTCTCTCGCAATGTGGTTGCCGTGGTGATCAGCTGGACATGCTGCCTCCAGTTGACTATCCTTGTGATACCAGGGCACATTGAGTCTGCTGTCAGGGGTCGCTCTCCTACAGTAAAGCTGGATATACATAGCTGTCAGCCTAACACTTGTTTGACAGTCACATGAATGCTCAGTTTCACTGAGTGTGTGTGACGCCTGACGATGGCTTGTGTACCCAAAAGGATGGGGTACTTGATATCCAACGTGCCCAATCCTTCTTCCCCTTCCCTTTTTAGAGGGTCATCCGATCCCGTGGATAGGGGATAAGAACTGAGTCCCCCTTTCAAAGCGTATTTTTGATGGTAGTCCCAGTGGCAGGAAACCTGTTTTATATTTTGCAGCAAAGCATTTGGGAGACGGTTTTGCCTGTCCCATAGACTTGCAATGAACTACCGACAGATATGCCTCCAGATTCCCATGATCCCTGGAAATTCAAACAGATCCTGCAACCAGGACTATCATCGGGGGTACGCTTTAAATGAGACGTATCATGGATAAAAACATATCTCCTATCCCTGCAGGATATCACGGGGGGGTCCCAGTGCTTGGATCCCCCACGATCTAAAACGTATCCCGTATTCTGCAGATTGGGGGGGTGTTAAGGTTTTATGCATGATATATCTCCTTTAAGTCAGTGTTTCCCAACCAACGTGTCTCCAGCTAATGCAAAACTACAACTCCAAGAGAGCCCAGACCGCAACAGCTGGAGGCCCCCTAGTTGGGAAAAACTACTTTAAGTAGACCTGAGCTGTAATACCATATACAGCCCATGGCCGGGTGTGATGTGGGTTGTAGTAGAAAGTAGACAGACATGTTTTTATTTTTAAATCAGAAGTGTCCCCCTAATCTGAAGTTTTGTCCCTTATATAGTGAAGAGAGACTACAAAGTGTCTGCCTTCCCTGGATAACGTAACACTGGCAGGCCAGTAAAGGGGCTTCCTATCTCATAGTGATGCCATAATAGTAGAATGTCATCACTGTATTATTGATAGGGGGCCAATGATTATGAAGAGGGCACAGGCTGATTCTGTACTGTGACCCCCTCCTTAGGCTCTTTTCACATTAGTGATTTTTCCGTTATTGAAGTTCCGTCACATGTTCCGTCACGATTTTCGGTGAAACCCGGCCGTTACAAAACCCCTTACGGCCAAGACTAAATCGCATTGCAGCCTATGGGGTTTTGTAACTGCCCGTTTGCACCCGTATATGCCCGTAATGAATTACGGACGTTATACAGTGACAGGACATTGTGGCGGAAAAATTACTGCATGTCCCGTCACTGTATAACGTCCATAATGAATTACGGGCATATACGGGTGCAAACGGGCAGTTACAAAACCCCATAGGCTGCAATGCAATTTAGTCTCGGCCGTTAGGGGTTTTGTAACGGCAGGTTTTTGCCGAAAATCGTGACGGAACTTCAAATCACTAGTGTGAAAAGAGCCTTAGAGTATGGCTGCAGGTCTCTGTACAGCCAGGAAGCCAGATTGTGCTATGTAGGGGCCACACACTCTCCATTTTCAGGATTGTGAGAATCCCAGAGGTCATTCTCCCACTGATCATAATGTAATGACATAGTCTAGAGATCCACTATCACTTCTTCCTCACTAAGGCTGCCATAACAGTTTTGAGAATAATACCACTGCGGTTTTTGAGACCAAACTGAGTGGTTTCAAAAGGATTGAGAAATATAAAGGAAGGACTTATACCTCTCCTCCCTGCTGGATCCACTTCTGACTTGGGCTCAAAAACCGCAGTGACACTTTACCGTAATCTGCTGCAAAGTTTACTTGTACCCTTCCTCCTTAAAGGGGTATTCCAGGCCAAAACTTTTTTTTTATATATCAACTGCCTCCAGAAAGTTAAACAGATTTGTAAATTACTTCTATTAAAAAATCTTAATCCTTCCAATAGTTATGAGCTTCTGAAGTTGAGTTGTTGTTTTCTGTCTAACTGCTCTCTGATGACTCACGTCCCGGGAGCTGTGCAGTTCCTATGGGGATATTCTCCCATCATGCAAGGGATATTCTCCCATCATGCAAGGGATATTCTCCCATCATGCACAGCTCCCGGGACGTGACATCATCATTGAGCAGTTAGACAGAAAACTTCAGAAGCTAATAACTATTGGAAGGATTAAGATTTTTTAATAGAAGTAACTTACAAATCTGTTTAACTTTCTGGAGCCAGTTGATATATATATATATAAAAAAAAGGTTTGGCCTGGAATACCCCTTTAATAAATGGGCCACATGTGCCTCAAGTTTCCTTGTGCTGCACAGTAAGTGAACACTTGGCGCCACGTTCTTCCAATATTACAGTGGGGTCCTTGCAGTCGGGCACCTACAAGATACGGGTGAGTGGTGCCTATGACCGAGAATTGTCTGTGGCGAACAATGTCCATGGAATATCCAGCCATTTATCCTGACTTGTTTTATAAATAGTGTGTTTTCAATGAGGCTTCCTTTTTCTGCAATTACACCCATGTTTGTTCCTAATGTATCTTCCTGTTTTTCTTTGTTGCATATTTGTAATTTGCAGAGAGCTGTTTCTTTGTTTCCTTTGTTCTCTTCTGCATTAAAACAATGAAGCAACTTTGGTTACAAATATCCTTCCATTGTGTCTAATGATTTACGCGCTTCTTTGGCTTGCAGTTGGCGCGCTTCTTTGGCTTGTAGTTGGCGCGCTTCTTTGGCTTGTAGTTGGCGCGCTTCTTTGGCGCTCCTTTGGGTTGCAGTTGGCGCGCTCCTTTGGGTTGCAGTTGGCGCGCTCCTTTGGGTTGCAGTTGGCGCGCTCCTTTGGGTTGCAGTTGGCGCGCTCCTTTGGGTTGCAGTTGGCGCGCTTCTTTGGGTTGCAGTTGGCGCGCTTCTTTGGGTTGCAGTTGGCGCGCTTCTTTGGGTTGCAGTTGGCGCGCTTCTTTGGGTTGCAGTTGGCGCGCTTCTTTGGGTTGCAGTTGGCGCGCTTCTTTGGGTTGCAGTTGGCGCGCTTCTTTGGGGTGCAGTTGGCGCGCTTCTTTGGGGTGCAGTCGGCGCGCTTCTTTGGGGTGCAGTCGGCGCGCTTCTTTGGGGTGCAGTCGGCGCGCTTCTTTGGGGTGCAGTCGGCGCGCTTCTTTGGGGTGCAGTCGGCGCGCTTCTTTGGGGTGCAGTCGGCGCGCTTCTTTGGGGTGCAGTCGGCGCGCTTCTTTGGGGTGCAGTCGGCGCGCTTCTTTGGGGTGCAGTCGCTGTTTACATTGTGATTTTTATTTATTTTTTAACCCCCATAGCATCTATGACTTTTTTATTTTTTATTTTTTGCATCAGTTTCTAGGTTTCTGTGACTGCGTGTCTCCTTTTTGTTTTTTTTACATCTCAGTAAGATTTCACCTAGCAATGTACCAGATTTCTGCGACAAATCTGCCATGTCCCCTGAAGTCTAATGTTCATATTGAGAAAATGACAAGGAGAATTTAATAGAAGTAATGCTCTTACTGGTGAAATGAAGCAGAGTTGGTGCTCATTTGACTCGGAAATTTGAGTCCCCTTGTCTTCATGGGATTTTACCCACTAATTCCATCGGGAGAATGGACATGTCTGTTCTTTTAGCAGAATTTGGTCCATGCCTGACGTAACAGTCCTATAAAAAAAAAATCCCATTAAAATCAGCGGTAATGTGATTCAAGGTGGAATCCTGGAGTAGAATTAACTCTAAATTTGCCAGATTCCTTGTGGATTCTGCCAGAATTTTCTCAGTGTGAATTAGCCCTAAGACTACTGCTCTCCGCAGGCTGTCATTGGAGGGAAACTTTTGTTTTTACCATGACTTTCAGAACAATCAGCAGATCTCTAGATCATAGGAAAAAGTGTGTCAGGGCTGAATATAGTTATAGCTGTCCTAAAGGGACTAGAAGTCCCTTGGCCTTGACATGGAAATACACTTCTTGATGCAGCAGGGTATATCTGTTGTACAGAGGAGTCATTACATGGGAGGTCAGTGGTCTCCAAAGTGTGGACCTCCAGATGTTGTAAAACTACAACTCCCAGCATGCCCGGACAGCCAACGGCTGTCCGGGCATGCTGGGAGTTGTAGTTTGCAACATCTGGAGGTCCACTCTTTAAACCCCATCTTGTTCATTGTCACTAGCCTGGGTGAACACTTGTTTCTAGCTATATAAAAGCCTTTAGAATAAGAATAATGAGAATAAGTTTATTCTTTTCTGAAGACTAAAAGTCAACCTGTTCTCCCAGTAACACTTGCGGTATTTTCCTCCATGGTGTAAAGCAAATAATTCCTGTGTGTTACGTGGCTGAGGGTTGTAGGTGGAGTATTCTGCAGAGACTTACACACAGGAAAGCACACACTGCTCTTTTGTGTTACTTTTAAGGCCGCTTAGGTATTTTCTTTGATAACTCTCATAGCTCAGGAATGTGCTGGCCATGGGTGTGTGCAGGAAAAATAATCCCCCCTCTCCCTACTCTCTTGGAACGTAATTTTTTTTTTTTTTTTTTTTTATGAACAGTTGCGATTTCCCTGTTCACACAGATGGGCCCTAAATTGTCATCAGTCTGATAATCCAGAAAGTCTGTTGCTTTATTCCAGCATGCGGCTATGTTCACAAGGCTGATTTTTCCGCAAAAGTTGCTGAACGGAATTGTGGAATTTCTATTCTCGGAACAGAGAATTCTGCCGAAATTCATGCCCCGTTGACTTCAATGCGATTCAAACGTCGAATTCTGCAAAATATAAGACTGATCTTATATTTCAGCGGAAAGTGGAAATTCCACTGTCTGATGCAGCGGAATCCCATTGAAAGTAAGGCTAGGTTCAAACTGCAGAATTTCTGCTGGAGATCGAGCCGGCGGTGCTAGGACCGAGCAGACTGCATTGCTGCCCCCATAGACTGCAATGCATTTCTGGGTGGATCTTTTGGGAGATCTTCTCAGAAATGCATTGCCATCTATGGGAACGACAATGTAGTCCCCGCGGTCCTAGTGCCACTGGCTAGATCTCCGGCAGAAATTCTGCCCAGAAAATCCAGTGTGAACCCAGCCTAATAGGCAATAAATTCTGGAAGAATTCTTAAGTGAAATTCCGCTGTATGAACCTACTCCAAGACTGCAAAATGATGTGAACCCTCACCCCACTACCCCAAAGAAAAACAACCACAAAAGACACTGCAGAAATGTTGCCGTGTATGGATGAAGGTCCTCAATATTTGCTTTCTCTGTATTGTTATACCCTATGGATTCCAAAATTATACTTTACATGGAAATAAAAGTAATAGCTAATTCCTATTATCATTTTTTTTATTATATATACGGTATATACATTTATTTATTTATTTATTTTTTAAATCCTCTTTATGGCCAATGGATCCTGTATGCTACTTTATGGTTATACAGTGACCTATGTCCAGGGTATACATCTAATGGAAGTCTAATGTGATGTAAATAGAGCTTTGTCCTCTATACAAGATAAAACGTAATCAATAAAATGTATACATTAATGGAATGGGTAACTATAGATGGTTGGTGAATTCTGATGTCAGCAGATAACAAGGGATAGCAGTGTATATTCTGCTTATAGTTATTAACATCCAATTGAAATGTGTCACAGAGAACCCCCCTGGTTATCTTCTCATGGTTGTTTAGAAGATCTAGCTAAATATTTTCTGTAGAGCTGTTTTTTATTTTTTTTTTATTTTTTTTTAACTTTGGCATATTGCATATGATATATATATATCTCTCTATCTATCTCTCTCAATCTAAGGCTTCTTCCACACTACAAAATTCTCCGTATTTAAACATCCGTATGAAGTTCCGTCTGAAAAAGAAGCTGAAAACGGCAGTAACAAAATTCTATACGTCCGTTAGAAAATCCCATTATAGTCTATGGGATTTTCTAATAGCCGTTTGAACCCGTTATAGTCTGTTATTGATAACGGACGTTATGTTGTGTCGGAAGATAGTACGGAAGAAAATAGTTCATGAACTATTTTCTTCCGTCACAAAATAACGTCCGTTATCTCTAACTGGTTCAAACGGCTATTAGAAAATCACATAGGGGGAGATTTATCAAAACCTGTGCAGAGGAAAAGTTGCCTAGTTGCCCATAGCAACCAATCAGATTCTGATTGGTTGCTATGGGCAACTGGGCAACTTTTCCTCTGCACAGGTTTTGATAAATCTCCCCCATAGACTATAATGGGATTTTCTAACGGACGTGTAGGATTTTGTTACTGCCATTTTCCGCTGCTTTTCAGACGGAACTTTTATATGGATGTTTAAAAACGGAGAATTTTGTAGTGTGAAAGAAGCCTTACCTCCAGCGGCCAGTAATGGCTCATTTTGAGGGATACTACCCTCTTCCTCTAATTGGCAGTCTGATGAAGAGGGTTGTACCCCTCAAACATAAGAAACACAACAGTTGGGTAGACAATACCTGGTACCCAGAGACCGATACGATAAGATGTCCCTTGGTGAAGCAATTTCAATGTAAATAGGTTTGGAAAATCTCCAATTAGGCTCTTGGTATAGTGAAACTAGACTTTTACTTCACAGATATTAAATATTACAGAAATAATAATACACGGTACCAGTGCTGGCATAGGGGGAAGGGGGTACAGGTGAGTACCTACAGGAACAACCCTGCCTAAGAAAGGGGGGGACATATATACCGCACAGTGGCGAACCTCCTGCCAATGTGTTTCGCCCGTTGGTTGCAAGGGCTCATCGGGGAGTAAGAGGAGACCACACTGGGGTACAAAAGATAGTAATCTTAAGTTATAATACATATACACACACAAATCCTAATGATGATATAAAAATAAAAAGATGATATTAAAGCAGCGTTTGTATACTGGGTTAGTAGGTGTCAGGCAGTCTAATATATAAGAGAGTATATATAGACTTCAGTCAAAGTCTGTGTTTTAGTCAAGGTAGGTCGCAGAGAGAGGTCAACAGAGGACTGGTTACATACATAAAATCACAACTTTACAATTATTTCTGATTCTGTAGCATGATGAGCATGACATTTGGGGGCCATGTGTAGACGTATCCCTGACTGGACTCCTGTAGTGTGTTCATGTCCACAAAAAAGACAAATATATATGATGTCAACAAATAGTCCAAGACTGCAAATGGAAAAATGTGAAAAGTAGGCAGCGTACCAATTTTGGCAGCTGTTATCAATGTGTCAACCAAACTTGTTCCTCTATTCCTATTTCACAAAGATCTGAAGGTCCATGATAGAGACCATCAATAGAGATGAAGAGACCTAAAGATAGACATACAAGAGAATATCCTACAGTGACTCCAGAAGAATACAATGAAGATAAGATACCAGATAGAGAGGGCAAAACATAATCAGACCCCGGGCCAGAGAGGTGTATCCTGCTATTACAGGAGGATGATACTGCAAGATGTAAGAAAATAATACCCCTCTATAACAGCAGAAGTAGTGTACGGAGTCACCAACCAACTCGTGTACTGACCTGGTATAGCAAAGATGGAAAAGACTCGGGTACAGGTGAAATATATAGAAAAAAGGAAAAGATGGAGTCAGCTCACCCTTCCAGTAGTGGATATAAGCACAGGATAGAATGGTTAGCATGGTTGATTGCTGAGCTGGGTCCCTGTTGAGTGCATACAAGAAAAAAGTAGGTTTCCAGCTTCCATAAAAAAATTATTTTATTTCAATCCTTTAAAAACCTGCAGAAGACATAAATGTGACCCCAAAAAATCCAAATGAAATGTTTTTACAGGTGATATATCCAGCACACCAATAGGGTGGAGATGGTAAACTGGAGGGAACGAAAACTTCCATTAGTGTGATGCCATTAGGTACAAAGATAATACCTAAATATAAACAACCCACATGGTGCTAAGCCACATTGTACTGACCTGGTATTCACAGAGATGGAGGGATAGCAGGGCAATGGCCACAAGTGTGCCCGGAGATGTCTTTCAAAACGCTGTATATCCGACGCTTAAATGTTCTAGTGCGGCGCATCCCTTGCTAGACTTCCAGCCCGGTGGAACGCATAGCCGTGTCACTACCAGTATAGTGGAACGCATAATGTGACCCACCTAGGGGAATACTATCCCTCCATCTCTGAATACCAGGTCAGTACAATGTGGCTTAGCACCATGTGGGTTGTTTATATTTAGGCATTATCTTTGTACCTAATGGCATCACACTAATGGAAGTTTTCGTTCCCTCCAGTTTACCATCTCCACCCTATTGGTGTGCTGGATATTTCACCTGTACCTGAGTCTTTTCCATCTTTGCTATACCAGGTCAGTACACGAGTTGGTTGGTGACTCCGTACACTACTTCTGCTGTTATAGAGGGGTATTATTTTCTTACATCTTGCAGTACCATCCTCTGTAATAGCAGGATACACCTTTCTGGCCCGGGGTCTGATTATGTTTTGCCCTCTCTATCTGGTATCTTATCTTCATTGTATTCTTCTGGAGTCACTGTAGGATATTCTCTTGTATGTCTATCTTTAGGTCTCTTCATCTCTATTGATGGTCTCTATCATGGACCTTCAGATCTTTGTGAAATAGGAATAGAGGAACAACTTTGGTTGCTACATTGATAACAGCTGCCAAAATTGGTACGCTGCCTACTTTTCACATTTTTCCCATTTGCAGTCTTGGACTATTTGTTGACATAATATACTTCATATATATAAATTTATTTTTATTTTTTGTGGACATGAACACACTACAGGAGTCCAATCAGGGATACGTCTATACATGGCCCCCTAATGTCATGCTCATCATGCTACAGAATCAGCAATAATTGTGAAGTTGTGATTTTATGTATGTAACCCTTCATTTTATTTTTTATTTTTTTTTTTTAAAGGCATGGTCATTACTGTAGGTACTCACCTATAACCCCCCCCTTCCCCCAAACCCAGCACTGGTACTGTGGATTATTTCTGTAATATTTAATATCTGTGAAGTAAAAGTTGTTTTACTATACCAAGAGCCTAATTGGTGACTTTCCACAACTATTTACAACCTTCATAACATGTCATTAATTAAAGAAAAGCTTATGTTATACCATTCTCTGATTGTGCTGCAGCTTTCCTGGGATCAGAGTGTCTGTCTGTAAAGGGTCCTTTTGGTTTGCATCTACAGTGCCAGTATCTAGACAAAAATTAAATAGAAAAATGACAAACCTACTAAAAGATGAGGGGTCTGTGATGTGGACCCTGCTGAGCTCTGTACTTTAATGGATTATGCACTTATAACAGAAATATGTTTCTATGCAGCAGAACCAAACCTCCCCGGAGGGCGCCTCCCAAGAAACCTTCTAACAGTGGACAGAAGGACCCAGTTGGTGTAAGTGTACATGGTTTTTATACAAATGTAACTACAAATTTTTTTTGTTTTTCTTTAAATGACAGGCTAAATTGCAGCACTGTTTACTATAGTAATTTTTTTGTAAAGATCGGTGCATAAATACCTGAACAGAGCGCAGCTTTCTTGCGCTCCCTGCTGCTTGTTAAAGGGGTATTCCTGCCAAAAACATCTTATCCCCTATCGAAAGGATAGGGTATAAGATGTCTGATCGCTGGGGCCTGCCGCAGGGACCCCCGCAATCTCCCTGCAGCAGCCCGCATTCCTTGCGTAGCTGCGCCTGAAGTTTCAGAAACCTCTGGGCTTCCGAGACGGCGAAGTGACGTCACGCCATGCCCTCACCATTCAGGTCTATGGGAGGGGGCATTGCAGCCTTTACGCCCCCTCCCATAGAAATGAATGGAGGTGGCGTCACGTCCCCGTCTCGGAAGCCCGGAGGTTTGCGAAACTTCAGATGCAGCTACGCATAGAATGCGGGCTGCTGCAGGGAGATCGCAGGGATCCCGGTAGCCCCCCCCCCCCCCGATCATACATCTTATCCCTTATCCTAGGGGATAAGATGTTTTTGGCCGCAATACCCCTTTAACTCTGAGCAAAAGGCTCCGCTCCTAATGCCTTTTCCCAGGTAAGACTGCTTTCACACAATAAAATGTATCCATTTTAAAGATCTGTTCAATGTTCCGTTATAAAAACCCTGAACATCGTTCGTTAAACAGCCATTAGAAAATCCCATTATAGTCTATGTGATTTTTACTTCATCCGTTTTAACCCGTTATTAATAACTGATGTTATTTTGTAGCGGAAGATTGTAATGGGAGAAATGGTGCATGCACTATTTCTTCTGTTCATTCTCCCATCACAAAGAAAACCGGGAAAACACACAGGGCTACTCTGCAGCAGCCGTGTGCAGTAAGATTTGGAGGCGGGCCAGGGCATTTGGTCATGTCCACACTGGGCTGCCCCTGGGTAGTCCTGTGTGTCTGCTCATAGGAGAATATAAGTAGCATTAAATATGCTATGTGTGACCCTCCTCTTAGAGATAATCTTACGATTCCAAAAAACTGTTGCACTTCCCCAGGTTTACTGCAGGGTGCGTCCTCTTAGTCCCTCAGACCAGGAATGCTGCATTGAAGTGATTAATGAGACCACAGTCCAGCTGCACCCCCCAGATGGGTGTAGAGTTAACAGAAACGGTGAATATAAAGAGGTAAGAATGGAGCTTATTTTCGTTTGGTTTGCTTCATTGTGAAATTTCGTATGGGAGCTCAACACATAAACCTCCATAAATCGTTCCCCCCCCCCCCCCTTCCTAAGCTAGTCTATTATCTCAGTGTGATATTTTTATTTTCGTAATTCACAAAAAATATTTAATAAATATGGGTGGGCATATTGCCTCAGCTTTCTGCACATCATTTAGAGATGTGCTTTACAGCTCCCTCATGAACATAGAAGTCAATTGTATCCCCTCCTCTCTATTGTGACATATTGAGAGGTATGGGTGCAGTTAGGGGAGAAGTTGTCTGTAATCCTGCTTTGTGGTGATCGTAGGAGACTGCTGAAAAACAGTTTACTCGTTTGTACACCTTTTATGAACAGCCACAGCCATCACAAAGTGATTTTGTTGGTATGTGAAAAAGGGATAGTTCTTAGTGAACTTCCTTTAAAACTCGGTTATCATTACTTCACACACTTTTTTTTTTTTTCCTGTGTTTTTAAAAAAAACATGTAAAATGAAAGGAAATGTTTGTCCAGGGTGTTCCAAAATAGAAAAATAAAAAAATATTTACATACCACTGGTCTCACTGCAACCTCCATTCCACTGCTTCTTATCCCCTCTGCTCCTCTCCTCATCCCCATTTTATCAAAGACCCTCCTATTTGTTGTATGTGCTGGAGAATTTTTTTATAATCGAAGTCTGTTTTCAATTATCTGCCCCATTGTCAAACTTTTAAAACATTATAACTATAGATTTATTTTTTTTTCTGTAGTTTTTAATAATGCACTGATTCTTCTTATATCCTTATTACAGACCCAGTATTCCTTTAAACAAGTTTTTGGAACACTGGTGACACAAAAAGACCTTTTTGATGTTGTTGCTAAGCCTCTGGTAGAAGATCTAGTTCGTGGTAAAAATGGTAAGTGTGTTTGGCAATGATATTTTCAATGAAGTAGATTAAAAAGCATTGCTTGGAAGCTAAATGATACATTTTCAGGACTACTTTTCACATATGGGGTGACTGGAAGTGGAAAAACGTACACAATGACTGGGTCTCCAGGACAAGGAGGACTTCTTCCTCGATGTCTCCACATGATCTTCAACAGCATAAATGGTTTCCAGGCTAAGAGATATGTAAGTCACTACTTTAATTGTATGTGTTTATTCTCCCATACACTTGGTAGGGATCATGCTCAGGTTAAATAAATGTAATGTACTTTTTAAGCCATGTTATGAGAATCTTTTTGTCTGTCTGTTGTTTCTAGATTTTTAAGACCGATGATAAAAATGGCATAGAAGTGCAGAATGAGGTGGACGCCTTATTAGAGCGTCAGAAGAGAGATGCTCTGCCGCAGGTAGCCCCAAAAACTCCTTTAAGCAGGTATGTTGAGCACATGTATGTGAGTTGTTCTCCAGATACATCTGTCCCCGATATTTATACAAATATTCTGCAGGCAGAAACTGGAGCCTGAATTTGCTGATATGATAAATATTGAAGACGGCTGCAAAATAGAAGACATAGATGAAGACAGCGTATACAGCGTCTTCGTGTCCTATATTGAAATCTACAATAACTACATCTATGATCTTCTAGAGGAAGTTCCAATAGATCCTATTAAACCAAAGTAAGTAAAACCTTTTCTTGATTCTTCTTCTCTGTACTGCTTGTAGCTTTTGTGGTGAGGTTGGGAATTCTTGGTGAATTTAGCTTTTCTTTCCCTCATCGAGATATAATGTCTTGACATCTACTATAGTTGACTGAAGTGATGCAACAAAAAGATTATAACGTGTTGCTATTCCTTCATCAGGTGGAACACGCCGGGAAAGAATGCAGAGTTTATGTATGTTCCCATTACATAGCTTTTGCCTTGTTGCCCAGCTCTGCCTGATTCCCTAGTTTTGTAGACCATCCTCAACATCATTTCCCTGTACCCTTCATCATTGTATCTGAGCATTTCCCATAATCCTGCATGTGGCTTCTCCTGCCGCTCATGCTTTCATATTAGATTTATATAATTCACTCAAGGTTCTAGTGCCACACACTTGATTATTTATTGCCTTACTTTGTAGACCACCACAGTCAAAGATCTTGCGTGAAGACCAGTGCCACAACATGTATGTTGCGGGATGTACGGAAGTTGAAGTTAAAACCACTGAAGAGGCTTTTGATGTCTTCTGGAGAGGTGGGAACTTTGTTACTGTGTAGTGCATGAAAATATTATTTTTTCAAAAGGGAAAAGCAATAGATTTCCAGGCCACCATTGCTTGCTCTTTGAGTAATGCTTGGGCAAGGGGTTACAGCTTTGAATGGAAGAATTACAAGAAGATGAGTGAGAAGTTTACAAATTATTCTCCTTCAGGTCAGAAGAGAAGAAGAATTGCAAACACACAGTTAAACCGTGAGTCCAGCCGCTCCCACAGTGTATTCATAATAAAGTTAGCACAAGCCCCACTTGATGCCGATGGAGATAATGTTTTGCAGGTAATCAAATAAAATGTTTTTGTTTTTTCAATTTTCCATTTTATGAACAATTTAATGACGCAGCCAATTTTCATTTTATTTTTATCTTCTCACCTTCTAAGAACATAACTCTTCCAATTGTCCATGTACAGAACCATATGATGACTTTGTTATAACAACTTTTATATAGATATCTAAAACTGTTTTGCACCTTTTCAGGGTTTTAGTTTTCATGCAGTGCACTTTACAGTAAAATTAGCATGTTATCTTTAATTTGCAGAAATCTGGCACCAGAAAAAGTTATATTTTGTGAACATTTTAGTAGTAATTCTTCCAATAAGTGTGCATTGGACATTTGTAATAGTTACATTTCCTAATACATACATTTTAGTTTCATTTTCTGTTCCCTTGCCTCTACCCACCAGGAAAAGGAGCAAGTAACAGTGAGCCAGCTCTCGCTTGTAGATCTGGCTGGTAGTGAGAGAACAAATCGCACAAAAGCTGAGGGAAGCAGGCTACGTGAAGCAGGTAAATGTCAGAAAAATAGATTTATTTTTTTGTACTTTTTCAGTGAATTATACAACATTTATGTTCTAGGAAGCCATATACTTATTCAGATGTTCTTATTTGATTTTAGGAAATATCAACCAATCCCTTATGACGTTAAGAACTTGTATTGAGGCTCTACGAGAAAACCAGATGTGTGGAACCAATAAGGTAAAGTGGATTTTGATAGAATTGTAGGAGGCTTAAATTACAAAAATTCCTCTTCTGCTTTAATATTAAATCTTTTACTCCTAGATGGTCCCCTATCGAGACTCCAAGTTAACTCATCTCTTCAAGAATTATTTTGATGGTGAAGGGAAAGTTCGAATGATAGTTTGTGTTAATCCCAAAGCAGATGACCATGAAGAGAGTTTGGTGAGTTTTGGGGAATGAATTATCTGTTTTTGAAAGACTTCCAATTTGCCATTGTCTTCTATGGTTCTTATAATGTGTTTTGCAGCAAGTTATGCGCTTTGCTGAAATGACCCAGGAAGTTGAAGTTGCTCGACCTGTAGACAAACCAATTTGTGGCCTCACTCCTGGACGTCGTTATAGGAATCAAGCATTCAAAGAAGAACTTACACGTAGACTGGAGGATAGAGGTGGTCCAGTCAATGGAGGCAAGTGCAGTCTCCTTGGGTACTTCCTGCGTTCTATTGATTTATTTATTTTTGTGCTTTTCTAAAATTTTGTCTCCATGTTTCTATAGAGGTTGATGAACCAGCAGTAATAGAGGTGCTAATTCAAAGCTTCCCTCCGATTCCATCCTGTGAGCTTTTGGATGCTAATGATGATCAAACTCTTCCACGGCTCATGGAGGCCCTTGAGAAACGGCGCCGTGTTCGCCTAATGATTGCAGAAGAATTCAACAAGACTGGTAAGCTGGATTTATTTATTTTTGTTAATTACTGGGGATGTCCCTATACCATTTTTTTAAGACAGCGTACGAGTACCGATACTCGTACCAAGTACGAGTACTTATATTTTAAAGGGAATCTGACAGCATGGTGATCCGGTTTCTGGCACTGTTACCGTATATGTGGTTCCTTGTTGTGTACAATGGAGGCGGCTGCTGTAGTATGAGCCAAGATTTCTCTCTTCTCCATTGGACAGAACAGGGAATTTGCATTGGAGGCGAGACCGATCACATGCTGAACAGCGGTAGAAACCGGGTCACCTGCACTATTTACCTATAAATTCAAATTAGTGCAGGTGACTCTGCTGTAAGATTGTCTTTAATAGTAGGGAGAATCCCCCTGAAGACATTAGCAGCAGCCCCCCCGGCAGTTATTAGTAGCAGCCCCCCCTGTAGACAGCGGGCCCCCATTTAAAATCCCCCCCTTTGGATAGCAGCGGGGCCTGCCCCCCCCCCCCCCCCTTTGGACAGCAGCGGGGCCTGCCCCCCCTTTGGACAGCAGCGGGCAGCTCACTTACCCTGTCCTTTTGGTCCGCATCGTGTTGTTCTATGGAGGAGCATGTGACATACAACTGCCCCCACCCCCACGATCTCCTGCTTTTTCCCAGGACGGGGCGTGTTGACCCCTGCATGAAGCGGCTGTTGACTCCCCACCTCCACTAATCCATTAATGTTACTTCTATTCATCAGAAAAAGTCCATTGTATTTCAGTAATGCAATTTAAAAGGAAAGGAAGCATGAAGTGCTCCAAAATCTCCTGGTAGACGGATGCATTGACCCTGGACTTAATAAAGCCCAGTGACCAACACCAGCAGATGACAGGGCTCCCCAAATCATATCATATATATATATATTGGTGATTTGGGGTTCTCGTGAGCTGTAAGCCATAATCATCACAATTATGACAAATCACGGCTCGTATATTCGTTTCACCTTTTAAGTTGCATTACTGAAAGAAATTAACTTTACAAGATATTCAAATTTTTTTTAGTTGTATTCTGCCGAGTTTAAGTGTTATCCAGTAAGACAATGTATATCTGCAAAACTCACTTTTTTTTTTTTTTATACATGGTTCTGCCCTTAGCTACCTCCTTCAGAGCCATGCTTCAAGACCTTAATGGTGTAGTGGCAGCAAAGGAGACCATAGCGCAAGGAAGAATGACTGAGAAGGAGAGGACTATAGCGTCTCAGAAAAGTGAAATAGAACGACTAGAAAAGAAAATAAAAACTCTGGAGTACAAAGTGAGTGTGCGCACATCGAATCAATGTTTGATTTATATTCTTCATTGAGATTTGATGGCCTGTAAAACTTTCTAAATGTGTATACAGATTGATATTTTGGAGAAGACTACCTCCATCTATGAAGACGAAAAGCGCAATTTACAACAAGACCTCGAGTCAAACCAGCAGAAATTGCAGCGTCAGCTGTCTGACAAGAGGCGGCTGGAGGCACGGCTGCAAGGCTTGGTGACAGAGAATACCATGAAATGGGAAAAGGAATGTGTAAGTGTTATAGATTTTGAGGTCACCAATCTGTTGGACTAGAGAGATCTAGTATTGTAGTACATTGCAAACTTTAGGTTCAGTGGGGGAGATTTATCATTAGGGGTCTATTGTAGACACAGATCTACCCCTTTACACTGCTCAAGATTTACAAAAGTTGTGCACTCCTCTGATAAATTTTGTGAAAATATAGAAAGCACCCTCGCTCTACCGTGCCCTCTACCTCATAAGAACTCTGGTGAAAAGCTATTCACCAATCAGAGCTCTCATCTCCCGGGCGGGGATTATGAAATGTGATACAGTATACAGGAGCCGGCGTGCAGCGCAGTGTAGCCGCATGTGCCGCCGGCTTTTACAGTTAATAAAATGTGGATCGCAGCGGGTCTCTGGAAAATGACCCTGTGCGATCTGCACTTCTGCCTCTGGACTATAACTCCCATCATAGGCAGAGTCTGTCCATGATGGGAGTAGTAGTCCTAACTGTCCCAAAATAGTTATACTTCTCAGATGCTTTAGAACACTTTCGTACGGGTCCTCCTAGGTGGTGTATATTTGCGCAAGAAAAGTGCACTTGCGCATCTTTTGGCGTTAAAAAAAATAAACGTGCAGTTAATAAATTCGATTCTACAGTAGAAAGTAGACATGGCTATGAAGAGTTCTATCAGATTTTGCACAAAAAAAGGGAAAAAAAAACTCTTGTGCAAATTTTTCATAAAAAAAATAGACAAAAAAAAGCTCTATATACAATGATAAATTCCCCCCAATGCACTTACTTAAACTCCAGTTGCTTCCTAATCCAAAACCTTGAAGGCATATGTCTTAAAGGAGGCTCTTTAAGATGAGACAGCATGACCTCCTTCTCCCTGTGTTCACTACACCTGCTTACAGATTGTCTTGTGGTATTGCAGTCTAGTTCCTTCTTTAAATGGAGCCGAGCAGCAGTACCAAAAATAACCCATAAACTTTGAAGCTTTTTATTTTTTTTCTTTCCGAAGGGGGCGGCCATGTTTCTGTAACTCTGCAGCACTCCTTTTAATCTTATTTTTCTTTTGTTACAGGAACGTCGTGTGGCAGCCAAACAGATAGAGATGCAGAATAAGCTGTGGGTAAAAGATGAAAAGTTAAAACAGCTTACAGCAATTGTAACAGACTCTAAAGGCAACAGACCAGAAAGGCCAAGTAGAGAGAGAGACAGAGAACCGAAGGTTCCCATCAGATCCATCTCTCCTTCACCTGTACCTGTATGTGTCACATGGAGTTTATAAGGTGTTGGGTGGTGATGGGTTAATGAGCACATTTGTCTGGGGACTGATTGCATGTAGGGGGGGATTTTACACATTCTGCATTCAGCTCACGGGGGGTTTCTTCCACCTGTTAACCTAAGTACATGCATTGCATTCATTTAATTTTTTTATTTTTTTCCAGCAGTATGTGTAACACTTCAACTTACACTTCTTCTTGTTTAGGTTTTTTGTTTTTCCTATTTACAAGCATAGATTGATTCAGAATAGAGAAGGCTACCAATACGATTTCATTCATGTAGAGCAGCCAAGCTCTAAGACCTGCCCGTTAACTTATTTTCCTACGCAGCCTCTAAATTCGGCTTTTGTATTGCTAGGTTTGTTTTATAGGCCATACATCTTATTTAATCATGTCGTATAATGATTTAATGTCTTTGGTTTCTTTAGTTGCCTGGTAACCCTGTTTCCCAGCCTCCCCACAACCATGCTACCCCTGCTCGATTACATCTGCACAGGCGTTCAAACTCCAGCAGCAGCATATCCGTGGCCTCCTGTGTTTCACAGTGGGAGCAGAAAACGCCGCAGCAGAAAGCAGAAAGCAAGATGGGCCCCAACCGCAGGCGGTGGGAGCCAGAGTCAGCTAGAAAGTATAATGCAGCAGAGAACAGAACAGGTTATCAGGCATCCATCGTACAGGCAGAGCTAGAAGAGGAACAGTGTTCCAGGGTTAGTGAGGTTTTCTGTACTTGACATGGCCATCCTTCTTGGATGACGAGGCTTGTGCTTTAATGCTCCATGTAAAGTCTTTCTTTACATAGAGCATTTTAAGGGAATCATTGTCTCCAGCAATAACCTTTTGGTATAGACTTGTAGTGCGGGAGACACTGATGACAACAGTACTTACCATTCCCAGATCTGTTCCTCCAAATCCAGGTTTTCTAAATATGTAATGAGGTTTTTTAATTCAACGTGATGTCCAGCTTGTATCTTTATAGGAAACTCTTCCTCCCCAGTTCTGAGCCTCCTAGGATGCAGAATGGAGCTCCACTCTGCAACTACACCCCTCCTCCGCTGTAAAATCTCTCTTGCAAGCAGCATGTCTCCTGTGGCTGCGCATACGGAGGATAGGGGTGGTGCTCCATTCTGCCGCATAGGAGGATCAGCACAGTGGAGAAAGTGTTTCCTATAGAGATTAAAGCCGGACCTCACTATGCACACATGGACTGGAAATGCCCTCTGTGCACTAAAATAGCTCATTAACATAGTAAGAAAACCAGGAATATCATTGGAGTGGAGGCACAGATCTGGTAATATTAAGCACCATTGTCAACAGCGTCACCCATACTACAAGCCTATACCTATAGGTTAGAGCAGGTAATACTGATGACAGAATTCCCTTAACTTTTTGAAGCTAAATGATGGCCATGCTGTTCTCAAGGGCTTTTCCTGCTTGTACGCTGCACAAGCTGTGCTCAAATAAAGAAAATTGGCCTTCTTGAGTTACAGAGCCGCAGCTGCCATTTTTGTCTTGAGCTTTAAAGTGGATTTCTGAAAGCTTTCTGTGCACAGCAAACAACCAATACACCAATGTATTCATTATATATCCACCCAACAGTGGTCCAGGCAGCTGCAAAAGCTCACAGAAAGTACTATTTATTTGTCTTTCACAAATCCATTTCATTCCTAATATTATCTAGCTGAGCTGTAGTTAGCATGAAACACTCTTTAGTAGTTATTTATTGATATGCTGCAACGTGTAGATTCTTGATGTTGCATGTCTTTTTTCAGATCAAGAATACTACTGGCAGACATATAGGCTTCTTTGGGTTTTGAGTTGCATAGAATTATTGATCTCAACCCCACCCCAAATGATGCGTTTGGGTGATGAGTGGGCATGTTTGCTGTGGAATCACAGGTCTGGCTTGGCTTTGTGCTTCTGGAAGAAAAGGGTCTCAATTCCCCAGCACCAAAACTATTTCTATAATAGTTTCACTTCTGAAACTACATGAAGATTGTTCGTATCTGCGGCAGATCCATTGATTACAATGTACTGAATATAGTCTAGTAGTGACTACATTCGGTCCATTTGCAAGAGTATGTAGTGTCTGAGCGACTGAAAAGTGTGGCTGTTTGCATTTTTAAGTTCTGTATAAGCTTAGGAATGGACTGAATGTAGTTATTACCAGACTGTTCCGTACATTGAAGTCAATGGATCTGTTATGGCTATTAGCCAGTACATGTCGGTATTCCATTTTGCCAAGATGTATGTCAATCATACTGTAGTTTCACATGTAAACATACCCTAAACCTCTGTTGTGAAGTTGTTCTAACCCCCCACACACAATTAAATTGGCATTTTAGCAAGGGCCCAAAATACATACAAAACATGAACAGCTTATAGAAAAATAAAAATCAAATCGAACATGTAATCACAAAACTGGTAGCGCTACAGAAAGTTCCATTGATTTGAAACCAGTAGTCATTATAAATACTTGTTTATTAAAGGAGAAGTATCCTGAAAAAATGATCCCCTATCTGATAAGTTTTAGATCGCTGTGGGTGCGAGCGATGGGGCTTCCTGCGCTCTCCTTCACAGCAGTGCGTCACATCTAATGCCGGCCATCCCCGATTGGGCTGGTGTCCGGCATTAACCCCAAAGTTGATTGTGGTGCTAAAATCGGTTAACTCCGTTCCCTGGCTAGCTCAGTGGGGTGATCGGGACTGCCGCTGCATCCCGATCAGCTCAGAGGACTGGGAGAGGTGTCTTACCGTCCTCCCAGCCATCTGATTGGTGCTTTGCCAGGCTGAAGCAACGAAGCACCGATAACACCGATCAAGGCTCTCCTATGGAGAAGCATTGATCAGTGTATGTGTTAATGTCCCCTATGGGGACTAAAGTGTTAAAAATAAATAAAATTAAAAAGTACATAAATATGCATTAACCCCTTCCCTAAAAAAAAAATTCAGATAAAAAAGTAAAATAAATAAAACCTAAACGTGTGGTATTGCCGCGTGTGTAAATGTAATTGTAAAAAAGAAAAAAATCCAAATTCCAGAAATTAGTATTTTTGGTCACTTCATATACTAGAAGAAAATTTATAAAATGCGATCAAAAGGTGCCATCAAAATAAAAATTGTCCCAATAAAATCTTCAGATCATGGCGCAATACATCCCTAAATAAGTTATAGGGGTCAGAAGTGGACAATTTTAAACTAATTTTGGTGCATGTAGTAAAATAAAACCTATATAAATTCGGTATCCTTGTAACCGTATGGACCTACAGAAAAAAAGATGAGGTGTCATTTATACTGAAAAGTGCACCGAATAGAATCGGAAGCCCCCAAAATTTACAAACTGGTGTTTGCAATTTTGCCCAACAAATATTTTTTTTTTCTCGTTTCGCCTCTGATTTTGTGGTGAAATGATTAATGGTATTACAAAGTAAAATTGGTCCAAAATAAAAGCCCTCATATGGGTCTGTAGGTGGAAAATCGAATGTTATGATTTTTAGAAGGTGATAAGGAAAAACAAAAGTGCATAAATGAAAAATGGCCAAAGAGGGAAGGGGTTAAAGCTCCTATACAGGCAAATAATTTTTTTATTTTTAGATCGAAGGATATTTTCCCTACACTCCTACATACATATTCCAGACCAGTATAATTGTCTTGTTTGCATGTGAAGCACATTCTATTGATGCATGGACGCCTTTTGCTATACGTGAGCATTGTAGCAGAACGCATTTTCAGCTTTTGGGGTCTCTGCTTCCATTCCTGACGTCCCTCTCTCCTGCTTTGCTTTATAAGTAATGTAAATGATTCATGCAAAATTGTTTCAGATCTTATAGCCACAAATGATTTTACAGATGGGCAGAGCAGCTCAACAGGCCTGATAATGGGGACTTGTCAATAGACTTTAGGTTATCCTGATAAATCATTCCTGACCAGCAGTTGTGAGTAACTGGAGTTCATTCAAAGCTGGCTGTATACATTAGAGAAGTCAGCTAGACCTGCTTGTTTAATGTATATGGGGGGCTCCTCACTAGAATTTTATCATGCCCAATGCTCTGGCAGTGGCATTTTCCTTTCTAATTTTTTTTTTTGTTTCTGCATTTTTTTTAAATTTTTTAAATTATTTTTTTTTCATTTTTAAATAGAACTCCTAATGCTCCACATATACAGGATTATAAGAGACCTTGCTGCCTTCCTCCGGTGTTCCCTAAACTGGTGCTTTTTAGCTGTTGCAAAACTTAAACCCCTTTTTAAAGGTTGCCAGATTATGTTGTACTTTTGCAACTGTTTTAGAGCATTAAGTTGGGGAACACTGCCTAGGAAGGAGCATGGAAGCTTACTGCAGATTGTGTTTTTAAGTTCACTGCATAGGGCAGTGTTTCCCAACCGGGGTGCCTGTTGCAAAACTACAACTCCCAGCATGCCCGGACAGCCGAAGGCTGTCCGGGCATGCTGGGAGTTGTAGTTTTGCAACAGCTGGAGGCACCCTGGTTGGGCAACACTGGCATATGGGTATGAAGTTGGTTCCTAAGCTCTCTCTAGTGTCTTCCTCAGGCCTGTTGACTGTCCTGTCTTCGCACTCTGAATAATTTGGTCACTGATTCTTTATATTGATTTCTGGTCTTGCTTAGAACGTCCCCCCAGTGCACAACAGACACCGCCGCTCTCGGTCAGCGGGGGCAGAGAGATGGGTAGACCATAAGCCGTCCGGTAGTGTGGAGACGGAGACAGTCATGCAACCTCATGTCCCCAACTCCATCAAAGTATCTATTGCCAGCGAAAAGGCGCTGGCAAAGTGTGATAAGTACATGCTGACACACCAGCAGCTGGCCTCGGATGGGGAGATTGAAACTAAACTCATTAAGGTAACCATCTGACTGGGAAAAGGGGGTTAGTGGGAATTATGTCCTTGTCAGGACACCTAAAAAGCTGAGTTTCTGTAAACTGTATTTAAACCTGCCAATAGCTGCCAGAGCTGTATGTGGCCCATGTACACTGTTGTGCCCACATTCCAGCATGCAAAGCTAAGGAATTATGTAACTTATCCTAGTTAAGCTTAATGAAATAAGAAAAATATGTGCATCATATATATAAAATATATACATACATATATAGTGAAATATTTCCAAGGAGTCCACCCCAATATCTAGACTATAGACCTTTTTGGCAGATTTCCAGTTCCAGCACATATTAGGCAAACTGTCTGTAATCTTGAAGAAGACTTCATTTAGTACTGTAACATGTCTTTACTTGCTGCATGGTATAAATCTACACTAACTTTGGGTGGTTCTCTCACAGGTTTCTCTGTGTACAAAATGTTACTTCTGTCCGTCACGATGTGGTGAGCACAAGGTGGTTTCTGTCATGTTAGGATAACATACTTTAAGGTTGGATGTTCCTTTGCATTCCAGGGTGATGTGTTCCGGACTAGAGGAGGAGGTCAGTCTGTACAATTCACTGACATTGAGACACTCCGGCAAGAGTCCCCTCCAGGCACCAGGTGAGTTTCAGAATTTTGACCGTCTCCCTATAAGGTAATGACAGATGAGGTTACTAATATTACTTCCTGTCTCATAGCCGGAAACGCAGATCTTCCGGATCTAATCAGCCCCCACAGGTCGAGAACACTGATTCTGAGTGGACAGATGTGGAAACCAGAGTATGTATTTTATGGTGTAACTTTTAGTTATAAGCTACAATATTACAGGTCTGCACCTATAATAATGCTTACATGTTTTGCTTAATACCATTATAGTCCTACATTTAATATCAGTAACAAATTCCTTTTTGTTTTGTTTTTTGTAGTGTTCGATGGCAGTGGAAATGAGAGCAGGATCCAACTTGGGACCTGGGTACCAGCATTATGCTATTCCCAAGTAAGATACGATTCTTTGCCTTGTCCACAAATACTATAGTCTACAAAAGCTTAAAAACTTAAAGTATTCCCTATGCACAGGGTAGGGATGAGTAGCTGACCATAACCCAACCACCCCCGCAATCACCGGGACAGGACCTGGCTCCATTCATTTATATAGGAGCGCCGAAAAGACGAGTACAACATTCGGGCATCATCTGTGCTCCCATAGAAACAAATGGAGCCGTGCCCTCTACCAGTAGCCAACATGGGGGGTTGGATCCCCTCACGTTCTGCTGCTTATCCTATAGATAGGGGATAAGTTAATTTTCACCGGATTACTCCCTTTTAAGTTTTTCTGAAAGTTTGGTACCTGTTGTACATTTGCCATGCTCGTGCTTTTTTACATACTTGCACCTAGCTTGCATAATACTATGCATCTTCCCCTACATAGTAGCGTCAATGTGAGTGTTATAAAATCTTTCATGTGCTGTGGAAAGAATTCACATGTAAATTACTAATCCGCAATAAACCCATTGTTGTGGTTCTGCAGCAAAACCCTCCACTGCGGATATTACATGTATTACAGGATTTTTGTTATTTACATATCCCAACGCTTTGGGGGAGTTTTATCAGGTTCTGTGTAGAGGAAGATGGGTGCTGCTGCCCATAACAACCAATCAGATTGCTGCGTTAATTTTTCAGAGGCTTTTTTTTTTTTTTTTTTTTTTATAAAATACAAGCTTTTTTTCTTATTAAATCTTCCCCAGTGTGTGTTCTAAACTGTGCACGCTGTTACCGCTCTAATTACTACATATTCTAGTAAGTACAGTACTACAGCCTCAAGACCAACCAAAATAGCTAAAATTTAACAACTTTTATTAAATCCAGTTAAAACCTATATTTACTATAAAATGGATACAGAGTCATCGGTCTACAATACATAAAGACTCAAAACAGGGTAAATTCCCTCCAGGTGCGATCCCCTATTTAACACCCTTGTCAAACCCGACGCGTTTCCCCGTGGGTTAGATATGTAACCCACGGGGAAACGCGTCGGGTTTGACAAGGGTGTTAAATAGGGGATCGCACCTGGAGGGAATTTACCCTGTTTTGAGTCTTTATGTATTGTAGACCGATGACTCTGTATCCATTTTATAGTAAATATAGGTTTTAACTGGATTTAATAAAAGTTGTTAAATTTTAGCTATTTTGGTTGGTCTTGAGTTAGTAATTAGCTAAATTGGATTCATGTTCCATATATCAGTGATTTGTACAGTACTACAGCCCTGATATGGACAGTTCTCCATGTATAAGGACAGAGGAAAGGTTGCCAGGCTGCTTCTCATGCACATTCGCAAGAAGTTTACCGAGTGGATCCCTGATCAAATATCTTCTAAACACCACAAAGCTTTGGAGGGAATACTCATTTTTAGGATGCTTTTACACACAGAGCAACTAGGGGGCTAGCTCATGTGATCCTGAATTGAATAGGAGACCTGGATGTGCTACTTTAAATGGGCACTGTCATGAAAATAAACTTTTAATGTTGTACAGAGATGAGTTTTGATCAGTTGGGGGCTTAGCCTTCAGACCCCGAGCAATCACAAGAATGAGCGCACTTATTCTTTCTTGACTTTGTGTCAATGACCTGGACTGACTCATTATGTATAGGTCTCAGGCATCTTATCCACTATTCAAAGTGTCTATAGACAAAGTACCCCTTTTAAGATATACAGTGGTCCCTCAACATACGATGGTAATCCGTTCCAAACGGACCATCGTTTGTTGAAACCATCGTATGTTGAGGGATCTGTGCAATGTAAAGTATAGGACAGTGGTCTACAACCCGCGGACCTCCAGATTTTGCAAAACTACAACACCCAGCATGCCCGGACAGCCATTGGCTGTCCGGGCATGCTGGGTGTTGTAGTTTTGCAACATCTGGAGGTCCGCAGGTTGAAGACCACTGTTAGAGAAAGTTGTACTCGCCTGTCCCCGCCACTCCGGACCGTCACCGCTGCCCGGGATGTCGCCATCCATCGCTGTCGCCGTGTCCCCGACGCTCCGGCAAGGCCTCTGCTTCCCCAGCATCCTCGCTCTCCGTCGCCGCCATCACGTCGCTACGCACGCCGCTCCTATTGGATGAGGGGGCTGCGTGCGCAGAGACGTGATGACGTCGATGGAGAGCAACGGCGATGGAGGGGATCCTGAAGAGGACGCGCCGGAGCCCCGAGGACAGGTAAGTGACATCACCGGAGCTCATGGGGCACCGTAAACGGCTATACGGTGGCAGCTGAAGCAGTCTGCGCTGCCGGATAGCCGTTTATGCGATGGCCCGACATAAAAAAGCATCGTATGTCGGGGCCATCGTAGGTCGAGGGGTCACTGTACTGATAATTGTGGGCTACATGTGGACTAGTCTGTGGCAGGTCAAGGTATCACCTGCAATTCGGGATTGTAGGCACTAGCCTTGGCCAGTAGCGCTGTGTGTAAGTGCATCATTACTGTTCTTTAATATAATGAAATATTTAAAATTTGCTCCATGTTTTAAACTGTTGCCATCAATTTCTGTGTAGTAGCCCCTTTTGTTGCAGATTTTAATGATTTGCTTTAATTTCAGGCGCCGGAAACCTTAAATGCCTGCCAAAGGCTGATGGACTGTGTTCAGCTGCAAGATATCGGGGCGGTCAGGCTCCTGTGTGTGTATATAGAAGAAACAGGAAAATCTGTATAGAAAGCTGATCTGTGAAGAACGAGAAGCTGTCGCTCTGCCTGCCCACCCTGTATTGACTACCTGGCAGACTGTGTATATTTTTTCTTTTTATAATGTATTGCTGTATTTTATGCAACCTTTCATGAGCTGTAGTCCTTTATCCTGCATGTACAGCTTTGGCATATTGACCTAGACTGTATACACATTTCTAAACTGGTCATGAAAGGGTTTTTATAATCTCTAGATTTCCTTTGTATTCTTATTTAGAAGAACTGCTGCTGTTTCTTGAGTAGCAAAATGCACTTTACCAAAGCTGTTAATCCAGTAACACTGTCTATTTAATATGTCCCCAGTATTGTACAGGATGTCTTTACAGGCCTTTTCTCCGATCAGTGAGAGCTAGGGATCAGCAAGTGCAGCCTACAGGCTGGTATTAGGGATTCAATAAACTTTCAGTGGCTTTCATGAAAACATCTTGGGTTTTTTGGATTTCCCTTCTGTGCTTCGAGCACAGATCCTTTCTTACCGTCATCTGTCTAAAGCATCTATCCCACGTTGGTGGAACCAGATAAAATTCTGTGCAGATAATGTCACCAGTTTCACCCGCACTAACCTGTAGTGTTGGCGACTACTGATTTAAAATGATGCCTACCATGACTTGCTGCTGTTCTTCTTCTTTTTCGGATTATGCTTATGAGCTGCTCTAGACACAGGTGGGGTTACGATCTCTCCCTCGAACAAGGTGACATCATCGCTGATCTTCAGAGCTCGGCCCGGCTCATCAATGTTCATTTCATCCCTCCCCACTCTGTCAGTGCCTACTGCGCATGTGCTGCTTCCTGGCTCCACCCAGAACTGTGAAAGCAACACACATGGCTGCAGTAGGTACAGGAAGCGGCACATGCGCAGTAGGTACAGAGGTTGAAATGGTAACTCTGCCCGTGCCCCAAGCTACTAATTAGCATAATCTGAAAAAGAATAATGCAGCGATGGATCGGGTCATAGTGCCCACTTTTTTTACAGTACCACTGGGGATAAAACTGGGGTGACTGTTTATTTTCCCTTTTAGGGGTGTGTTCAGAAGAGACACAATAGCTTCTTATCACAGTTACATCACAGGAATGATGAAAGAGTTGGATAGGAAAAGACATAACATTTTAGTGTAGATGATTTGTGTGCTGTTTTGTAATACAACCAGTAGAGGGAGATATTACTATTTTTATTTATTTTTTTCCCTGGAAGTCTGCATCTTTGCTATACTTTTTAGTTCAGAATTTTTTTTTTTTTTTTTGTCTTCTATATTTTTAAGTGTTCTCACATTTTTACTTGCACTTTGGAAGAACAACTTCTTAAAAGACTCACGTTTTTATTACAGTTCACATAGTGGGAAATACAGGGGAATTCAGAAAGGAAGGTGCAAAATTTATAGTCTTGATATTATTAACCTGAAGACAATATTAGAGATGAGTGAAGTTACAGTAATTCAATTCTGCACAAACCTCGCGGCTCGGCGGATGCTGACTTCAGCTTTCAGGTGCTCCAGTGGGCTGGAAAACGTGGATACAGTCCTAGGAGTTTCAGAAACCGCCGAGCCACGAGGTTCGTACAGAATCAAAGTGCTGTAACTTCGCTCATCTCTAGAGACTATCCAAGTTTTATCTATACACTACAGATGTTCAAAGTGATTTCCATTGGTGACACGGCGATGTCTAGGTGGTTGTCCAGTTTTGTCCTGACGCCTGTCGGCATATATGCTGATATGGGCTCCACTGTGTCAGTGATGCGTTGTCCCAGGTCATTCATATGCTGTTGCTTCATACCATATAACATGTTTTAAATTTGCCTTTTAAAGGGGTACTTCACTGGAAAACTTTTTTTTAAACTGGTGCCAGAAAGTTACAGATTTGTGAATTACTTCTATTTAAAAAAAAAAAAAAAAAACAATCCTTCCAGTACTTATCAGCTGCTGTATCAAACAGAGGAATTTATTTTCTGTCTGACTACAGTGCTCTCTGCTGACACCTCTGTCCCTGTCAGGAATTCTCCAGAGCAGGAGAAAATCCCCATAGCAAACATGCTGCTCTGGACAGTTCCTAAAATGGACAGAGGTGTCAGCAGAGAGCACTGTGGTCAGACAAAGGAAATTCAAAAAGAAAAAAAAAACTTCCTGTGGAGCACACAGCAGCTGATAAGTACTGGAAGGATTTGGATTTTTAAATAGTAATTTACAAATCTGTTTACATTTCTGGCATCAGTTGATTTAAAAAAAAAAAAAAAGTACCCCTTTTTAAAGATAAAAGCAGTGCTATGGGCAACTAAACCAGTTTTTGCTTAGATTTTTTTTGTCACTGGCCATTTACCACAGTTACTTTCACTGCAGGCCTTTACTTTTACCCCCATCCTTTTTTAATTGCCCTGTATTACTGTGACAGCCTGAGCCCGCAAGAATGTTTTCCATAACTTAAATACAGGCCTTTTAATATGGTCACTTGGTTTATGTTGTTGGCCTTTTTAGTGTCCGGTCATGCTAAGAATAAATGGTGTGGATTTTCCACACTGGAGTTGCTGCAGTTGCCAAAAATTCTGCAGATTTTCTGCACAAAGTGGGTGGGATTTAAAATTTTCAACCACACACAAATGTGTACAATATCAATGTGGAAATGCCCCTCTCTCGAACAGTGTATGTATTAGGTTGGCGCTCTATAGCATTGCCCATTACTTGCACTATAATTGCTGGATGACTAATACAACCAGTGGAAAGAATGGCAGGCCATCATGTGACCCTAGAAGAAAACAAACATGGGTTGTATCTTACTAGTTACCTGCTCTCCACTGCCATAGCCTTCATATGGGAGGATTCTGTAAATATATCACAATTTGTGGAGTTTTGCCTTAAATATTTCTTTAAGCTTGAACTCCAAAGTTTATTATAACTCCATATCTATACTCATTTGTCATTCAACTGTTCTATATACATGTGAATTTCGTGTTCATACTGTGTTGCACAACATGAGTTAAACATTCTTTACTATTCTAAAATCTAAGCTCAAAAGGGACTCCTGCCAAATGCTCGATTTTCACTTATCTATTTTAGGTCTTGTATATTAGGCTGGTCCATTTATGTCTGTCTGTTTTAAATCATGAAAAGACATTGGAGAGATCTGTCATAGTAGCATAGTCTTCTATTCCAGAACCATAATAAAGGACTATTTTGTAAGGTACCTGTGTATTGACCTTTTTTTTAGCTTCATGTAAATATTTTAGCTGACACTTTAAATGTGAGAAAAAGTGCAATGAAAGCATAACTGTCATAATATCTGGCAGCAGGATAGGTTTAAAACTCCTGCGGAAACTCTTAGCCTGAGCCTTGCCCCAAGATCCAGAATTCCCATAGACCATGTCATGGCAAGAAATGTGGGGTTCACATATATGCTACAGATTTTCCATATGGGAATACCACACTGGAACAAAGAAGAAGCAAATGAGAGACTTTAGAGAGATATAAATAAAATTTTATTTCAATAAAAAAAAAATACCACAGAGGGGAAGAGGCACACCACACAAAAAGGTGACTATACTTTTTTCACTTTTTTTTTTTTGTATTTACTTCATTTAGATTGGTTTAATTGTGATGTTTCTAAATGTAGGTGTTTGGGAGGGGGCAGAAACAGCCCTATTAACATGTATGGGGACAGATTTTCCTGTCTGCACTGATCTTAACTTGTGACTCTGGACTATTCACAGACAGCAGATTTGTTGCAAAGTAACCAATATGAAGGGCTGCTGCTCAGATGTGAATTTCAGCATTTCTTCCTATATAAATATTTTCTGAGCATGTTTGTCTCTGACCCGGGATAAGAAATGGTTTGATGAAGTTGTTTGTAGTGGTAGGAATACTCTCGGCAAGAGCCAAGCTGCAGCTGCAACTTGGGTGGCCGGATCAGCAGTGGCTAGAAAGAGGCTGAAGACGATAAAATGGTATAAGATCAAAGAGAAGTATTCTGAGCTGAACACAAAACCAGGAGCCTAAAATAGACCAGTGACTCAGACAGGTCCAAATTCATTATCAACTTTTCAATACATAAAATGAATCAACACAGTATAAGAGAGTATTTTTAAAAGAAAAACTACCACAAGAGGGCACAGTTTTAGAGGGGCAAAGGTTTCCCAGTAATATCAGGAAGTATTAATTTACTGTGAGAGTAGTGGATGCATGGAATAGCGTCGCAACAAATACAGTGAAGGAGTTTAAGTATGCATGGAATAAGCATAATATCCTCCATATAAGATAGGGTCAGGGACTATTAATAGGATTCAGGATTATTGGGCAGACTAGATGGGACAAATGGTTCTTATCTGCCAACACATTCTAAGTTTAATTCTCAGTTGTATTCTATTAATTCTAGAGGCTCCTTTCAGGAACCTAATTAGGGGGTCTTGAGAAAGAGACTTATTGAGGAAAGCCGAGATAGCTGATACTTGCACTTGTAGGGTGGAAGGAGATAGTCCTTTGTCTAATCCATCTTGCAGGAATGGTAGGATCCTTTGGAGACAGTTGACGTAGCCGACACCAGGATGAGAATGTGCTCCATATTCTTCCATAAGATCTAGTTGTAGCCTCAGATCTGGAGTGCGACAATGTTCTCAAGACCCTGAAAGCTCTTCTACTCCTGGAAGGGACCGATCAACCTCCAGCCTGTCAGGTTGAACATT